>NC_066579.1:462209320-462926910 GCF_024323335.1 Lathyrus oleraceus
GAACCAAATTGATTAAATATTTTTGAAAAACTTAAAAAATAACATTTATTAAATAAATGCGGAAGTTAAGTTAAAATAAAATTAATTAAGCCTACTTTTTATAAAAATAGTTCTCAAGCTGCTACTGGCTTAATATAAAAAGAAACAAAAGTGAATTTTGATATATAGACCTCTTTGAATCAGTACAGCATCTTACTCACTCTCATTGAGTCCAAAGTTTCTAAAGATCTGTTATCCTCCGCAACTTGAACTTGTCCCTAGACCCTAGTCACCTACATCTATTTCTGAAAGATTATTTTACAAGTTACAGTTTTGTTACAGATACAACAATTCACATTAAATTACACAATAAACCATTATCATGAGGAATTTTCGAGCCGGTAAAACCATTGTTCCTTCTAATTTTAAGGAGTCTACAAATTCCCAACTGCTATCATCAGTTAACTAGCTGCCACCGTCAGTACATTTTGGCAAGTTAAATGTAGAGGGAAAGGAAGGGCCATCATATGCATGCATGATGAATCTGATGAAGACATAACCTAACTAACAAGAATAATACTATACTATTCTTTCATTCTCCTGAGGCAATAACAACGAAAACATCACCAAGTGACCATTTTCTTGTCATTGATTTTTCTGAAGGGTTGATAAGAGCACGTTCTTGGCTGGCCAAGCGATATCCTATAACGATTTCCTTTCTTGTACGACCCCTAATCATTATATCATAAAAACATAGCTCCTCTTGATCAAATAAATAGAACTCTGCAGGTTTAATACACATCTCGTTCCCCTGTCATACGTAGACCACAATTCCAACATTATATGTCATTTTGAAATTGGAATCTAACTAAAACCGTATAAAATAAACAAAAACCTCAAAAATCCTAAACTGGAAGCTTCAATTTCACATTTAGAGAATTGAAAGTTCCTAAGAAACTAAATGATTCAAATGGTTTATGACCAAAGCACAAATCAGTTCAATTGAAAGTTACCTCCTCTGCAAATAATTCCTCAAGAACACGGTTGATTTGCTTGTCTTCAGCCACCATAGCTAGTGCCATGCTAACCAGCTCATTAGATAATACATAATCACTTATTCTGGACACAGAAACTAGATTTCTAGTTCTAGAATCCAAAATTTCACTAATTATAATTGATTTATCTGAAGCTTGCTGCATTTCGCGGATCCATGAGTTGTGAGAGAACCCGGATAACCTCAAAGAAGTTGACTTTGTGTCTCTGTATGGTAGACGTCTCGACTATAAAAAACAGGCGGGGGATGGGGATGGTTTTCATATAAGTTCACGAAACAGAACGACGGTAGTATTGTATTTTCAAAAGCGGCAGTAGTATTATATGAACATCATAACCCTAATAATGGATACCTGTATATCACGAATGAGCAGAAGGGTAGCTAGGGATCTTGAGTCGGAATGAGCAACAGAGTCCTCCACTGACTCATCTGCAAGAATAAGGATCTGTCTTCTTAGAGTTAGTATACAGTTGAAGAATAGTTTCCATTACTTCGCTCAACCGTCCTGAATCTGGGGATATTCTATAACACTTTAATTCCTACTTCAACATGCACTCTTGCTCCTAATTATATGTTCACATAATTTTTGTTTTATCACATCCACAGGTTATGTGGAGGCAGTCATTCTAATCAGGTCATTTTTTAAAAGAAAGTAGGATATTCCTAATAATTGAAAATAATAATTGTAAATGAGATAGAAGGATTCGCAATCAATTTTCCAGAATCAATTACTATTATCATAAAATATGATCATCTATTTATGTCCAGCTAAGCTATACATTTTGGTTATTCACCATGACATCAAACTCTAAACATTCACATGGACATGGTGCATAAATGGAAATTGATCCCTTCCTCGGTGCACACTTATCACTAACGCATTTCAAGCTATAAATATGAAGAGAAAAAGATTTGAAACTTACAGAATCAAAAGTCTCCAATGGAAGACTCTCCAGGTGCCGCCTAATGACAGCATTTCCCTCCCTGTGGACAAGCTTTATGTTCTCTAGCCCAAAAACATCAAGTTCACCAGCAGCAAGTTTCCTCTCTCTTTGCTTTTCAGGAACCTCGTTGAACATCCAGAGTTCTGAACCAGGGGCCAAGAATGCTTCTAAAACCTGCAAAAACAAAAACGGTGAAAGATAATGTTAAGAGTCTCACATCGGACAATATATGGCGTGAACATATGTTTATAAGTGAGGGTAATCCTCACCCTACAAACCGGTTTTGTAGGGTTGAGTTATACTCAACCACACTTCTCAACATGGTATTAGAGTCTGGTCTAAGATCCGGTAGGCCACCTGCTATCAGGTTTCCGCTATCGGACCACCCACCATTTATTTCCACGCTCAAGATGTCCAATCTTGGGCATGAGGGGGTGTTTTAAGAGTCCCACATCGGACAATATATGGACTAAACATGTTTATAAGTGGGGGTAATCCTCACCCTACTAGCCGGTTTTGTAGGGTTGAGTTAGGCCCAACCATACTTCTCACCAGATAAGCTAAAAGATTATGAAGCTAAGATCGGAATTTGTTTCATATTGTAGATTGATCTATTAGTAATTACAGTCATGTGACTACTTACCATTACCACAGTATACTGTATACTATACATCATAGAGGATAATTTAAGACTTCGATCAAGTCTAAGAGTCATACACAGTGCAGTTTCTTACTGAATAACATCTTAATTTCCGTAGGATTGTCATTATTGATCCGATGCTTACATAAACTATTACAAGTCAAGACATTGAACCTTAATTAATTAAACTAGGGTGTTGAACCTTTTTGCATATCTCATACCAAAAGATATCCAATACAAAATGCTCAAGGCGCGGCAACTTGGACAAATATTACTTTTCTGGTCTGTAGGATGGTTATTTGGCTGAGGATTAAATCACCAAATGCAGGAGCTTTGAAACTGACTGGATTTACCATGTGGCCCAGGCAAAGACGCGCTTACCAGAAAAGAGTACCACGCCCAAAAGGTGTGTACTATGGAGACCCCTGATAGTCTTACAAAAGAAAAATACCAGTTCTGATTATTTTTGTTGAACCTAACATCAAGGGTGAATGGATGATAAGGCACTTTTGGAGAAAACTTGGAAAACCAATACACTAAAACTGATTGTTTTTTCCGTTTTGAAAAATGTATTGAATTGTCACAATATTCTTGACAATTTTTTAATTAAAAACTTCTCCCAAGAAAAATCTAAATAAACAAACCCTAACTGGAGGCTTGATTGAGGGATGATTGGGAGAGAATATCTGCTCATAATACTCCTCTAGCATCTAGTATTGAATTGAGGTTCTAAATCTAATATTTCCTTCCCACTCATTTAGTAGATTATATAAAAATATAATGTGATGCCTTTCAATAATTGAACATTTAATCACATATCTTATATCAAACATATTTGATCACATATCTTATATGCTTGGCATATGTTGCACCTAATTCTGTATTTTCAAATACAACCTTTGATAGTGTCAAAATTCAATCTTGTTTAGTAATTTCACAGTAATCAAGATCTTTTAAATGTAGCTTGATTCGACCTATTTTATGTTTCCTTAAACGGTAAATAAGTCCTCCTTACACATCAGTATGATAGTGCATAACAACAATGTAGCTTCTCTTAAAATATAAGGATATTTGCAGTAATATGGAATTAACAAAATTTAGGGGATTACCATGATCATATCATCAATGTCACGGCGCCAGCCACAAAATAATATTTTCTCTGGATATTTAGGGGGGTCACGTATCCTGGGAAAATAGCCCTTGCGTACCTATACAAATTATACAGTATTAAAACAAAATGTAATATGTAATTTTGGTTTCTGACTACGAAAATGTACTCCCTCCGTTTTTTTTATAAGTCGCTTTAAAGAAAAAATTTGTACCAAAATATAAGTTGTTTTGCAATACCAAAGAATCATTAATGTTATTTTTTCTATTATACCCATAAAGGTTTATTATCATCTCTTCTTTTTATTATTTAAATTTATCTTTCTCATGCAATTAATGAAGGACAATATTGTAAAATCCTTCATAATTTCTCTTTCCCATACAATGATTACTTTTCTTAATACGTGCGAAAAGTCTAAAACGACTTATAAAAAAAACGGAGGTAGTATTACCTAAGTCACCTATGATCATTAATTTAATGAATCCAAGAAAATGTGCAAGGTATACTACATTTTAATACCTAATTGGCATATTTTCCAAAAAGGCGGACATACTAAATGGACCCAATGCTGAAAAGCCAGCTAGAACATAAAGATTACCTCTGGGAGAGGGCCTGGAGCATAGGTGTCGTCATCCTCAGCTATGACAAGGACTTCATCACCATCTCTCAGAACATAATTATCATCTGGATTTATGACAATCTTCCCACCATCTGCAGAAACCTTAACCCCACAGGGTATTGCATCAGGAAATGAAATTAATATGTCTTTGAAAAGAAGACCATCCAATTCAGGCCATCTTTTTATGTAAAATTCAGCATTCTCAAATCCCAGAATGTCCTCCCATATCTGGCCAAGGGAAGAAAACAAATCAACAAACACAGAATGACACCAAGTTAAAGTAACTGGAAACCAAATGCACCAGTGATGTCATCAAGTCCATAACACTTTAGTCATTACAAATTCCAGCAATGCTTAATAGATGTGATTGAGTAATTTGAATAATGACCTGTGCAAGGCCAGGCTGCAGAGCACATTGAATCATCAAACGTCCAATTACATCATGTGCAACAACTGTTTCAATGAGTTCCCCACCAACAAGTTTCACTAGGGGTTCATTGTCAAGGTCACTCATCTCCACAACAACATGTCCCCTTAAGCCCTCCTTTACACCGGTTAAGCTAAGAACAACTCTTAAAGCACGTGCATCACTCTGGAGACATAAATTCACGGAAAAGATTGACTAAGAAAAAGTTCCAATGCAAGAGTTAATCGCCAACAAAACAACAATAACAACTAACAAGTAAGGTAAATGACCTGATCTGCATTTTCGTCCGAAGCTAAAACAATGATTGCACGTGCCTTTGAAACTGAAACCTACAAATACATAATAAAGAATAAAGAATGATCACAGAGAGAAACTATGCTAAGACTCGAGTTACCCTATTTTCCCTAAATGAAGAACAAAATACGATGGCAATACCTTCTTTAAGTCAGCCAGTATAAGTGGACTGCCACTTCTACATATTACAGACGTCCCCATGAAATCAAATTCTAGCTTGGCTATATCCATTTCCATTTCTTCCTTTTCCTTTTCAGCAAGCACCACAATAACACCACCACCGACACTCTTATTTGCTATTGCTAGCTGCTTCAAAAGTGAGCCCTGTGATAAAATATAATTTATCAACCTTCATTTGTCATATTTATCAAGAAAAGTAACTAATGCACTCAGATGCATAACACTCATACGGAGGGAAAAACTTCATAATGCATGTCTATGCAAGGAAGTCCAATTTTCCTAGGGGATCCATAACCATCAGATAAAATGAACTCCTAACATCAAATTCTAATTCTAATACAAAAACTCAAGTTTTTTCCAAGAAAACCAATTAAATGATTACCAATTTGTCACTCCACCCAAGGATGAGTACATGGTTTCTTTCGATCACTTCACTCTTCCCTTTTCTAAGTGAATCAACCTTCTCCGATATAGCATCCGAAACAAGCCCAAGCATCATGGCAAATATAAGCATGCCACCTGCGCTAATTGAGACAGAGACGATTCTCTGGCCCATTCCTTCCGTTTCAGCATGATTTCCTGCGTCGGCTACATAAGTCCATGAATGCCAAAGTGCTTCAGCCATGCTACCGCCAGTAACCGCATACAACGCTAAACCACCAAATGCTATAAGAAAGAGAGTTGCAAAAAGAAGTGCAAGCAGCTTTGCATAAGGATATATGGAGAAAAACACATCTACCATATAAGCAACTCTCTTCTTTAATGGTACATCCTCTTTATTACTATTTGTTCTCCTCGAGAAATTAATCATTTGAGGAAGATAATCAATATATTTGTACAATATAAAAGGTAAAACAAGTGTGAAAAGCACAATATACAAAGAAATTGTTCTACTATCTGCATTCAGAATGTAATAAGAAAAGGAACCATCATCAACAACATCTTTTTGTAAAGATGTTTTTCCATTCCCAGAACAAAAATCAATTTGACAACAAAGTTGAAGTTTCATATCCTGAAACCAGATAAATTGACTTCATAAATAAGTAAATAAATATCGGATCCAATCCAACACAAATAAGATATAATTCAAATTCCATTTGATAAAAAGTGGATGATGGCTGATAAGCTAGCTGATAGTGGATAATCTAGCTGATTGAATTTGTAGTGTCCGATAAAATTAACAGTTGAACTAGCTTATAAATTTGAAATGACATAAATAAAATATCTTTATTTTATTTTTTATTTTTTAAATCAAGATCACAAGGGTAAATTTGAGAGAAGATTTAATTGTTATAACCTTTAAGCTTTAAGCTACAACTTACTTAAATTAGCATATAAAAATAAGTTATAAGCTCGTAAGAAAGTGACAATAACCAAACAGTCTCGGCCGATGGCAGATAAGCTAGCCAATTGAATTTGTAGTATTTGTCAAAATTAATGGATGAAAATTTGAGATATCATAAATAGAATATGTTTATTTAATTTTTTTAATTAAGATTAAAGGGATAAAATTGAGAGGAAATTTAATCAGTTATAAGTTTTAAGCAATAAGCTACTAGAATTAGCTTATCAAAATAAGCCATAAGGTTGTAACCAAACGAGGTTTTTTATACTTATGAATAAGCTATAAGCTCAAAAACTGGCGTTCCCAAAGAGAGCATGCAATACCTTGAGTTTGGCAAGCTTGTATTGTAGAAAAGCTGAATAAGGCACAAAAATAACACATGTGATAACGAACTGCAAAAATAGTAAAAAATTAAAAATTAAAAATAAAAATGAATCATGTAATTGTATGAAATATGAATAGAAGGTAAAAGAGGGAAAGTAACTAACGAGATAGAAAATTGGAGAGGAGATAGAGTGTTGTTGTTGTTGTTGTTTGGTGATGGCGATGGGGAGAGAAGGTGGCGAAGAGGAAGAGGGAGAGGTTTTAGGTTCGGAGTGAGGTTTGGTTTGGAAGTCGGAGGCGGGAGGTTTTAGGTTCGGAGTGAGGTTGGAAGGTTTGGGAGGAGGTGGCGGTCTTCTTTTTCTGGAGGTGGAGCCAATGCCAAGAAAAGAAGGGTAGTTCCACTGTTGTTGTTCAAAATCGGTTTTGGTTGAAGATGAAGATGAATTTCCGATTCCATTGTCGGCGGCGGCGATAGAGACTCTGAGATTGAGAGAAGGTTGCTGTGCGAGTGTTTTTGTTCTCTTCAACGGTGGTTTGTTAGTATTCAGATTCGAATTTGGTTCTTCGTTGCTCTTCGCCATTCACGAGTTAGTGAGTTAGTTAGTGAACGAGTGAGCGAGTTCACACAGTTCAAAGATTGATTCTTTTTTGTTGATACCGATGGAGAGAGAGAGAGAGATCGATCTTGTTGAAATGAAAATGGAATTGTTTTGTGGGACTGAGAACTTTTGTGAATATTTTATTAAGTTTTTTCGTGTTGACATGGATCTCTTTCATATGCTGAGCTTTTTCTATGCTCTAGTACTTTTTTTTTTAATAAATCAACTTTCTTTCAATTTTGGTTTACTTTAACGGTTGTTTCTTCTTTCATATTAATTGTTATGATGTAATAATTACTATTATGTGTATTGTATGATGTGGATTTGCATCATCTATTCTCCGATTGTCTTTTAAATTACTATTTTATTATTATTTATTCTTTATTTTATGTTTTTTCTAGTTGTTCCTTCAAAAAAATTTTAGCTTTCATTTAACTAATTTTAAAAATCTATTTAACAAATTTAAAATTTCATTTCATTTTACTTTATTCAATATTGGTTTTAAGTGTTTAAGTGTTGATTTTGCAGGTCTCTCACCCTACTGCATCTTAAATTTTGGTCTTTCATCACTATCGTTTCTCAATTTATTATTGGTTCTTGAACAGAATAATGGTGTCGTGTGTGGGAATTGACTTCTGGTTCTTATAATTTTAGTTATTTCATGTTCGTTCTTTGATTTATTAGTTCGTATGCTCCTCAGGTCATCGAAACAATAGCACTTTAAACCAAATTTAAAGATACATCACATTTCAATTCAGTCAAACATCATCTCAATTTTGATTCCTCGAATTTCCAGTTCTCTAATTTCTACGACTTCAAGTGATGGTTGGATCAAGAATTACTTGATCCAACACAACGCACAAAGTTGGCGTTGCGCATGAGAATGTCGCTAATGATCTAGCAATAATTAATCAATCGCCTATATCTCCTTTGCAAGGCATCGTAAATAATGGAGCAAAAATTCCATTACATCTGAACCTAGTCCAGGCTCGACATATAGTCATATATGTTCAAGTTACTTCGATCAATCCCCATGTTCCACCTCCATGCAACTAGAAGCCTTGTCTAGCCTCCAAGTGCTGCAAACGAACCTCAGAGTGCAAGGTGCTAACTAACTGTTGAACAATGTGTACAATATCGCTCGATAGCAAAACTCGAACACACTCGAAGGAATGTTGCAACGCCTTGAAGAAAGCATCAACAACGCTCTGCCTCGTGAAACGTCGTCCAAGAGGTTGTATCAAGGAGAACCCATACTATCATCTCGGAGTCGTTCTAGAGGAATAAAAAGGAAGTTTCTCGATCAAAAGTTCAACATAGGAGCAGGAAGCATCAAACTCCTCCACAAGTCCATAAGGGGTCTGAGGTAGTCACACTCTTTCCCCGACTCAATCAGAGACTTAGTTGGAAAAGGTGTGGTTGAAGCATCCACTAGCATTAAGGATTTTGGAAAGTAAGATACTAAATTCATGGAGAAGCCACCTAAGGTGGGTTATATGATGGGAAGGAAGACCCCAACGAGCATGTGTATCTCGTCAATGACCGTTTGAATTATTTCAGTATTGATGATGCCTCTAAGTGCAAGTTATTTGCACTAACTCTGATTGCACCTGTTAGGTTGTGGTTCAATGACATGCTGGATGGGAGCATTACATTCTGAACGGATTTCTATAAGCAGTTCCCTGCGCTTCACTTCATGAAAGAGGCGACCATTGACCGAAGTCGCCCTGAGCGAGATCGTAAAGGGAAAGAAGGAAAGTTTGTGGTCTTACATAGACTAGTCCATGCAAGTTACAGTCGAAGTCGAAGGGGCGGAGAGGGCCTTTAGTATGGATCTTCGAGAATGGCCTCTTGAGGGACCATCCATTTAGGTCGAAGATAGGGAGGAAGAAAGTGAATACCATCTAACAGATGCTCACCATGGTTGAGTCATACATGATCTTAGAGGAGAAGTTGAGCATGCATTTTGATAATCCAGCGTGAGCCGAAACCCACTCAAGTCGCCGGGTAAGGAATGAGTCACATTGGCGCCGAGATGAATCCGACTGAGGTATGCATGGACGATATGACAAATACACGTCGTAATAGTCTCTCAAGAATGGTGAAAATGGTTTTGAATTAATGGTGAAAATGGTTTTGAAAAATGGTTTTGAATTGATTGTGAAAGTGGTTGAAAAACAATTGAAAAGCGTGAGTTGCAACACAAGGTCGCGAGTTCTATCGCAAGGGTGTGAATTCTAGTGTGATGACGCGAACTCTAACGCGATGGTGTAACTTACAACATAAACCATTTGAATCGCAATATTACACATAAGCACGCAACAAAATGACAAGATAAATGATGCACATACAATATAATCACAACAAGCACGCATTTATGACAATCGAATCGAAAAGTAATCAAACACATAGCATGCACATTTCAAATTATCATAACGCGAGGACGCGAATTGAGTTCACGTAACGCGAAGACGTGCAATGCAAAGCTACTAACGCGGAATTTAAATTCGATTTAAATGTAACGAAATTGAAACATTGTATGTCACCAAAAATTGAATAACAAGTTGCTAACGCGGAGCGCGGTAATTGCAAATGAATTAAAAGAAACATAATATATCATAAAGAAAGCAACATCCCACGACAAAACACAAAGTAGCGAAAGCAAACGCGAATTGATTATGTCAAACTACCAAAAGCACATATGAATCTGAATCAAACGCGACGACAACAAAATTAAAATGTCACACGTAAACAAAAGCAAACCAGTCAGTAAAACTACTAATGCAAAAATGCGCTCATCGCAATCAAAATGAAATATGTGTAACACAATATTGACAAACGAAATGAAACTAAATACGCGTGATATGCTCGAATCCGATTTTGGCACAACAGTAAATAACAAAATAGTGGCTCATGTATCGAATATTTACATTAATATGTCAAAAGAAAATCCATATGTGTTACGACATATAAATCATGCCGAACGTGTTGATCAATCCGGATCGATTTCAACGCAATAAAAAATAAAACATCGGTAGCAAAATCACATCAAAAAATATTTACAATATTACATCACAACAAAATATTTACAAGAACAAAATAAATCCAACAGAAATGCAACGAAAACAAAAGCAATCGAATCGAAATTTACATATACAATAAAAAAACAGATACACATCAACACAATAGAAATTCAAAAAACCAAATCATTATCGATTGAGTCGACAATGGTTGTTGCGTTTCTCTTGCATTACCGATGTGAGCATGAATGAGAGAGTTGTTGTGTTGAAGGAAAGTTGAGTTGTTCATGGTGGTGGATGGCTATGATGCACGGTTGAATGTGATGGTGCGCCAGAGTTTGTTTCATGGTGAAGCATATACGAACGATGGATGGCCGATGTTTTTGTCGGAACAGTGCCAAGGAGGGTCGTTGCTGCGTTTTGGTTTTTTATGGAGTATAAGAGTTGTGAGTGAAGAAGAAGATTGCTGGAGTGGTGTTATAAGGTTCCGACGGAATAGGAGGCCGGTGGGGTGAGTTGTTGGTACAGACGAAAGTTTTATGTGTGAGACACATAAGTGAATTTTGGTGTTTGAAAGGAGAAAGATCGGTATAAGGTGAATGAAGTGAGTTTATGGAATATTAGTGAAGGTTTTATATGGTGTGTGGCTGAGTTTTTATGAAGAAGAACAACAACAATCTCCTTAAGTCACGTTCTCTTTCGTTTTTAATATTTTGTAACCCTTTTTTGTTTGTTTTTTCATTTGCTGAATGAGAGAGATATTATGAAAAAATGGACGGAAGAGAGATGATGAATAATAGAGTGTTGGAACAAAATTGGTATGTTCCATATTGTAACATCCCGGAATTTTATCAGTGATATTTGTAATAATATTTAGATTACTTAAAATTTTAGGGATATATATTTTCTTTGAATATTTGTAAAATAACTAGAGAAAGTAAACTTAATTAAAATTAAGAAGTCCTTTGAATATTCCTAGCGGAAAGATTCATGTCCGCATTTCTAAAACGAGTTTAAAAGTCTCAATATTTGTTCAAATAAAAATAGTGTACCGTCATATTTTATTTATTACATAAAGTACTAATATTTTGAAAATCCATGTTTGCCCTCGTGCACGCTTCAAGAAACATATTCAATAATTCCTTTTTCCTTCCGTACCTAAAATCATAATCGTAAAGGGTCAATTTCCTTATCCATATTGAATCATACTCATCATAAGAAAATGTCATAAAATAATAACAAAACTTCACCAATTCAAAATATAATTATTAGTTTTGAAGATTGTTTATGTCATATGAAATGCAATGTGACCATAACAACTACATGAGACACAAATGACACAAATGATCCGGATAAATAAAACTCATTCCAATAGGAACTGCCACACAGGCTCCAGCCGAAAAGCATCATTCTTGCCACAAAGGCTACTGCCACAAAGACTTAACACAATGACACCTCTATACATATCATATATGATGCATGTCCATGTAATAAATAAAATCATTTTCGACAAATCACACATGTGACCACAAAGTACCATAACTTATCTTCTTGACATATATTCTTTACAGAGCAAAAGGAAAATATAATTTATTTCACAAAGATCAGTACCATGTCTAACCATGGCAATATATATAAAATAAAATGATTATATTAGTTATCTTATATTTGCTATGAAATAAATAGATCTTAGGTATTTTTTTATATACTTATTTATTTTGTTTCTTTCTAATGTCATCAATTTCCTTTTTATTTACAAAAATGATACTTTGACATAGTTAGATATTACTATATCATATTTTCCTAGTATATCAACCACCAACACGAAACAAAATAATAGAGAAAACACACATATTAAGATAAAAAGAGTACTTACATAGTGAAAGTTTAAAAGACACATACTAGCAATTTAGTGACTAAATAGTAACAATAATGATAGTAATATCGTAACACTAACAAAATAATTTATATCATAAAATTTACTATATCATTTGGTAAGAAGATTTGGTATTTGTGTTTTTATTATATTATGCTAAAAGTTATAACACTCTTACTATTAAACTGATTCATGCAAATAAAATATAATAATATAATAATAAAATAAAGTTAAATATAATAATTAATTTAAAAGACAATTAAGAATAAAATCTACAAGTATTAATGAAATTATAAAGTATTATTATTTTACTAGTTTTTCTTTATGAGATTAATTGTTATGCATTGTCAGTGTAAAAAGTTTTACACTGTCAATGCATCACAATCATCAGTCTGTATTACTTTTTAAATGTTTAAAATAAAAGTCAAATATTTTAAATAAATGAGTGGTTGTGATTAAGTGACAATGTAAAAAATCTTTACACTGTCAGTGTATATCAATTAAATCCTTTCTTTATTTGTTTATAAATGTATTATTATCATTATTATTTTAACTTGATAAAGTTTCTAATATCATCTCACAACACAATCTTATGTAGTATGAGTGTATAGGGAAAAAGTCATTACCTGGTGCGCTTTCTAACTTTGAACGATAAAGTGTTTAGTACTCCATTTTATTAAGAATTTCCACAACGGAGAAATGCGCAAGATAGAAGGTAGTTAAAAGAGAGTAATGATTTTATTTGTGTAATTTTTCTTTTCTTTTTGCATGTGATATATGAGATGAGTTTCTGAGTATTTATATGAATGAAAGTTGAATAAAAAGAGGAAAATGAGTGACTCCTAATAAAAAAAGCACTAGAGAAAACTAATTAATTATAAGTTTTATGAAAGTAGAATGTGTATAGTATCATTTCATTAAATTAATTCAATATTACTTTACTCTAACTATTCAATTCCTAGTAATCATAACACATCTATCTAAGAATTGATCATTCTCACTCATATGATATTTCACGTTACTTTTCTATATACATGTTATGTATCTTTTTGTTTACCCCACGCATAATTGTCAATTCATAATTTATATAATAATAGCATATGCACTACTTAATTCCTTCAAACTTAAATTAGGAAATGATAAGACACATATTCTTTTATTTTAGACCTATTGAATATATTAATTCAAACTTAATTTATGAAATGCTACTAACAACTAACACACCAATTCTCAAGTTTTAGATTATTTGTTTTCCCTTAAACTTGTGAATAACTTGATTATTTATTTATCATATTCACACCAAATTGACTAATTTAAATAAATTAATAAAACATGGGTTTTACTTATTCAATAAAAATAAAGATATGCAATTCTCACTAAATTAGCTATTCTAAGTGATTAAAATATGTGATTCTCACCAATTAATTAAACAAAATTATGTACTTCTCCTTAAATAAAATAAAGGGTGTTTCAATTTACTAAATTAATCATTTGTAAAATAATTATAATAATTATAATTTCAAGTAGAAATAAATCATTTTGAGAAAAAAATACATATTTTTAAATCAATTTATCATAATATAATAACTCATCAAATAATGTATTATGTTAGGAAAAAATATTGTATCACCACCACTCTGAATAAAATAATAAAATACATACAATTGATAGCTTTGAATTTAAATAAAAGTCAATGATCGTAGAATTCATATTTTTTATCTCATGAATAAATAAACACAACGTATACTAATTTAATAAAATTGATGGTTTAAAAATTTATTTAAATTTCTTACGCATAAAATACATCATCTAATAAATAACAATTCATAAAAGTTATTGAGACAAATATTTATAATTTAAATACCTTAAAATTTTGGGATGTTACACATATTCCTTAGGTTTTGATGATAACAAAGTATTTAAAGAATAATTGGGTATACTAATGTTTACTCAAGCGTGCAGGGTCATGGACTATAATTTCATGTAAAATCCAAGTATTTATTATGACTCTGAACATTCAAAGAGAAACATCAAGATCATATTTTGATGGATCAAAAGTTGAAGAACCGACTCTAAAGAAGTCATCTTTTGAAGAGGCCAACATGCAAAGATCAAATTCTGAATGAGTCAGCCTCTAAAGACCAGACTTTGGAGAAATCCATTTTTGGTGACCAGAACTTGAGTTAGTCAAAGCGCGAGGACCAAGGTGACATTAGTAGGTCAATGTTCATCTCTGAACATACTTTATCGCATGAAAACCTAAGCTTTATTTTCTTCATAAAGTTTGTTGGGATACAATTGTTAATTCCTTTGTAGCAAAGGTTTTCCAAACTAGGTTTCACCTAACCTGTCAGTTTGGTGAAACATTCCAACATATTTTTTGAAGCTTCTTAAAGGACTATATTATGTTTCATCTTCAATGACTCCTTTTCTTCTCTACTTAAGGAGATAAAAGACTTGAAGAAAAATGTTGAACAATGTTAATAAACATCAATTGGAAAAAAGATAAGTTACTTTGTCAAAGTAAAAGTATAAGTTAAACTTAGGATTTCTTATCCTTGTATATCTTAGAAATCCTTAAGTCTTAAAAGAGTCTTATTGAGTTGTATTATTTATACACCTATTATTGTATGTCAAGTGTATTTTCTTTGCAATCATTTATCTATTAGGTAGATTGTAATAAGTCTCTTACTAAGTGTTTGAACAATTAAATATATAGCTTGTGTGCTTAAGCAAAGAAGTCTCATACTTGTGTGTTTGAGCAAGGAAGTCTATAGCTTGTGTGCAAGAGCAAGGAAGTCTTTTACTTGTGTGTTTGAGCAAGGAAGAATATATCTTGTATGCTTGAGCAAGGAAGTCTCATACTTATGTGTTTAAGCAAGGAAGTCTCTAACTTGTGTGTTAGATCAAGGAAATGTCTTACTTGTGCGTTTGAGAAAGGGAGTTTCAAGTTTGTGTGCTTGAGCAAGAAAGTCTTTTACTTGTGTGTTTGAGCAAAGAAAGTCTCTTGCTTGTGTGCTTGAGCAAATTATAACCGCTTGTAAGTACAAGGGGACTGGATTACTCTCGAGTTGTGAGAGGAACCAGTATAATCTGTGTGTTATTCTTCTTTCTTACATTTTATATTTGCTGCCTATCTCTAACTAACTCGGATTATATAACCTTAACAGTGGTACAAAAAAGATCCTAAGAAAAACATATTGAAATATACCTGGTGTATATAGATCTGAGAGTGGTACTCCTAGTCTTCATGCTGCTATAAATAATTATTATAACAATCCAGAAAAGAACAATTATACAACTAGACCTCCAACTTTCAGTGGAGACTCTACTGAGTTTCAATGGTGGAAGAGCGAGATGCATACTCATATCATAGGCCTTGATGGTGAGTTGAGGGATATTCTAGAAGATTGCATTGATATTCCAGTCAATGGAGTTGGAATGGTGTCTAAAAGAAAAACTCTCACGCCAACTCAAAAAAGGTCCATAGAAAACATCATAGAGTTACAAGCATATTGGTTGATGCTCTACCTTATTCATAGTACATCATAATCATTGACAAATCTACTGTTGATACCATTTTCAATTCCTTATATGCTACTTATGAAGGGAATCAACAAGTTCACGAAGTTAAGGTTAACCTTCTAGTTGAGCATTATGAGTTATTCAGGATGAAGGAGGATGAAGACATTGAAACCATGTTTTCTATGTTTCAAATTTTTGTATTTGGATTTCAAGTTCTGAACAAGATTTATACTATGTTTGATCATGTCAAGAATATTCTTAGGAGTCTTCATGTAAGATACATACCTAAAGTGATTTGTTGTTAAAACAGCAAAGGCTCTTCAAGTCTAGGGGTATGAAGAAACATCTCATGCAGAAGATTCCGAAGATGACTCAGGTAATTAGGAAATGACCTTCATTATTAAAATATTTCAGCATCTAGCCAGGAAGAATAAGAGATTCTCTGGCAGAAGTAGTGGCTTCAGTGTATCTGGCTCCAGAGAAAAGAAGGATGATCAGAAATGATACTTCAACTGCAAGAAGTTTGGTCACTTCATTATTGAATGTCCTAGGCTACAAAAGGATAATTCAAATAAGGGAATCTTTTAGAATGATAGCTTCAAGAACATATTCAAGAAAAGTCTCATAGTAACATGGGATGAACTTGAACACGAAGAAGACTCTAAAAAGGATAAAAAAAAGCATGCCAACCTTACATTGATGGCTCTTACATCTTCGCAAGTAGAATATGACTCAGATTTTGGCTTAGAGTCTGAGGACGGGGGATGATTTATTTTATAAACTATCTCGTTCTAATTTAATTACTTTTGTTAAAGAGTTCATGTGAAGATGTCAAGAAAAATCCAAACACATAACATACTAAAAAAGCAGTATGATCTTTTGAAAGATGAGTCAAAATCTATTCAAAATAAAAATGAAGCTCTAGAGAAATGTCGTATTTCTCTAGTAAAGGAAGTGTCTGACAAACCTCTTGATGAGCGTGAAATGGATCTTCAAGAATTTATCATAAATGGATTCAATATAACTACATTTGCTTCCATTATTTATGGATTAAGTAGAAGAAAATGGGAGCTTCTTGGTTACTCTCAAAAGGTTATGAATCAGTCAGAATCTAAAGTTATTGAGTCAAGGGTTCTGAAGAGACCAGAACCTAAGACTCTGAAGTTAAAGGTTCTGAAGAAGCTAGAGCCTAAAACAGCAAAAGCTAAGGTTCTGAAAGGTACAAAACCTAAGGCAAAGGTTTATTCAAGACAACAAACTTTTAAATCAAAAGTCTTGAATAACCTTAAACCTTATCCTATGATATCAAAGGTACAAAACAAGAATAAATATTCCAGAACTAACCATAAATGACCCATAAGATTATGGATACTTAAATTTAAAATTGTCTTTACTACATATATGCTTTAAGGGAGAAGCAAAGCAGTAGTCATGGTACCTGGACAGTGGCTACGCATGACATGATAGGAGAAAAGCTTATGTTCCAAACCTTAACTCTAAAAAAGGGAGGAACTGCGGGATTTAGAGGAAACCAAAAAGGAAGGATCATTGGTATGGGTACTATTAGTAACTCCTATATTTCAATTAATAATTGTCATACTTCAATTTTTCCTACCAATTAATACATTCATCATGACATTTGCATCATTTATATATCATAGCATGCATTTCATTCACCATAATGCTTGAAATGTCGACCAGAATAAAATTTTAGTTTTATAGACAGACCGGTTGAATCGTTTCTCAATTGGGCATAACATTAGCGGCCGAAAAAATTCGAGATCGGGCTTGCAACTATCAGTTTTATTAATCTATGATTCACGTAGTTTAACTCGGTATGTTTATTTTATTTTTTCGGTCCTGTTTACGTTCGCACTTCGATCAGCCTAAACTTTTTCAATCGGTCATTTTTTATTGTAAAATTTGATTTTTATCTATCTGTTTCCAAAGACTTTATTTTGCATAAATCATTTTAGCACATTTATTTTATTTTTTGTGCATTTTCTTACCTGAGTTTTATTTATTATAATTTCTTTTATTTTTTTAGTCAAAATATTGAACAAAAATAAATAGAGACAAATATATAGTTATTTACTTTTTATTTGCTTTTATTGAAAAAGAATAACTTTTATTTTAATTTTTTTTAAAACTCATTTGATCATTAAGTAAATATCTAATGGTAGGTTAGGAATTATTAAAAAATATAACCCTAAGTTCTTACTTTATAATCTCATGCAATTGATCAATGATGGAGACAACAACGGGATCCCTTTTTTTCTCTTTCACTAAAAAATCAAAGACAACAAAATAAAATAAAAGAAGAAGGTGGTGCTTCTTTCAACAAAAATAAAAAAGATAGAAACTGACACCTGTAAGACCCTAATTTTGACCCTAAGATTCCTCATGGCATCATGTTATTGCACAAGTGCATTGTCTCAAGGATCATAGCATGTTTGGCTCCTTAACCCTAGGGTTGGGACTTGTTTGAGTGTTTTGAGACCACCAAGCATGATTCTATTGTATATTATTGCTTTTCTTATTAGCTTTACTAACCAAAAGCACAAAAATATGTCACTAACTCTTTTTGTTTTGAAGCTCAAGTGATCATGTGCTCCAATGCTCATAGGAGGCTTCTAAGCCCAATGAAATGGCTAGATGAAGAAGAGAAAAAGCATGACAATGGTCCACAAAGCTCTTAATCATCATATATGTCTCCCAAGTATCTAAATTTGCCAATTTGATCAAGATAATCTAAAGGGCTTGAGGATTGTTTCCCAAGGAAACCCTAATTCAACTATGCGTTGATTGTGCCTTGCTCATGAAGTAACCTCAACCTATGATCAAATTTAATCAAGGTAAGTTCTTTCATTCATTATTTTATGCATATATGAGCCTATGTGACGCCCCTCAATCATTCATTCATCAAGGTTTGAAGTTAGACCTTGAGAAGTTGACCAGTCAAGTCATCTGACTAAACTGAGGATCACTGAGACACAACTTGTGATGTGTTTGTCAAATGAAGATTACCCCAAGATAAAAAATGTTCTTAAGAACCATATTAACAACTTTCATGTTAATCAAAAATCTATTTGAAACTTGGAAGGTCATCATTCATTTCAAAACATTATAGGTCATTTTGATTGAAACCCTAATTTTGGGTCAACTTCCCAAGGACCTAACTTCCTTATTTTTTATGATTTTTAGGTGAGACAAAATGAATTGGAAATATTAAGATGTCTACTTAAAATTTTATGTTGGACAAAATTTCATAATCCTAAAAGAAACACATGTGATGATACAAAACATTATAGGTCACTTTGGACCTAAGTCATTGAATTTGAAAAATGTCCAACTTCAAGTGCCCATAACTTTCTCATGAAAAATCCAAATGATGCAAAATTTGATTCTAAATTGATAATATTGAAAAGATCTACAACTTTTATGTTGGAGGTTTTTCTATTTGAGGCTTGCATCATTGAAACAGAAGGGCTTGAAGATGCTTGCTTTTGGTAAAAAAATTCAAAGGGAACCTAAACATGTTTTGTACCCAAAACTTCACAGCTAGTTTTCATAAATTTCCAATTTCCAAATGAATTTTTTTCCACCATGAATTTTTTTCCTCATTTCAAGGGCTTTCCAACCATTACTCACATTAATTTTTTGGACCTTCCATGAGTGAGTTTCGAAGAGCTTAATGTTTATGGTTATTTTTGCATTTCACTTTGAAACTTCATGTGCAAGCTTGCGCAACCCCTTGTGCACGTCCAATTCACTTCCATATAAGTTCAACATGGATTTGCATTCATTCTTGGGCCTCACATGTTCCTGTACATGCCCATGCATGGAGGATCCAAATTTCATGCACACGAGCCAAGCATTGCCTTGCATCCATTTCAGCTATAAATAGAAGCTCATTCTCATTCAAATGGTAACCACAAGGAGATCTGAAGTGCTGTTGAATTGAAAACCAAACCCTCACTAAAGGAATTTTTCAGTTTTTATTTCCAATTTCAAGCTTGAATTTCAACATCATTAGTTGATCTTCACAACTCAATTCCTTAACCTTGCATCACCATCACACTTCCAAAGCAAGATTGGATCAAGAGCTTGGACAATTCGCGCTGTTTGAAGCTCCATTTCAGAGGTATAACACCAAACTTTCTTGATCTGGATCTTGCAATATGATGTGAATTTCTTTGGTTTGGGTTGTTTTCTGAAGTCCTCATGCATGAGGCAAGCCAGTGGCGGTCTCAATTTTGTAAATCGTGTCATTTCAGTTCATGCACCATGATCTTCAAGCTCATGCTTCTCTTTAAATAGGAACTTTGAGGAGGATCCATGGTTACAGGGGTGATGTACATCATCTCAGCTTCATTTTGATACCTTCATTTTTCATTTTCATTAAACTTCATTTCCCTGCGCGTGGTGGCCCGATCTGGTTAGATCGTCGGAGAAGATGGTGGTTTCCACCACCATCCCCACGTGGGAGCTTCATGGCCCTTGTATCTCACTGAAACGTTATAATTCTGGCCTTTCATTGTTTTGACTTCTTTTAAATCCAAGTGTAGCGCGTTTGACCAAGGCACATGGTGTGGCCGCGCCTCTGAATCACATGATCATTGTCACGTCAATTAATGAGATGATCAGAGGGCGCTGGTTTTTTCTATTTTTCTTATTTTTGTTTTAATTTCATTTAATTCCTTTTATTTTCAAAAATTCATAAATATTTTATTTGAAGTCACAAAAATATGAGACCAATGCCAAAAAATTTCTTGAAAAATCTAGTTTCATATTTTGATTTTTAATTATTTTTGTGACTTCATTTAATATTTTTTTGTGAATTATTTGGTTTTTAATAGTTTTAATTCATTTTAAAATACTTTTTGATATTTGAAAAATCCAAAAATATTTTCTTAACACATATGGATCATGATAAGTCAATAAAAAATAGTCTCATCAATTTCTTAATTGATTTGAGATTTTAATTCATATTGTGTTATTTTTATTATTTTTTTAATTGTTTTTAAATAGTTTCTGATTTCAAAAATTATTGAGAAAATTTGTCAAAGCTTGTTTGACCATGTTAGACCTATGAGAATTTAATTGGACTTGTTGAAGTTGATTTGAATTAAAATTGAGGTTTGACCATATTTTGTCCATTTTATTTTTGCATTTATTTTTAATTCAAAAATACCAAAAAAATATGTTTGACTTGTTGACTTGTAACCTTCATTTCTCTTCTGTTTAACATTGGTTGATGATGATTTGATTCACTTTTGACCAATTGTATTTGATACTTGAATTCTCTTTCCATCCATTTCATCTTCATCCCATTTCTTTTTTTTCCTTTTGGCCAATGAGTTAATGTCTTATGGTTGGTCTTGACAAATGAGAGGTTTAACCTTCTTTGATCCAAATAAAACTCAACTTGATCCAAGATCAAGTGAGTTGCTTTGTGTCCAAGATAGGTTGCTTCTTGGTCAAGCAAAAAACCTAAAGTCCATACAAGGCCTTTCCTCTTTTCTTTTGGCATGGCAAATTTTTTTGGAGCTTGGATTACTAGTCATGATCTCTAACTTGTATTTATTTGCCTATAGTTTTATTGACCGACCTCAGATAGGTGTAACTACTACATTAGTCCACTTACGATTGCTTAACATAGCGTTAAATTGTCTTATGACAAACTAACATAACCATACTAATTACTAACTTTAATTTGAGCATTTAATTTCTTGCAATTTACTTTAATGCAATTTACTTTTTGCTCATTTATTCATATTGCTTTTCATTTTGCTCACTTGAGCACATATTTTATGTTTATGTCATTTTCCTTTTGCTCATTTGAGCTCATTTTTGTATATAAATATATTGTTGTCTTGTGTTGGTTTTGCTTTTGTTTTGTGTGAACCCAATGCAAAAAGGAGAAAAGACTTAGAATTAGGACTTACCCATGCTTAAAGGAGTTCAAAAGCAACTAGGCCTCATGCCTTTAGAATGCTAAGTTTGTTGAAGAGCAACTAGGCTTCATGCCTTTAGAATGCTAGATCTCAAAGTTGACTTCAAAGGACTTCCTTTCCAAAACTCTTTCTTTGTCCATTCCCCTTATTGTGTTGTGAACTTTTTGATGTTTGCTCTTGTGTGATAGGGATTCCATCTTGAGATAGTAAGAAGGACCATTGTCATGAGTAGCCAAGTTAAGAGAGACAAGCCAAATGGAGATCCTAGGAGCTTGAATCTAATTTGTGTGATTGCTTGTTGTTTGCTAAGTCCAAAAGAAAGGAGCATCTTGAATCATCTCTATGATTTCAAGAAAAGGAACTCCAAGGGTTTTATCTCTTTCTCTTATCTTTGTATGCTTTAGGACTAACCCTTCTCTTCTTCTCCCCACTCTAACCCAAGCCAAAAATCTTTTTCTTTAAACTTTGACATTGTTTTCAAATTAGAAACCTAGGCCTTATGCCTTTGACTTTTCAAACTCATTTTCATTAATACTCGTTATGAATGAATCTTAATCCAACTTTGACCTCATTTTGTAAATAAATCTAACTTGTAAATACAACTCACTTCAAGTCGTTTTTGTGGTTCCAATGGCCATCTTTGTTAAACCTTTTCATAAACATTAGTCATAGGTTTGAGTTATCATAGTGGTTGATGTAAATCTCACCTCATCCTTAGTGATTGGATTATAAGTCTTTCATACTTATTATAGGGTTAACCCCTCACTAGTATGTTGAAGCTCTCCTCACATGGTGGATTGTTGGTTTAGGTTGAGTTTTCTCCCTTTGATAACAAAAGACCTTAAGGCTTTTGATCAAATCAATTCACCAATCTTTGAGATTTTTACCCCGAACTACGAGGTTTTGATCCTACCTTTGTGATGGTACGTAGGCAATGGGTTCATCCATTCAAACAACAAATTTGTAAATACAATCTATTCTCTTCTCATCCCTCCAATCTTTTGCACATATTTTCATAAATACTAACCTACAACACATATTTGCAAAAAGGGTTCCCTTAGAGTACTAAGGATGTTTTGGATGCGTAAAACCTTCCCATTTCACAACCAACCCCCTTACCTAGATCTCTGACATTTTTATTAGTTTTTGATTTGATAAAACTTCTTACTTGACTTTTGTTCGCTTTTTAGCCTTTCCTTTGGACAAATAAAAGTGCGGTGGCGACTCGAATTGTATGTTTACTTTTGGTTTAGTCAATAAACCATGAGGTAACGAATACCCCGCTACAACACCAACAAAAAGCACATCGACACTACTACTCAGAGGATTCTCTCTTCTCGTCTTTCGGAAATGAAAATAAAATGACATAGAGGAAAAAATTATGACAGAAGAGAATAATTTTCTTTGTGTGTACCATACATACTCTCTACAAATCTCTTATTTCCACCATCATTTTTCACCACAAAACATTAAGCTCCCCCCCCCCCCCCCGGTCAAACTACACACACTTTCCTCTTTTTCACAAAGTCACGTCAAAAAACTCACCTTTATGACACATACCCTTAAAGACAAGGACGAGAAGAAACTCATTTCT
This sequence comes from Lathyrus oleraceus, assembly GCF_024323335.1. NCBI lineage: Eukaryota > Viridiplantae > Streptophyta > Magnoliopsida > Fabales > Fabaceae > Lathyrus > Lathyrus oleraceus. Next base: position 462,232,806 of record NC_066579.1, read on the forward strand.
CGTTCCTCCATAACTGGTCTTCAGGTTTTCCTTCTTCATCTATTTATTTCAAAATTTTATTTTTATTACTTATCCAAATGTTCCAAGTTTTCACTTTTTCACTCTTTTGTTAATGATCTACCTCTTCATCATATTTTCCATATGCTACATACTCAAAGTCTTGATTTTTATATATTTCATTTATAAAAATTGTAATAGGGAAATAGGTTTTACTTTTTGTTGAGAGAAACTGGATTTATATTTGAGGTTTTATGTATGATGATATAGGTTGGAGGCAAAAGATTGATTTTTGACTAAGATTGAAATTTGGGTACATTTTATTATTGATGAGATTCGTTGTTGCACCATAAAAGTCTATGTAATGATTTTCATTCTCATGTTGTTCGTTTTCACTAAAGCATTTTGCTTGATAGAGCAGAGGTCCATCCCCTTTTTATTTCTCCTTTTTTAAATTTTATTTTATTACTTATTTTTTCACTAATTTAATTATTTAAATTAGTAATTAATTATTTATTTATTTATATTTGATTAGTTAATTAGATTTTAATTAATTATTTGTTTTATTTTTATTTGATTAGTTGATTAGATTTTAATTAATTAATTATTTTTTTATTACCAAGTGGATTATTTGATTAATTGTTTAATCGATCTTATTGTGTTAAGTTGATTAATTAGGTAATCTTCGTTCATACCCTCACATGTAAATAATCATATTCAATGTTTCGCGCAATTTCAATTTCACAGTTTTTTCGATCACTTTCAAAATCAACCATTTTTAAAATCACATACCACAATTCCATAATCATTTCACAAATAATTCCGGACTAACGCGATAAACCCTCGATCAACATCGAGTTTTTTTCTTTGCTTCTTGTCTGAAGCGTTTAATTCCTTTTCTTAATAAAATTAGTTGAAAAGGGAATGAGGCGGAAGTAATTTCTTATCTTTTCCTCGAGTATTCAAGGGCTAGCCATACTTGAATTTCGTTCGAATATTTGTCATTCGTTCAAAATGCATTAAATTAACGGAATTTAGTTTTGTAGTTATTGGAAGAAAAATGAATTGGGCGTGTCGCACCGTGAAAAATACATAGTTGTCACCGAACTTTATTTATTTCAAAGGAAAGTGAAATATCCATAAAACCCTTCAAAGAAAAGAAGATGGTAATCACAACCAAATTCGAGTTCGGAAGTCGGTTACGTAGGGGGTATTAACACCACTCACATCCGTTGTACTTAATAAGAACCATTTTGATTGGTCTTTGTGCGAACAAATTTTATTATCTAAAGATTACTTGCGATTGGTTTTAATTAAAGGGGAAAATAAGTTTTTAATTAATGTGTTCACCAAGATCTCGAAATCCCGTGTCTACGTATTCCCATAGTGCAATGAGAAAATCAGAGCTCTGTAGTTCGTGGGTTAAGGAATAAGTGTTTGTTGTTTGTTTGTATTGAACGATGTTAACGTTCACATTCTAGCAGTTAAACGTTGCTTGTATACTCGCGTATGAGAGACTTAAGCGTTTGTTTATATTAAGGTAGAAGGGACACACTTGAGTCGTATTCTAGCAATTAAATATAGTTTGTATGCTCAGGCATGAGAGATTTAAGTGTTGTCTGTATTGCGGTACAATAGAGATAACATGTCCTTTTTGAAAGGGTAAAATGTTGTCCTAAGGCGAAAATTTGCATTTGATTAGTTGTGGTTGATTTAGTTTGAAGACAAATATTTAGACAGGGAGCTCTACAGTAGTATTTGAATATTCGGGGAGAGAAAAGCTACCTCCTTCTCCTTTTTCTTCCTTTTATTATGAAAATTTTACCTTAATTTTGATGGCACTAAAGTCTATGAATATAGGTGAATATTTTGAACAAATGAGTCACTTGTCTCGTATCCAAAGATATTCAGAATAAGGATAAGAATACTATCTCTTATTCCTTCTCCATTTCTTAAGTCTCGTGGTGCACAATTCGCATCATAATTATTAAGTATTTTGAAGTTTTATTAAGAAAAAAAGAGTTTTTTTTGTTATAATGGACAAGTGAGAAAATTTAATTTTAATTGGTGGATAAAAAATAAAATCAAAATCAGAATTAAAATCGGGTAAAGAATGAATTAGTAACGAAGAAAATAAGAGGAAAAAAACTGATTCATTTTAGTGGTGCAAATAACAATTAAAATAAGGCTCAATGGCCAAAAAGACCCACATGATCAGTTTCATCTTATTTTTTCTCTATAGTGCCTAAACAGCCAACCAAAAAGCGCCATGTGACGGGAATTAAATAAAGAAAAAAGAAATAAAGCATGACACATGTCATTGTCTCGTGCATTATGGGTTGCAACTTCAGTGTTCATCATTTTCTCATGTATTCTTGAATTTAATTTGCCAAAATTACTAAATTGAATAAACAATATATAAATTATATATCATTGGACTCGGTTTTTTTGCAAGGAATCCAAATATGCAACCGAATTTTATAAACAAGCCACAAATTTTGAAGAATCGAACGAAAAAGTGAAGAACAAAGCGTGTAAAGAATCAATTGATTCGCATTCGTTATAATGATTCGTGAAAAAACAATCGCATATTCATATTCGTAATGAAATATCGCTTCTAGTGATGTATTCACATGTTAATAACAATTAAGAATTAAAGAATCATCATTTTCAAGTTTATGTGTTCTATGTCGAATTCAGGTTTTTGGCTCAAATAAGTGATTATTCTAATAATCTATTTCATAACAATGACTTAAATTAATCAACTAGAAACATTCAATAACTCATGACAATGGTATGGAAGAAAAGAGATGAATAAATAACGACGGAGCAGAGATTTGCTCTAGTAAAAGGTTGTTAACAGAGTGCCAAAGAGAAACCCGAAAAACTTTAAAGGTAAGCCTTTTTTTCTATGCTTCCAATAATTTCCAAGCTTGATGATTATTTTTTATGATGAATGAATATAGAAAATGAATCTTGAATGTATAATATTAATGAATATGCTTGAATCTTGATGAACTTTGGATGATGATTGTTGATGATAATACTTGAATTGTTGAAACTTTATTGATGACTTGTTAAAATTGGATTGTGGCTAAAACTCAATATTTTAGTTGCCAACTAGAATCAACAATTTCCAAATAATTCTTCACATATTACATATATCACAAACAGACAAGGAAACTAATATTCAGTCATTCTCATCAACAAACAAAACCTAATCCATTTCCAACATACACCATTTTTCACATATATAAAACCAAATCCCCCATCTAGCATATATTTCTCATTTAATTTTAGTTTCAATATATGAACTAACTTTCAGACTCATTTTAAACCTGCTAAGTAAGTTGTTCATCCCAAAACCTTTAAGCTCAATACTCAAAACTTTAACAACATACACACAAGGTTCATTAATGAAACCCCACCCACTCCTCTTCATTATCTCATAAAACCTAATCATTTACTCTCTTCTCTTAGTTCCAACAACATTTTTAATCAAACATAAAATAACATGTATGAATTTCATATAGGCATTTTCTCAAACATCCTGTGAATGCATAAAGAGAGATGGAGAGAGATAAGTACATAAGTTGAAGAAAAATAGAACAATAGAATGACGGTGGTGCGACGATGATTGTTGAACGGGTAAGAGTCTCTAAGCTTCTTTCAATGTTTAGCGCGGTGGAGTTTTCTTAGTGAAAAGTGAAGGGATTGGCGGAAAAGTTACTTCACATGTGAGATTGTTGGAACAAAATAATGCCCCCTCAATAAGGCCCAAAAATAATACATTAATTGAGGGCCTTAAAATAATCTCATTAATAGGGGGTTTAATATACTTGAGTCAGATAATAAGGGCTTTTAAATTTTGAGCTTATTTGACAACTCTAGTTCAAACTGACTAGCCCTCATAAATATTGAACTTTTTAGGACTGGGCTAAAAAACCCTTATAAAATTCGCGCTCTAATTTAAATATTCATATCCTAGATTTTATTGGATTTGAAGGGCCGAACCCATATGAACTAGGTCATTTTGACAGCTCAGTCACCAAACCAACTATAGGTTACATGACATTTTTAATCGACAATCTTTTGTTAAAAACATGTATATCACCATAATCTATTCAAATTATGCTATGTAAGTCCACTATTTAACAATATTAGCATCCATGATACGAATTAGATTTTAGGATGATGCACAACCATGCATCCTAATCTAAGATTAATAATCCAAAATTAGTAGTATGGTGGAGAACACTAAGCACAAAAGTCATTCCTCGCACAACAAAACCAAGAGAATTTGGGATAAAAGCAACATGGAAATTTAGTATATGGGTGAACTATTTAGATAAAAATGAAGAGGCCCATTGTCTTGCTAGATGGGTTTTTTATGACAAAAGTCTGACTTGTATATGAGATTTTGTCCTACTACCCTAAAAATTGAACTTGACACCCCCGTATTTTTTGTATTGACAAAAATGTCCTTAGCATTATTTACCTCATCTCAAAATTATATTTGGTTAAAAAAATTTACTCTAAAAAAACAGTAAAGAAATTTTAGAAAAAATCTAATAAAAATTTTACTAAGCAAAATTTTGCATATTTATCACATTTTATAGTGAAAACACAAACAAAAGGAATGTAAGGTAAAAAAAATGGGGTGATGCATAGACATATGGCAAAAGCTCAATAGAAACTTATTGAATGAATAAATCCTAGTGTTTTTTTTTTAAATTATTTTAAATGTAAGATTAATACTAACATTTGAAAATCTTAGTCAAAGTTTCTTAATTAAATATTAAAAATAAGAGTCTGGTATTTTGAAATTAGAAAATAATAAGTGTTGGTCTAAGAAGGTCCTGTATTAAGTGCAGTGAATGTTACATTTGGGATCGTAGTCAGAGTGATATCCCAAAAAACTAGGAGATGATGAGATTTGTTTAGAAACCCTAAAATCTGTTCGGGTCGAGGGTTCAGTAAAATACCCGTTTTTAACACAAAATAAATATAAAAACGAAACAAACAAACATTCCTTCATCCTCTCTGTTTCTGCGATTGCGATTGCGATTTATTCACTTCGTCACTGTCTAGTGTGTTCTATATTAAACTCTTACAATCACTTGTTCTCTTCATGGCTTCAACCAATGGTCCCCCTCCACGAATTTCACCTACTGCTGCAAAAGGTAATGTCAATGCGTTGATATTCATTCGTATATACATTTATCGATTAATTATCCATTTACCTTTTTCAATTTTTGAATTATTTATCAACTTGTGAATTTATGATTATCAACTTACTCAAATTTTGTGATTTAGGCGTTATTTTATTCATCTATCATAATTTGAATGCATATACGTGTATATAAATATAAACTGACTGCCGTGGCCCGGAAGTTTTGTGGATTTGATGATGCTCTGTGCATTCCTTCCGATGTCGCCATGCTGTTGTGGTGAAAACAAATTGATCTTCTAACTGATTCATCCGACTTTACAAACCAGTTCTTGTTGTCTATCATATCATTGCTGCAACCTGTATCATGGTACCACACATTTGCTTTCTCTTTGCTGAATCTCATCTCATGTGCCACAAGAGATGCTTGCAAAACTTCAATTGCTACCACAATGTGATCAAACGGAAAGCCTCGGTGCTTGGGTATATCCATAGGCCTAGGAGACACAACATTGTTGTAGTACCTTTTAATTCTATGTAGAAGATCCACTACCTCTGCCGTTAGGGTTGTTGCTCATTTAGGAGTGGAAGCAGGCAGGTAATTCCGTCATATGTTTGAAATGGTTGCTTCAATCAAATAGTCTAGAGTGTACCCTTCAATGTGGTTTCATGTTAGGTTTTAGTGAGCCAGGGTGATTTTATTTTGTTTCTCTTTTATAGGACAAATTACATATTTATATGTTTTATTTATGGTCTACTTACTGTCTTATTAACTTCAGCCTTAACCATGTGATTGGTATTATTCCTATAAGAAACTAGAGAAAGGGAAAATTGATTCTCTTTGATTCTGTTAGTATGATGACAATTCTTTTACAAATGGGGACGGACAACTTTATATAGCTGCCTCTTAACATGCACCAGTAGGTTTATCGTGCTTCACAGTGGACAGCGCGTTCACAGTGGACAGCTGTCATGTAAAAAACTGGAGCAGTCACACTGAGCTTGGAATGATGAATCAGAAGCTTGGAGGTGGAAAGTGTTACGAACCCGAAATTCCGCAACTTACAGAATATAGAAGAAATGGATTAAAATGCACAAATATGGAAAATAGTGTATTATTTCTAAAAATGAAAGGTAAATGCAAGAGGATGAGTATCCTAATGCCCACAGAGCAAAGCTCCTACAGAGGCAAGAAGCCCACTGTCCATAACAAACTATTACTCTTCCATGATCCTTTTACACTCCTTCACGTCACTCTATATACTACTAAGAGGCATAACAAACTTGCCAACTAAGCAACCTAAACACTCATTATTTACCATATAACCTCACCACACTCTTTATTACAATAATAGCCCTTTTCCTATATCTCTCATACTCGGGTCTCTATCAGAAAGCCTCAGTGCTTTCATTGGTGGAATAACCTTAACCACCTTTCGATTCAGAGTCCTTATGCTTCATTATTGGTGCTTTGGTTCGCTGCCACTTATTGTTTCAATCTCTGACGTGTGTAAGCTACACCCCACCTTATTATATGAAACATACCGATAAAATGACCCTTCACCAAGGGGAATTTAGAAAATATGTTTTATAGAACAGTTTCAAGACATTGCAGGTTGAGAATGATAACTATCAATATTCATTCACCAATTCGAGGGAGATTATTGTATTTTAGGAAAATATGTTGCTTTATAGATTTTATTTTCTCTAGTGCGTACAGATTTTATTTCCTCTTTGCTTAATTTTAGGATAGCCATTAATAGATTTTACGGACTTAGTTTATACTATATTTTAGCTTTTTGGCTTTTGTACATTTGACAATCACATAATCAATTTTCTCCATCTTTCAAGTTCATGGACAAACTTGGAATGTTTTTAACCTTTGAGTTTGGTGTTGTGTGATTAAGTTATCCCGGTTATTCTTACTTACTGACTATGCCCTTTATAATATCAGGAACTATTGTCGGTGTCGATGGGGATTATGCTGATCAACAACCTGACCTGTCCTACACCAGTTATTTTCAACAACCAGGCCTTCATAAATCAGAAGACATGCCTTATCGTTCTTCGGTATCACCTTCTGCTGGCATGCAATATAAACCTGTCAGTGGTTCTGTATTTGCAAAAAATTATCCAAAATCTTCTACCTTAGAGGATCAAAACAGCTCACAATATGCACATAGAACTGGCAGTTTAACCAGCAGGCTACCCAAGATTTTGATTAATGCCAGAAAAGAAATGGAAATTCAAAAAAAGGTAATCAGCTGTAGATTATGATGTGTCAGATATTTTAAGATATTAGTGGATATCACTGCTTGTTGTTTATATATATTCATTTTGTGGAGTGGTATAATTGTTGTATTTATGATGGATACCTAGAAAAGGTGTTATTCTCTTTGTTTTGTCAATACCAGCTTCACTCATGTGGATAATTCATTGAGGGAAAATTTATGTTGGACCTTGTTTGCCAATTGCCACCTCTAGAATCACTTGTTTTTCTTTTAATGGATAATAATGTACATGGACTTTGTGTTATTTAGTTTAGATTTTCATTGTAACTTCCGTTGAATTATGGAGTTTTGATTGAGTGAGTGTTTTATTTTGCAGGCTCCTCATTTGCATTCTAATTTTACAGCTGCTACACCTACAAGGACCTACAACCAAACAGGAAACTTTTCATCATTTGCCAACCCAAGAAGCCATGTCTTCCCGCATACTAACTACAGGCCAAATGCCTCCACCAACTACAGACCAAGTGCCTCTACAAATTACAGACCAAATGTCTCTACCAACTACAGACCAAATGCCTCTACGAACTACAGACCAAATGGTGGAGTGTCTAATGTAAATGATAGAGTTTTGTTGAGCGAGGAATTCAGAAGTGGAGGACCTGAAATGTCAAAGGAAATGACTCGGGGTCCTCGGTTTCATCAAAGAAGTTCTCGCCCACAATCATCAGTTGTTAAGGATGAGTTTGCAGTCACAGTATGCAGAGATCGATATAACCTTCCAGATTTCCAAACTAAATATGAAGCTGCCAAGTTTTATATGATTAAATCTTTCAATGAAGATGACATTCATAAGGGTATTAAACATGATGTTTGGACAAGCACTCCACATGGGAATAAGAAGTTGAACGCCGCATTCCAAAATGCAGAAGCTAAATTAAGTGAGACAGGCACGCAGTGCCCAGTCTTCCTCTTCTTCTCGGTGAGTTAAAATCCCGTCCCAAAGTTTTCTCTTGTTTTACATTTAAGAACTAAGGGTTCATGTCTTCCAATATTTTCCTAATTATTCTGTTATCCCGAATGTATTTTGTTGTCAAATCAGGTTAATGCAAGTGGGCAGTTTGTCGGAGTAGCTGAGATGCTTGGGCCAGTGGACTTCAAAAAAGATATGAAGTTTTGGAAACTCGACAAATACAACGGGTTCTTCCCGATTAAGTGGCATATAATAAAAGATGTTCCAAATCGCCAGTTTGTGCACATCATCCTTCAAAACAACGAGAACAAGTGTGTAACTTTCAGCAGAGACACACAAGAGGTAATTCTTACTTTCAACGGTGTTAACATAATTCTTCTGTCATAGAGTCTGAGGGAAATCGTTGTTGCATAAACCAAAATAAAGTTTGTGTCAAAGTTGCGCCTTTCTGTTGGATATGATTTATCATTAAACCCGTAATTGTGTGTTTTGCAGATTGGACTGAAAGAGGGTCTGGAAATGCTGAAAATATTTAAAAGTTATCAAGCTAAGACTTGTCTATTGGATGATTTTGATTTCTATGAAAATCGAGAGAAGTTAATACATTCTGAAAAGATTACTGAGCAGCATACAAGCCCAAAACAGGAAGTGTACAACAATGACAGTTATTATGTAAGTTCTATTTCCTTTGTCTAGAACGCAATTGCCGCATAAGAAATATGTGATTTACAGCAGGCACACGCAATTCTATTTCCTTGCATGCTGTAATTTTGATTTATATTGTGCAGAACACAATGAAGGCAAGAGAGGAGAAAACAGAGATGCATTCGAGTGGTAGGAATGAAGAAACTCTGGTCAAACTGACAAAGAATCTCTCTCTCAATCCCTCTGTAAGACAAGGCTTTAGATAGTTAGATTGACCAATTACGAGTAAAATACCAAAGAAAAAAAGGATGGCCAGATTAATTTTTTTATTTTATATTTTAGAGAATTATGACAATAAGTATGGCTCTTATCTAATTATGACAATTTATTATACATAAGATCACCTCGAGACATTTGGATTTTAATAAAGTTCACATCACTTTTACATTTCAATGGTATTTCTTGCCAACATTATTAATTATTCAAATTGATTATTAATGACCGCTCAAAATAGAGTTAACATGCCAAGTGATCCAATATGCGTGTGACACAAGAGACTAAAATTACCCTCAGCAATGTCTAATAGAAGCAACATTGATGTAAAAATGATTGATGTAGAATTGAACAATTTTGAAATTAATACTATTTTTTTTTTATCTTTAGTAAAAATGATTTTTTTAATAAATATAAATGTTTTTGCTTGAATTTTGCATATTTGATTTTTTTTAATCAACTTATACTTCTAAACTTTGATTTTTTATTTAAAATAACCACTTTTTTCAAGAATAATACAAAAATAATCACAATTTCAAATTATTTACCAATATAATCATTTTTTTTAAAAATGAACCAATTGGTGATTTGCTATGGCGCATGCGTTGATGAATTTATACTCATGTGTCACTGCAATTGGCGCATGCATGCAATTTATACGCATCTACTCTTTATTTTTTTACATGCATGCGTCAATTGCAGTGGTGCATGCTCCTATATTTTACATGCATGTGTCAATTGTAGTGGCGCATGCTTCTACATTTTACATTCATGCGTTAATTATAGTGGCGCATGCTCCTATATTTGATATGCTTTTACATGCATGTGTCAATTGCAGTGGCGCATGCTCCTACATTTTACATATATGTGTCAAACATGGTTAGTTTGGTAAATAAATTGAAAACATTGGTATTTTGGTATATTGTTCTGGACTGGGCCATGACACTAGGCACGGCACGGCCCAATGCTCGCCAAGCCCACGTCCAAACGACCGTGTCCAAACGACCACGAGGACACGTCAGGTGAACGACCGTCCGCCCGACGAACGTCTCCCCGGCCCCTAAATACGTGTCGGACAACGAGCGGGTCCTCCTCATATGATCTCCATCCACTCATCGTCAACCCACGTCGCGGACACCTAAGTTGTGTCGGGCAGAGCCATAACGGCATCTCACTCACCACGTCACCCAACTCCCCTATATTGTCTCCTTAGGGATCGGGGCAGTTGGACCAGGGGGCAGACCTTGGTCTAGGTCTTAACGCTTCTTACGCGTCCCCTGGCAGCTCCTCCTTGGGCCTAGCTAATCCAGCCCATTAGGAGCCTTGGCCCAGCGCTGGGGGCTCAATATAAATACCCCTTTCATGGCAAAGGGGCAGGTATTCTAACTCACACTCTGATAACCTCATTCTGTACCTTTTCTGACTTAAGCATTGGAGCACCTTGCAGGTACACCCCCCTCTCATTTCATTCTCCGGCCCATTCACCAAGACCTTGGAAGGCCCTCCTGATCAGGTCAGATCAGTGGCGCCGTCTGTGGGAACTAGCTATCCCCATCTTCATCAAACGAGGATCAAAAGCTCATTTATTTCTGTCCTTCCAACATGGCCGGAGAACAACATAGCGATCACAGCCGTCCCCTCGACAACTACAATATGGACGACGGCCCGCCATCCCATGAAACGGGCGCTCGGGACGGTCATCCATCCACCCCGTCTCCAGAGCCCCAAAACAACGGGGATGCCTCTCACGCCCACAATTTAGGGGCAGAGACATTTCATCCCATTCCCGTTCCCGTTGAAGGAGACGCCGTAATGATTGCCATGGTGAATGCCCTCAATCAGGCCGGTTCTATGCTCCACCAGCAGCACGAACGAATCGTGGCCCTCGAAGCCGAACGACAAGAAGCCCGGCCCCAGCCGGTGAGTAGGATACAACAACGTTCGGAGCCAACGAAGAAGCGAGGACGTCGTTCTCCAGAACCCCACGTCGGCAGGGCACGCGCCCGTCGTGACGGTGGTCGAGCGGGAACATCACCAAGGCGCGGACACAGCCCCGACAACAACGAACTGTCTCCCTTAAGGAGCGACGAGGAAGATTTGCATTGCCCCCTATCTCGGGCAATAATGGAAGCCCCGCTCCCCAAAGGCATGGAGAAACCACCAAATCTAGCTGTGTACGACGGGACTACAGATCCCGACGATCACGTCGACAACGTCAACGCGATGCTCGACTACCGCAATGATATAACCGGGCACCTCAAATGCCGACTGTTCTCAACGACCCTCAGGAAAGGGGCCATGGCTTGGTACAAAAGCTTGGCCCCTGAGTCCATTACGTCATGGAGAGTCATGAGGTCCATGTTCACCAGGCACTTTACAGCTTCCCGTCGTCACCCCAAGACTGAGGCGACCCTGGAAGCCATAGTGCAGAAGAAGAATGAAACACTGCGCTCATACATCGAGCGATTCAACCAGGAAGCTGTCGAGGTAGATACCACCGAGCACATGAAGAAGTATCTCCTCGAGAGAGGTCTCTTGCCCGACAGTGAACTTAGCAGAGCCGTAGGGATCGAGCCTCCCCGCACCTTAAACGAGCTCCTGCATAAAGCCCAGGCCTACATCAGATACGAGGAAAAGCAGGTGGCACACAATGCCCGCAGCGGACGTAACGCTGGGGAAACCGAGCACTCAAAACGCGAGGACACGAGCATTTCCCGTCGCAACGGAGACAAACGAAGAGAAGAAAGACCTCGCGAGCTCCGGGAAGGAAGAGGCCCCGCGGGCAGATATAGCGAGTACACCTTACTGACAGCTCCTCGGGAGCGCATCCTCGCAGAATGTATCAACTCTGAATTTAAGCAGGGCAGGGTCAGGTTCCCAAAACCGTCTGCACCAAAGCCCCACACCCCAAAACCGTCTGCACCAAAGCCCCACACCGACAAATCAAAGTACTGCCGGTTCCACAGAAGTCACGGGCACGTGACCGAAGACTGCGTCCACCTGAAGGATGCGATAGAAATTTTAATCCAAGAGGGGCACCTGAAGCAGTATACGAGGAAGAACGAAGCCCCCAGACGCGACGAGCCAGAGAAGAAGAGACCCCGGGAAGACACACCCCCTGACAACTCTCCCTATCAAGTGGCCCTCTGCGTGTCACGACCGGAAGATTTCTTCCTCCCCGAACCATTGCCCGAGGGCAAGATCACTGCACTCAGCCCCTGGGAAAACTTCCCTGCCACACTGGTGATATCAGGAGGAGGAACCAACGGGGAATCCGCGGCCCTCTCCGTCAAACGTAAGTTCGACGAACTCCTACTGACTGCCCCCGAGCAGAAAGCGACATTGACAAAATACCGGGGAAAATCCAACCCAATATCCTTCTTCCTGGAGGAACTCCCGGGCGGATCCCCGAACTCGGGCATCCCACTATTGATAAGGGCAAAGATGGCCCAATTCGACGTACGACGCATCCTGGTCGACCAAGGCAGCTCAGTGGATATCATGTACGTCCACCTCTTCAAGACTCTGAAGCTAGACAAGACCAACTTAGCCCCCTACGTCGGATCAGATCTCCAAGGATTCAACGGAGCAACAACCAGACCGTGGGGATATGTTGAGCTCCTCGTCACCTTCGGCGAACAAGAAACGGCCAGGGAAGTCAAAATCCAATTCCTGGTCGTAGACTGTCCGTCTCTCTACAATTGCATCTTTGGACGCCCGACACTGGCCGAACTCACCGCGGTCCCATCCACCGTCCACCTGAAGATGAAATACTACACCAAATTGGGACGTGTGGTCACCATCCATGGTGACATCGAAGCAGCCCGGCGATGCTACGACGCCGCAGTAAAAGGACAGGCCGTAGTCAGCACGAAGAGCAACTGCGACAACAAAAAACTCAAGACCGAGGATCCTGCCCGAGGAGTCAACGCCATCGACCTCGACTGTCGCATCGGGCTGGACGAGACCGAAGAGGGGAGGTTCCCCAAGGAACGCTCTCTCGAACACCCGGTCCGACCAATCCCCGACGGGGAGTTCGAACTCATTCCTCTTGGGGACGATCCGGAAAGGACGGTGAAGATAGGTAAGGGACTACCCGAGGAAACAAGAGAAGAGCTAGTAGCATGCCTCAAAGAGAACTCCGACCTCTTCGCGTGGAATGCCGCAGAAATGCCCGGGCTGGACCCCGAGATCGCGTGTCATAAGCTAGCTTTAGACCGGGCAGCCAAGCCCATAGCACAGCGTAGACGCAAGCAATCGCCCGAAAAGGCAGAGGCTGCCGAGCGGGCTGTAAAAGACCTCTTAGAGGCAAATTTTATTTCTGAAGCCCAGTACACAACCTGGCTCTCTAATGTAGTCCTCGTTAAGAAAAATAATGGAAAATGGCGTATGTGTGTTGATTATACTGATCTTAATAGGGCTTGCCCGAAAGATGCTTTCCCCCTCCCTAATATAGACTTGCTCGTTGACAACTCTGCAGGTTTTAAACTCTTGTCCTTCATGGACGCATATAGTGGATACAACCAGATCCCTATGTCGCCCGCAGACAAGAAACACACAGCGTTCATGACCCCAACGGGCAATTACTATTACAACGTGATGCCGTTCGGGCTCAAGAACGCTGGCGCTACCTACCAACGCATGATGAACAAAGTCTTCAAGGACGAAATAGGGGACATGCTCGAAGTGTACATGGACGACATGATCGTCAAATCACACGAGGAGATAACCCATGCTCGACACCTTGCGAAGGTATTCGAGCAGGCGAGACAGTGTAAAATGAGGTTCAACCCCGAAAAATGCACGTTCGGAGTCCGGGCAGGCAAGTTCCTCGGTTTCTATCTCACCGAAAGAGGGATCGAGGCCAACCCCGACAAATGCCGGGCATTCTCGGAATTTCCGACCCCGAAAACCAAAAAATCGATCCAGTCACTCAATGGAGTGCTCGCCTCACTCTCCCGTTTCATCGCCAAGTCCGCCCAGCACGCATTGCCATTCTTCAGACTCCTTCGCAAAGAGGCTACCTTCGACTGGACCGATGAATGCGAGCAAGCGCTACTCCATCTAAAGAAGGTTCTGTCCCAACCCCCGGTCTTATCACGGCCATCAGAAAAGGAAACCCTATACTTATACCTATCCGTGGCAACCGAGGCCGTCAGCGCCGTTCTAATAAGAGAAACCGACGAAGGACAAAAGCCCATCTATTTTACGAGTAAAGCACTCCAAGGTCCCGAGCTCCGATATCAGTAAATCGAAAAGGTCGCCCTGGCCCTCATCAACACAGCGAGGAGACTACGATATTACTTCCTCGCACACACGATAAAGGTGAGGACCGACCAGCCAATCAAACAGCTGCTCGGGCGCCCTGATATGGCCGGGAGGATGCTCAAGTGGTCACTAGAACTCTCCGAATTCGACATACAATACGAAAGTAGGAAAGCCTTGAAAGCTCAGGCACTGGCCGACTTCGTCGCGGAGATGACCCACTGCCCGACTCCAGCAGAAAGCGCCCACAAATGGACGATCTTCGTCGATGGCGCCTCTAGCACATCAGGCAGCGGGGCCGGGATCATCCTCGAAAACGAGGAAGGGATCCTGATAGAGGTATCATTGGCGCTAGCGTTCCCAACATCAAACAACCAAGCCGAATACGAAGCCTTCCTCGCAGGCCTGAGGTTAGCCGAGGACCTGGGAGCAAAAGAGGTAAAAATATCCACCGACTCCCAGCTCGTGGCCTCACAAGTGCGAGGAGAATACCAAACCAAGAACGACAACCTCCTCGAGTACTTGTCCCTCGTCAAAGAAAAACTTGATAGATTTGAAAAATGGGAAGTTCAACACATACCCCGCGAGCACAACACACGGGCAGACGTTCTCTCGAAACTAGCCAGCACGAGGAAAAAGGGTGGGAATAAATCAGTAATCCAAGAAATTCTCCCTCGGCCCAGCATCGACAAACTACCGCCTCCACTCGAGGTCAACGCTATTGGAGATGCCCGCTGTTGGATGACACCCATCTACAATTACCTCACACGAGACGAACTCCCGGCTGACCCGAAAGAGGCGACCACTGTCAAACGACGCGCATGCTCGTACGTACTCCTCGAAGGCAAACTCTACCGGAGAGGATTCTCCATCCCACTACTCAAATGCGTCGAGGAAGAGAAAGTCCCCGACATACTTGGAGAGATACACCGGGGAATTAACGCTCAACACCTCGGCGGACGATCGCTCGCACGAAAAGCCCTTCGAGCAGGCTACTACTGGCCGACCATGCAAAACGATTCGAAAGAGCACGTCAAAAGATGTGACAAATGCCAACGACATGCCGACATGCACCTCGCACCCCCGAACGACCTCAAATCACTGTCTTCCCCGTGGCCCTTCGCGTGGTGGGGCATGGACATCCTCGGACCCTTCGTCACCGGATCATATCAGAATAAATACCTCATCGTCGGGGTGGATTACTTCACCAAATGGATCGAGGCGGAGGCACTGGCTAAAATAACCGCGCAGAACATTCTCCGGTTCTTCAAACGCAACATCCTCGCTCGGTTCGGTATACCCCAGGCACTTGTCACAGACAACGGGACACAATTCACGGACGGAGGATTCCAGGACTTCATCGCCAGCCTGGGCACCACACAGCATTTCACGTCTGTCGAGCATCCGCAGACGAACGGGCAAGCAGAGGCGGCCAATAGGGTAATCTTACGTGGCCTCAAACGCAGACTCGGTGAGGCAAAGAGGGCATGGGTCGAGGAGCTACATAGCGTGCTATGGGCCTACCGCACGACTCCACATTCTACCACCGGGGAAACCCCGTTCCGACTAACTTACGGCACCGAGGCAGTCATCCCGGTGGAGATACGGGCGCCAACGAGGAGGACGGAGGAGCCCCTAGACGAGGAAATGAACGATGAAACCCTTAGAGCCGAGCTCGACCTAGTCGAGGAGATACGTTCCGAAGCAGCTCTCAGGGAAACAACCCTCAAACAAAAAATAGCACTACGCCATGACGCGAAAGTCATAAAAAGAGAGTTCCAGGTCGGCACCCTGGTCCTCAGAAGAAACCAGAAAAACCCGAGAGAGGGCAAACTGGCGGCCAACTGGGAAGGCCCTTACCGCGTCCGCGACAAAACGAGCAACGGGGCCTATTACCTGGAAAACCTACAAGGAGAACAACTCGCTCGACCATGGAACGCAGAAAAACTTAGACAATATTACAGCTAAATACACCACGGGGAGACGTGGCAGGTACGACCACGCTCTTCGTCCCCAAAACCCCAGGGAGGAACCACGAGACCCGGGAACGATCCGGGGTCACATGACAAACACAACCCTCCCCGACGGTTGGGATCTTGACCAAGACTCAACGTCGAAGTACCAGGACTGGCAGGGCACCCAGCTCGCGATGGGAGGGCCCAAGCCTCGGGACCAGGGTTCGAACAACGGACCCGGGCCTCGATACCCACGGGCACAAAGCCCGACACTTCGTCGGTTCCCTAAACCGAGGAGATTAACAAAGTCGAGCAGAGTACGAATTCATACAAACAAGTATCGAACACAAACGAGCACAATGAATGATAACGTAAATATTCATGCATTAAAAACGATAAGAGCGGCCGAAGCCAAGTACGCCCGAAGGCCATATTACAACGCCCGAAGGCCAAATACATAAGGCACGCAGGCCATGACAACTAAAATCAAAGAAAAACAAATAAACTAAGACTCCGCTCGGAGCACCTCTTCATCCTCTTCTTCTTCTTCTCCCCCCAGCTCCTCCTCCGCTTCAAACGGGCAGATAATCTCACCGTCCCGGACGCAGCAGTTATAGGCCGACCCTACTGTCACCAACTCAGGGTTCAGAAGCCCGAGCTGCTCGACAGCATTGTCGAAACCCTCTTTGAAGCAGGCCACGAGATCTTGGTTGAGAGTCCGAATATGCCCTAGCAGCTCACCGCGCGAACCAAGGGCGTGTTCCTCCTCGGTCTCATCTGCCAGAGGACGGACCTTTCCCTCGAGAGACTCAACCTGAGCCCGTAGGCAAGCGTTGTCCTCGGTCAGCTTCTGATGGTCGACCACCTGCTCTTCCAAGCTCGCCTTAGCAGCCCTCAACTGGTCCCTCTCCCTTTCCACCTCCTCCAGCTTCTGGCTCAGCCCTTCCTGCAGCTGATGCTCTTCTTTGTAGTCCGACAGATCTTTAGATAGTCTTTCCTTCTCCGTCCGAACCTGCAAAAGGGCATCCTCCAGCGAGGCGGTGGAGACCGAAGTGTCGGTCAAAACCATGGCCGTCTCCATCACCCGGATGACAGCAGCAATATCCCTGGCCAGATCTTTCCTCCGGGCAGCAACATCCTGGTCCAGAATAGCCTTGGCCTCAGGCGCGGGCACAGCAATCGACTCCTCGGCCTTGAAGAACGACCGTTCCACATAGCAGGGAGGTAGAAGATAGCTGCCCGGTCCATGCGAACTTCCTGGAGACGACCTGGTAAGGGCCCCAGCCGGACGCTTCCGTTTATGGAGGGGAGAAGCCGCTGGCGACGGACTGCTATCAGGAATGTTGATCGGGTTAGATCAAGGAGGAGAGGAAGGAATCACGCTCGCCGCCTGCGAGGGACTAGCCCCGGCATCGCCAGCAGTCTCCAAGGGACGGGCCACAGTTTTCTTCTTCTTCTTGGGCACCCGGTCAGGAGCGCCGACCTGATTCGCTAGCTTCAGCACCCGATCACGAGCATTGGGCATGGCACCTGCAAATAAATTACACAACAACATTAGCGAGCGAAGTCATAAACAGAAATAAAAAGCTAAACAAAGTCTGCCTACTCAATAACGCCAGAGCTTCCTCCTCGGTATCACACTCGAGCAGAGCCTTCGTATTGATATAACGCGCCTCGGTGATTAGTTCCCCGGCCTCATCCAGGTAGGGCACGCCCTGTCGATTCGCCCAGAACCCCAAGCTGAAGCTCTGCACGTAATCGACCAGCTTCTTGTACGCGAGCCTATCCTCCTCGCCGAGCATCGCATACTTGACTCGGTAATGCGCCGTGGAGAGATCGAAATGATCACGCTGCCACCTCAGCGGTATCTTCGACATCAGCGTCTCCTCCCCATTGGGTGTCCGCTGATAGTAGTATAGAGAGTGAAGGGCAGCCCGGGTAATCGGCATCACCACGTACCACCGGTTTTTGAAATGGCGAACAGAATCCTCGTACGTCTTGAACAGACGCACGGGCTGCTTGAAAGAAACCCAACTGTGGCGACCACGGGAACCGGACCTCTGGAGATGGAAAACGTGGAAGAAGAGAGCCCGGGTGCAACCAATGCCGAGGAACTGGCAAACTAACTCGAATGCCCGCATAAATGCGAGAGCATTAGGATGTAGTTGGGACGGCGCCAGCCGGAGCCACTTGAAGACCGACATCTGGAAGGAGTTGAAGGGCAGTCTAATCCCCGCCTCACGGAAAGCAAATTCATACATGGTGAACTGCTTCCCCGGGAAATGATGGCAAATGCGGTCTTCTTCCTTGGGGGCGCAGCAATACCAGTTTGGTGGATCCTCCCGGCTTATGGTCTCGACCATAGCGTAAGCAATGACGGCCTCGTCACAGAAGTCTGATTCCTCCTCCAAGGGCTCGTCCGCAACCCATGAGAAGTCGACCTGCCCGGAAGAGGAGGCGTGTTCGGTACCATCTCGGACACTCCCGTCCCCGACAGGGAGACGAGCGATTGTGGCGTCTTCGGTGGAGGACCCAGAATCTTCCCTCCTCGGTCGTAAGCGCCCGGTAGCACCTGAAACGCAGACAGAAAGAGTGAATTCGACGTCGTATCAAATCCACCCTTCCACCGCAGGTCAAGTGAAAGGGCGTAGCGGCGACGGACACTAACCGTGCTCAACTCGGTGACGCGCGCATTCTATGGAGACCGGGCATAAACTTCATACAGCCTATGCAAGTATTGCCCGGCATATGAAATTTATGCCCGGTACAGTATGATCCCAACCCTATTTTCTACCACCTAATATACACCTACAGTCCACTACACTGTTCCTAAGTTAAACCTAACCACATTTCTACAAAAATAGCATGCGTTTGACAGAAAACAACAAGGAAAAACAGTGGGTCACAGTGGAAAATCATACCTGTCATAGTTAAGTTGAAAGGGGTACGGTGGTGCCCGAGCAGAAGACGGTGGTTCAGATAGGAGGACGGGCGGAGACGGCGGTCCAGACGGTAGAGCGAGCAAACGAGGGAGAATGTGGAGAACTCCGGTGAACGTGTGAGCGAAAAAAGTGGAAATGAAGTTACTCAACCCCTTTTTTATAGGGCTTGGCACGTGGACCAACACGCTAGGTCATCATTGCCTAGCCTGCCTACGCCGTCTTTGCACACGAAACGAAGCGACCCCACTGATTCTGAGACACGTCTATCAAAGATAAGAAACTGAAACGACCCGAGCACCTATCCGTCTCCTCGACTCACCAAGACGCCACCTCCCCGCGTCATACCCACGTTTACCACAAGGAAGGTGCGGACCAACCGATCACCTCCATCCCCGACATTCCCGGAGAAAGGGTCGGTCATGAACAGGTCTGTTACGACCTCACCTGTCTAACGATGAAGCTTCCCCATCGCCTCGGGGAACCCTTAGTTGAAACATAAGTCATCTCTCTGGCTCAGAGACTCGACTTGGGGGGCTCCTGTTCTGGACTGGGCCATGACACTAGGCACGGCACGGCCCAATGCTCGCCAAGCCCACGTCCAAACGACCGTGTCCAAACGACCACGAGGACACGTCAGGTGAACGACCGTCCGCCCGACGAACGTCTCCCCGGCCCCTAAATACGTGTCGGACAACGAGCGGGTCCTCCTCATATGATCTCCATCCACTCATCGTCAACCCACGTCGCGGACACCTAAGTTGTGTCGGGCAGAGCCATAACGGCATCTCACTCACCACGTCACCCAACTCCCCTATATTGTCTCCTTAGGGATCGGGGCAGTTGGACCAGGGGGCAGACCTTGGTCTAGGTCTTAACGCTTCTTACGCGTCCCCTGGCAGCTCCTCCTTGGGCCTAGCTAATCCAGCCCATTAGGAGCCTTGGCCCAGCGCTGGGGGCTCAATATAAATACCCCTTTCATGGCAAAGGGGCAGGTATTCTAACTCACACTCTGATAACCTCATTCTGTACCTTTTCTGACTTAAGCATTGGAGCACCTTGCAGGTACACCCCCCTCTCATTTCATTCTCCGGCCCATTCACCAAGACCTTGGAAGGCCCTCCTGAAAAAGTTGGTTATTTTAAAAAAAATCCTAAATTTGTATGTTTTTTTTAAATATAAATAAGTTTTATTGGCACTTTTTAAAGATTTCAAATATAAAAAAATAATATTCTATAAAAAAATTAATTATTTCAATTTTTGAAACAAATAAATAAATACGTTTTTTTAATTTCAAACTTCTCCAAAATACAACCGGGAATCACCAACTTGCACAAAACATTGAATTAAATACAATAAAAATAATATATTTCTACAATTTCAAATTTCTCGAGAATTCAAATTTCTTAAGAATACAAAGTCACGACAAAATAGAAGTTGATGATAAATCTTATACTTTGGTGACAAGTTCGGAATGTTGTTTTATATAGTAGTGACTCTATATAAAATCATCTAATTAAATTATTTAAGTATTTATTTTATTTTATTAATTTAAAAAATAATATTATGATGATTTTTTAATTGGTAAAAATTGATTAAGTTAGTCTTTTTCATTTATTAGTGACAAATTTAACGATTGATTTTTGAATTTTTTCGTTATTAATTAAAGAAAAAAAAATACAAATATGATATATTTGAAGAATTGAATAACCAATATGATATATTTTAAATTAAGGGAGAAAATAAATTCTAAAATTGACATAAAAAAATAAAATTAAGACTATAATTATGACGAGAATATGAAGAAGGTCCCATATACCCTTAAGACTGATAAGGCAGTGAGGCTTGGCACAACAAGAAGGATTATAATGATCAAATTCAAATCACTATACACTTCAAATTTATCAAAAGAAATTTCTAATTCATTTTAAAATTGTCCAAATGAAATCCTTACTGGAATATTTATAGGGGAACTCTTCGGAAATAATCTTTCACTCATTTAAATATCCCACATTTTTTAAAATTCAAAAATATATATTTTTTATGTTTAGAAATTTATTTTTGGATATATTTAAAATCATACCTATTTTTCGTAATTTCTGATAGCCATCATATTTGAACAAAATCTAATCTAGAAATGCATCTCTGAATATTATTTCCGGAGATGCATCTCTGTAACAATCATTATATTCATTTATGATATTTTTATTCATTAGGTTAATTTATTTAACAACTCAATAATGATTTTGGAGATGCAAATCCAAAAATATCAAGCGGAAAATTGAATAAAATATCATCTTATTGTTCTTCTTCCTCATGATCAAAGTCTACTTCACACTCAAAACCCTTTAAAAAGTTTCTTCCATTCTCAATCAACTTTTCAACAACAAAACATCATTCTTTTATTTTATCACATCAAAAGGAGCAAAAGAAGCTGAAATTTAAGGTAAAGTCCATTCATTCCGTCCCTCATTCCTTACATTAATATGTTTTTGAGCTGAAAAAAAGAATGTTGAGTCCAAATATGCATCTCCGAACTAAGATTCATGTGTTCCGAAGATGCATCTCCAAACTAAGATTCATATGTTTCGGAGA
The DNA here is from genome assembly GCF_024323335.1 of Lathyrus oleraceus. Taxonomy (NCBI): domain Eukaryota; kingdom Viridiplantae; phylum Streptophyta; class Magnoliopsida; order Fabales; family Fabaceae; genus Lathyrus; species Lathyrus oleraceus. Next base: position 462,254,846 of record NC_066579.1, read on the forward strand.
TGCATCTCTGGATTTGTCTGATACTTTGAGTTTTGATATGATATTCTGTTATGAATGGTATTAGATATGGTGCACCCATATATGTTTCCCAAAGCTATTGTGTGGATGAATCTTAAAATCGATAAAGTGAATGATGATGTTAAATCAGATGAAGTCAATTATGATGTTAAATATGGTGCCATGTCGGTTGTTGTCGATGTAGATGTTCATGAACAATTTACAAATAAATAAGAGTTTATTGTTCGTGAACATATGCTACAATGGATCCACATGGAGGCCGTGAAATTGAGATTTAGCGTTGAAATAAGAAGACCTGACAATGGTTCTGATAGAAAACAAACATTTGCATGTATGTCATACCCCAAAATCTACCCTACCTCATTCGTTTTATCTGGCTCATAGATTTTAATTCATCTGCATACATTTACCACAATCATCCATTTTAGTTAAGGTCATACGTTCATTTGCACATACATGTAACATTACTAGGTCTAAAGGTTCTTAGTGTTTGGATTTCAACTGAATAAAATGGATTGTCTCAATATATGAATTATTACTTCATGATCATAGGGTTTTCTCAAATAAATTATGTGAGTCATTCTCAATACGTGACAATTAAATAAATCCCCATGGATTAAGGCTTTGCTTTTAGAATAATTTACTTTGGATTATTGTGAAAACTTGGAATTGGAATAAAGAAGAGCTACGAGACATTTAAATCACAAGTTGACTTGTGGTCAAAGTCAACCATGGAAGGTTGACTTTGTTGACCAAGTCACTTTGACTTTCACATTTCACTACTACTTTCCTTTGAACACATTACATTTTGCATTGATTAAAGGATGGACTATTGGAAGTTCAAATTCAAAATTCAAATTCACAAAATGGAGGAAAAAGTATTTTATTACTTGAAAAGCAAGTTACAAAGTCAACTACCATGTACAAAAGTCAAGATACATTTTAAATTCACCAACACATTGAAAAAATGGAGAGTACATTCAAAAATACGCATTTTAGCCACAATTGACTTTTTAGTCAATTGTTAACTTCTTGTCAAACAGTTGACCATCATTGACTTTCTACCATAAACTTATTTCTCTTCTAAATCTCCAAGTCTTGTCCATCTTCATGTCATTATAACCACACTGTCTTCAAAAATTGCACCACATGTTCAAAAGTCTCCAAGCTTCATGCCTAACCATGCCAAAACTTGATGTCAGACCAATCCAAAACTTGTTGCATACATGCAACCAATATCCAACCTGCATTCATCACATGCACACTCCATACTGTCGCATTACGCGAAAAACCGGCGGGAAAATAAGAACAACAGAGCCGCCACCGTGCGTTATTTATCCCAAAAGAGGGAAAGGAAACGCTCGAAGTAAACCTGGAAAGAACATGGTCTCGCGACCAAAGAGAATGGGATCGGGAGTCGGTTATGCGAAGGGAAGGTATTAGCACCCCTACGCATCCGTCGTACTCGACGAGATCCACGCACACTAGGAAGGAAAATGGTTGCTAAAACACTGCTCACACACACACACACTGGCTGAAAGAGACACAAGAAAACAAACAAGACTGACTCGGCAAGATATCGCATCCTGGGCCTACTTAGTCTATCAAGCATAGACATCAGAGTCTAAGTAGTTCGGACTGGGGAAACGACACATGCTCGCTAGGATATCGCATCCTATGCATACGTATCTCCTCGGATGAAGGAGAATCAGAGCATTCGTAGCTCGGCTAACACGCACACAAACAAACACAGGCAAAGGCAAACGTGGAGCCTGAATGCCAATCACTGGACTTACATCAGCATCCGAACCAAAACACACACAAAGAGGCAAACGTGGAGCCCGAATGCCAATCACTGGACTTACATCAGCATCCGAACCAAACAAACCCACACTGGAACCCGAATGTCACTCGATGGACTTACATCAGCTTCCAAGCACACAACAACACACACAAGAAAAGCAAAAGGTTGCCCGAAGAGATCAGCTCAATCTCCTGCCTACGTACCTCATCTGGTATGAGGATCAGGGCGACGTAGTTCCCCTATGGAGGGACACAGGACTAGCCTAACCAGATAACAGAGGGAGACACAACTAGGGAGACTACGACTCGAGCCTAGATGTTATCATGCAAAATCATCCCTAAGTTAAGGTTCTAGCTAACTTGCACAGGAAGCAAGCCTATCCTAAACATGACTTGCACAGGAAGCAAGCCACACCAAACCTAACTTGCACAGGAAGCAAGCTAAAGCAAACCTATCTTGCACAGGAAGCAAGTCAAACAAACACACGAGCATAAGTAGCACACACTATATGCAAGCAATGGGCTCAATCAAGGTTAGGTTTTAGTCGAGGGGTCATATCAACCTCAACAAACAAACCACTGTAACTGGGTAGTGTTAGCTCTTAACCCTAACATTGAGAGTTAGGGTGAAGCTGATGAAAGGTGAGTGAAGATGAGACTTCACAGCTCTTATCCCTGGCCTGGGAGAGCTTAAGACAAGAATGTGTGGGTTCAGAAAGGGGGAACCCTTCTACACATATGACACTGACTCAACTGTACAATTGTACAAGATCTTGGGTTTGTATCTGCAATGCATCAACACAGTGGTGTGAGCACAGCAGATGACACACAGAATAGCAGGGGATAGATTGCATATCCCTTGGGTTCTGCCAATTGCCTCTTCACTTAGGAGGTCTTTGAATATATACAAGGACAAATGTAAACAGTCACAAATATTGCCTCTTAAGGAGGACTTCAGACAGTTGCCTGGCCAAGTAACAGGTCAGGTCTTCCAGACTACATGAAGATAAGAAATTATACCTCAATGCAAATTGCTCTTAAGCAAAGCAAATCAAAGTTCTTAAAGAACTATAAGCAACTAAAGGTACCTGAAACCAGTCAGACAACATCAGTATACAATTCAAAGTTAAATCAAAATGAGATAGAGATCAACAGTCAACATAATCAGTTAAATGTGCAAAGCACAAGGCTCAAAGCATGTGAGCCAAGCAACCTACAAAACAAACAAGTTAGTCATGATAATCAATTAAGCTCAATCAATTTGTATTGATCTCTTTGGGTATTTGTTGCTTAACCTGAAACAACAAACTTAAACATGAGCAACATGACCACTAGGACAAGCCTAGGGTCAAAAAGAGATAAGAAAGTCAAAACAGCAAGTGACAAGTGTCTAACATCAAGTTCAAACAATCAAGAAACAAACTCAATTGGTTCCATGTTCATATCAATCATCATCATCATTTCATAAGCAAATTAGGTCAAAGCATGGCATATAGAAGCTCAAAGAAGTCAACAGAATGATTCAACTCAAATCCAATCACAAACAATTCAAAAAATTCTCAAATAATTCATGATCGAACATCATCCATAACATGATAAGCATACCAAATTTCAGCTCATTTGGATAAAGGGAAGTTGGTCAATGAAAATCAGAAAGTCAAGGCAAGTTCAAGCATGCTCAAAGAAGTCAACCAAACATGCACCAACTTCAATAAATCATAAATCAGTGACAACATATGAGAAATGAATGGGATTAAAACCATGATAAACCTTAAGATGTCTACTAATCACATGTCAAATTTCAAGTCCATCCAATTAAGTATGAGAATTTCACAAATCAAATGAGAACATGTGTCACAAAAAGTCAACATATGACCAAACAGGGGAGAAAATCCCAAACAAATAGGAAATGCCATCAATAATTCCAGAAAAAATCACATGTAAACTAGACATCCATAAGTACATTCATGCAAAAATTCAAACCAATTTGAGTTCAAGAAGCATGGTAATTAAAATCATGAAGTTGGACATCAATGGTGTGACACAAATTGTCACACCCCTATTCAAAAAAACACAAATCACAAACCAGCAATGATAAATTCACAAACTCTACACTAAAATCACCATGAACATGTCTAGTTTGAGCACAAAAAATTTGGGAAGCATTGGATAATGTATCATCATTTCACAAGCAATTTGGTAAGACATGCACAAAATGGACACATATGACAAACCCTAGCACATTTTAGAATCCATACATGCAAAAAATCTGGAAAAATCATGATAAAAAACTAGAGGTCATGAGGATCATTCCACAAAAAATCCCATGAAATTTGGATAAAAATTGAGCAACTTATGATTTTTTAAAGATACCATGCCAAGATGAAATGAAAATTGAAATGAAAAATGATTTAATTAAAATAATAAAACGGGAGTGGCATTTCTGTAAATAAGCGTTCATGTTAATGAAACGCTGCGTTGCGGATAGAAGCGTGTCACACGCTTAATGGCCATATGGCCCAGAAACTTGGAAAATGCATGCATGGCTCGGTTTCAAGATTAAACACGATCTGGGCTTCATCTTCCTAGGGTTTTAATGCAACAGTACGTGTTCTTCATCATGAAGAACAAAATTCCCAGAAATGGGAAGCAAGCATACCAATCAAACCGTCTCATCATGGACAAACATAATCTAACCCTATTTTCCATTAAATCGAGCTAAACAATATGAACCAAGCAAAAGCATATTGGAATGTCAAACTTCATGACAACATAACTCTCAAAATACTCAACCATTTCTCAAACTACAAACACCAATGAACTCAGCATGGAAGGACCTTCCTAAAGCATATCATAATTTTGAAAATGGTGAGGTTCGAGTTCTTACCAAATTTTGAAGAGCTGTGTCGATTGGTGGTTCTTTGGCCTGGATTAGTAGAAACAGATGCACATGAAGGTTTGTACTGGTGAATGGATGATGAATCTTAGCTCAGCAACCTTTGGAACAGCTCCAATCCAGATCTGCCATGGATGAAGCTCAATAAAACAGTGCTGGCAAATGGTGCTGCAGTTGTGGAATGATGCTTCCAAATGCTCCAACAATGATGGTAGGTGAAGAAGCAACCAACAGGGCACGAGTTCCCTTGAGAATTTTTCAGAAAAGTTCAAGTGTAGAAAATGAGAATTTTTGAGAGAATGAGATTTTTGATCTGGTTTGGCAAAGTGTGCTAGGGTTTCTTTTCAGATTGGAAATGAAGTATATATGTTCTGTTTAATGAAGCTTAAGCAAGGTTAATGAAGTGGTAATTGGTTTTGCTTTAAAATGAAATATTTTGGTAATTTTGCTAAAGACCAACCAATATTGCATGGGGTGCATGGATGTGCACGAAATTGGGCTCAAACAAATCCCAAATACCAATTCTGAACATTTGCCAATGGTACAAAGTGTTGGAAATGATTATTTTGAAAGTCCATTTTTCCACCTCACTTATTTTAATTCATGCTACTTAAAAAATGCCATTTTGATTGGAATATTTTTGGTGAATTGTGATGAAAGATTTGGATAGAGCGCATCAAATAGGACTTGTAGCAAGAAACCCCACCCAATTTGGCCAAATGGTTTGGAAGATATGCCACTTTGAAGTTCAAAATTTTTTGAGAATGATTTGATCATAACTTGCCAACCATACATGAGAAATGAGTGTTCTTGGACTTTTTGGAAATGGGAGAACAATATCTTAAACTTTCATGTTGGGCAAAAATTCATTTGAAGCTTGTATGATGATGTAATTTTGAGGAGCAAGACTTTATATTTTTGGCAAATTCCAATTACAGGTCAACTTTCTATTTTTGGAAATTTCTTGTTTGACTTCAAATTCTTCAACGTGGATGCTTGACTTGTTATATGAGGCTTATATGGACATGAATGAGATCTCTCAAACCAATTCCCTCCTTGAAATCCATAAAATCAGGCACAGTGGACCACAGTTGACCATAGTTGACTTTCTAGGGTTTCTGGTGGACTGCACATTGACTGATGACTTTTGAGCATCCAATCCTTGACCAAAACACTTCAAAAGGACCCCTAGGTCATGTGAACATGTTGGACCAACCCTAGGGCCTTGTCTCAATGGAAATTGCACTGGCTTGCTTGACTGACTGATCTCCTGACCAGTTTGACCTAATTTTTCTGAATGGCTTGCACTTGAGCAAAGGGACAATGCAATGTTATGCAGTGGACTATGTTAATGCTATGACCTAATATGAGAATGTATGTACAAAAGGTAGGTGCAAATTTGAGGTGCTACAGCTGCCCCTATTCAATCAACTGGGAACCCGAATGGATGAGAGCGACGGCTGTCAGACTTTCAGGGTAAACAGGGATTGAATACCAAGAACCGTAGAATTTGCACAATACAGGGATCCACCAATGGAAACGTCCACTGGGGTTTGATATTTATTACTGGGTATTTTTGGTGTTTGTTTTTTTTGTTTTTTTTTTGTTTTTTTTTTTCTTTTCAGAGGATACGGCCACATCCAGACATCACAACGATGATGAATGGGAATAGAAATCACAACTAGATGCCAACGGACAACTAGGAAAAACTCAACGTTTACCGAGACCAACGGAGAGGTAACCAGACATTAATGAATGACTGGAAGAGATACAACCATACGTCAACGGACGAAATGGGAAAAACTCAACGTTTACCAAGACCAACGGAGAGGTAACCAGACATTAATGAATGACTGGAGGAGATACAACCATACGTCAACGGACGAAATGGGAAAAACTCAACGTTTACCGGAACCAACGGAGAGGTAACCAACTGGGGACGACCAGGAAAAACTCGACGTTTATCGAAACCAACGGAGAGGTAACCAACTGGGGACGACCAGGAAAAACTCGACGTTTATCGGAACCAACGGAGAGGTAACCAGACATTTACTGATGAATGGGAGGACTCGACCAGACATCAACGGATGAATGGGAGGAAATTCGACGTTTACTGACATCGAAAGATGATGTTTACAGACACCAAAAAGGATCGACCAGACATTTACTGATGAATGGGAAAAAGAGAAATACAAACAGACGTCAACGGACGAATGGGAAAAACTCGGCGTTTATCGACACCAACGGAAAGGAGGAAACTCTTCTGGGGAGAGTGAACACAACCAAATCATCAACGGATGATCGGGAAAAACTCGACGTTTATCGACACCAATGGAGAGGAGAAATCTCCACTAGGGAAGGGAGGACGACATTACGAACATCGAAAGATAATGTTTACCGACATCAAAAGAAGACCAGACACTTACGCATGACCGGAAATCACCGAAAGATGGTGTTTACCGACACCAAGGAAACAACACACGCGGGTGTTGACAGGACGACATCTATACATGTCAAGGCAAGGCTAAACACTTGCAGGGGTCTCACTGGGGATCGAGGTCACGACAGCGAGCCGACAGGAAGGAACACCAAGAATACCGGGTTGTAGGCATGAAACGGGTGACCGACCAAAGCGTGAATTGGTTTGTGTTCCAAAACACTCAACATCCTGAAGAGGGCTAGAAAAGCAGTCTTGTTAAAGGATGGACAATCGATTCCACAAGGAATACGAATCTTACTCAGCTGGAGAAAACAATCAAAAGATTGACCAAAGAGTGCATGAGATATATCGTCTATAGCCGTCAAAACATAGACAATACCCTCGCATGGAAGATTATCCATAGCCGGGTTGGAGGTTGTTAGATGGATAGATCAACCGACATCATCCTGAAGAGAGCAAAGGAAAACTTGTTAAAGGATGGACATTCGATTCCGAACAAAGGAATACGAATCTTACTCAACTGGAGAAAACAATCAAAAGATTGACCAAAGAGTGCATGAGATATATCGTCTATAGCCGTCAAAACGTAGACAATACCCTCGCATGGAAGATTATCCATAGCCGGGTTGGAGGTTGTTAGATGGATAGATCAACCGACATCATCCTGAAGAGAGCAAAGGCAAACTTGTTAAAGGATGGACATTCGATTCCGAACAAAGGAATACGAATCTTACTCAACTGGAGAAAACAATCAAAAGATTGACCATACATGACACCCATGACATAAAAAGCCATAACTCAAACATGATTCAAATGCACATACATGACACCCATGACATAAAAAGCCATACATGCATACATTGTCATGACCATTCAAGCATCATGAAAAATTACCCGCCATAACATATGCCCTAACCAAACTAACTGCCCAAGGTAGTTATAACCTCTATTTAAATTTCTCTCAAAATCATTTCAAACACCTTAAAATCTCCAAAGCCAACACCCCTCTAACTAACCACTAACTGATTTCAAACAAACTTCAAACTACCTAACTAACCTCTCTAAAACCAATTGGCTAACCACTAACAACCTTGAAATCTCCAAAGCCAATGACCCTCTAACAAACTTCAACTAACTTTGAAACAAGTTTCTAACTGCCTAATAACCTAGTGACATGTGTCTTGCGCCAAATTACCCAAATACCCTTCATTTTCATTTTCCCACCAAAGTTAGTTTCAAACCCTAACAACCTCCTAACTACCAAACGAACACACTCCCTATTCAATTTTTACACTAAAATTAGTACAAAAGAAACACATTCCTCTCAATTTTCTCACACTCTTTACTTCGTGGGTAAGTGTGAATCTCTACATTCTTGATCCATGCTTATCACCATGTTGTAGCCCATGAGTTGCCAAACATAGCCCTAAGGTTATACTATGAGTTCATAGATGGTTGCTATTTAATTTCACTTAGAAAAATCCAGGGTTTGTAGTGTTTAGGGTGTATTAAAGGGTTTTGGTTGATGGTCAGGATAATTAGAGATGAGGGATGAGTGTAAGAGGAGGAGATGGTCATTTGATGTTAGTTTGGGTGCACTATGGGCTCTGTCGCCGCCAAAGGCAATTTTCGATAAGATGTAAGCAATTTCCAATGAGGGTATTGAGTGAGAGATGAAAAAGAGGGAGTCTGAGAGTGAAGTAGTGAATGAGGGAATTATTTCCCCTTTTCCCCTTTTGAGTTCTTCTCTCAGGTCAGACCTAATGGCCTTGTGTAGCGCACCATCCATTGTCCATTACACCCCATATCATAAATTAATCAATAACAAAATAACTAGGTCAAAGTAAGCTTGGGCCCTGCACCCAATTGATATGCACACAACCTTCTGCCATTGTGGTTGTCAGCACCCCTGGTAAATTTTTCTTTATTTTCTTTATTTTTCGTAGTATTTTTTTTAATATATTAAGATGGAATCTAGTTATAATTAGGTTTTAGTCTTAATTAATTTCATGATTAAACTTCTTAATTATTATTAGACTAGATTAAAAATTAGGGTTCTATGGCCTTAATCTTTATTTCTTTTTCTTTGTCTTTAAAATGCATGATTTAAAGGATTATCAATTTTGAGTTGGGTTAGTTGTATGAATTATGTTGACTTAGTTTCTTGCATGATCCATTCTATTGGTTTAATTAGTTGATTAAATTCATCTTGGTCAATTGATTATATTGATGACTTTAGGATACTAGCAATGTTAATTAATCTTTTGATTAGTTAATGGTAGGATCAAAACCATAGGGTGAAGACTTTGGAACAATTGCATCACAACATTAAGGCTTTTCCCATTTTAATCGTGTTAAATTAAAATTATTTTTGTAAATAAACCAAAAATACTTAAAAAAATACAATGTAAATTATGCATCACGAGCCTTAAGAAATTGAGAATAACGAGAGAGTGTATTCCTATCCTTATTCTGAATATCTCTGGATATGGGACGCATGACCAAATTGTTTAAAGTATTCACCTTCATTCATAGACTTTAGTGCAGTTCAAATCAAGTCAAATTTCATAATGAAAGAAATGAAAAGGAGGAGGATGTAGACTATCTCTCCCTGAATGTTCAGACACTGATATAGAGCTCCTTGTCTGAGTATTCGTCTTTATACTAAAATCAATCACAACCAATCAAATTCAATTTTTCGCCTTAGGGAATTCAAAAGATTTTCATAAATGACATGTTATTTCCATTATACCATAATACAAACAATGCTTAAACCTCCCACGTGCGAATATACAAGCAACATTTAACTGTTAGAATGCGAATGTTAATATAGTTCAATAAAAACAACCAACAAATATGTATTTTCTACCCCACGAACTACAAAGATCTGATTTTCTCATTTCACAATGGGAACACATAGGCACATGATTTTGAAATCTTGACGAGCACATTAATTAAAAACTTATTTTTTCCCTTAATTAAAATCAACCACAAGTAACCTTTAGATAATAACATCCATCCGTGCAAAATAATAAAAATAGTTCCCGTTGAGTACGACAAATGTGAGGGGTGTTAATATCTTTCCATTGCATAAACGACTTCCGAATCTGAATTTGGTTGTGATGACCATTTTCTTTTTCTTTTAAGGGTTTTATCGATATTTTACATTTCCTTTAGAATAAATAAAGTTCGATGGTGACTCTGTATTTTTCGCGACGCGACAATGAAATATTGTCAATGATGTAATCTCGATACAAATTGTGATATACATAATGTATATTCTACTTTATTCTTATATAATTTAGGGGTAAATTTTGGAAAACTATCATACAATTTTTCTATTTCTAAACTTTGCACTGCATATTATATTGATTTTATAGTAACATTGTTCTGAGTGAATTCAGATATGGATCTCCAAACACATATAATTTTAATTGTAAAAAAAACAAAACAAAGGATGTTACGAATGTGCATCTCTGTAAACACCCTTATTTTGTTTTAAAAAAAGGTGTGTTCAGATATGCATATCTGGAATATGTCTTGATGAAAGAATATGGTTTCTAAGATCCAAATTAATCTAAAACTTATATAAATAGGGCCTCACATCCCATTTTCTTTACAAAAACAAGAATAATACGTATCCTCGTCTTAAATTTGTGTACTTCAATGACACAAATCTTCCACTTCAATTTAGGGCATCCAAGGACATACTTCTTGTCAATCTAGAATCCAAATGGAACACTCTCTTGCGATATACAAAAAATCTGAGAGTTCTCAAGCTCAAGTATCGTTCACCCTCGATTGAAGACGAAGGAAAGATATACTTTACCATACTTAAACTGAAGACAAATGAATATTTAAAGGTTATGCATAATACATTTTACCGTTACTCAACAAAAGATCCGATTAAAGTCGATACGATAATTGCAAGATCAGTCGAATATATTATAAAGATGTTGCAACGTCTTGAACCACTCATTTGTATTGAAATTTAATGTTAAATTTATATTAATTTAACGATTATCTATTTTATGTTTATTTTGATATTAATTTATGTTGTTTATTTTTCTCCATTATTCTACAATTGTTTCTTGTTGTTTATGGTTTAACCTAACAAGGAATATTTCGGAGATGCATCTCCGGAATATTTACTGAACATTGAATTAAGAGTTGTTACGGAGATGCACCTCTGAAATCACCTTAATGCATATATGGAGATGCATCTTCAGACTAAATTTTAACAAAATAAATGTGTCTCAACAATTTGATCTGGCGTGTGTGTGAAAAAGGTGCATCCGAATATGATCTAGGAACAATTATAACTTTTCAGCATGGTGTGGAAACACCTCATAGGGTGGGATGAATATCCCCCAAACTGTTATATACTGAAAATGTTATTAAGACATTAATATAAGTCCAACTAAAAGACTTACACCATTTATTTAAAATAAAATCAAAGTGAGTAGCATAATTCAAATTAAACAAAAAAAAGCTAAAATAAGAACATATTTTTTTGCTTTCCTTTTTTTAAAACTCAGAATCAAAATGTTATACTCATTTAACTCAACCAATACATATTATTTTTGTCTTGTTTTCCTTCTTATTAATCCATTTTATATCCTTTATTTTTGACATTTTAATCTCATTTTTTTTCACACATGTATTATATTTATAAATTCATCTCATTTTACATATCAAATGATCACCTATTTTGTTCTTCTATTTGTAATCACTCTCTCTTCATTCTCTATATCTCATTTCTTTTTCATTATGGGTTTCTTTAAATATAGATAAATTTATTCGAAAAGTGTGAATCATTAAATATAGTCACACCTCTAAGTCACTAATTGAAACCTTGATTTCTTATATTGTAAGAGTCTAATCCTTTTATTAGACTAAACAAAACTAATAAAAGGATCAAGAGTAACCTTGTACTAGTTATCAGTGTCTCCCCAAAAGAAATTGACCTTGTGTTTGATTTTTATTATTTGGTTCCATATGTTGGATGTTATTGGGTAATCCCTAAAAATATGGAGCAAATTATCCTAATGCCCACAATGACTACACAAAGGCTCCCTTAAAACTCCATTTGGAAATCAAGGAACTGGTCATAGGTCATTAATAAAGTACATGCCAAATGAACACTCTGAATTTTTCCATGACTTGTAACTTCTACATAGTAAGTCATTTATCATCAATATGCACGTCTGAATAACCTTATTGTTAGGGAAGCCAACTTTTGGAGAAAGAGAGAAAAGAATAATTGACAAAGAGTTATGAAAATGAAAGAGAATGATTAAGTAACATTAATTTGATGGTTGTTTTTATACAAAACACATGTTACTTATTTAACAAGTAACTACTCATAACAAACCAACAACTGATAAAAATAACCAACTCTAACTAACTTTTCTTCGCATAATAACTTAGCAATATGCTAGATTACACTCAACACCCCTTCTTAATTAAAGCTATCAAAATCTATAACTATAAGTTCCCTTATCAACTTTATGAATTGCAATATTTTGATGGCTTTAGTGAGAACATCAACCACTTGTTCTTTTATTGCGAAATACACAACTTCAAGCTTTCTTTTGGCGACTTGATCCCTAAGAAAATAGATTATGGTTTCTATGTGCTTGCTCTTTCCATGTGAAACTGGAATTTTGGCTAGATTAATTGTTGACTTGTTGTTTATATGAAGTTTGATTTGCTCTTCTATCTTGATCATTAAGTCATTCAACAATTATTGAAGCCAATTTGCTTGACATGCTACAACAACACCTGCAACATACTCAACTTCACAACTGGATAAAACAATCACTGATTGATTCTTTGAGCAATGTGACACATGTTTTTCTAGGAATTTGAAGATGTATCCAGTTGTGCTTCTCCTATCAATCTTGTTCCCACACCAATCACACTACGCCAAAAACTGGAATAGACAGCGCACCTTAGAGGGCGCTTTATTACAAAAACACACTCTAAAGTGAAGCGAAAAAATAAGGAGCGAACAACTGGAATAGACAGCGCACTTTAGAGGGCGCTTTTGTAATAAAGCGCCCTCTAAGGTGAAGCGAAAAAATAAGGAGGAGATAGAGGGACAACAATACAGGGCGCTTTTTAGAAAGCGCCCTCTAAGGTTACCCTTAGAGGGCGCTTTTAAAAAAGCGCTCTATAAGTCCATGTGCATTTCCAGTTTATACAGCGCTTTTGGAAAGCCTTAGAGAGCGCTTTCATAAGCGCCCTCTTAGGCCCCCTTTAGAGTGCGCTTTTTTTCCACAAGCGCCCTCTAAGGTCCCCTTTAGTAAACATTAAAATTATAACATACTGCGCGTTTTGTTATTTCACTCTCTGTTATTTTCGTTCTTTTTCACGTTAGGGTTCTCACTACTACGATTTTCGCTACTTCTAAGGCGTTCTCCTTCCACCTCTGTTAGATCTACGACGTTTCCTCCTTCTATTAATTCGTTGTTAGCTGTTCGATTTTGACACCATAGGTATTTTTCTAATCTTCATATTACTTGGTTTCTCTTCTGACGTTCGCTATTGTTCATTTTTGGTTTCATTTTTCTTGGTTCATACATTTATTGAGTATTCTCAACAATAATTATTGTGTTGCAATGCTAGCAATGGAGACTAGGCATTATGGGTCAAATTTCACCAACTGTTCCATTTGTTTCTCGATGTAGAAAAAGGAGGCAGCAATATCTAAAACACCTTCTACCAATCAAAGGTACACTATGCAGCTTATGAGTGTATTTATTCTAGCATACATAGCGTAGCTAGTAACTTAAGAAGTTTAGGTATGGATGTTATTTGATAGAGTAAATTAGAGTCGACTATTCTTCTGTTAGCTTTCAGTTAGACCATTATACAATTCTACATATATATTTTCTAGTCAATGTTTATCTTTTGTAAAAACTATATGATGATATATAACTATGCTACAAATTAGTGCATACCACTAATGCTTAATGCATGGTTCATACATTCTCATGCTATTGAAGTCAGAGATATCTGAAAATGTTGAGAAACTAACTCAATAAACCAAAATTGTTTTGGTTTTGGGTTGTTGTTGGAGACATGAATGCCCTGCACAGAGACTAACTCAATAAACCGAAATTGTTTTGTCTCATCCCATTTTTGGTTTCTCTTCTGAAATTGTTTTTTGTTTATTCTAATTAGTAATGGATAATACATGGATGTCTTCCAATCGATTGTCGAGAGAGTACGAGAATGGGGTATCAGAATTCGTTAAGTTTGTCGTTGTGCACGTCGAAGACCCCAGTAGAATGATATGTCCTTGCTTGGGTTGTTGTTATGGGAAACGGGTTGACGCAGTTCAGTTGACATTGCATCTAATGAGGCATGGAATTGATCGAAGTTATACATGTTGGAATTTGCATGGTGAGAAAAGTAACGAGAATGCTGAACCGGGGGATAGTACGACCTATGCCTCAAACTATAGTGGCGCAGATACATACGATTGTGATCGAGTTGAAGAGATTGCAGAAGCACTTGAAGGAGATCTTAAGGATTGTCCCGAAATGTTTGAGAGGTTGGTAAGTGATGCAGAGAAACCTTTGTATGATGGTTGCACTAAATTCACAAGATTGTCTGTGGTATTAAAGTTATACAACTTAAAGGCGGGCAATGGATAGTCGGATAAAAGTTTCACAGAGTTATTAGCCCTTTTGAAAGATATGCTTCCTGAGGATAATGTTCTTCCCAATCGAACATATGAGACCAAAAAGATGTTGTGCTCTATTGGCATGAGCTATGATAAGATACATGCATGTCCAAATGATTGCGTTTTGTTTCGAAATGAGTATGCATCGTTAAATGAGTGTCCTAAATACGGTGTCTCGCGATATAAGAACAAGTTGTCTCCAGCAAAAGTCTTGTGGTATTTTCCTGTTATTCCGAGATT
This sequence comes from Lathyrus oleraceus, assembly GCF_024323335.1. Lineage (NCBI taxonomy): Eukaryota > Viridiplantae > Streptophyta > Magnoliopsida > Fabales > Fabaceae > Lathyrus > Lathyrus oleraceus. The sequence continues at coordinate 462,269,936 of NC_066579.1, forward strand.
TAGACGCATGTTTCATAGTGAAACCGATTCAAGACACTTGACCTGGCATGCAGATGAAAGAATTATAGATGGAAAGTATCGACATCCGGCAGATTCACCACAGTGGTTGAAAATTGATAATGATTATCATGAATTTGGAGAAGAATCAAGAAACCTTCGCTTGGCATTATCTACTGATGGAATGAACCCACACGGTATCCAGAGTATCTCACACAGTACATGGCCTGTGATTATTATGATTTATAACCTACCTCCATGGCTATGTATGAAGCGTAAGTACATGATGTTGTCTATGTTGATTTCTGGACCTAAACAACCAGGGAATGACATAGACGTGTACTTGAAGCCCTTAATCGAAGATTTAAAGATTTTGTGGGAGACCGGTGTGGAGGTTTATGATGGATATAGGAAAGAAAGTTTCAACTTGAGGGCGATGTTGTTTGGCACAATTAATGATTTTCCAGCATACGGAAATCTATCAGGGTATAGCATAAAAGGTCAATGTGCGTGTCCTATTTGTGAAGATAAAACAGATTGGAAGTGCTTGGAGTTTGGTCAGAAGAATGTCTTTCTCGGTCATCGGAGATTCTTAAATTCAAATCATCACTACCGTGGATGGAGAAATGCGTTCAATGGAGAGACAGAACAAGGCAGAGCTCCACCTATATTGACGGGTGATCAAATTTTTAAAAAGGTGAAAGATTTGGATACTCAGTTTGGCAAGCCTTTTGCCCACACACTTGTCAAAAGTGGGTGGAAGAAGAGGTCAGTTTTTTTTGAATTGCCGTATTGGAAGTCCTTGTATGTGAGAGATTTTCTTGATGTTATGCATATTGAAAAAAAATGTATTTGAAAGTGTTATTGGCACGTTACTCAATATACAAGGAAAGTCTAAGGATGGCCTTAAGGCAAGAAAGGACTTGATAGTGATGGGAATAAGAACTGAATTAGGACCCTTGAAGAAAGGAAAACGAACATATCTACCGCCTGCTGCTTATACTCTATCTAGAAAGGAGAAAAAAACATTGTGTAAGTTTCTAAGTGAAGTTAAAGTTCCAGAAGGGTACTCTTAAGATATTAGAAGACTTGTGTCTATGAAAGACCTCAAGTTAAAGAGTTTAAAGACCCATGATTGCCATGTTATAATGGAACATTTTCTCCCAATAGGTATACGTTCTATTCTTCCAGAAAAAGTAAGAAGCTCTATAACTAAGTTGTGTTCTTTCTTCAAGTCAATTTGCAGTAAGGTGATCGATCCTGCGATCTTACCAATGTTGCAAAAAGAAATCGTTATTACTTTGTGTGAGCTTGAAATGTTTTTTCCTCCATCATTTTTTGACATAATGGTACATCTAGTTGTTCATCTTGTGAAAGAGACACAATTGTGTGGACCAGCTTATATGAGATGGATGTACCCTGTTGAACGTTATATGAAAATATTAAAAGGGTACGTGAAGAACCGAAGTTGACCATAAGGTTGTATGGTTGAAAGATACATTGTTGAAGAAGCGATTGAGTTTTGTACTGAATATTTGTCTAATGTTCAGTCAATCGGACTCCCCAAGTCTCAGCTTGTCGAAAAGAAAGAAGGAAAAAATCTAATTGGAAATAAAATCGTGGCAGTATCAAGGGTCGAACGGGATCAAGTGCATTTGTATGTTCTGTGTAACACCCTTCTAAAATACCCCAATAATTTAAATTAAATATCAAAATACAACATCAGAGTAATTATGCCATTTAAGGGTGTCACACAATATTCCACACCATTCTACAATATAACGGTCATGCTCTTTTTTTTTAATTCAAAACATAGACATTTGCATAAAACACAGCGGATATAAATTCCATCAATCATGTAAAACATTACATGTAAAATGGTTCTCAACCAACAATAAAACATTTAAAACAAGTTAAGACAACCCATCCCGATGTTACATCTATCAGAGCACGACCCACTAAGGAGACTACACTAGACTCCAAGCATTCGCTTCTACTCAACTCATTTCTCGTTACCTGTAAAATAGTTGTAAGGGTGAGTTCCTCAATCAATATAATAAGCATTATAGAATATAATGTCATGTTAAGCAATTTAACACATTAATCACCCTAATCGCAACATACAATCAGTAACAGCACATCGGCTCAATCTCATGCTCAACACCAACATAAAACACAAGTATAATCTCAAATCGTACTCCATAACAACACAAACACACGTATAATATTGGAATACATCCATTCATATTATACGCCATACATATATTATGCAATGAGACTCCATGCATGCGGTACCGACTATTTGTGAACATATAGTTCAACCTCACCGTCCAAATCCAGGCACGGCTACCAAGCTCACTAGTCCCACTCATTTGAGACATAGTGACTCACTCACTAATTCCTCACCATGGGAATTAGCTACCACCCCAAATGGGCCATGCTATGCACGCTAATCACCTAGCATGCAAACATCAACAACAATCAAAATGATTTACTCACTAATTCCTCACCATGGGAATTAGCTACCACCCCAAATGGGCCACAATATGCATGCTAATCATCTAGCAATGCAACAATAACAACAACTCAGGAATAGACATATGCTCACACTCTAAGCCATAAAACAGTCTATTCACAATGCATACATAACTGATACATTCACAGCATCATGCATACCATCACACATCATCAACACATTTTATCACAAAAGCATATCATATCATGCCGCATAATCAAACACAGTATTAGCACACTCTACTAATACCTATACCACTCAAAACAACGGGAAATAATCCCCACTACGTCATACATCAGCTAAGTTACAGCACTCAGCCTAAACAACCAAAAACTGCACCACAACAGTTCAGGGAAACCACAAGTCTGCCCATACGCGTATTGCCTATGCCCATACGCGTATTGCCCATTCCTGACCAAATCCATACGCGTATTGCCCATTCCCATACGCGTATGCTACGCGTACCACATTCTCATACGCGTACCAACAGAGACAATTTCACGTTCAAAACCTCATCTCTTTCACTCATACGCGTAAGGCCTCATCCATACGCGTACCAGCCATATCATACGCGTATTGCCTAGTGCCATACGCGTATGACCAGAAACCAGAATTTCCAGATCTGCAATGGCTTCTCCTGCTACGAGATCTATCCAATTCAACCTTCCACAGTCCAAATTTTACACACAATTCATTCATCTCGTCTAACACGAATCATACACTTTCGATTTCACAAATTTCTAACCTTTCTACCTCTAATTCCTACGAATTTCTTCAATTTTAATCCCAATTTCGTTCATCCCAAAAGTTCACAAATTCATCATACATCATTCAATCAGAGGCAAATCAATGGTTTCTCACTACCCATCACATATTATCCCATAATACCCATTAATCGATGATAAACCCCCCTTACCTGAGTAAATCCGGCAATCTCTGAGCTCCAAGCTTTTCCTTCCTTCAACCTTCGTCCTCTGGCTCTTTGCCCTTTTTCCCTTTTCTGCCTCTTTTCCCTTTTCACGTGAAAATAACTCTTTTTACCAAATGGAACCTTTTTTACTGATTTCTACTTTTATTCCAATAATAACAATAAAAATAATCCAATAATAATAATCCCAATAATATTCCAATAATTATTATTCCAATAATAATAATAATTCCAATTATTTAATTAAATTAATAAATATATTATTAACTCAATTTAAATAATTATCTTATTTTATCGGGGTGTTACAACTCTCCCCCACTAAAAGAGTTTTCGTCCTCGAAAACATACCTCAAGTGAATAACCCAGGATAAGACTCCTTCATCTGGCTCTCAAGTTCCCAAGTCACATTGCCACCCGCTGGTCCTCCCCAAGCTACCTTCACCAAGGCAATCTCTTTACCCCGCAACTGCTTCAACTCTCGATCCTCGATCCTCATAGGTGATGTTTCAACAGTCAGGTTATCTCTCACCTGGACATCATCTACTTGGACTACATGCGACGGATCATGAATGTACCTCCTCAACTGAGATACATGAAAAACCTCATGCAAATTCGCAAGTGACGGCGGTAAAGCGATACGATAGGCTACCTCCCCTATCCTCTCCAAAATCTGATAAGGACCAATAAATCGAGGTGTCAACTTCTTCGACTTCAAGGCTCGACCAACTCCAGTTATCGGAGTAACACGAAGAAACACATGATCTCCCTCTTGGAACTCAAGTGACTTCCTCCTCTTGTCATGATAACTCTTCTGACGACTCTGAGCAATTCTCATCTTCTCCTGAATCATCTTAATCTTTTCCGTAGTTTGTTGAACAATTTCAGGTCCAACCACAGCACTCTTCCCGGACTCATACCAACATAAAGGTGTCCGACATCTCCTACCATACAAAGCTTCAAACGGTGCCATACCAATGCTCGAATGAAAACTATTGTTGTAGGTAAACTCAATCAAAGGCAAATAACAATCCCAAGCACCTCCCTTTTCCAAAACACAAGCCCTCAAAAGATCCTCTAGCGACTGAATCGTCCTCTCAGTCTGACCATCAGTCTGCGGATGATATGCAGAACTCAATCTCAGCTTAGTTCCCAAAGCCCTCTGCAAACCTTCCCAGAACTTCGATGTAAATCTAGGATCTCTGTCCGAAACAATACTAGACGGAATACCATGCAAACTTACAATCTTCTCAATATACAACTCGGCCAATCTCTCTAACGGATAATCCATTCTGATCGGAATGAAATGAGCCGATTTCGTCAATCTGTCAACAATCACCCAAATAGCTTCAAAATTCTTATTTGTCCTCGGCAAACCAGACACAAAATCCATACTGATACTATCCCACTTCCACTCTGGAATAGCCAACGGTTGCATTAGCCCAGACGGCTTCTGATGCTCAATCTTTGACTTCTGACAAGTCAAACAAGAATAAACAAAACTCGCAATTTCTCTTTTCATTCCCGGCCACCAAAATAACTTTTTCAAATCATGATACATCTTCGTAGCTCCAGGATGAATACTCAGGCCACTACGATGTCCTTCCTCCAGGATACTCTTCTTAAGTTCGGTAACATCCGGAATACATACCCGATTGCCAAATTTCAAAACACCACTCTCATCAACTCTGAATTCACCACCTTGACCTTGATTCACTAAAGTCAACTTATCAACCAAAAGCATATCGGATTTCTGACCCTCTCTAATCTCATCCAAAATATTACTCGTTAACTTCAACATTCCCAATTTAACACTATTGTGAGTACTCTCACACACCAAACTCAAGTCTCTAAACTGCTCAATCAAATCTAATTCCTTAACCATTAACATAGACATATGCAATGATTTCCGACTCAATGCATCTGCCACTACGTTTGCTTTACCCGGATGGTAATTCAAACCAAAATCATAATCCTTCAGAAACTCTAACCATCTCCTCTGTCTCATATTCAGCTCTTTCTGATCAAACAAATACTTTAAACTTTTATGGTCACTGAAAACCTCAAATCTTGACCCGTACAAGTAATGCCTCCACAACTTCAGAACAAAAACCACAGCTGCCAACTCTAAATCGTGTGTCGGATAGTTCCTCTCATGAACCCTCAGTTGTCTCGAAGCATAGGCTATAACCTGCTTATTCTGCATCAACACACCACCCAAGCCCAACAATGAAGCATCACAGTAAACCTCAAATGATTCCGACGAACTCGGTAATATCAGAATAGGAGCAGTAATCAACATTCTCTTTAACTCTTGGAAACCTTCTTCACATTTTGAGTCCCAAACAAACGCTTGCCCCTTTCTAGTCAACATCGTCAACGGTAACGCCAACTTAGAAAATCCCTCAATGAACTTCCTATAATAACCTGCAAGTCCAAGAAAACTCCTTATCTCAGAAACTGACTTCGGAGCTTCCCACTTAGATACCGCTTCTATCTTAGAAGGATCAACAGCAACACCACCTCTTGAAATTACATGACCAAGAAAACTAACCTCCTCTAACCAAAATTCACACTTAGACAGTTTAGCAAATAACTTCTTTTCTCGTAGAACTCTTAAAACCATTCTCAAATGCTCAGCATGCTCTTCTTCAGATTTCGAATACACTAAAATATCGTCAATAAACACCACAACAAACTGGTCTAGATACGGATGGAAAATCCTATTCATGTATTCCATAAATACTCCAGGCGCATTAGTCACGCCAAAAGGCATTACAGAATACTCATAATGTCCATACCTTGTTCTGAAAGCAGTCTTCTGAATATCCTCAGTTTTCACACGTATCTGATGATACCCAGATCTCAAATCTATCTTGCTGAACACACTCGCACCAACCAATTGATCCATCAAATCATCAATCCTCGGCAAAGGATACCGATTCTTGATAGTCACTTTATTCAATTGCCTGTAGTCCACACACAACCTCATAGTACCTTCTTTCTTCTTAACCAATAACACTGGTGCACCCCACGGTGACACACTCGGACGAATAAATTTCTTATCCAACAGATCTTCCAACTGACTCTTCAATTCAGTTAACTCAACAGCAGACATACGGTACGGAGCCATCGATATCGGCCTAGTACCAGGTACCAAATCGATCGAGAACTCAACTTCACGCTCTGACGGTAATTCATTCACTTCTTCAGGAAACACATCAGGAAAGTCACACACCACGGCTAGATTACCAATCACCAGTTTATCTTTAGCTTCCAAAGTCGCTAACAGCATAAACAACTCTGCCCCATCTGCTACTTCCTCATTCACCTGCCTTGCAGATAGAAACAAACTCTTTCCTTCCTCAATCTCAGGAAAAATCACAGTCTTATCAAAACAGTTGATATAAACTCGGTTACACACCAACCAGTTCATACCCAGAATAACATCAATCTGTACTAGTGGAAGACACACAAGGTCCATTCCAAAGTCTCTACCAAAAATACTCAAAGGACAATTCAAACAAACTGAAGTAGTAGTCACTGAACCCTTCGCAGGAGTATCAATCACCATACTACCCAGCATCTCAGATATCTCTAACTTAAGTTTCACAGCACAATCCAAAGATATAAAGGAATGAGCAGCACCTGTGTCAATAATAGCTACAAGAGGAAAGCCATTAATATAAAGATCTTGCCTCCCGACTGATTCTCCTTCTTCGGCTTAGGACACTGTGGGCTAATATGACCCAACTCTCCGCAGTTGAAACAAGTCACAGTCTTCAACCGACAGTCTGCAGCCAAGTGACCACCTTTTCCACACTTGAAACACTTCTTCTCATTACTGGTACACTCATGGATACGATGTCCAGCCTGACCACATCTTTAACACTTAGCAGGGGCACTAGAGTCTCCCCCACTAGGCCTCTTCATCCCACTCTGCTTCTGAAAACCTTTGCCAGCTGCATACGGTTTTCCACGATCATTCTGATTCTTGCCTTTCCTATCAACCCTTTGCTGATAGCTCTCTGCTCTAGCCTTGGAATCCTGTTCAAAAATCCTGCAACAGTCAACCAAATCAGAAAACACTCTGATCCGCTGATATCCAATAGCCTGCTTGATTTCGGGACGTAACCCATTCTCAAACTTCACACACTTTGAAAATTCTCCAGTAGCCTCGTTATAGGGAGTATAATACTTTGACAGCTCTGTGAACTTAGCAGCATACTCAGTAACAGACCTGTTACCCTGTTTCAATTCCAAGAACTCTATCTCTTTCTTTCCTCTAACATCCTCTGGAAAGTACTTCCTCAGAAATCTCTCTCTGAACACAGCCCAAGTGATCTCAGCATTTCCAGCAGATTCCAACTCAGTGCGGGTAGCAACCCACCAATCATCAGCTTCCTCTGACAACATATGCGTACCGAACCTGACCTTCTGGTTGTCGGCACACTCCGTCACTCGGAAGATCCTCTCGATTTCCTTCAACCACTTCTGAGCGCCATCTGGATCGTATGCTCCCTTGAACATTGGAGGATTGTTCTTCTGGAACTCACTCAGTTGACGAGCAGTTCCCATTCCCACAACATTTGGATTTCCTCCAAGTACTCCAGCTAGCATACCCAGAGCCTCAGCAATTGCAGCATCATCTCTACCTCTTCCAGCCATCTCTATTCTGAAAACCCAACAACTAAAACAATAAGTACTGATAGGGTTACACAACACCTATCCCGTACAGGGGAAACAGAATAATTACGACTCGACTCGACCGACTATGCTCTGATACCACTAATGTAACACCCTTCTAAAATACCCCAATAATTTAAATTAAATATCAAAATACAACATCAGAGTAATTATGCCATTTAAGGGTGTCACACAATATTCCACACCATTCTACAATATAACGGTCATGCTCTTTTTTTTTAATTCAAAACATAGACATTTGCATAAAACACAGCGGATATAAATTCCATCAATCATGTAAAACATTACATGTAAAATGGTTCTCAACCAACAATAAAACATTTAAAACAAGTTAAGACAACCCATCCCGATGTTACATCTATCAGAGCACGACCCACTAAGGAGACTACACTAGACTCCAAGCATTCGCTTCTACTCAACTCATTTCTCGTTACCTGTAAAATAGTTGTAAGGGTGAGTTCCTCAATCAATATAATAAGCATTATAGAATATAATGTCATGTTAAGCAATTTAACACATTAATCACCCTAATCGCAACATACAATCAGTAACAGCACATCGGCTCAATCTCATGCTCAACACCAACATAAAACACAAGTATAATCTCAAATCGTACTCCATAACAACACAAACACACGTATAATATTGGAATACATCCATTCATATTATACGCCATACATATATTATGCAATGAGACTCCATGCATGCGGTACCGACTATTTGTGAACATATAGTTCAACCTCACCGTCCAAATCCAGGCACGGCTACCAAGCTCACTAGTCCCACTCATTTGAGACATAGTGACTCACTCACTAATTCCTCACCATGGGAATTAGCTACCACCCCAAATGGGCCATGCTATGCACGCTAATCACCTAGCATGCAAACATCAACAACAATCAAAATGATTTACTCACTAATTCCTCACCATGGGAATTAGCTACCACCCCAAATGGGCCACAATATGCATGCTAATCATCTAGCAATGCAACAATAACAACAACTCAGGAATAGACATATGCTCACACTCTAAGCCATAAAACAGTCTATTCACAATGCATACATAACTGATACATTCACAGCATCATGCATACCATCACACATCATCAACACATTTTATCACAAAAGCATATCATATCATGCCGCATAATCAAACACAGTATTAGCACACTCTACTAATACCTATACCACTCAAAACAACGGGAAATAATCCCCACTACGTCATACATCAGCTAAGTTACAGCACTCAGCCTAAACAACCAAAAACTGCACCACAACAGTTCAGGGAAACCACAAGTCTGCCCATACGCGTATTGCCTATGCCCATACGCGTATTGCCCATTCCTGACCAAATCCATACGCGTATTGCCCATTCCCATACGCGTATGCTACGCGTACCACATTCTCATACGCGTACCAACAGAGACAATTTCACGTTCAAAACCTCATCTCTTTCACTCATACGCGTAAGGCCTCATCCATACGCGTACCAGCCATATCATACGCGTATTGCCTAGTGCCATACGCGTATGACCAGAAACCAGAATTTCCAGATCTGCAATGGCTTCTCCTGCTACGAGATCTATCCAATTCAACCTTCCACAGTCCAAATTTTACACACAATTCATTCATCTCGTCTAACACGAATCATACACTTTCGATTTCACAAATTTCTAACCTTTCTACCTCTAATTCCTACGAATTTCTTCAATTTTAATCCCAATTTCGTTCATCCCAAAAGTTCACAAATTCATCATACATCATTCAATCAGAGGCAAATCAATGGTTTCTCACTACCCATCACATATTATCCCATAATACCCATTAATCGATGATAAACCCCCCTTACCTGAGTAAATCCGGCAATCTCTGAGCTCCAAGCTTTTCCTTCCTTCAACCTTCGTCCTCTGGCTCTTTGCCCTTTTTCCCTTTTCTGCCTCTTTTCCCTTTTCACGTGAAAATAACTCTTTTTACCAAATGGAACCTTTTTTACTGATTTCTACTTTTATTCCAATAATAACAATAAAAATAATCCAATAATAATAATCCCAATAATATTCCAATAATTATTATTCCAATAATAATAATAATTCCAATTATTTAATTAAATTAATAAATATATTATTAACTCAATTTAAATAATTATCTTATTTTATCGGGGTGTTACATTCTGCACAATGAGAATGAGGTTGAGCCGTATGTTGAAATTCACAAGGATGTTCTCCGAGGTTTAAATCCCAATAGAAATGAAAATTGGATAGTACGAGAGCACAATCGATGTTTTATACCTTGGTTTAAGGATCATATTTATTCAAAGTATTATTCAAATCCCGCTTCAATAACATAAAGGTTGAGATGCTTAGCATATGGTCCAAGTTTCCATGGTTTTTCTTATAGCGCATACGCGATTAATGGATACACATTTTATACCAAAGAACAAGATGATAAAAGTACTATGCAGAATAGTGGTGTCACCGTGGTAGCTGAAGCAATGCACATATCAAGTGTGAAGGACTTAAACCCCAAATTTGCAAATCTGTCGTATTTTGGTGTTATCGAGCGCATTTGGGTGTTTGATTATGAGAAGTTTCAGATTCCTATATTTGGTTGCAAGTGGGTTGAAAATAATAACGGCATTCGAATGGATAAGTCAGGATTTTTGCAAGTGGATCTTAATAGGGTGGGATACAAAGATGAGTCTTTTATTCTAGCCTCTCAAGCTAGACAAGTGTTCTATGTCAATGATCTGAAAAGTACGAAATGGTCTATAGTTCTTTTTTCCAACAAAGTAATTGATGAAAACACTAGAGATCAAGGTGATATTGATGTTGAGATTGAATCGTTTACCAGAAATGATCAAGATGAGAATATTATATCAAATGATTCATATATTAGAAATGATCATAATGAGGGTATTTGGATCAATCCAACCGTATGTGTTGTTAAGAGACATGTAGAACATATTCCAACCAAGAAAAGAAAGAGAACTTAGTGAAAAAGATACAGGTCAAATGATTTTAATTGTTTTCTTTATTACAGGTAAAATGGCTTTTATTACAGCAAATCGAGTCAGTTGCATAAAAAAAAAAGGTATAAACACAATTATATGATATTTATGAATTGGTTGTATATTTAGAATCTTTAGTTTTATTTCTTTTTAAGTTATGAATTGGTTGTATATTTAGAATCTTTAGAAGTTAAACGATTATATATCAGTGGATTGTTGTATATGTATGGATTGTTGTATATAAGGCTTGTTGAATGCAATGTGTGAAAAAGGGCTTCAAATTATACAGTTTTAGGTGTACTGCTTCAATATACAGGTTGTCTAAAATAAAAAAAAAATAGCGCTTTTTAAAAAAAATAATTAAATAACCACCCACTTTAGAGGGCGCTTTCTAAAATAAGCGCCCTCTAAACCCTTTAAATTTCCACTTTAGAGGGCGCTTTCCAGTAAAAGCGCCCTCTAAACCCTTAAAAGTTTCCACTTTAGAGGGCGCTTTCTTTAAAAAGCGCCCTCTAAAGTGGCCCTTAAAGGGCTTAAAGAGCCACTTTAGAGAGCGCTTTCACCAGGAAAAAAAGCGCTGTCTTTACCTATGCCAGCGCCAGATTAGAGGGCGCTTTAAAGCGTTGTTATAGGCCAAAAAAAGCGCCCTCTTTTTCCTTATTTGGCGTAGTGTCAGCATCAAAAAAATCAGTCAGCTCAAGTTTATTTTGCCTTTTCTTAAAGGGAATATGATACCATGATGAAGTGTGCCATTTATGTACCTTATTATCTTCTTCATAGCATTTAAGTGTTATTTTATAGGGTTGTTCATGAACATGCTCGCCAATCCGATTAAATAACAGATGTCTGGCCTACTTTGACACAAGTACCTCGATGAACCTACCAACGACTTGAATGTGTTAACATCCAATTTGTTTTCTTTGCCTTCATCTAAATTCACTAATTTCAAATTTGTTTAAGTTGGTGTGACTGCAATATTAGACACTAACATGTTGAAATTTGTCAAGATATCTTTTTGCATACTTTAATTGGTGTAGAATCATTCCACCAGAGGTAGGTAAGAATTCCATGCCAAGTAAATAGGCTAGCTTGCCTAAACCAGTCATTTCAAACACTTGCTTCATTTTCCCCCTTAAAGTGTTCAATTTCAGTCTCATAACTACCAATTACAAGGAGATCATCCACATAAAGTCAAATGATCAAAATATATTTCCCTTCTTCGCCTTTGATATAAACATCTTATTAAAAATTGCATTTTCTAAATCTTGCCTCAATGAAATTTTTGCCAATTCTTCTATTCCATGCTCTTGGGGCATGCTTTAGGCCATGAAAGGCTTTGTGTAACTTCCAAACTAGGCCTTCCTTTGCTTTGATGACAAAACTAGGTGGTTGGAATATGAACATTTCTTCCTCTAGAGGCCCATTAAGAAAATAGGACTTCACATCAAGATGGAAGAGAGACCAACCTCTATAGCAGGTCAAATCAATTACCAACCTAATGGTTCCATGTCTTACAATTTGTGAGAAGAACAAATCATAATCAATTCCTTGTAACTGGAGGATTTTTTTTGCCACAAGCCTAGCTTTGTGCTTGAAAAACTTTCCTTTAGGATTCACTTTAAGCTTAAACACCCATCTGATTGCGATGACATTCTTCCCTTTAGGTAACTTGGTTAATTCCCAAGTTTCACTCTTCTCTATGAAAGAAATTTCTTCAACCATGGAATCCTTCTGAGCCCGTTCCTTGAGAGTTTCTTGATGATCAATGGGTTTAACATTTGCAAACATTTCAAGAAGCATTATTTATCCATCAATGTGTACTTCATTGTCAAGAACTTGCTCATAATCAACTAGTCTTCAAAATTAAAGTTATTGATGATTCTCTTTTAATTGTGACAGACAATGGTTATATTGTTTTGTCTCCTTTAATAACCATCTAAGATTTATTACATGTTTCAAATTTGTCTGGAAACTTGTTATTTGATAGTAAGCTAACACAAAATAAAAACGGCCGAGTTCAATTCTTTGATACTCACTGTTTGTTTCAAGATTTGATATAAGAGAAGACGATTGACACTACTAAGGAACATGTTGGAGTCAGAAAACAACAACAATTTGAACTAATAAATTCTTCTTATATATATATATATATATATATATATATATATATATATATATATATATATATATATATATATATATATATATAGTGCTAGGAGAAATAACACTGCTCTGCACGAGTCGTTGTGCTCTCTATAAAAGATCCACTTTCTCTGGTGTTAGGAAATCAACAGTATTAAAGACAAATGATATGAAATCATGTTAGTTGTCAGAACATAGTTCTCATGTTTGACCACTTTACTCGAGGGAAATTTGTCCCCTAATAAAACCTCTTGTCACCGGTCACACTAGTGGGGAAACCCTAATCAAGTTCAAGCATGCATGTTTTCCTTCTACCCCCACGTACACCAGAACATCTGCTGGTCTAAGTGCTGGTCACCCATCTTGTGGGTCAGCCAAGAAATTCACAAACTCCTCTTGACATATATTTCAATATGCCGAAATATATCAAATGTGACATTTCTAATAAAGTCATGTCGGTATTTGAAGATTGGAAGCTCCATACAATGAATAATGTGCTCCCCAAATGTATCCAAGTATGGCTTTTGATAAATAGTGCAAAAATTATCAATAGGAAATAAAAGAATCTTAAGGTGATATCTAAGGATAGTATAATAATCTACTGGTGACATATGTTCATGTACCACTAGTAGGAGTAACTAGGAGAAAATCCTGAGCTAGTGTTGCTTACAAACAACCAAAAAACATTTTCTGTTTTGTAGTCATGTCAAACTTTACGTCTATGTCTTGGAAACTTTTACTAGAAAAGACATTCCCCAAAATATGTTTCACTTTAGGAGGGACAATGTTCTTTCTAGTAAAACTGCTAAAGTCAAAATCTGAAATGATAACACTAATACTATCCAAAGCTATGTCAAAACCAAAGTCCATATCATATATCTCAATGTCTCTCAATACATGATCCTGTAACACCCAATATTGAGCATTAGAAGCCACAAAAGCGTATGAGGTCTCCTCTAATGCAAAGTATAAATCCAATCTCCAAACTCTAATAGTTAAAGAAGACGTGAAGGCCCTAAACAAAAGACCTCCACCAACCATATATCTTAAACCCCCCGTTCACAACTCTTTATCAAACAAAATAGTTGATTCCTCCATATGATTAGGTTGACATGTTCTTAGGCCAAAACTCAATTTGGCAATACCCATGTATGATTAAAGTAGAATAAGCTCACTTTGAGGATCCATCAGTTGTGGCAGAAGATACATTAACTCAACAAACCTGACAACTTTATTCATCGACAACCTGTCGATAAAGCCTCCACCTTGACTAACAACCCCTCAAAGCAACTTCATTTCCAAGACCGACACCGTAATTGCTGAAGGGAACCAAACCCCAAAAAGTTTACTACCATCACAAGAAGACCAATATATCTCAGTAATAAAAGTATTCAATTCGAGACCTAATCTTAGATTTGTTTCCCGAATGATGTCAATGGCTTTACCCACCTCCTATGACCCCCATACAATGACACCGTCATCAAGATATTAGACATGAAGAAGCTTACAATTGTCTCTGATAGAATGAATAAGTTAGTGTAACACAAGAGCAAAAAAGATAAGCCCTAACGGGCCACCTTGTTGCACTCAAGTGGCTGAAATAATATCCCTAAGGTACAACCTCACTACTTGACCATAAAGAAACTCATCCACAAAGAAATAGATGGGGATTTCACCCCCACTTTACGTAGTAAGGTTGATCTATCTACCATGTAAAAAGCATTAGAAAAATCTACCCTAAGCATAACCAAAGAACCATTTCCACGCCACTTGCTTAACACCCTGTTGACATTGTACAAAATGACCACAACACCATCCAATACTCCAATTCTAAATTGAAAGTCTTTGAGATATATCTCATGCCACATCTTTTTTTACTCATTTTATAGCAAACTTGGATACCAACAACCTCTAAATAGAATTCATAACAATTGATTTTATCCCACAATTGGACTTTAATAACAACGTCAAGGGTGCAGAGACAACAAATTCGGTCAAACCCATCGAACACCTTCCTCTCAGCCATAAGTTAACAACTAGAGTGATTGCACATAAAATATCTCTTATCACAACAAAACCTTTTCACACAGTGCGTATAATATATGTTGTGTTCGCAAACCATCTCTACCATAAGATATTCCTTCGAGAAATGATTTAATGCATATGAAGATAATATCAACTTCATCCACTAGAGGAGCTTTAAAGAATAAGGTGACTGACATAGAGGGAAGTGGTATGTACAGTGTGTTTAACATCCAAAACCTTCATTGTATTTGCATTATAGAGGGCCACTCTAAATGATCTAAACACTTTCACAATCATTGTGAAGTGACCACCTGCAACCTTGTGGAGACATTGTTTGACGTTAAAACTCGTCTATTTTTATCTGTCTCATCAATATAAATTCCACTATGACCCAAATTATCTTACTCAGAGCTGTAAAACACACTATCAACTAACTTAACAAAACCATCTACATCTCTATAAAGAACTAAGCACTCCAAAGTGTGACATTATTGCACAAAGACTTGCAATTTCACATATTCTGAATTTCGACAATCTACAAAGTGCAACCAACAAGAAGTAATAATTTAAAGGGTTAAATACACTTTACCCCCCTGTAATGTTAGCGAGTTTAGGGTTACCCCCCTGGTAAAGTTATTTTTTCAATACCCCCCTTATGTTATGTAGATTCCTTCATAGAACCCCCTTAATATCCAGGTGGCATGGAATCTTGGTTTTTTATTTCAGACGTGGCTTTTTAATTTTTTTATTTTCACATGTGAATCTCCAGCATGGCATAAATTAGAAATTAGGGTTCCCTTCCCAAATCCATCCCCCTCTCTCTCTTCGTGAAATCCCAAATCCCTACCCCAAATCCATCCCTCTCTTCATCCTCGTCCGTGTCCCCTTCATCTGGGTTATGGGTGGCAGCAAGGCATCTTCCACGAGTGAAGTTGGAAACGGCTTACCAAGATGTGGATGCAATGAAACCATGAAGTTGTTCGTCTCCAAGTCAATTGAAAACCCCGGTCGCAAATTTTGGAAATGCAGGAATTATATGGTGAGCAATTTTGAAGCATTTTATTATTTTGAGTTTGATTTCGAAATTAATTGTTGGTGGTGTTTGTCTCAAATTGCAGAATGGGTGCGGTTTATTTTTGTGGGATGATTTGGTCAGTGAGTTTGCAGTGAAAGAAACCAATCCGTCCGGATGCCGCCAATGTGAAGTCAACAAGGCTTATTTGATTGAATTTGCTAAAGAGATTGTTGAGGAGATAGATTGCAGAGTCGGAAAGCTTAACAAGTTAGAAAAACTGAAGAAAAAGATTGCAATGGAAAAGAGGAAAAATTTATGGTTAATGTTTGTAATTGGTCTGTCATGGATGTTGATAGCAGCTATGGTTAAGTTAGTCTAATGAGTCTGTCATGTAATTGTTATGTCATTAGTGTTTTTCAGCAATGCAATGAGTCTGTCATTGTTGTAAGATTAGTGCACAGATATCTGAGTGAGTATTGTTGTAGATAAGTAGCTCCAGTGAAGTATAATGTTCTGTCAAGGGAAAACAAGTTGTTCTGTTCTGCTTCTAAGTACATGTTTGGATTAACTGTGATCTAATCTAGGTGCAAAATCACAGTGCAATTGAAATTTCTGCAAATGCTGTAGGAGGACTATTTTAGTTAGATTTTGAAACATGGAAATAATGGTTGTTGTTAAAGCAAATATGTAGTAGAAATGAATGTCATTACTTGTTTATGTAGAATTACTCGTTATCAGAATATATAAAACTATCTATTTGATTTTTAGAGAACTACTTTAATTGGCAAGTTGGCAGTGGTACTTGATGTAGCATCACCGAGTTACTGCCGAGGACATGGGCGGCTCTCCAACGTTGCTTGGCAGTGGTACTGTATATAGTTGCTTGATAGTACCAACATTTAGCTTAAACCATCAGGATAAGAAGCAGGAAAATTGTTTTATGGGGCATTGATCTATATAATAATGCAATAACAAAGACAATGATGAGGTATTCCTCATCTTATCCAATTAATTTCTAGATGAGCTACAAAATGCTCAACAAAGATAACCTACAGCAAATCCACCACGCATACAGAATGCAAGTAAATCCTCAGATAGACCATAAAGCTAGTACAAAAGACAATACAATGTCTAATAATTAAACAAGCAGTAAAAACACAGGAGCAAAACCAGCAGTGTCAACCTAATGATACTTGGGTGCCTTGCTCTGCAAATACTTGGACAAAACATCCATAACAGTTCCAAAATCAGCCTTGACCTGCATTGGAGGATTGGCAAATTGGCAAGCCAGGTCTTTGATATTCTTTGAATGGTAATCAATTTTGGACTGAGTAAACTTCAACCCATGTGCAGTGCTCACAACAACAGTCCAAAATCAGCCTGAGCCATAGCATCCATCAATTCTTCCTCAGTAGCCTCCTCACCAGGTACAATAACCCAATCAGGTGCCTGCCAATCAAACTGCTGCAAAATCTCAATAGCAGCAGTTTTCTGTCCTTCAAGCCTCAAACTGTTCAGAGAATTAGCCAAATAAATAGGCAATTCAGCAGTTACTTCACGAATCAACTGCATACACCCATCAAAATCAGTATCAATGCTAAGAACAAACGCTCCATTCGCAATCGGCTGAACCAGTTGAGCAATAGAGATTCTATTAGCAGGCAGGAAAACAATGGAAGGAATTCCAGCAGATGCACAACCAACACCAACAACAGGGCGGTTCATTTTATGCTTTTTATAAAGAAGGAAAATAAGAGAGAGCATTCAAAAAGGATTACAAAAGAATCACAGTAAGCAGTAAAGGCTGCTAGAAAAGGATTACAAAAGGATCATAGTAAGTGAATCACAGTAAGGATTACAAAAGGATTACAAAAGAATCACAGTAAGCAGTAAAGGCTGCTAGAAAAGGATTACAAAAGGATTACAAAAGGATTACAAATTTCTAATGTATGAATCACAGTAAGTGCATATGTTTGTTACAAAAGGATTACAAAATACATAGCAGAAACATAATAATCAGTCCCTCATTTTGAAGTGGGTATGTCTTCATTTTCTGGTAGGGTAATTGGTTTGTCACTAGATATTCCTTCACCTGTTATGGGTCTTTTAAACCAACTCAACTTGATCCTCTCACTTTGCCTTCTTTTGATGATAGGTTTTTTTTCAACCCTTTTTCTGGATTGTTTTGTGATTGAGGCAGCCACACTAGATCCTGTTTGACTCATAATAGTTGGAACAGGCATATCAGTTGGAGGCTGTGGATCAGTTGGAACAGGCACATTTGTTGGAACAGTCATATCAGTTGCAGTTGGGGCAGGCATATCAGATGCAGTTGGGGCAGGCATATCAGATGCAGTTGGCATATCATTTGCAGTTGGCATATCAGTTGCAGTTGGCACATGTCCTTTTTTAGGTTTTCTCTACAATGTAAGACACAATGTATGCTTGTCATCACAATGAAGAATGTAAGACAGAATGTAGAATGTAAGACAAAATGTATATCACAATGAATTACCTTTCTTTTAAGTGCATTGGGATCCTGAGTGGTAGCCTTACAAGTCATAGCATTGTGACCAAAATTATCACATTTGGTGCACTTATATGCAACACCAGATCTTCTCTTCCTTGCACCATCCTCTCCACTTTCTCTTATCCTAATCTTCTTAGGTCTACCAGGACCATTTTTATATGCAGGTGGTAGAGGTGGTTCCATATCAACTTCTGGCCACATATCTTGACCATTGATTGGACTTACTGAAAATCCATAACATAGTGCAAACTTTTCTCTTGTGTAACAAGCATCAACAAATTCATCAGGGTTTTGCTTTCTATAACTCAGAGCAGCTACAGCATGCCTACATGGAATTCCTACTAATTCCCAAAAATTACAACTACATGACCTTTTAGCAATGTCAACAATAAATTCATGTGTGTTGTAACTATGTGTAACCTGAAAAGTCTCAGCAATTGACCATGTTGGCAACCAATGACCACTATTCAACACCTCATTATCTAACCTTCTCCTAGGTATTGGCATCACCTTATGTGGCCAATTTTCTAGTTTACTTGCAGAGGTGGATAACCTATTCATCAGATATTTTCTTATCCACTCACACATTGTGAGTATAGGTTTGTCCCTAGCAGCTAGAATGGTAGCATTAAAAGACTCTGAGATATTATTCATCAATGTATCACATTTAGGGTAAAAAGAAAAGGCATGCTTACACCAGCTTTTGGTAGGAACAGCCATCAACCAAGTCCAAGCATTGGGATCTGCATTCTTCAATTCATTCATCTTTTGGACCCATGCCTGATAGTATGTGGCTTTAGCAGCTCCCATCATTAAATCTCTAATAAGGGCTCCTCCACCAAACCTTTTCTTGAAATTAGCATACAAGTGCCTAAGACATAATCTATGCTCAATAGTATCAGACAATTCTTCAAATACAGCCACAAGTCCCTGATACAAAATAGAAATTTTTTCAACATTTAGAGAATAGAATAATTTGCAACAGAAAGATAGAAATTTTTTCAACATTCATAGATAGTTACGACAAAAACTCTACAACTTTATGAAGGTTTTTTTCAACTTTAACTCTACAACTGATATGATTCAGATATACGTTGGATTGACTATGAGGGAATACAAACGTCCTCTGAATCTTTAGAGCAGATTTGTGGCATGTGTGTTTTAGGAGCTGGTATGTTTAGATTCTGTTACAGAATCTCTTAGTTAGATGCTCAGGTTCTATTACAGACCAGAATCAGTTACTAATGTCTGTATACAATTATAACAGAATCGAAACTTGTTATAACTCAATGTTACATGTCTACAATTCTGTCTACTTTTTACTATACTTTTTACTATACTTTTTACAAATGTCTGTATACAATTATAGCTCTATCAAACTTGTTTTCAAGAATGGGTCATCAAAAAGGTCTCCTGAGTTCATTGTTACAGTTTTCTTTTCTTTTTTCTTTTTTATATAGTATGCACGGACTTTCATCCTTCACTACTGTACATTTCTTCTCTATAGATTAACATCATTTAGAGAATAGAATAATTTGCAACAGAAAGATAGAGTTAAATACATACCTTCTGTTGATCAGAGATAAATACATATCTTCTATCCTGCCCAATGTCCTCCATTAGTAGTTGTATAAACCATCTCCAACTCTCCTTGGTTTCATTTTCAACCACACCAAATGCCAAAGGGAAGTATTGATCATTAGCATCCCTGCCTACAGCAATAAGTAACTGTCCACCATACTTGGTCTTTAAGTGACATCCATCAACCCCCACAAATGGTCTGCATCCATGAATAAAGCCTTTCTTACAGCCATCAAAACAGAAATAAAATGACCGAAACCTTGGTTGTATGGATGGACTAGGTCTTTCTACATTTATCTTCACAGTGTTGCCATGGTTTACCCTTCTTAGTTCTTCTGCATACCTCCATATGTGTGTTGACCACTCACGGATAGCTGCCCTAAAGTCATCAAGTGTGTTGAATTCCATACCCCACTTGAATATAAAGTCTTTGTTTAGATGCTCTTTCCTAAACCTAGCATACTTGGGCCTTTCTTCATCACAAGAATCATCTGGGTCAGAACTATTCAACTCATCACTATAGTATACATCATCTGAATCCATACTCTTATTGGGCTCCTCCTTACTGTTATTGGGCTCCTCCTTACTGTTATTGGGCTCCTCCCTAATAGGCTTAGTAACATCTATTCCTTCAAAACCATCAAACTCCTCCCTAATAGGCTTAGTAACATCTATTCCTTCAAAACCATCAAACTCCTCCCTAATAGGCTTAGTAACGTCTATTCCTTCAAAACCATCAAAGTAAGCAGTAACTCTTTCATCTTCACTGTCATCTAACCCCTCTACCTTCTCCTCATCTAACCGAACAATTCCATTATCAGGGGGGTGGTCATCATCATTCACACATTTAGGTTCCCTATCAGCAGGGTCCATGTTCCCAGTACTATGTTCAACATACAAATCTCCTTTCACATTCATAACACTTAAGTATAGAGCAACATCATCAACAGCATCATCATCTTTCCTAATTAGAAAAAAACCATCTTGAATTTCTAAAACTTTTGTCCATACCCTAACACAATCAGCCTTATACCCTAACCTACTCAACAACTTCTCAATGTTATCCATGTTCCAATTTGAAACATGTATCCCATTAACTGTCGTATCCGTACCCCCTCTGTATATAATTTCTTCTTCAGAAACCCTGTAAAATTCACCCCCATGGTGGAGTGTAACACTAAAGTGTTGTGAATCCTGTCAATATATTATACCCACATGTCAAAGATTGTTGATTTCAAGATTTTACCCTACGACATTGATGAACTTCAAATTTTTACTAACCTCGGACTTTGGACACTTCACTGAGCTCGTCTTCACTGAGCTGGATCGCTTCTTCGTATTCGCTGAGGTTGTCTTCATCTTCGTCTTCACGGCGGTCGTCTTCATCTTCATATTCGTCTTCACTGCGGTCATCTTCATCTTCGTCTTCATCTTCGTCTTCCCTGAGGTCATCTTCATCTATGTTCAGAACCCTAATTTTCTAAGGGGGAATTTGAAATGGCAAAGTGTAAAATGACACATAATCACTTTAACAAAATTAAAAATATGCCAGGTGTAGGACCTCTTATTAGATTCCATGCCACCTGGATATTAGGGGGTTCTATGAAGGAATCTACATAACATAAGGGGGGGTTTACAAAAAATATTTTTACAGGGGGGTAATCCTAAACTCGCTAACATTACAGGGGGAAAAGTGTATTTAACCCTAATTTAAATTAAATTGGCTAAGATGATGATTTTAGAGGGACTAATATTTGTGTGAAGAATCAAAATGAAGCATTACATTAAACTCATAATTAATAAAATGACTTTTACAAGGGCTTTTATTTTTTTTATAACTTGATTGCATTTAGGGATGGAAAATCTGAAACCCTAAACCCTGACCTGTGTGAGTGATAGAGCCGATTCAATGACAAACAATCCAAAGCACACAGTTGAATTTGAAGAATGCAGTGATAATAGGCCGTCAAAGATTTCAAAAATCGAGTATCCCAATCCCATCGTCGACGGCGAAGAAGAAGAAGCAAAGACAGTGATTGAAGACCAAAAGCAAGAGATGAACCAACACCGTAAGATTCAACGCTACTTGGTGGCGATTGAGTACATCGGAACTCGATTCTGTGGTTCTCAGAAGCAGCTCACTGACCGTACTGTTGTTGGTGTTCTTGAGGTAACATCACATTTCCATTTCCAATATTACATGTAATGTAATTGTGTACTTTTTTTTTGTGATGATTGATTGTTTTTGTAATTGAATGTTTTGCATTTGTAGGAAGCTTTTTGTAAATTTGTTGGACAACGAGTTTCTGTTATTTGTTCGAGTCGAACTGTGAGTATAATGCTGCTAATGTATTAGAATTAGTATATAACATAACACGAGATTTGAGAAATTATCGATTATTCCAGGATGCTGGAGTGCATGCTTTGTCAAATGTTTGTCATGTAGATATCGAACGAATCAGCAAAAGGAAGCCTGGTGAAGTGGTTGGTACCTCACTAATGTTTGTCTTGTTCCACATGAAAAATTTCAGCTTAATGGATTGTATGTGTTTCTCTTGTTGTGAACAATTTTTATATGAATTTATGACTTGCATGAAACTTTATTTGATGAATTGTGGTTCAATCTATGTTGTTGAGTTTAAATGCAGTATAGTTGTTAATATGTGATTGTGATCATCTGGAAGCTGTTCTCTGTCAAATGCATTCAGTTTAAAGTTGTAGATAAATATATTTTAGCTTCTTAGAGCCATCTTCATGTATGCATTTTCTATTATTTTTCAGTAACTTCCTTCTTGTAAAAATGCAGTTACAACCTCATGATCCTGCTGTGGTTAGAAGGGCTGTGAACCATTTCTTACAGGTGTGTGCTTCTGTGATTACCAAATTCTATATCATTTTAATTTGGTGCTTCTTCTATCTTTGGTAAAATTCTTGATCTTGTTTAATGATGGAGAAGAAGAAACTTCAAAGACAGGGTTCCACATCTCTTTTCTCATCTCCGGTGATATCCATTTTTTTGTGATTTATGTTTATTTTTCATATGAGGCAATGTAAATGCCAAATAATAACTGAATGGGAAATCAAGCATGTCTTTGAATGCCAGCTAGCTGCAAACGGCGTGTGTTTGAAGTTTACTTTTTGTCATCCTATGATTGTTAGTGTCTCAATCACATGTACCTGTCTGCTAAGTGCATTATGTAGTGGCAAAAACATGCATCACAGCTAATTTCTGAGCTACTGCTTTTCGTCCTTTCGGTGCGGATTTTGACAATTATTTTACCATTGGTGCATAAATATTTTTTGAACAGTAGATGTGTTGTTTGTGATAGCCTCCCTTTAGTCTGGATTCTTAACTTTTATACTATAACAAACTTCATTTTAAATATGTATATTACGAATAAATGAAATATTGAGTATTTTCTTTTTCAAGTCTGTGTTCCAATATTTGTTGTCAACTACATGCTAGGTTGTTAATCTCGGATAGCGGCGGGTAGCGCCGGACCCCCAAAATGCTATAGTGGCATGGCGGGATGACTGCTATTGTGAGCTTTAAAATCCAAGGTAAATACTTAACATGAATACATAAATACTTAAAATGAGTTCCAACAACATACATAATGCTTTCAAAACAGAAGTTGCAACAACATACATAAATTTCAACAGCACTACAGTATAAGTTCCCATCAAAATCAAATTGTAAATGTCTCAAAATGACTAAACCAAATTCTAAACGTAAACAAAATGACTAAATCACATCCGCCTCATCTTCACTTCTAAGTTCCACCACATTAATATCATCTTGCTCATCACTTGATTCAACTTCAAACTCTTCTTCCACCTCCAACTCCTCATCTCCATTAGACACTAATGTAGCACGTCTAGAGCCATGTCTAGTAACTCTTGCTGGTTAGCCATTAGCCCCAGCGGCATTACCAACAACTTCCCAAGTCAAACCCTCTTCTCCTAAAACAAAATCATCTTTGAATATTCCATTTTCATCCTCATTTTGTCGCAACCATTCATAACATTCATCAATATTGTTGAGGAGAATAGGATCAGTTAAATCATTGCTATTGAAGCGTTCTATAAGAGCTTGGTTGTACTTCACAAATAGCGGCCGCTATTTCCGCTATCTAGCGGCTAGCAGGCCAAAAGCGTGCGCTGAAGTCCTGTACTGCTTCGCTATGCCACTATAGCGTGCTATTGACAACCTAGACTACATGTTTGGCTCGAATATGAAGTTGGAACTACAGCTTTGAAAACCTAAATTGTTCCTGCAATTTCATTTATCAGCTACTACCATTTGAAAAAACTGTTTGTTCTCAGAAGCTCCTGACAATTTTTTGGCAATTTGATTTATTTCAGAAGCAAAACGGTGACTTAATGGTCATTGATGTTAGATGTGTTCCATCAGATTTTCATGCCAGATATAGTGCACAAGAGCGCACGTAAGTTACATGTGCATTGATTATCTTTGTTACAAATGCATTTACAGTATTATCTATAGCATCATTGGCTTTTGTGAATTTTTATTTTATGAGACTATTTTTATTTACAATTGACATTTGTTAGATTATGGATGGAGAAGTTGTTTGATCTATAAAAAGTTTCTTTATTGTATATGATAGGGATAATTAAGAATATCACAATAAGATTGATCTTGGACTGTCTAATGATGTATATGTATATTTATCATGCACTACTACCCAATAATTCTTTCTTATTCTTCTTTCTTTCTTTATTTTTATTATCCTGTGATCATGTTGTAATTGGTAATTGTTTGGAGCTTCCATTCAGATACTTCTATCGCCTGTTGTCTGGGCCAGAGCCTTTGTCAACCTTGGAGAAAGATCGAGCATGGCATGTAGAGGAGGAGCTTAATCTTCCAGCAATGCAAGTTAGTTAGCAGTTACCTATATTTAGTAGATTATTATGCCTTCAGAACTATCATATGAGATGCGAGTGATTAATGATATCCATGCAGGAAGCATGCAAAGTTCTAGTTGGACATCATGATTTTAGTTCTTTTAGGGCAGCTGGTTGTCAGGTAAGGTTTATTTTCTCCGATGTTGTAACTTGTATCCAATAATAATTTATAATGATAAAATTCCTAGTAGTAAGTAGTTTTACCCAACGACACTCTTCTGTATTCCTCCGAAGGAATGGGGCCTGTCTATTATATACGTTGATTTGTTTTTTGAGTTTCATAATTATCACATTAAGTTGTTATTATGCTATCACTTAAAGGATTAATTTCAGTTTAATACTCCTTATGTATTCTTTCTGAAATTTATTACCATGTCTATTTCTCTTTTCTTTTCAAAACTAGAGGTCTTTTTTTGAAGTTCTATATCATATCATGCAAAATTTATTTTGAACAATCCAGAAAATATGATGCAAAATTACCCCTTTACAGGCAAAATCACCAATTAGAACTTTAGATGAACTCAGTATCGTTGAAGTTATACCAAGTCCATATTTTCCATCTCTAATGGATAGAGAACGACAAATTAAAGTTGCTGATGATATTCATGGCTTTCACAGCAAATCTGAATCCGCCATTCCTCTTGGATCTAGTGCAAGAATTGATGAAGTAAGGGCATCAAATGAAGATGTGGGATTTGGTAAAAGAAGGTATCATCGTTGTTTGGTGGTAACTGCACGCGCACGTGCTTTTCTTTACCATCAGGTTGGTATCTTCCTTTTGAATGAGGATTCTAGGTTGTATGTTATGCTTTGTCCTGCATGGACAAACTGTTTTGGTCTGAATAAATATGTTAATTAATTGCAGGTTAGACTACTTGTCGGTGTTCTCAAAGCAGTTGGCACCGGAAACTTGTCAGTTCCAGATGGTAGGTACTCATCCCGGTTTTCTCTCTTCATATGTGATAATGTATATCCATGGATACTTGACAATATCTATACTATGATTTTGGCTAAAAATGATTTCACTCCATTTCAGTTGAAAGAATTTTGAATGCAAAGACTATTAAAGCCGCAAGTCCAATGGCCCCGGCATGTGGTCTCTACTTGGGAGAGGTGAAGTACCATCTACCTAGTTAGTAGACATTGTGTGTTATGATCCTGATTTGAGGCCTAGTAGCTCCAAGAAGAGATGAGAAAAAATATCTAGGCAGCAAGTATTTTAGGCATGCGTATTTATAGCTGATATTAGAATATAGTTGATAACAAAAATGCCAAATTGTAGGAATGAGTGTTTTTGAGAGAATAACTAATATAAAGATTGTAAAGTGAAATTTAAAAACATTGAATGAATAAATAGTTTTTCGTCTCTTCTTGGAGGTACCTGGCTTTAAACCAAGAAATAATTCTAGGAGATAGGTTCTTCCTTTGGGCCTTTGCTCTTAACATTTTGAATCTCTAGGAAATGGTAGTGGACTAGAGTGGATTTTTATGTACCCTTGTAAGTTGTATCTTTCTAACTCTGTTCAAAAATATTTGTTCCAATCTAAATTAAGTTGAATTATCAGATCTCATCGAAATGGGATTTGGCCGCCATCAAACTAACTACTTTAGCTAGAGTGATTGAGATATAAGTCTTTGATTTGTTTTTCTCTTTACTAATTATTCTCTTTACTTTCATATTTTCTAGTTAAGGATTGAACATAGATCTTCAAGCTAGATACTTGATTGATTTTATTGAAACATTAAAACTTCAACAACCAAATTTGAAGCAGGATATTAGGATTAAGTACACAGTTACAGGATTCCATGCAGTGATAAAACTTGCACGAAAAATAATCGAAGTCATTTATACGGTAGAAAACGAGTGTCGTTCCATTTGTTAAACTAAAATCATTCTTATATTTAATATTTTTCATCACATTAAGAAAACAAAAATCCTATGATTGAAAAAATTAAAATTAAAATTATGATTTTATTTGATATTTTATGTGTGCTCCTGAATGAAAGTCATTCGGACAAGTATGGAAATCATTATGACAAGCATGAAGGCTATACAAAATAAGATGGGAGAATCATACTCAAATTAATAACAAGCTTATTAAAAAAAGAAAAGAAATCATATGTTTGAAAAGAACAATAGGGTATCATGTGCAACAAAGAAATAAGACAATTCCATTGTTAAAAGATATATTTTTAAGACCGAGGATGAAGATAAAAAATATAAAAGTATAAAACATGAGACTATTTACTCTCCACTTTATGTTTAAAGTTTTATGTACTAAAACAAAGAATAAATGATAGTTTTTACAATTACATGGAAGAATACAATTTTCATTAATATTCTTGTTGAGCAAAGAAGTTTTGAAAGATCAAACTTCTAGAAATATATTTATTATCTAATCATTCAAGGCATGGAAATAGTAAAATACAAAATGTGCATTACACTTTCAAATATACTCTTACAAAGAAGCTTTGAAAGATCAAACTTCTATAAATATATTTATGATCTAATCATTCAAGGGATACAAAATGTTCGTTACAATCTCAAATATACTCTTACAAACTTATTTAGATTCAAGGTATACAATAATTTCTCATAACCAGTATAATATAAATTGTAATCTAATACTCACTTAGAGATTTCTTATACTCATAGTTCATTTAAATTTGAGTGATAGTATAAGATTGCTCAAACTAATCAAACTTGAAGAAGTTTAAAAAACACGTAGTTGTATAAGTGGAGATCGAAGGAAGAATTTCAAAGCACATAAAAAAATCTCATAAACTATATGAAGATTAAAAGGGACCACATTTACCTAATAGATTGCGTGAATTAAACATAATTACATAAATATTGATGTATTATCTAAGAAATTTTAATGTACTAATTCAACAAGGTAATTAACTAAAATTTATGTACAAATATAAGACAAGATTTCATGCCTTTCGACTAGAAATATTGGAGCAAAACATGAGTGATTGACATAGGAAAGATTTGGTATAGTATTTAGCGGAAATTTTAAAAGTTTGGTTATTAATCAATTCGACAAATCGAAGGAGATTCAACCAAAATAAATTCAAATTCAAACTAAAAAACTATTTTTTGGTCTTATCCAAATACCAAAGACACGTGGAGATCAACCGAAAGCAAATAAAACATGCAGAGGTGTCGTATCGGTTGGAAGACAGTTGGTTGGAAGACAGTTGAACGTTGAATACTATAAATAAGAATTCTAGAGTTAAGATTCAGGATGGTGAAATCATTGCAAACTTCAATACAAATTCAAAGTACCCATACGCAAATGATAAACGAGTCTCTGAAAAAAATTTACTTGCCTATCAATCTTTGTTTATAGAATTTTCTTTTCATTTCATCTACATTTACTTGTTTTTATTTTCATTCAAATTACTATTTCGATTTAGTCAAAATTATTGATACTCGTTAGCATTTAAATTTAACCATTTTTCCAAAATAGTCAATGCAAATAAATGACAATATTAATGCACACTTTCTTTTTTTAAAAATTCAGTACAACATACTCCATAATTTATTAGTTCGGTCATTCATGCAATAAATTTAAAATTAAGTGATTGTTTATCAAAATCACCGATGAACATGATGTCAATTTTGGACACCAATACATCTTTTTCAAAAGTCTGTGTTAGGGGTGTTCGCGGATTGGGTTGAATCTAATTTGATTAAATCCAATACTCGATCCGATCAATAGTCTTTGATTTGGATTAAGTGTTCAACTCGTATTTATAAGACTAAATTCGAACCAAACCAACCTACTTATTAGTGGTTAAGTTGGATTGAGTTTGTGGATCATTCACAAAATATAATTTTCAAATTTTAAATAAAATATCAATTCAATCAACACATTTATTTCACAAAAACATTAAAAATTTATAAAACTTTAATATTTCATTTGAATAAAATTTATCATCTAAAAATTGATCTCTCAATACTTAGATTTTTACTATTAATTAAAATTACAATTATATTAAAAAAATATTTAAATTATAAGAATTAAAAAAAGTATATGAATGATAAAAATTATACTAATTAATTTATAAATAAAATAAAAATAATGTGACATATTAATGAATTAGAATCGCGGATTAATAGATATAAAACTTCAAACTCGATATCCTACAAATTGGATTAAATCAATATATCATTGGAATAGGTAAAAATAAGAGTTTAGGTTGGATTGAGTGAGTAGGTTCACGAATTGACCTTTTGCTATGAAATGCTGGTGAATCTTCTTAAACTTTAGTATCTTTATATTACTTTATTTATTCAGACGCATACATAGCACATACTTTTTATACTATCTTGATTTAATTAATTCTCTGCAAGAAGTTACTATTCCAATAATCTTTATTCAAGGATAGAGATTTAGTTTTAGTACAAACGAAAATTCAAAAAAATAAAAAAAATCAACCTCCCCTTCCTGTGAAGTTTACTTCTACTTTGAAGGTAAAAGTATAAAAAACAACGCAAATCTACAAAATCTACCATTCCTCTAAATATTATTATGACTATTGTACATTTTAACAATGAAGGCCATCAACTACAACACTAAAATCTGTCAGAAAAATCTACAACATTAAAAATCTAGATTTAATTGGAAGAAGTAGTGAATCCATTAAAATAGGACAACTACTTCATGAGCGACCTAATAGCCCCGTGGATTGAACTACTGCGAGCTGAATTTCTTTGACGTATTAGCGAGTGCGGACCACTCCACACAGATTGCCTGTTTTCGGGGAAGAGAGTTCCACACAAACTTGAAAGCATGGGATTTTCAGCATAAAAGCTCTCAAGTAGCTTAGCTTTTTGATGGCTATTTTGGGGTTCCTACAAACACATTCAACCATTAAGTACATATTGCAACAGAAAATATGCAAATAGTTGTAACAGAAACTTAATGCAACTAGATTCTGAAAACTATAATTTCCTATCAAATTGTGTTTGGTATGTATACCTTGTGCTTCTTGAGTTGTTGGAACTCTGCAGTTGGTCCTTCTAGTTGCGCTTTATATTCATCATGAAGACCAGTTGTGTCTCCAAGTTCCGATTTCTCTGCCAAGGTTCCATCTATCCGTCTCTTCTCACTGTCCATTTCAATCTCTTCCTCATCTTCTCCCTCTTCATCTTCCTCCTCTTCTTCATTCTCTGGGCCACGGTCATCTTCCTCCATCCCATCATCATCATCATCATCATCGTTAACTTCATTGACCTCATGTCTTCCCTCAAAAGGGCTGCGTTGCTTCTCGCTAGGCTCCATCTTTGTCACGTCTCCTTTGTCTTCGTCAGCATCTCCGTCAGTACCCGCCGATTCATCTGTGTTTGAAGATGAATCCTCCCCGCCAGGACTATCTCCAAGCATCGATTCCTTTGAAACAAGAGAAAGTACATAACTATTTGAGACATAATTTCAGTCAAGAACCTCACCGCATAGAAACATGATACATGCCCTAAAATTTCCACCAATGTTTAAAGGGATACATTTTAAAGGATAAAAACATATGCATAAACAATAAAAATACCTCTTGCTTGAACTCTCTAACATGCTTATCACCACCAGGCCCAAAATTTCCTTTTGCAATTCGGTCATTCTCCTCCCGTTCCTTCCTACGACGCTTTAGCACACAAATTGCACATAAACAATCATGTTTATGATGTCTTCTGCAGATAAGGAAAAACAATCATATAAACATTTCAAATAAGGCAAAGCATCCTGTCATAAACTCATCATTTATGACATCAATATTTGTGTAAGAACCAACCAAGTTTACAAAAGAACTAAAAGATGCATTTTAGAGAACTTATGCGGAAGGAAATGCAATTCCCTAAAGTCAAAGGCTTCTCTTTTCCTTTATCTTAAGATTTATAATTAAGTTATAAGAAAAGTAAATATCAGGCTTATATTGAGTTTACGGAAACAAGTGTATCTATTTACCTTCAATCTATTAGTGAACTTGATCAATACAAACAAACACAGTATCAACATGAGATTTCATTTAGTTTACATTATATCAACTCTCAATCATTTCCACTATAAGAAATATTACTTTAGGAATGACAAAATCATACAATAAATAAGGTAAAGTTGAAATTTTTGAACACACACCCATGACGCTTTTTTTTCTTATGCTTCAACTGCCCATTCTTCCCTACTTTTCCATCACCAGAAAGTGCAACATCTTCTGCTGTAGTAGCGCCATATGCAAAGAGAAAAATGAATTCCCACGATGATATCAGAAATGAAATAGAAATAATCCGTTTTTCAGAAGATCAGCCCCTCTTACATGATAAATTGACAGTACATGGAAGTCTCACCTTTGGTCCCTTTTGGCTGTTCAGTGTATAACCCAGCAGCAGTCCAGTACTTCATAAAATTCTTCTTTACTCGCCTCATAAGATCCACTATATAGTCACCCTTATTGTTATACTTATAGCAGTTCTCCCAAATGTATTTTACATCATTATAGACATCCTCCGAATTCATATACTTGCCATTCTTTTCAAGGTTGCTGCATATAGTTCCAAAATCCATTGGTGTATCAATGATATCGAAATAGTCCTGGTTCCAGACAGCGTGTGAATTATGATATTAGACACAAGTAAACATAACATTTTTTTCAAAAAAGCGCTCTTCGTTTTTGTTCCAAGTTTCACAAAGAATCACATTAGTCTCCATGAATGAACAAATATCACGGAGCTTTGTAAATTTATCTCTGCTTACTGAGAAAGAGGGAGGTAGCAACCATGTGAAAAAGATGCACCCAACTTCTACAGAAAGCATGACAGAAAAAATCCAGCATTAATTGCTTTAAGTCTAACTTTTGCTTTTCCTAAATGGTGACGAAGCAAAGTTATAGTACGAAACAAAATCTCCAAAGCATGCATGATACAGATGATTAGGCCAAAATTTTTAACAAAACAAAATACAGAAAAAGTTGAAAACATTAGGTTTATGGAAGAGGTTGAGATAAGCCAAAAATAAAACTAATGCATTAAGGGATCTAAAATTAGAGTGAATGTGATCCAAATTAACTAGAAAAAAACCATGAAAAAGATACTTGAAAATATTTATACTTACAGGAATTCCAAGAGCTTCCGGATTAACAGGAACATTGAAGGGCTCAGCAGCATCCATTTTCATTACCTTCCTTATAATCTGTACAATAAAACAAAAAACACAGCGAAAAGAAAATTACTCGATACGGATTCCATTAATAATGGAGAATTTAATGCTGGGTTCGCATAAAAAACTAAAGGAAACCAATTCTAAAGTTCCAACACACCATTAAGGAGGTATCCAATTCCTGCTTATGATATCTGGGATTAAGCGGCGGAGCTTTCCTTTCTTTTACGTAGACAGCAGTCTCAGAGGAAACTGGCAAATGCTTGCTTGTCTGGTCAGAATTTAATCCCAAAACCTTTGAAGATTTGATCTTTATGCTACCGGCTTTCTTTGATGAAGCACCAAACTTAATATGAGGCAACGAACTCACACTATCTTCAATTCTATCGGCATTCACACTATGTCTCTCCAGCCCATGTTGCTGACTACTCCTATCAGTATCACTTTGCGAAGGAGCATCAGACGAGTTCGGTTGAGAGTCCAACATTTTCGGTGTCCTAAGCTTCACCTTAACACGTCCAATCGATTTCGCAGCGTCCTTAGTGCTTCCAAAACTGTCACGATTCACGTTAGCAACATTGCAACGTTGATCAGTACCAGTGGAAGACGGCGTGTCTACTTCCATTCCAGAGTTATCTTCTTTATTATCATTACCAACATCAAAACCAGAAGCTTCTGAATTATTTTGATCCTCTTCATTTCTAAGGGCTATAGGGTTTGTACTACTCTTTGATTTTCCTTTCTTATGCCCACGTTTACGCTTCATCTTCTAAATTCTATCCAACCAAACACTACCAAACACTACCAAATACCAACCACTGTTTCTGTGCTCAAATTCTAGAGTAAAACAAATTGAGACCAAAGTTAAATCAACAAACAACATAGTATACAAAAAATTCATTACAAGATTATTAAAAACATAAAAGAAAGTGCTTTTTATGTGTTTCACAAGGAGAAAAGAACCAATTGAAGAAAAAGATATCGATTTTAGGTAATCGAAACCATGTTATCCACAAAAACATGGTATGAAAGAAAGATGAATGTTATTGAAGATGAGAAAATGAAAGAACAAGTTACGAACTTACATAGTTGAATTGAGGAGGGGCGGTTAGAAAAGGCACGTGCGCCGGTGACTGAGAAACCTTCAATTCACGGCGGCGGAGGAACTATACGACGCCGTCGGGACAGGGAACCGCGTCTTCGATCTAAACTTCAAACGATTCGTTTCATTAGAATTGTTGTCTATCTGTTACTACTTTTTAATTTTTAATTTATTAGGTTTTATAATTTTATCGTAAAATAAAATTATTAAATATATTTTTTGTTTTTACAAAACTATCATGTTTATTTCGAGTTTGAAAAAAAATATACACTTTTTAGTCTTAACAAATTTACACTTCTAATTGAATTACATCAACACTCTTATTTTTACTTTTATGTGATAATTTAAAATGTCTATTAAACTTTTTAAATTATTTTTATATTTTGTTGTAATAAACGGTTTTGAACTCGAAATTGATGTCTACTATTTATAGGCATCTAAATTAGAATAACGATGACTTATCTAAAATTCAACTTCGAAAGACTCGACATAAAGGTTTATGAAAATTATGAAAACAATAGTAAACACTCGAATGTCACCTCCATCAAACATAAAGGTGACATTAAAATAACATACTAAACCATTCCTAAAAAATCCACTATAGTTGTAACCAAGGTTAGTATGAATATATGTCTTCACAAAAATATTTTTATTTTCATCATTAAAAAAAAATAATTCTTAAAAATATGAGAATGCAAAAAGTGAAAAAAATAGATCAAGTTTTCATGTCCTTGTTTAAGATGTTTTTGTAAGTGAAAATAGAGCTCTTTAAAATATATTAAATCACACACTCACAATATTTTTCATTTTAATGAGATATTGCACAAAAGTACTACTTTCACAAGAAAAATTATTATTACATTTGAAAAGTGCATAATTTATTTTTACACTAAAAATATTTTTTACCGATCCATAATATATTATGAATCATTTGATCCTAGATTTAATGTACAAATTATTGTCCATTCAACTTTGATTCAAGTTGTATTCATTCAAATCAAAATCAATGCATAATTGATTGATTCAACTTTACATATTTGATTATAATAATGTTGATTCTCATTACACCCTAATATTTTTCAAAAATTAAAAGTCTAATATTAACCCCTCTTCAAAAATAAGCATTCAGTTTCAAAAGAATCTCCTAATATATATATATATATATATATATATATATATATATATATATATATATATATATATATATATATATATATATATATATATATATATATATATATATATATATA
The DNA here is from genome assembly GCF_024323335.1 of Lathyrus oleraceus. Classification (NCBI taxonomy): domain Eukaryota; kingdom Viridiplantae; phylum Streptophyta; class Magnoliopsida; order Fabales; family Fabaceae; genus Lathyrus; species Lathyrus oleraceus. The sequence goes on from NC_066579.1 coordinate 462,304,815, forward strand.
TATATATATATCACCCACAACCTCATTTTTGCACTTTGGCGAGACATTAAATTGTATCAGTTGTGATATAAAGATAACGATGTTGATGTAATTTAAGGATTGGTTTCCCGACGTATTAGTAGCATATGCGATAAAGGATGTAGTTAGAACTTGATTCAACTTTATAGACCATGAGTTGTTGATAGTTTTTGTCAAGAGATAACCCTAAAAAACATCATATTTTCATCTTTCCATTAGTAAGATAATCATCACTATATACGATTTATCTTCTCTTCTCCAAATGTCTATCAGATACCAACTATTGAATCATTATTCAATTTAAATATTTGAAGCACAAGATTTGATGGTTCAACACTTATGAGCGAAATTTGGTGTTAGAAAATTCGGTAAAATTAAATGGATCCAGGACTGAATCGTGATTGAGAATCACTTTCCTTAAAAGTATTTCAAGCACTCTTTTATTATGTCTTAGAGTTGGAAAATGCAAGAACACTCAGGATAATGTCAGCCTTATTTCGAGTCTGCACAAGACAAGTGAAGAACCCGAAATGCAAGGAAGGTTTTCTGGAATTTGGAAGAGAAATTCGTTTTTAGTTCTTTTGTTATTTTTCTGAATAGAATCATATATTTATAGGAGACATGGATGTTGTTTCAAAAGTTTGCAACCTTTGATGAAACAACACCATTTCACCATAAAACACAATGTTTCATATATGACACTATTTCATGAAAAGATATGAAAATTGAATTCAAAATTCAAACAAAACAATAACTAAAAAATTGAATTCAAAGCATTAAATGCTATTTAACTCTTTTGTCATTTTGGAACTAATGTTGCAAAACAATTTCCAACAATCCCCCACTAGTTCTAATAATGACAAAAATCATTCCAGATAGTGAAATATAAAAAGTGTTAATACAGTTAGGTATCTTTCGATTTTAAACTTAACCTTAGTGAGGATAACGCAAAGTTTAATCGGAATGTTTGGTAGCAAAGCTTTTAAACCATTAATCCATGGGATCAGACCGGCGTTACCTTACACACACTCTTTAAAGGTTCTTCCTTTACATATCTCGCTTAGCACTTATTTATGGCCATATGCTATCCTTTTCATGAATTTTTCATGAGAGAAACTCCAACTCTCACTTTGAGACGGCACCATCTCAAAATTCACATAGGTGAGGTTCATATAGCATCCTTTCCAATAGATACTCTTCTTCGTTAATGAACTTCATTAAGAGGTTTTGGAAACCTCAACCCTCAATTCAACACAGTCAACCTTATTTCCCAAATTCTTGACTTACATCCAATTCAACGACTTGTTGTTACCCATTGAATCTTGAAGTTAATGTTTTGTTAACATAAGATTGGGTTGCTGCCGCAGTCGGAACCTTTATTTAAGGAGTTTCAACCCCATTCCTCTCGAGGTTGTTCGTACTAAGTCTCTGGCCAGTGGCTTAGTAAACGGATCTGCTAAGTTATAGCATGTTCGTATGTAGGTGAGTGAAATGATTCCATCCTTAATCAATTTTCTTACGAACGAATGTCTAAGTCCTATATGTCTAGACTTTCCATTATACACTTCGCTGAATGCTCTTGCTAATGTGGCTTGGCTATTGCAATGTATCATCACTTTTGAGACATTGTCTTTAGCCAATGGAACTTCCAACAGAAGATCCCTCAACCATTCCGCTTCTTGACCGGCGGAAGCGAGAGCCACAAACTCTGATTCCATGGTCGAAAGTGTAATGCATGTTTGTTTCTTGCTCTTCCAAGAAATTGCTCCACCAGCAAGTGTAAATATCCATCCAGTTGTAGATTTATGGTCTCCAATATTAGATATCCAACTCGCATCAGTGTATCCTTCTAATATGGCAGGGAACCTTCCATAGTGAAGACCAAGGTCCTTGGTTTTCAGTAGATAGCCAAAAATCCTTGTAATTGCCTTCCAATGTTCATTACTTGGATTACTAGTAAATCGACTCATTTTACTGACTGCAAATGATATGTCGGGTCTGGTACATTGCATTAGGTACATTAGACACCCTATTGCACTTGCATATTCCAATTGAGCCACTGATCTTCCATTATTCTTTTGAAGTTTGTTGGCATGATCAAATGGAGTGGTTACTTCCTTAAAGTTTAGATGTTTAAACTTATCAAGCATTTTCTCAATATAGTGGGTTTGACTAAGTTCATAACCCCCACTATTTCGCTTAACCTTAATCCCTAAAATTGTGTCAACAAGTCCAAGATCTTTCATCTTGAAAGTGGATGTTAGAAACTTTTTTGTTTCTAAGATTCCTTTTAAATCATTACTAATGATCAACATATCGTCGACATAGAGACAAAGGAATATTACAGTGGTTTTGCACGTCTTTGTGTATAAACACTTGTCACAAGAATTAGGAATAAATCCATTTGAGAGTATTACAGAGTCGAATTTTTGATGCCACTGTTTTGGTGCTTGTTTTAGTCCGTATAAGGATTTGACAAGTTTACACACCTTTTGTTCATTTCCAGGAAGCAGGTAGCCTTCCGGTTGTTCCATGTAGATTTCCTCATCGAGATCTCCATTTAGGAACGCTGTTTTAACATCCATCTGATGGATTATAAGATCATTCAAAGATGCTAAGGCAAACAACAATCTAATAGTAGTTGTTCTTGCTACTGGTGCGTATGTGTCGAAGTAATCTATGCCTTCTTTCTGTCTAAATCCCTTTGCCACTAATCTGGCTTTATAAGTGTTTAGAGTACCATCGCTATGGTATTTCTTCTTAAACACCCACTTGCATCCAATGGGCCTTGATCCCTTAGGTAAGTCAACAAGTTCCCAAGTGTGGTTTGATACAATTGAATCCATTTCATCTTGGATAGCATCTTTCCAAAAAGTGGAGTCCCTTGAAGTTATTGCTTCCTTATAAGTTTTTGGATCATCTTCCACTTGAAGAATAATCGGAATGCGTTGAACAAAGTTCTTACAATTTCCCTCAACAAGATAAAAGGAAATAGATTGAGAATCAATCTCATCTGGTCCTAGATTCTTTGTTTTCCGAATTCTCTTGCTTATCCTAGGCTCGGGTTGTGGTTCAATGATTATAGGAGTGCCTTCAGTTTGTATTTCTACAATCCGAGAAGAGTTATCTTCATGAGATTCTTTATTAGTGGCCGACTCCGATCCTTTATCCTTTGTGATAAGGTTTTCAGAGAATTCTACATCCCGGGATTCAACAATTACATTAGATTCTAGATTTAAGAGTCTATATGCTTTACTGTGTTGTGCATATCCTACAAAAGCACATCTTATTCCTCGAGGACCCAACTTGGTTCTTTTAGGGTCCATGTTTTTGTAGTATGCCACACACCCCCACACTTTAAAGTAATCGATATTTGGCGCTCTGCCTTTCCATGACTCATATGGAGATATACCAGTTTTCTTTAACGGAATTCTATTGATTATATGACAGGCGGACAATAATGCCTCACCCCACAAGTTAAGGGGTAATTTAGAATGCATCAACATGGCATTCATCATCTCTTGATATGTTCGATTCTTTCTTTCTGCCATGCCATTTTGTTGCGGTGTTCGTGGTGCCGAACATTCATGTATTATACCGTGCTCTTCACAGAATGCATCAAATTCAATTGAAAAGTATTCGCCGCCCCTATCACTTCTAAGGACCTTTATACTTTTATTTAATTGATTTTCGACTTCTGCTTTATAAGTCTTAAAGGCATTAAATGCATCATCTTTATGCTTTAAGAGATATACATGAGTGTATCTAGAGGAATCGTCTATGAATGTAATAAAGTATCTATTCCCTCCACGTGTCAACATGCCATTAAATTCGCACAAATCTGAGTGCACAAGATCAAGTAATTTCGTTTTCCTTTCAACACTTTTGAAAGGCTTCTTAATCATTTTTGATTCAACACATAATTCACATTTTTTGAAATCCTTTATATTACATGAAATTAGTCCAGATTTAATTAGTCTCTTCATAGAACTAATACCACAATGTGCTAATCTATTATGCCATAAAGAAACGGAATCAAGCATGTAAACGGAATTAGAAATTTCATTAATAATATTATCATTAGTACATAGTTTGATCATTCCCTCTGCGGAATATCCTTTTCCAATGAATACACCATTACGGGTCAAAATAAGTTTGCCCGATTCATATACAGATTTAATACCCGGTTTTCCCAATAAATCCCCACTAACAAGATTCCTATTCATGTCTGGAACATGAAGCACATTTACAAGTGTAACTTTCTTTCCAGAAGTGAAGTTAAGTTCGACCGAACCGGTTCCAACAACTTTAGAGCGGACTTCATTTCCCATTTGTACCTCTTGTCCATCAATTGCTTCAGAATAGGTTTTGAATGCAGCCTTGTCATAAGTAACATGCACTGTAGCACAAGTGTCATACCACCAACCTTGAACTTTTCCTTTGATTGCCATAATTTCGCTCACTGTGGCAATTATGTCATCATCTGATCGAATTGCATTGATCTCATTTTTTGCTTTATTTTGTCTGCAATCTCGAGCATAGTGTCCAGGTTTACCGCATACGAAACATTCGTTCTTTGGACCTTTATGACTGCCAGAGTTCTTGAACTTGTTATGTTCTTTCTTTGGTCCAAGATGACTCTTTATGCCATCATGTCTCTTCTTTCCCTTGTTTGTCACAGCGTTTGTTTTGAAATGAGTAGGGGGTTCTGATTTCTCCCTCTCCTTCGATTCCTCCTCGATTCGAAGATGTTTCTGAATTTTCTCCAAGGAGAAGTCCTCGGAACTGTGCAACAATTTCTTTCGGTAGCCTTTCCATGAAGGTGGTAATTTTGCAATAATTGCACCGACTTGGAAGGTCTCAGGGATGTCTATTTTTACTGCCTTTATTTTATTGACCAGAACTTGCAATTCATGCACTTGGGGAAGAATGGGCTTAGAATCTAAGAATTTAAAATCGAAATATTTAGATATTAAGAACTTCTTCGTACCTTCCTCTTCAGCCTTGAACTTGAATTCTAGTGCCTTCCATATTTCTGTTGCCGATGGATTGTCTGTGTAGAGGTCGTAGAGACGATCAGATAAAGTATTCAGAATGTGTCCACGGCAAAGCAGTTCGTCCTCCTTGCGTTTCTTGCGCTCCTTCTTGAGTTCTTCCGAATCATTTTCTGTTGGTTCAGGTATTGGTTGTAGGTCGGGATCAAGAACATAGTGAACCTTCAGGGCAGTCAATAGGAATGTCATCTTGTCTTGCCATCTTGTGTAATTTGTTCCATCAAATCGATCTAACTTGACAAGATCCTGGTTCATCACTTTGATGCTTGAAACAACAGCGTCTGAAGCCATTATGTTACTAATACTTTTAAGATTGTTAGAAAATTCGGTAAAATTAAATGGATCCAGGACTGAATCGTGATTGAGAATCACTTTCCTTAAAAGTATTTCAAGCACTCTTTTATTATGTCTTAGAGTTGGAAAATGCAAGAACACTCAGGATAATGTCAGCCTTATTTCGAGTCTGCACAAGACAAGTGAAGAACCCGAAATGCAAGGAAGGTTTTCTGGAATTTGGAAGAGAAATTCGTTTTTAGTTCTTTTGTTATTTTTCTGAATAGAATCATATATTTATAGGAGACATGGATGTTGTTTCAAAAGTTTGCAACCTTTGATGAAACAACACCATTTCACCATAAAACACAATGTTTCATATATGACACTATTTCATGAAAAGATATGAAAATTGAATTCAAAATTCAAACAAAACAATAACTAAAAAATTGAATTCAAAGCATTAAATGCTATTTAACTCTTTTGTCATTTTGGAACTAATGTTGCAAAACAATTTCCAACATTTGGTGAGTCTGATCTCGAGATTATCCAAACGTGGAGATGTCATGCACAATATAAATATATGGGAATTATGAAATAATATAGTGAATTCAAATGTTGATATCTTAAATAAGTACTATTGAAAATTGTTTTCGTATAATAATGAGAAGATGAAAATAATGAAGGTGGATATAAAGATGATAAAGTTATGTAAAGAGTATATTTGATGGGAAATTTCTTCACAAGATGCAAGTGGTTGATGTGGTTGAACACTTGGACCTATGACTGCACTATGACTTTGGATTTTTTACCTTTTAAAATATTAAAATCGAAAAAAATAAAATAAAAAAATCAACCAGAATTAAAAAAAACTAAAAAACTAACTAACTTGACCGTTCATGTCATTAAAAGTAATAAAAATAAAAAAGTATATCACGACAATTATTCTGATGATTTGATTTCACGAGAGACTAAAGTAAGGAAATCTTCATAAGTTAAGGAAGGAATTTAAACTTCAAAGAACCGTGATGAAATATCTTTTAATAAAAAAATTCAAACGGACATGTTAAGAACAAAATATGGGAAGAACAACTAGCATTAGATCTATTATTATACATAAGTTCAATGAGGGTATAAAGCCTTTATAAACAGAAAAAAATATGTCCAATACAAGGGTCATCAAACTGAAAGAAAAACTTAAATCTCCAAGATCAGAAATCCCAGTCTTCATCTGACTCGGACTCATTTGATTCCATTAACTCTTCAATAACAACTTTTATCTTTCTTATCTTCTCATGATTCAAATTGGTAATCATTATCTTCTTAGTTCCAGGTTTCCCACTAGAAGGTTCAACAATGGTGATGTTATTCCTAACACCTCATGCTTCTTTGACCTTAGTTAACCAAGACTCAATCATATCACCAACATCCTTAGGAACATTAATTTCTTTGATAGGTACGGTCCCACTAGATTGATTAGATAAATCTTAAGAATTTTGATTCATGTTGAGAGGAAGAAGCTAACATGGACGAGTTCGCTTCATGTGGAAGAGCGAGATGTTAAGGTTTTGTTTTAAGAGAGATAACTATTATGTGTGAAAGCTTATATATATATAAAACTTATCATCATGAATGTTAACAAAATTCGTAATAAAATGTAAGTATTATTTTAATATACTTATTAGACCATAAGGACAAGCCTTTTTTGTAATGAAAAGTATAAAAAAATGTTGGTGTTTCGAATAGAAGCAAGTAAACTTTCATATATCACAATAATTGTTATTATGAACCGTGATAAAATATCTTTCAATAAAATAATAAAAAATTCAGACGAGCGAAAATGAAATATTACTACGCTTTTTTAAACGGTCATTGTAAGATGGTGTTACCAAATGTATATTTTATAATAGTGACTTAATTACTTTAGCGCACTACATGTGGAAGAGCGAGATGTTAAGGTTTTGTTTTGAGAATGATGACTATTATGTGTGAAAGCTTTATATATATATATATATATATATATATATATATATATATATATATATATATATATATATATATATATATATATATATATATAACGACGGAGCGAGAAATATTTTACTGTGGGGGCAATGTAAATAATATTAAAAATTAATTAATTAATATACGTTATTATTTTATAATTTTTTATAGAATTAGAATTTTACCCTAACTCATCACTTCGAAACCGACTTTAAACCGAATTGTAAAGTGAAGGGTATCACTTTATATAAATTATTTATGGTTTTTGTCTTTATCCAATATGAAATTTGAGTTTTTCCCAATAAATTTAGGTATAATTGAAATAATATTTAAACATTATACTATTTTATAATATTTTTACACCATACTAACCAATTATATAAACAATCTATTATATTTTAATTATATACTATATTCCCTTTTGTTTTTAATATAAATTTTTTAAACTTTTTATACATATTAAAAAAATTATAGTAACTATATAATAAAAAAATATTATAAAACTTTTTATAAAACAATTCTTCATTAATAATTCATTATATTATAAAATAATATATTATATATACTACCCTACGATATTGAGGTGAAAATTATTTAATATATCTTAATTTAATTTAAGAAAAAACAATACATTATTTGAAAAACATGCCTAATAATATATTATATAAATGGACACGATTAAATTTTTAGTGAGGACAATTGCCCACACTTCTATATACCTACCTCCGTCCATATATATATATATATATATATATATATATATATATATATATATATATATATATATATATATATATATATATATATATATATATATATATATAATATGCAAAACTTATCACCATGACTGTTAATAAAATATGTAATAAATATAAGTATTATTTTAATATACTTATTAGATTATAAGGACAAACCCTTTTTGTAACGAAAAGTATAAAAAAAATGTTGGTGCTGGAAATCGAAGCAAGTAAACTTTCATACATCACAATAGTTGTTATTATGAATCGTGATGAAATGTCTTTCAATAAAATAATAAAAAATCCAGGCAAGCGAAAATGAAATATTACTACGCTTTTTTAAACCGTCATAGTAAGACGGTGTTACCAAATATAAGACAATTTTAAAGACTTTTCTTTTTCGAAAGAGTTGTTACCTTTGGTTACCAACCTTTTTTCAAAGATCTAAGCAATTTTATATTTTAATTCATCAATTATAATTTTTTATACCGAGAACCATCAAATGATTTGTTAAATGACTATATCTCTTTTGCAAATCAATAATAGATTGACGGGGTTGCATTCTAAATATTTCATATTCTTGTGATAAAGTGTTTAGTTTAGATCTTTAAACCTCTACCGTAACTTCATTTTTGAATTCTAATGTGTCTCATATTTCCTTCGCCATTTTGCATTGAGAGACACATAAGAATTTATCCATGCTTAGGGCCGCTTGAAGGAGATTCTTTGCTTTCTTGTGATATAATAACTTTTTCTTATCATCTTCATTCTAATAACTTTTTACTTTTTCTTGTTCTACATCATTAATCACTGTTTTAGGAATGTAAGGATCATTTTCAACAACATCTCACACTTCTTTTTCTTGCTCTTGAAGATGTACTTGCATACAGATCTTCCAAAAATCGTAATATTCACTACAAAACAAAGGAGGTTTATTGTTACTACCACCATCTCTACAAACCGGATTTGCAGAAGCCATATTCTGGATCTAAGGAGAAAGTTACATATAACATGCTCTGATTCCAAATATTAGTATTGACTGCACAACCTAATGGGAAAGGGGGGGGGGGGGGGTGTTGAATTAGGTTTAATGGTATTTTTTAAGAGATTTTAAACACTTTTGGGTTTCTTGAAATTTTCCGCAATTATGAACATATGAGCTAATAAGAAACATAAAAGTAAAGTGCGGAAAAGAAATAACACATGGATATATCTTGGTTCCCCTTATCCAACCAAGGGTAGTTCAATCTCCTCACTCCCCGTGAGAGATTATCCAATATTGTCAGATCTTTATACAACCTACAACAAACTCTCCTACAATCTTCTTACAATAACAAAGAAGCACAACACTTTCTAGATTTCCAAACATCAACAACAATGATGGACTTTAAATCACCTCGATTCAAAAAGCCTTTTACAACAAATAGAAAAACAATATTTTCTATTTGCAATAACATGTAATAAGTACAACATTTTCTTATAGATAAAGAATCACGACACACTTGGTGAAATATACAAAAATTTGTATGAAAAATATTGTAAACAGACTTTGTAGCAACATTGATCAAATTTGAGTTTTTGCTGCTTTTCTGATGTATGAAAATTTAATATTCTCATTCAATGAACAAATCAAAATGATATAGACATTTAGGTGCTCAAGTGTTTCTCTAAAAAATTTAGTTTAAAATGAAACTTATGCAGGAAAAAGTTTTCTTTTAAAATGTTACATACACTTGAAAAATAGTAAAAATGTTCATGAAGAAGGTGTCATGCAATATAAAAAATTACGTATTTTATAGTCACAAAGAAACCCTTTGGAAATCATGCCAATGTTTGAAAATAATCAAAATAATTATGTAATGATTCAAGATAATTTTTCATGAAAAGATGTTAAAATGATTCAGAATTTTTCAAAGTTTTAACACTGATAACTAGTGTACATACCATACAATCGATTGTCTTTAATATAACACTAAAAAATTGAAAATTTGCACTATGAAAATCAATTAATATTTTATTAAAATGACATACTCAAGTATCAAACCCACTACACTTGAATACTTCAACACACCCACTCAACCACAAGGGCAAATATTCATTTGTTAAAAAAGTGCTCAAACATTCTTATGAGAAATATTAAGGTTTCTAAGATAACATGCATTTTTTTTTGCTTCTTAAAAGATGTAACTTGAATTAATTTATGCTTAAAAGTTTATGATTAATTTTTGAGCACATAAACCTTAAAACAACTAAAATTGCACATTATAACCTGGTCTATGATCGAATTCCATTGAAATCCAAAACTTATGCAAACTTGAAATTTTGATTCCAATATTTTTCTTCTTTGATATTTATTGTAAGATATACTTTTGTCTTCATCAAAACCAATCTATGATTGATGATAAACATCTTCTTCACAGCGTGACCCTCCCACCTTATTCGTCGCATTGCTTCTCCACTCTTTATCGCATATAGATAACCAACAAAGCTAGACGTCGCACAAGAATTAATTCGAGTAGATAATCAAAAGGAAATAAGATTTCTATGTCACTTACTAAAAATGGTCTTTCTCTCCTTATTCCGATTTGGCGTCCACTAGCCATCGAGGCTGAATGAACCTCTTCAACCATTGTCTTGACGTCGGGTCAGATGCAACAACGTTGACAATATAGCCATGCTCATAATAAAAGACCAATAACTAGTTCTTCAGAGATAAATCTTATTGAGACAAGTCTTCCTCCTTGTAAACATTGGATTTCACCTGTTAGAAAGTGATTATGGATCGAGTACTTATGAGATATGTCCGTGCACACCGGTGGGGGGCCATGTTATAATTTTCAAATCTTTGCATGAGCTTCTTTATTAAAAGGAGTAACTAGAAAGAAGTGAGCCTTACAATTCTTTGCACTATCAAAATAAGTATCAAAGTATTCAATTTTCTTCTTCAAGGAAAGTAAACCTAAACTATTCGTGTAATTTGACATGTTCTATGTTTTAAAAAGATGAAAAAACAACACCGCAGTCAACTTACCCTTTTATGCTCATACCAGTGTTGGAAATCCTTAACAAATGACCAACTTACCAGGTGCAATTGTGAGGAGGAAATCAACAAGTGATTCATTACATTGACCTTGAAATCATTAAAACTGAGGAGAAAACCTATGAGGGTGAATAAACATTCATGGGAGGGGATGCTGCACCTATCATATTTCCTGCATACCTACTTATCTTTATCATGAGGAAACACTCCCGAATAAAATGATGGAACCATATCAATGGAGGTCTGGTCTAACATGCTATCACTAACAAAAAGCAGAAATAGTCCCCAATAAGTCTTGGTCCACACCCAATCACCTGAGATATACATATCGACTCTTCTGGTCGAGGTTAACACAATCTCCATAGTTTAAAAATGTTATGAAATAAAATGCATGAGGATAAAATATGGTAACAAATCAAGCGCATGCACTGTTACCCTTGGAAGAAAACACCAACAACATAAGAATATCGTAGAGAAGGAGGTAAGAGATCAAACATTCACTACTTTGAAAACCCTAGAAAAAGGGAGCAAAAGCAAAAGAAAAACGCTGAACTTTGTCTTAAAGAAGATGGAGAAATCAAACATGCACGACTTGTACCAATGAACAAGATCTACAAACTTAATCCAATACTGCAACAAAGAAGCTCGTGAAGAAAATGACGAAGGTAGAAGAAAAGACTTCCTTGCAGGTCACTAATGGCGATTCATAAGCCTTTTATACCCTATTCATCCATCGAGCATCTTACGATCACCATGCACCACCAAAAGTTAAGATCTCTTCGAAAAATGGTTCAAAGCTCTTGAGTGCTTTAAAGAAAATGAAACATTATCATGAAATAGCGTAGGGACACACGTCAGTTGTTACTAGCGAAATGTTAGCTATTACAAGAAAGGTATTTCATGCACCTGTTCTCAAGGGTGATGACGTCCCATGAAATGCCTTCACATCCCCGGATCTAGAGCCTAAACAGAGGCCTATTTACAAACCCTCATTATGAAAAGCAGAAACAAAGGCTTGGGGGCAACTATTTCAAGTCGTCCACAAGGCTCAAAGTGTAAAGGCCCCATAGCAAAATAAGAGGGACAAAACATAAAACATGTAGTATCCCTTTTTCTTTCTAAGCAGGAAATTCCACATGTGAGAGTTTTGCTAGCCGTCAAGATCAATCTGATAACTTACCGTGATTCATGCTTTTGGTTGCTAACAACTCCTCCCATTTAAGAAGGGAAAATAGTCATTTCTCATGTATTCACATCCTCTCATTCATACACAACTTTTTCACTCTCATACTGACTTGAGCGTTAGAATGCTAATCTTGTAGGTTAGTCCATTTTTCATTGCATCGGAAACACAAAATCATCACAACAACCACTACATCCTCATTTATCAATCAACTCTGATTTCACTACAAAGTATTGACACCGTTTGTATAGATTGAAGGTGCAAGAAACACAAGAAATGAGGGTTTGAATTGAGTTTCTGGATTTAAAAACTTTTGCAACCCAATAACTCAAACAACAAAGATAATGATAAAGATAGGAACACAAGTATTTTTTTAATCCTGGTTCGCTGTTAACTAAGCTACACCCAGTCCACCCGCATGCATGATTTCTCCTTCTCAATAAGGACTGAATTCAATAATTAAAACTGATTATAACAACTCAAAAATACATAATCTAAGACTTCTTGAAAAATTCTAACTATACCCTAGTCTCTAAAGGAATTACAACTCAAAGACTAATTGTCAATGACTTCTTGAGAATTCTGACTAAACTTAGTCTCTCAAGAAAATTAATCAAAGGTTAAGATAAACAAGTTTTGTGTTACAAGATGCTTCAAAAAGCATATACATAAGTTTAAAACAAATATTACACATAACAAAGATATTAAAAAAAATGTTCTAAGTGTATGAGTGTGAGAAACACTTCTTTCACTTTTCTCTTTCACGTATGTTCTTTGAGTGTATGCGTTGATATGCAAATCCGTTCGTTTCCTTTTCAATCTTCAAAGACCTCTTTATATTGGAAAAAATAGATATGTTGGAGGGTGAAGTTGGAATATCCTCAATGTAATAGTTGTATGAATGTCACTTCATATTGCAACATTAGAGTGACGCTTGTAGTAGAGAGTTGGTGAGGATGATGGGACGTGAGAAACTTCGTTGGTACAGAGTACAATACTTCACATAGAAAGTAGATTTGCTTTTGTACTTCTATCACATCAATCAGTCGTTGATCTTTAGATTTAATCTTCTAGACATAGGCTTCGTATACAAGTTAATGAAACTTGAGTAGAGTTCAGAATCTGTCTTCAGAACTTGGTGAGACTTCAGAGTTCTGAGACTTTCAGAAGATGATAGTCATAATCTATCTGGATGATTTCAATTCAGAAACGTCAACTTATCAAATGAGATGCTTGACTTCCTTGCAAACACACTTTCAATTTATCCTTTGGTTCATGTCTGGACGTCTTCAGAGTCAGAATATGTTTTCTATTTTCTGCACACTTAACAAAATAATTAAAGTACAAAATTGTTCACTACACTTTATTATTATCAAAATTTAAGAATAATCGGAGAATGAAACTTACTCCAACATAGACATGTCCGATAAGTTTGACCAATTGAATTGAATATTTTTGGACTATATTTGTAATAGATTGATGAGATAGTTTCTATAATATTTTGCATGATAATTAAAGTAGTGGTGACATAATTTGATGAGATAGTGATGACACCTCAATGGGGGAAATTGTTTTAATATGACCTTGTTTTAATAAGACCTTGTTTTAATATGTATATGACCTTGTTTTAATATGACCTTGTTTTAATATGTATATGGTCGTGAACAATATGTTTTTTTATAAAAATAGAATAGTTATAGTTGTGTTGAGTTCACACGTTACACGATAAACCGTTGTCAGCAAACCGACCAAATGGTTAGGTTGTGAAGGTTGCATGGAAGCAGCGTGGAAGCAAGAAAAACAAAGAAGACAAGCAAACTATTCATCAATATATGAATATAAATAGAAGGTGATCCATCCCTTTATGCATGAACCAACCAGCCTTCCTCAACATGTCTGTTAGACAACGTCGATCCGACAAGCAATCTACAGAAGCAGATGACAACATCGTCCTCTCTGGTGCTGTTGCAGATGGATCATCATTGAAGGTGACACATGAAATCAGTAGCTCCTCCTCTTCATCTTCCTTATCAACACGGGCACTGTCTGGAGCACTGACAGGGACAGCCAACTTGGCAAAACTGCTTCCATCTGGAACCCTCTTGGCCTTCCAGATTCTGATTCCGGTGTTCACAAAAAACGGAGCTTGTGACTCCGTCACACGCATCCTCACACTCGTGCTCCTCCTCTTGCTAGCCTTCTCTTGCATCCTCGCATGTTTCACTGACACAGTCACGTCATCAGACGGAAGAAGAATATACCATGGCATAGCAACCTTCAAGGGTCTGTGGCTATTTGACTACTCACCGGTTGTTGGGGAAACCTTACCGGATTTGACACAGTATAAGATTAGCATCATGGACTTTGTTCATGCCTTTTTATCTGTACTTTTGTTCTTTGCAGTTGCATTGAGTGACAAGAATGTGTTAACATGTTATTACCCGAAGCCAGGAGATGAAACAAAGGAGGTTCTGGATATTGTTCCTCTTGGAATTGGAACTCTATGCAGTTTGTTATTTATTGTATTTCCAACCACCAGGCATGGAATTGGCTACCCTCTTATACCTGCACCCAAATAGTTTCTATATTCTTCATGGACATTCACTGTTTTTCTATTCCTCTTTTATTTTGTTCATTAATTGAATTGAAGTTTGGTTTGTTTATTCCTGCACGATACTACTCTCTTCTATCATTTGAAGTTATGGAGTATTATATAATGTTATCCAATCAATTGGATTGAAGTTTGGTTTGTTTATTCCTGCACGATACTACTCTGTTCTATCATTATGACTTGGAGTGATGGAATCAATTTCTCACCCTTTCTTACAACAACCTACGATCTTTTTTTCTCTAAAAGGACATCTAATATATATATATATATATATATATATATATATATATATATATATATATATATATATATATATATATATATATATATATATATATATATATATATATATATATATATATATATATATATATATTAATTCTTATCTACCCATCACAAAAAAAGGTTAAGATTACCAATTTAGCATAGTATAAATTATTTGATTTTTTTTTTAATTTAAATAATTTAATAAATAATTAAATATAATAAAATTAAATGGCATTAAGTGATCGGGTGGAAATACATTATCCAACTTTTAAAGTTGGATAGAGAAGTTGTCATAATTTTTTAAAGATTGTCAGCAAAGTACACAATATGTGGCATCCTTATGCTCGTAGAGGTGGCCAAAGGTCTTAGTAGTTTTATGTGGGTTAGGATTTGCTCACGGTTGTGAGTGACCCTGGTTGACGGTGTTTGCTTTAGGAGGTATATCATTTGTATTACGATTTGTTCCCCTTAATCCTAAGGTTAAAGTATTTATAGAGAGTTATATGCCTAGGGTTCAAGGAACTCCTAAGAAGTGATAGTCACTCCCTCTTGACTAGAGGAGTTATTGATACCTATTTCCTCAGGTGTTATAAGCATGATTCTACGCATGCAGTTATGGCCTTAAATGATCATTATTGTCCTTGTTTCCCCTTAGGGTGAAACCCCTGCCACTTGAGGGTTATACCTCCGGCGACACGTCATGGGGATGGCACCTGGGCGAGGGACATATGTCGCCCCATTTAAAAGCCCCCACAAATATATCACTACAAAATTCCTTAAACACGAGGGCTTGTAAAGGGAGACATGTTTTAAGCTTCTCATTTCCTTTGGTTGAGCTTTGTGGTTAGGGACGAGTCCCTCAGTTAGAGGCAAGTCTCTTAGTTCGGGGACGAGTCCCTCAGTTGGAGGCGAGTCCCCCAGTTTAGGGTGAGTCCCTAAGTTGGTGCATAATTCCTCAGTTAATGGTGAGTCATCACCTCTTTTCCAAGTGCCTCTTGAGGTGCTTGTATGTCAAACTTCAACAGAATGATCCTAGTGACGTCAAAATGTCAGTCTCTTACGAAATTTTGATCGTCTAGTGGGAAAGGAGTGTGTGCGGAATTTAGTGCAACTCATGATAATTTTCCTAGGGAAAACCACTCTAATCTCTTTTCTTACACGTGTCCCTAATGCGCCAGATCCCTTCCATTTCCTGCAATAATTACTCCATCAAGCGGGCATGTTGCTTGTGATATCGATCTTTTCATTTCTATAAAAGGCCTTAATATAATTTCCAGGAAAACCTTTTCCTCTTCCTTTCCTTTTAGAACTTCCATATTGGGTCTGTCATACCCCAAAATTTGCCCGTTGATATTACAAGGCATCTTTCAAGGCGTTCCGACTTGTTCTGCAAGGCACTGACATCAAATGGACAAAAGCCCAGCTCACAACAGGCCCAGTTCAAAAGTGGCCCAAACTAGCTTGCTCGCTAGGCGAGCAATTCCTTCGCCTAGCGAACACTTCGTCATGACACTCGCCCAGCGAAGCATCAGATCCAGAAAAAAGCCCAGAATAGTTTGCTCGCTAGGCGAGCAATTCCTTCGCCTAGCGAAGCTTGCGAAAATCTGAAGTTTTGGACCTCATTTTAAGCCCATTAGGTCACCACCACTGCTACTATAAATACCAGCTCCTCTGCCACGAAACAGAGGGAGACGAAGACGGGACGAAAAACAGAGGAAGACGGACGGAAACCCTGGCACGGAAACCCTGGAGGCTACTTTAGAGAGTTCCGAGTGAAGAAACCCTGAAGGCCGCTTCCCCGCCCCGAAGCTACCGCCGCCCATCTCAATCCGGCTCGCCAATTCAAGGTTGCAATTCGATTGCAAACAGGTTTGCATTACTATTATCGTGTTATTTTCTTAATTTGCATGTGATGCCGCTTTATGTTCTTAACTTGCATGTGATAATATAATTGAATTCATAAACATATTTGAGGTTTTGCATGTGAATTTAAATGTGCCTGGATATTGTGAATGCTGAACCATATAATTATGTGTTGGATGCCATGAGCCATGCCGCAGGTTGAAGTCATACTGTTCTGAAATTCAAAACCCGCAGCCGCTCGCTAGCACATCGCTAAGCGAGCATGCAGCGAGTATTCGCTAAGCCTTCGCTAGGCGAGGCCGGCGCGAACCTGATAGTAGCCAGCTTTTCTGTTATGACTTTTCATTCATGTTTTATCATAGCCAGGCATTGTTTATTTGATCCTATTACTGTCGTGATTTCTTTTGCGGTGCAATCTTTGATTGCACCCTGATTTGGTATGCTAACCCGTTTGTTGAATTTTGCAAAGGTTCATATGTCCCAGAAAAAAGACCGCCGTTAGGTCTTCCACTTTATTTGTGGGATACCCTTGTGGAGGCTCACCCTAAATTGCTTAATTAATTTTAATGTGTTAATTTTAATAATTAATTTTAATAATTAATTTTAATGTATTATTTTTAATGTATTGATTTTAATGTGGAGATTCATCATAATCACCTAATTAACTTTAAAATGTGGCCTTTAAATATGTGATCTTGGACCTCTCTTTTGCCTTATGATATTACGGTATTACGGTCATGTCCCGCGAATGTGGGGATACACTTAGCAATGGCCCTTCGATTAAATCATCATAAAATAAATCATAGTCCCTCGGATGTTGCCTTCGAAAATACGATTTTGTCCCTCGATGACCCTTCGGTGTAGCCTACGGTTAAATGATGATCGTCCCTTCGAATGCTAAGGTATCCTTACAACTGTTGCCTTCAATGACCTATCGATGACCCTACGGTGACCCTTAAACATCCAAAGGGTAAGATTACTTACTTCTTAATAGTAAGGACAGTTTTACCCTCATAAGGATAGGAAATGCCCATAACGACCTCAGGAAGGTATAACTCTCAATTACTGGATCATAACCTAAAACATTTTCCACCCCTCACACTTTACACTTTACAAATCCTAGAAAATCACCACTTGGTATACATTCATACTAGAATCATTACCGAGTTATATTTTTCTAAACCATTTTCAAAATCAAATGAGATAAATACTTTGTATACATTCATACGAGAATCATTACAAAGTTAAACTCTCTTTCAAACATTTTTTAAGCAATCCACCGACACTTTTTCAGACAAAAAGATAAGTGATCCAGTAATTAAGAGCCCATGGATAACCATGGATACAAAGGGTGCTAACACCTTCCCTTTGTATAATGTACCTCCCGAACCCAAAATCTATTGAGGTCTTTCCTGTTCTTTTCCACCTTTCCTTATTGGATAAAAGAAAAGTCGGTGGCGACTCTTGCTATCCGCGACATTGCGATAAAAAGCAAAACCCCCAAAGTCAGTTCACCGTATGACAGAACTGGCGACTCTGCTGGGGAAACTTTAAAAAGAGAGGTTACCTTAAAAACAAGATCACTTATTCCAAATTGTCTGATTTACTTTTAAGGGATTGCTTGGGTATTTTTGAGTGAAAGATCCTACACCCGGATCTAGTGTACCTTAGGTAAGTAGCAATAAATCATCGCGACTATCCGGCGTATACTGGAATGGTTAAAATGATGGCTACGGTTAATGTGACACTTTGGATGTCCTGATGTTCCTCATGTTTACTTGAGGAAAAATTTGGCATCTGCGTGGTGTCATCAAAGCATTAACCAGACCTTTAGAACCCTAATTGACTCATCCTAGCCATTAGAAAGTAGTGAGATAACTGACTTCGGTTCCGACTGGGGTTGGTTGAGACTCGATACTACACTCTTTGAGATTGGACTTTAGGGAAGCTTCGGTCAACCACTTGGTGTTGCACTGAAGTGGACTTGAAGGAAGGTCAATGATTGGAGATCCTTTTAGAACCCGGTTACTATTCTAGGACAGGTTGAACCAACTAAACTTCAGTGGGGAGGGTACTTACCTATGGAACTCATGCAAGCCTTAAAACCTAGGAATGATGGTTGTGTGACTTGCTTGTGCTTGTTATTTATTTAACCTCATAACATCATAACATCATAACATCATGACATCATAACATTGTACTAACCATTTCAAGGACTTAGGGATTTAACTTTGCTCTGTTTTGTATGAAAAAAAAACAAAACAAAAAAAACAAAAAAAAAAACAAGAAAAAAAACAAGAAAAAAAGTTTCCCTTTTCGGTAGTTTATGCAAAGTTAAATTCCAAAAGGCATTGAAAACATTTCATGCATTGCATAGTATAACATAGCATAACAGGTACTCTAAAGGGATCAGTGTTCTCACGGTTTTCCTCCAAACAGAAAAATGGACCTCGAACAAACTGTCAAGGGTCTCCATGCTTAGAATGCTCAACTCCAGAAGATAATCTTGAACTTATCCAGGGGGCAGAAGGAACTGAAGGCTCTCTTGCTCGAGAAGAAAAAAGACAAGAAATCTGTGAGGCACACTAACCCGGGAAGAAGGCAGTTTACGAAGATCAATATGACTTTAGCACAGGCACTGCAGGGTATGCTAAAAGCAAATTTAATTACCCTCAGAGATCCTCCGGCAAAACCCAACACTACTTCTCCTCGTTATAATCCCAATGCCAGGTGTGCATATCACTCCGATAGCCCCAGGCATGATACAAACGATTGTTGGTCGTTGAAGAACAAAATTCAGGATATGATCGACGCCGGAGAATTTGAATTTGATCCGCCTGAGACTCCTAATGTCATCACTGCCCCTCTGCCTAATCATGACGAGACTGTCAATGCTGTGGAAGATACTGATAACGATTATGACTTGGATAGCTGGATTTTCCCAACAATTGGTGACGGACCCAACAATTGGAAGGCTGAAGACACTATCCCGATTTCCTTTAGTCAGGAGTAATTGTTATTGCTATTTTTGTGTTTCAAAGCATTGTGTCTATACCCGGGGCATAATAGCTAATTTTTCAAGGGTTTTGTCATTTTCATAAGCATATTCATATTCAATAAATCAATGGACTTTTTGCATTCAAATATTGCGCTCTTTATCTTTCCTGTCATTTTTCAAACAAGCTATGTTTTCTTGCACACACTCACGTAACAATTTGCCGATCCATATCCACTCTGGATCCTGTTGGTAATGACTCTGCTACTGTTCATTATGACTTTGAAAATCCGATCTACCAAGCCGAGGATGGAAGTGAGGAAGATTGTGAAGTCCCTAGAGAACTTGCCAGACTGGTACTATGAAAGACTATACAGCCGCATGAGGAATCAATTGAAATTGTAAATCTGGGTACTGAAATAAACAAGAGAGAAGTCAGAAGTTTCTTGGGGCACTCGAATTACATTGCCCGATTCATTCCACACTTGACTGCTACCTGCAAACCCATCTTCAAATTACTAAAAAAGAAAAATCAAGAGATGATATGGAATGATGAATGACAAAATCAAGAAGTATCCCCAAGAACCTCCAGTTCCGATGCCACCAGTTGAAGGAAGACCTTTAATCACGTATTTGACCGTGTTAGAAAATTCAATAGGGTGTGCTGGGGCAACATGACGAGTCTGGTCGAAAAGAGCATGTCATACACTGCCTTAGCAAAAGGTACCGACTGTGAAACAAGATACTCACAGCTCGAGAAAGCTTGCTGCGCTTTGGCTTGGGCTGCTCGCCGACTAAGACAGTATATGTTGAATCATACCACTTTATTGATTTCTAAGATGGATCTTATCAAATATACATTCGAGAAACCTGCTGTCTCCTAAAAGAGTTATCACTGATAATGGTACTAAACTGAACTCTACACGCAGTTCAAAATAAAGCACCATAACTCTTCTCCGTACCGGCCAAAGACGAACGGCGCCGTGGAGGCTGCTAACAATATCAAGAATATAACAGTAACATACAAAGACCGGCAGGAGATGTTACCTTTTGCTCTTCACGGTTATCGCACTTCAGTACCGCACTTCGACAGGGGCAACCCCTTTCTCTTTAGTCTATGGAATGGAAGCCGTTTTACCAGTGGAAGTTCAGATTCCCTCTCTAAGAATTGCGAAAGATGCAGGCTTAGATGAGGATGAATGGATTCAAACTCGACTCGATCAGATAAATCTGATTGATGAAAAGAGACTTGCGGCTGTTTGTCATGGGCAGATATATCAGAAGCGCATGACCCAAGCATTTAACAAAAAGGTCAAGAGACGAGTGTACCAAATCGGCGACTTAGTTATCAAGCGTATCATTCTACCACAAGGTGATCCCAGGGGCAAATGAACTCCCACCTACGAAGGGCCATTTGTAGTTAAGAAGGTATTCTCTGGTGGAGCCATGATACTTGCTACAATGGATGGCGAAGATTTCCCGCATCCTGTGAACGCGGACATAGTTAAAAAAATACTACGCATAAAAGAGACCCGCTAGGTCGACGTACCTAGGCAAAAGTAAGGGCATCCCGGCGAACCAAAAGGGTTCGGGCAAAAATTAGGGATAAACATATGAAGACGTACACCCGGCAAGTCGGAAACCTGAAAAGGCGGCTTGGGCAAAAAAGGGTATCCCGGTGGACTGAAAACCTGAAAAGGCGGTCCAGGCAAAAATTAGGGATTAAAGCGTAAAACTATGTCCCGTTCTCAGTCAACTTCAACCAAGTTCCAAGGACTGAACAAGCCAATCACTTCCTTCCGACAGCAAGGGATGAGATGCTTGAAGACATAATGACAGTAGTGGAATTAAAATCAATAGGACTTTTTTCTGCATAGCTTTCTCTTTGTTTTCCTGACAATTTCCTCTTACTAGGATTTCTGTCTCCTTGTACACAAATTGCCTGTTCATAGGCCCTCTTTCAAAATCAGTACAATTTCATTTCCAAAAAGATGCTTTTGTTTTACTTTCTCTGTTTTGTTTGCGTAAACATCCATTGATTTAACTTGAATTGATATATGCATTTGAATATGATCAATGTTTACCAAAAATACATGCCTAGAATAGTAATAGCAATTACTACACGACTTCAGGATCGAGGAGAAGGTCTAATCATGCTTCCCAATGAATCCGTTGCTAATTCTATTCCCCAACAAGAGCCAGTTATTCCCCAGAAGAGGTCGGCACCACCAGACGGACAGGTCATCTCTTCCATCCCCAGCCCGGCTCTGTTGGATATTTCCATCGTCAGACAGAAATCAAGTATTCCCCAGCTAAGGAAGGGTCATCAATACAAATATCTCCGACCAGAAGACTGAGATTTATTTCCCCAATAGAGTCCCCTGGAAGAACGTTTCAGACACATAGGGCATTCATTACATCATTTCACATCACATACCTACATACAATGTTCATTCCGCATCATATACATTACATCATTTCATAACATATACATGCATACAATGTTCACATTTATTTCAGACGCATAATTCATTCATTACATCGTTTCGCATGCATACAACATTTGCATCTCATGCATCATGACATGGCATGAAGCTAACTTTATTTTTCAGGTTAATCATCCTCTTGATACGGTCAAAACAAAGGCCCATTCAGACAGACATCTTTATCAATCACATTCAAGATTCAACTATATCCCTCAGATACTGCCTAGCATATGGTATATTCCGAGGTGTAGTCTAGCGTACGACTACTTTCTTCTTCAGATACATCTTTCAGATATACTCCATGTCAACATTCATTCTGACATCCTCCTAACGATGGCATCTATAAGCCCATCCCAGACATTCATTGCAAATACAACATATACAAATACTAGCAGATATAGCCTAGCGTACGGTTCATTCTGATTCAGCTCAACATATGACTCCTTCAACTCAGATACGATCTAGCATACGATCCATTCTGACCTTCAACAACTCAGATACGATCTAACGGACGATCCATTCTGACCTTCAACAACTCAGATACGATCTAACGGACGATCCATTCTGACCTTCTTCAACTCGAATACAGTCTAATATATGACCAAGTCAGACCAGATGCTGCTCAAATACAGTCTAATGTACGACCAAGTTAGACCTTCATCTCCTCAGATGCTACCTTCGGACAGGTACATTTCTGAATAGTAGTCTAGTATACGGCTACTCCCTTGCTCAGGTGCTACCTTCGGACAGGTACATTCCTGAATGGTAGTCTGGTATGCTACTCCCTTGCTCAGGTGCTACCTTCGGACAGGTACATTCCTGAATGGTAGTCTGGTATACGGCTACTCCCTTGCTCAGGTGCTACCTTCGGACAGGTACATTCCTGAATGGTAGTCTGGTATACGGCTACTCCCTTGCTCAGGTGCTACCTTCGGACAGGTACATTCCTGAATGGTAGTCTGGTATACGGCTACTCCCTTGCTCAGGTGCTACCTTCGGACAGGTACATTCCTGAATGGTAGTCTGGTATACGGCTACTCCCTTGCTCAGGTGCTACCTTCGGACAGGTACATTCCTGAATGGTAGTCTGGTATACGACTACTCCCCTGCTCAGGTGCTACCTTCGGACAGGTACATTCCTGAATGGTAGTCTGGTATACGGCTACTCCCCTGCTCAGGTGCTACCTTCGGACAGGTACATTCCTGAATGGTAGTCTGGTATACGGCTACTCCCCTGCTCAGGTGCTACCTTCGGACAGGTACATTCCTGAATGGTAGTCTGGTATACGGCTACTCCCTTGCTCAGGTGCTACCTTCGGACAGGTACATTCCTGAATGGTAGTCTGGTATACGGCTACTCCCTTGCTCAGGTGCTACCTTCGGACAGGTACATTCCTGAATGGTAGTCTAGTATACGGCTACTCCCTTGCTCAGGTGCTACCTTCGGACAGGTACATTCCTGAATGATAGTCTGGTATACGGCTACTCCCTTGCTCAGGTGCTACCTTCGGACAGGTACATTCCTGAATGGTAGTCTCGTATACGACTACTCCCCTGCTCAGGTGCTACCTTCGGACAGGTACATTCCTGAATGGTAGTCTGGTATACGGCTACTCCCCTGCTCAGGTGCTACCTTCGGACATGTACATTCCTGAATGGTAGTCTGGTATACGGCTACTCCCTTGCTCAGGTGCTACCTTCGGACAGGTACATTCCTGAATGGTAGTCTGGTATACGGCTACTCCCTTGCTCAGGTGCTACCTTCGGACAGGTACATTCCTGAATGGTAGTCTGGTATACGGCTACTCCCTTGCTCAGGTGCTACCTTCGGACAGGTACATTCCTGAATGGTAGTCTGGTATACGGCTACTCCCTTGCTCAGGTGCTACCTTCGGACAGGTACATTCCTGAATGGTAGTCTAGTATACGACTACTCCCTTACTCAGGTGCTACCTTCGGACAGGTACATTCCTGAATGGTAGTCTGGTATACGGCTACTCCCCTTGCTCAGGTGCTACCTTCGGACAGGTACATTCCTGAATGGTAGTCTGGTATACGGCTACTCCCCTTGCTCAGGTGCTACCTTCGGACAGGTACATTCCTGAATGGTAGTCTGGAATACGGCTACTCCCCTTGCTCAGGTGCTACCTTCGAACAGGTATATTCCTGAATGGTAGTCTGGTATACGACTACTCCCTTTTCAGCAGATTCAGCCTAATGGACGGCTCATTCTGCTCAGATATGGTTTAATGTACGACCAAGTTAAACCTTCATCTTCTCAGATGCTACCTTCGGACAGGTACATTTCTGAATGGTAGTCTAGTATACGGCTACTCCCTCTTCAAGCAGATTCGGCCTAACGGACGGCTCATTCTGCAACTCAGAAACGATCTAGCGTACGATCCGTTCTGATCTTTCATCCCCATCAAAGTCATCCGCCTAACGAACAGCTCACTCTGGTACTCAGATATGATCTAGCGTGTGATCCATTCTGATCCCTTATCCCCAGCAGTATATAGCATACTCTGACTCCCCAGCGAAGTCGACAGCATAATGGATGACTCACTATACGGCCGAGCGTATGACCCGGTGTGACACCCATGTCTCCAGATATCGTCTAACGTACGACACAATCTGGAAATCTCGTCATGGAACCTCCTGGATGGCATCTTTAAGCCCATCTCCATCAAGACTAACGGACAAGCGCAAATTTTTGGGGCATTCTAGTGTTCAATAATCTTTCACCTCCAGACCACGAACGGCATACTCGCCATTCTAACTCTCTCGGTTCAAGAATATTGAACAGGGGCAGCTGTCATACCCCAAAATTTGCCCGTTGATATTACAAGGCATCTTTCAAGGCGTTCCGACTTGTTCTGCAAGGCACTGACATCAAATGGACAAAAGCCCAGCTCACAACAGGCCCAGTTCAAAAGTGGCCCAAACTAGCTTGCTCGCTAGGCGAGCAATTCCTTCGCCTAGCGAACACTTCGTCATGACACTCGCCCAGCGAAGCATCAGATCCAGAAAAAAGCCCAGAATAGTTTGCTCGCTAGGCGAGCAATTCCTTCGCCTAGCGAAGCTTGCGAAAATCTGAAGTTTTGGACCTCATTTTAAGCCCATTAGGTCACCACCACTGCTACTATAAATACCAGCTCCTCTGCCACGAAACAGAGGGAGACGAAGACGGGACGAAAAACAGAGGAAGACGGACGGAAACCCTGGCACGGAAACCCTGGAGGCTACTTTAGAGAGTTCCGAGTGAAGAAACCCTGAAGGCCGCTTCCCCGCCCCGAAGCTACCGCCGCCCATCTCAATCCGGCTCGCCAATTCAAGGTTGCAATTCGATTGCAAACAGGTTTGCATTACTATTATCGTGTTATTTTCTTAATTTGCATGTGATGCCGCTTTATGTTCTTAACTTGCATGTGATAATATAATTGAATTCATAAACATATTTGAGGTTTTGCATGTGAATTTAAATGTGCCTGGATATTGTGAATGCTGAACCATATAATTATGTGTTGGATGCCATGAGCCATGCCGCAAGTTGAAGTCATACTGTTCTGAAATTCAAAACCCGCAGCCGCTCGCTAGCACATCGCTAAGCGAGCATGCAGCGAGTATTCGCTAAGCCTTCGCTAGGCGAGGCCGGCGCGAACCTGATAGTAGCCAGCTTTTCTGTTATGACTTTTCATTCATGTTTTATCATAGCCAGGCATTGTTTATTTGATCCTATTACTGTCGTGATTTCTTTTGCGGTGCAATCTTTGATTGCACCCTGATTTGGTATGCTAACCCGTTTGTTGAATTTTGCAAAGGTTCATATGTCCCAGAAAAAAGACCGCCGTTAGGTCTTCCACTTTATTTGTGGGATACCCTTGTGGAGGCTCACCCTAAATTGCTTAATTAATTTTAATGTGTTAATTTTAATAATTAATTTTAATAATTAATTTTAATGTATTAATTTTAATGTATTATTTTTAATGTATTGATTTTAATGTGGAGATTCATCATAATCACCTAATTAACTTTAAAATGTGGCCTTTAAATATGTGATCTTGGACCTCTCTTTTGCCTTATGATATTACGGTATTACGGTCATGTCCCGCGAATATGGGGATACACTTAGCAATGGCCCTTCGATTAAATCATCATAAAATAAATCATAGTCCCTCGGATGTTGCCTTCGAAAATACGATTTTGTCCCTCGATGACCCTTCGGTGTAGCCTACGGTTAAATGATGATCGTCCCTTCGAATGCTAAGGTATCCTTACAACTGTTGCCTTCAATGACCTATCGATGACCCTACGGTGACCCTTAAACATCCAAAGGGTAAGATTACTTACTTCTCAATAGTAAGGACAGTTTTACCTCATAAGGATAGGAAATGCCCATAACGACCTCAGGAAGGTATAACTCTCAATTACTGGATCATAACCTAAAACATTTTCCACCCCTCACACTTTACACTTTACAAATCCTAGAAAATCACCACTTGGTATACATTCATACTAGAATCATTACCGAGTTATATTTTTCTAAACCATTTTCAAAATCAAATGAGATAAATACTTTGTATACATTCATACGAGAATCATTACAAAGTTAAACTCTCTTTCAAACATTTTTTAAGCAATCCACCGACACTTTTTCAGACAAAAAGATAAGTGATCCAGTAATTAAGAGCCCATGGATAACCATGGATACAAAGGGTGCTAACACCTTCCCTTTGTATAATGTACCTCCCGAACCCAAAATCTATTGAGGTCTTTCCTGTTCTTTTCCACCTTTCCTTATTGGAAAAAAAGAAAAGTCGGTGGCGACTCTTGCTATCCGCGACATTGCGATAAAAAGCAAAACCCCCAAAGTCAGTTCACCGTATGACAGGGTCCTTGGGGAAAATTTACTGACACATGAAAGTTTTGGATAGGAAAAAGGGATTAAAAGGTTCGTCCTTCTACCAAGGGCATAAACACTGCTCTTTTTTAGCCCCTTCCATTTCATTGAAAACGGATGGCTGAAAGAAAGCCAAATATGCTAATGCTCGAGACATTGCATCTTTATATTCAAGTTCTGACATGATCAAGAGGTTCCGTCAGAGTATTAGATTTTCCAGCACAGAGCACAAAGAGGATGTGGTCCTGGAACCCTATTCCAAAATGGAAAGAGCCAACATAGCCACCATAAGCAATTCATCTACTTCTTATTTTTACTTTCATCTTCACGTTATTCACGAGCTAGGGGTTCTGATTCCTTTTACACCTTTTGAGGGGAACTTTTTAATGACCATTAATACTGCCCCTTCCTAGATCACACCTAACATATGTAGCATTTTTAGGGCTTTCCACATAATCTATTATAACCTAGGTCTCCCCCCAGTGTTTGGGTATTGCTTTCCTTCTTTGGCATATAGATCCTCCACAACTGTGAATAGATAAATTTGCATGCTTTATTACATGGATCCTTACAAAGATTAGAGAGATAAGTTCATGCGGGTCAGAGGGTGAGATAATGCCTTTAGGTAACCATAGAGGCAACATGTGCCATTCGCTTCCCTGTATCATGGACACCATATCCTTAACTCATCAAAGGGATCGACTTCAACGCCCTTTCTTTGCTTGAACAAGAGGTTATCTAGATTTTGAGCTGCTTCCGGCTCCTGAACTCTCGTACTTTAATCACCCGAGACCGAGAAAACAACGATGAGGTAGAGAAGTACATGGGTAAGATTTATTGTATGAAAGGAACCTTCTGATTTGATCCCTTGTTTTATTGTTTTATATGTATTAACAACACCTTTTTTACAGACAACATTTAAATATGTGAAATCTACACTCATGTACCATCTATTGTTGGCCTTTTTTTTACCAGAACTACGTTGGGCATCCATGTGAGGTATTTTGTTTCAGTGATGAATTCGGCGTCAGATAGTTTTTCGACCTCTTTATCAACAGTGATCCTCTTTTCCTCGCCTACTTTTTGTTTCTTATGTGTTACCGGTCTAGAGAATGGATGGATGGAAAGGTGATGGATTACCACTTTTGTGTCTATACTTGGCATGTCTGAAGGGGCCCAAGCGAACAGGTCAACATTCTTTCTGAGTCGGTCGACTAGTTCTCGTTCCTCCTCTACAAACAAGGAAATGTCTATCTTTGTAACTTTATGGGCACGGGGACCTATATGTACTTCCTTCAAGTCTTCCATGGGC
This sequence comes from Lathyrus oleraceus, assembly GCF_024323335.1. Lineage (NCBI taxonomy): Eukaryota > Viridiplantae > Streptophyta > Magnoliopsida > Fabales > Fabaceae > Lathyrus > Lathyrus oleraceus. The sequence continues at coordinate 462,333,558 of NC_066579.1, forward strand.
GTGAGCCTTTCTGCCTTCGTGCCTATCCTGTGATCCCAACCCTCAAAGTCAGTATTTGGAGCTTCTGAAGGATGGGTAACAACAAATGCAACCTGTTCTCTGAATGTCTTCAAGAGGCTCAGATAGCATTCATAAGCTACTTTTTCATCCCCTCGAATTTTACCCACTCGCCCATTTGGGAATGGATATTTTAAGGTTAAGTACCAGGTGGATACGACCACTCCTAGGGTGTCGATGGTAAGACTCCCCAGGATGATATTGTAAGGTGACATGGTGTCTATGATGAGGTAGCCGACGTCAATGACTTTGGCGTTTGCTGCCTCGACGCATATGGTTTTTAGGGTTACATGGCCCATTATTTGTATCTATTCGCCAGATAATCCCATCAATGAAACGCTGAATCTCTTTATGTCACCCAAATCCAATTATAGTTTTCGCAAGACATCCCAAAAGGAACATCAGTGGAGCTACTCAGATATTTCAAGTCACGCTTGATATGCTAGTTGTCGTGCTAGACAATGATGACTAAAAGATCGTCGTCGTGAGGGTTAACTCCAATGGCATCCTATTTGAAGAAAACAATGGCATCCCCCATTTTCCTTAAAGCGCTTCTAGGAAAGCTAGGGGGCATAATGTTGGCCGTGAACACCTGCTTTGTGTATCTTTTTTGGGTGGCTTCAGAGTTGCCCTTCCTAGAGATACCTTTGGAGATAGTGTTTGCTTTGTAAAATAGGACTCTATCAGACATCTTCAAAAGGGAGATGGAAGGGTTGGAGTGGAGATGTGACCCATGTTAGTTTTATCGAAGCCCCACGGTGGGTGCCATTGTATTGGTCAAACAGTACAGGTGTGCGTGTTCCCTCTACAAGGGCAGGGAAACTCAAAGGCCTTAATAGGTGTATAAACGTTTTGATGGTGAGGGTTTGCTCAGGGTGGCGGGAAGCCTTGTGCGGTGGTGTTTTGAAGTAGTTTATAGGACCTACTCATGTGAGGTGAGAGACCCTGTGGGTGTTTGGTGATGCTTAGTATTAAGCGGGTGGTTGGTTCAGTCGTAGGTGTTAAGGCTGTAATGAGTGAATTTCTTTTTAAGTTATGGAGAATGTGTATGACTTAGAGTCTTTCTGTAAGACCTTGAGTTTTCTCGAAAAGGGACACCACCAATTTAGACAATAGTGGACAATTGAACTCCTATTTCCAAGGGAGTCGTGGATCAGTTAATGACCTTGACCTTCTCTCTGCCCAGAAAGCATCTTATCCCACGTTTCCATGTAAGGGAGAGGGAAGGCTGCAGGGCGAGGCGATACCTCCCTTTGGCCAACATTCACTTGTTGCCTCTCCTTGGGCAATATAAAGGAACACCCTAGGTGAGGCCCTTTGCAATTATAACACTACAAAATGTAATTTTTATAGATTTTATGGATCCTGTTGTTGTTGTTGAGATTTAATCTTCAACTATTCTTTATTTGTTGTTGTTATTGTTCTTGATGATGATAATGATAATGAGGAATATTCAAAATTTGTCAACAAATTTGATGTTTTACATATTGAAATGAAAAAAATAGAATAAAACAAAATTATAGCAAACAGACTCTTTTACCTCAGGTATTATTTTCAACAGAGGTAAAACGTAGCGCAATTTTTAAAATCCAAAAGTGATATTGATGGGGATTGGACTCATAACCAGTACACTTTTCCCCTCAGTGGAACTTTATCCGAGGGTAAAAGTGACAAGTTTTCATGACGTCCTTCGTTACCGCATATGGAACGGAGGTAAAACCCATTTTCTAACTGAGGTAAAAGGGTTTTTTTGTAATAGTGTTATGTTTTTATTTCTTTAAAAGCGACACCTTTCTTTTTATTTATTTATTTACTTAAAAATTAAATGATTCATTCCTTCGGTTATGCTACTAACCGAGGGGTTAGATATCCAGATTTCACTATAAAATAATTTGTTCATTAAGTTTTTTTCCTAAACCTAACTCATTTATAGCCGTTCCAAACTCGTAAACATCATTATTTATGATGAATTGCAAGAAAGAAAAATCATCAAGTTTTCTTAACTAGTTAAGAAATATTTCAAGGTTGAATGTTGTTATTCTTCCATACATGCATTGGAGAAACAAATTTTACCAACTTTGATCAAAACATTTTTATGTTCTTACAATATGTATCTCACATAATGGTGTTTTTGTTATTGTTGTTTCCATCTCTTACAAGGCCATTGTTATATTTTGGTATAACTTCCTAATATTGTTAGTCACAAAAAACATTCTATAATTTTTTTACTTTCTTCTGTTGAAAACATTGAGAAATTTATTCTTGATGATACTGATAATATATTGCAAGCAATATTGTTGTTTCACAAAACAAAGTCCTGAAAAACTTATTTTGAATATACTTTTTCTGTTTGAATATTGAAACCCACAAAGAATTTGGTGAATTAAAAAAAGAAAAAATACATGTTACTTTCTGTTTTTTTCGTTTACCATTTTTTTTGCAATGGAAGTAATCTACTACCTCAGTGGATTTAGACACTGAGAGGAAAATTCCCTATTTTATTTTATTTTTTATTTAAAAAAGAAATTATATTTTATCTCGATTTTACTTAAGAATCGAAGGGAAAAGTAACCCAATTTTGTCTATAATGAATCTTTGACATCCATTTATAAAGTAACAACGCTCAAAATATTGTCAACTCATAAATCCACACGAAACCCTATACATTCAATCAGAAAGCAAACACCACAACTATATATCTTGGACGCTACGTTGTGAAACTCAAACGTTGATATTGGAAGCATTTGTATTGATAGTGATGGCGATGAATCAATATTTGTTCTTCTTCAAGATTGATAATGATGACGATGAATCAGATTCAAAATTCGTTAAAATTTTGTACTTATAGATTAAATGAAAACAATGTAAAATAAGAAACATTTCATTTTAATAAAATAAGTGTAATAACCCAAATGAGATGTGTCTAGAATTGCCCTTCACAAATTGTTAATACTTGTATTGAAATATAATTACAATAGCAAATAAGATTATACGAGTATAAAAATTTGCATACTTATACACCAAGTATGTTAAAAAACATATACAAATACTCCAGATACAAAGTATATAACGTAAATATACAAAACAATAGCAAATAATCTTCCAGCCCATCAAATCTTCTACATCTTCCATCACTCGATAGCTGCTTATCTAAAAAATAAACAATAAGAATGGTGTGAAAAACTACATCTTAGTGGAGCTCCTACTAAAACCATCAGTCCACTCGGCTCTAAGGGTTTTATAATACTTTCCTCATTCTACTAATACTACACTCACATATTAGTTAATGAAACAATAGAACTTAGCTCTTATAGTTTCTCATAGTACATAATCTATTGATCACCTAACCACACGATCATGCAGATCTTAGGAGGTGGTTAGTTAGACGTCCATAACAATATGCTAAACTTATCTATTTGTGCAATTTTTACTGTGTGACCTACCCCTTAGTGTCCTAGATAATTGCCAACCAGGGCGAGGTGTTACATTCCTTCCTTACCTTGCCTAGATCATGTCCACAAAGGCGATGTTTTAAGAAAATACCTCCCTCCCTTTGTCTGGTTCTTATGCTCCCAATGATAATCTACATTCATGACCGAATATAGGTACTCCGATAGTTATTATACTTACACAATGGATTCACATTTTGAAATCTCATCATGGGTACATGCCGAAGTGTTGTCACACTTCTACACATCGATCTTTCCAACAGAGTTCTAACTCGACAACTAGAGTTTCTCACATTCATGATTATTTCCAATAAATCAATCACCCAAGCAACACATACATAAATATGATTCTTTGATAAATAAGAGGTTTTTAGGGTTGTTGTGGTGTTAGGGAAAGTTCAACCAATGACATTGAGAAGCTTTGTATATGGTGTTTTTAGGGTGAATTGAATGTCCCTCTTTAACCTTAGGTGGAGGTATTTATATAAACCTCTTAGGCCTAAGTTTTAGAACCCAAGAGAGAAATACTCGTATCTTCCATTCTTAGGAGCGTGGGAAATGGGTAGTTACTTATCTTATTATTCTAGAGAACATGACTTTCCCTTTTTAACTTCCTCCCCGTACTGTTATGGGAAGGGACTCATAAGTTCCCATGTTTCCCAAAATAGACGAATAACCCAAACAACATGCGATATAACTAGGAAATGGATGCACGTTGTTATAAACAAATGCTCATAGCAACAAATGGGCGAGTGGGTGACTAGTGACCCTGCTTTGAGTGATGAATATTGTCCTCTTGTCTCTAGTGAATCTTGCGTCGCCCCCTATATATCCTTTACAAAGATACAAGTACAAAATCATATGAGTTATATTAGAAATTTTGAAAAAAACAATAAAATCTAAGGATTTATATCGAAATTTTTGAAAAATATGGTAAAACATAAAAAATCGATACCAATCTTTCTAAAATATGCATGCATATATACCAGATTTTTCATGAGTATGCAAAAAAAGGTGTTTGCTAATATTCGGTAAACTCCTTAAAATTTCAAAATCTTACAATATATTTTAAAAATATGAAATAATCAATTTTACTTTTTTGGTTCAAAGGGTATTTTGGTCAAATCATCTAAGATGTGGGGATGTCAAATTTAATTTGGGATCTAGTAGTTTCCGCATAGGCCTTTACCCAAACAAAATTGGGCTCGGTCAACACTCTAGTGTTTCTTAAGTCCATGTACACTCTTGACCCACAAATTAAACAAAAATAATTCTAATTATGAAATAGTTTCGTAAATTAATTAATTTTTCCTTTTTTTTTTTGGTATTCAATTTCAAACCTTTTGATGAAGCAATCCTTTGATGGAACAATTTAGAAAGTATTACTTACTTTCTAAATATTGTTGATCGATTCAGGGAGATTAATTAATGTAATTGTGGTCGAAATATATTTGATTTACTAAAATATAAAGAGGATGTAATAATTTTATTTTTAAGAAACCGAAGTCAAACAATATTAGGATAATCAACTTTGACATGTATATATATTATACAAAATAAAATAAATACAAGTGAAGAACTAGGATTCATCAACCTAATTAACTACCTAGAACACTCCTTAGTAATTATTGATTCCTACACCCCTTTAGTTACCAAATCTCTCTATTCTAAGCAAAACTCAAAGCCAAAATATATATAATGAACATTAAAATTTACTTGAAAAAAGAAGAAAAAAAAGAAAGTTGATTTGAATTAAATTAAACCAAAAGATCATGTTTAAAAGTAGGAGAACAAGGTAATTTATGATTCTGAATTAAGTTTTTGCTTGGTGGATTAATACTAGAAGATGAAGAACATGAAGAAGATTGTCTTGGAAATTCAGAAAGCATCTGAACAACTTCTCTCATGGTTGGTCTTTGAACACTGTTTTCTTCTAAACATAGCATTGCAATGAAGAACATGTGCATGGCTTCTTCTTTTGGCACAACCATGAGTCTTGAATCGATTATGTCGATAACTTGTTCTCTTGTTCCATTTGTTGCTTTTTTGCACCATTGTACAAGATCTACACCTTCTCCAAAATCACCAACTGGTTTTTTACCAGTTAGAAGTTCTAGTAGAACTACTCCGAAACTATACACATCGCTTTTTTCATCCACTCTTAATGTATATGCATATTCTGTAATTTATCAACATGAACCAAATTATTTTAAGAATGTTTGAGAACAAAAGTTGACTCTAAAGACAAAATTATGACAAGTTAGCAAATAAAAAAACAAAACAAGAATGGGTGGAGTGGAGAGATGAAATGTCAGATTGACCCCTGTATATTGGGTCCCAAGGGCAGTGTCTCAGTCACCACTGCAAAAACATTTTATCGTCTTCCAAAACTATTCTTTTTCTTAACACTTGTATTCATCATTCTTTCAACACATTCCTCTCACTTTATCATTGTGTAAGCAACATGATTAAAGATTTTTAATCATTATAATTATCTCATGGATTGTCATCATTAAAATCATAATCACACTATTAATAACATGATACTAGATCACATGCACAAAGTTAACGAATTTTATTTATTCTTCTAAATTATTCCTATGAAATATATTCAATACTAGCTCATATGCGTGACTTTTAACCGTTGTAAAAAAATAAAAAGTAAAGAAAAGATACATGAGAGAAGGAAGTTACCTGGTGCAATGTAACCATATGATCCTGCAATGGAAGACATGCATTCTGATGCGGCACCATCAACCAAGAATTTTGCTAGCCCGAAATCAGCAACATGTGCTTCGAAATTCGAACTCAACAAAATGTTGTTAGATTTCACATCTCTGTGTAGGATCAATGGAGAACAATCATGGTGAAGATAGCATAGTCCTTTAGCAGAATCAATAGATATCTTGTACCGAAAGTTCCAACTCAAGAATGCGCCTTTTTTTCCATGCAATGCTTCACCTAAGCTTCCATTTCTCATGTACTCATACACAAGAAGATTTGTTTCTTTGTTTGAACAGAATGCAAGTAGCCTCACTATGTTTCTGTGTCTTATGTTTCCAAGTGTTTGAATTTCAGCTCTAAAACCATGATCATGGCTATTTGCACCGAACCCGAGTAGTTTTTTTACTGCAATTTCCACACCATTTGGCATTTTTCCGTGGTAAACTATCCCTGCGCCTCCTCTTCCGATCACGTTGCCGTCTTTCACGCATTCGAGGATGTCTGAAACGGTGAACTCGAGCTTTTTGAAAGCAGTCATCTTCCAAGAACCAGGACCATTCTTTTTGAATGACTTGGCTTTTATAATGGCCGCGATAACAAAGACTAAAGAACACATCAATAGGCCGAGCGCGAATATCAGCTTGAAATCTGCATTGGTTTTTTTTCCTGGTGTGGATTTCATTCCTGTCAACTTACATGGATTGTTCAATAGAGAGCCACATAGTTTAGGATTCCCCGCGAACGCGGACGCGTTGAAGAACGAAAATTGGCCTGATTCGGGCAATTTACCGGAGAATTCGTTGAAGGAGAAATCAGCAACTGTGAGGCTTTTCATTGTTCCTATTGACTTTGGTATGGTCTGGTTCAAATGGTTTCTAGACAAGTTCAAGTAATTCAAAATACGAATATCCGAAAACGATTGCGGAATTGAGCCAGAAAGATTGTTCTGGCTCATGTCAAGGTAGGTAAGATGAACACAGTTTCCGATTTCGGACGGAATTTCACCGGATAACAAGTTTCTACTAAGGTCAAGCTTCAACACTTGGTTAAGTCCTCCAATAGAACTCGGAATCGGACCCGAGAATTGGTTTCCGCCGAGCAAAAGTATTTGAAGTGAAGTGAAATTCGAGAGCGAATGCGGTAAAGGACCAGACAAAGCATTGTTCGACAAATCAAGCTGTTGTAAACAAACAGGCTGAGATTGAGATTGAGAAATCGAAGACGAACCGTTACCATTTTCTAACAATGTTCCTGACAAGTAATTGTTCTTCAACTCAGCTAAATTTAGCTTAGGAAGATAAAGAAAACCATTAGGAATACTTCCATTAAGATAATTCTCTCCTAATCTCACTCTAGTGAGACTATAACATGTTCCTAAACCTTCTGGTATAGGACCAAAGAGAAAATTGTTAAGAAGAATCAAAATCTTAAGCTGGTTTGAAGAACAAAGATGAGGTGGAATAACACCAGTGAGTTTATTAGAAGACAAATCAAGCACTTGAATCTTCCCATTGAGACCAAGTTTATATGGAATTTCACCAGTGAAGTTGTTCATCCATAAACCAAGTGTGTCTAAATCAGGAAAATCCGCAATGTAATCAGGTATAGAACCATGTAACCTGTTCAAGAAAAGATTCAACAGCTTGAGATTTCTGAGATTGATGAACTCCAATGGAATTTCACCGGTGAGCGCATTGCTCGAAAGATCGAGGTAGAGAAGGTTTGTTAAGTTACCAAGATGTTTTGGTAATGAACCTGAAAGCTGGTTTATATGCAAGTAGAGTGTATCGAGTTTCTTCAATTCACCTAACTCTTTTGGGATTGAACCATCTAAATCACAGCTTGAAAGATCCATATGAACAAGGTTTGTTAAAGTTCGAAACTCTTTCGGAATTCCACCTTCAAAGGAATTGTAATAGCCCAAGTAAATTTCTCTCAAGTTGCTTAGATTTCCTAACTCACCAGGGATTTTTCCTGTGATATCATTTCCAGCCAGTGAAAGATACTCAAGAGAAGCGAATTCTCCGAATCTTTTCGGGATTTCGCCGAAGAAAAAGTTACCACCTAGATCCAAGTGTTTGAGATTTTGCTTCAAGGTAAGAAGTCCTAATGGAAGCAATGAAGTGAAATTGTTGTTATAGACATCAAGGACTTGTAGGTTTTGCATGGTGGAGAAGTTCCAATCCATGTTACCACTGAAATTGTTGTTGGAGATGTTTAGAAACTGAAGATTGGTTAAGTTTGTGAGGTCAATGGTTCCGGTGAAGTTGTTTCCGGCTAGAGAAAGGTGTGTGAGTTTATCAAGTGATGAGATTGAAGGCGAAACAGAGCCAAACAGATTCAAATCGGTTAAGTCGACCGAGACGATTCGACTCTCGCGGCATTGAATTCCACCCCAAGAACAAACTGTAGTGAAATTTGGACCTTCCCATGAGTTTAGAACTTGGTTTGAGAATTTAAAACCTTGTTTAAGATTGACCAAAGCATGAAAATCAGTAAGCAAGGAGGATGAAAAAACAGAGGAAAACAGAACAGAAAACAGAGTGAAGAAAATGAAGGTAAATGGAATCATTTTGGAATGTGTTTTTGTTTTAACAGAGATGAAAGAGTGTTATAAACACTTGGAAAAAGGGAAGAAGAAGAAAAGTGAGAAGAATATGAGAAACTTCAAGTGTGTGTGTACAAGAAGAGGTTATGGATATGGAATCAAACATGTTCAAAGGGAAAGAGTCTTGAAATACAAGGAAGAGAATAAGCTAAACCTTTCCTTTTTTTTCTCTTTAACTTTCTTTTACTAACTTTTTCTTTGAGAGCAAAGAACAAAGAAGAAGATGAATATAGCTACATATATCACTTTGTTTGTTATCTATATTTTTGCTTTATGGAAAAAGAAGAAAGCATAATAAGAAAAAGGAAAGAAATGGTTTTATGAAAATGGTTAAATAGGTGAAACAAATCATCAACTTTTTTTTTTGGTTTTGGTTTTGGTTTTAAATAAAGCCGTTGGATAACAGAAATTTAAAGTTTAGATTATGTTAATTGTTAAGAAATAATCAAAAGTAAAAGTTGATGATGCTTTTTTTTTCTTTAGATATTTTTTATGACAAAAATACCCTTTAGCTTTAATCAAATCAAAGTATAGTAGCTCTTTTACTAGTGTTCTTTATTGCTTTGAATGAGAGAGGTGATGGAATTGCACTTTCAATGAATCATAATGCATATCTTTCCACCATAGAACTATGCTATCAATATTTTTATTTTGAAAAAAATAGAAAAGATGGAATCACTGGTTGCCACTAAGACTCTCTCAAACCAACAGTATATAGTGGCTAGTGGGACTCAATATTGTAAATAAAATTGACATCTTTCTTTTAATTTATTAAATAATTAATATATCTAATCTTTATATAAATCAAATATATAACTTTTTTATTAATTTAAACGTCACAGTATTTATAATTACGAGTCTCGTCGGTTTCAACTAAGTGTGTAAAATGAGTCCGTTTATTGGCATGTCTGTTTTTTTTGAATTTCAGTGCGGAACAGACAAAAAATTTAGACATGCGCTCTCTAATGTCGGTATTACATCTCGTCCCATTTTTTTTCCAGAGTTTTGCTGCCACAAACATTAACATTATTTTTTGTATTTTTAAACTTAAAAGACAATTTGATTAGTTTATGATAGTGTAGGTATTTTGAAGGCATGGTGTTTGTGTAGCATGTGTGAAAATTTGATTGGTTGAAGAATAAATGATAAATTAAATGCAAGTGTGTGTAGGAGTAGTATCTAGTGATCGTATGAGTTTGTGTTCCCAAGCAAAGCAAAGTGTAATGTACTATCAACAGGTTGACAGTGTCACAATATTGAAGCTCTCTTTTAGTAATAAGACCTTGGAATTACAAAACATGTGCCTGAAAAATTCAGAGATTGTAACAAGTAAAGTCATGATGGGTTGATTATTAATAAATGATGAGTTTGAATCATCAATATATAATTATTCCATTGCATGGAACAACCTTTTATTTCTTTCTTTGTCCTATACAGCACAGACCAATTATCAATAAAAATGGTATTTTTAAGTTTGATTAATTTAATACTATATTTATACAAATGAATGGAATAGTCTTAAAGAGAGGGTTGAAAAGTAAAAGTGAGGATAATGTTAGTATTGATGAAAAAGAAAAAGAAACATGGAAAAGAGTGAAATTGAATGAAGTGATTCATTCATTCACAAGGTTCATGTCATTGAAAAGAGTGCTATTGTTTCAATTCAACATGCACCACTAATCTATGCCATTTGAAGAGTCACTGTCTATGTTATATGGACCTAGGACCTTATTGTTGGTGTTAGAATTGTGCTTACTTACTTGGAGTATAGCTTTGTGTTTGCCTATAAATTCCAACAAGTGCAAACAATCTAGTTTCTCTTATGTACAAACATTCTATGTCTTGTCTTGTTTTCCCACTTCACACTTGACATTAACACTTCACAATTCATTTTCTTTTTCTTGGTTCTTCCAGACACAATTTAGTGATTTTGGTAAAAAATTAATATATGAGAACTCATACAAATTAGGTTCTGTTTGGATAATTTAAACACACGCGTATCAAATATTTTTTTAGTCTTTTATTATATAAGGTATATTTATGGAATTAATCTATATTCTTTATGTATCATTAGAGAAATTATTTTAGTTAAAATAAAAAATATTAAAGAATTAAAGAGAATTAGAAAAATTGTAGTAGTATATTTTTAGTATGTGTTTGTATCCTCAATGGAATACTTTCCCACGAGGAATTTGTCTTGTCCTATAAATTGGAGCTTCTCCATTTTTAGGGTGAATATAGCATTGGGATGTGATAAAAAACTACTGCACTGGAAGCAGATCCAAATATTACATTGGAAAATGTTTCATACACATATCTTTTCTTAACACTGATGTCATATTAATCATAAGTAAAAATATTATTAACTTTACATTTAAAATTGTGATTAAATAATGTGTTATAATGTGATAACAAATTTTACTTTGCTTTGTACAATGTTGAAATTGTTCAATTTCACAGCATCTAGAGTATTATATTACAAATTTTAATTTGCTTTGTTCTTGAGAAACTTTATTCTTCTTCATCAAATTAATCCGTAAAAAAACTATTTTACAAAGAAAGGAAGAACATGAGATGATGCATTTCCCAAAAGGAAGGAACTAGATTCTATAACTTTCTTAGAGTCAGTGCATGCAGAAGGTTCTTGGAATGTCAAAGCATGCATTTCAAATGAAAACAGCACAAAGAATCTCCTCTTAAAACCAATACTTATTCAAAGTTGGATTTAATTTAAGGAATAAACTGAATGGGACCAAAGTACTATAGTACCATACCATATGCATGCATCTTACTTGTACTAAAAAAAATGTGACATTGAAACAGAAATTTAAGATGCAATTGCCATGAGTTATTGTCCTTGTGAAAGGAACAAATGAAGTTGGGTTGCATAAGAAGGATAAGATATTAAAGTAGTGTGTGTGTGTACAATATTGTTGTTGTGGCCATGTCTTGATCATAGCAAAGTTTCTTGATATGAAATAATGAATGGTTTACTTTATGTCTTTATGATATCATACATCACAATTGTATTCAGTTTACACAACATGCTCTAATCATTCAGAAACATATTTAGTGCATTGTGACTCATGTCAAACAACCTCCCATGCCCTAAATAACTATTTCTTTAATGGTATATCTTTGAAGTTATGTTGTTTTTATAATTTTAAATTACCTTCAAAACTATTAAGTTGTGTTGTTCAATGTAACACTCTGAATTCAATTTTATTCAATTGAATTTTATGATTTATTTAATTATTTATATGGTTTAATATGTTTTTAATTAATTATTCGATGATAATATGTGGTATGGGAGGTTTAGGGAGTGATTATAATTTTAATTGATTTACTTAAGTGAAATTGTAGAGTATAAATTAAATAAATAGAAAATGACAAATATTTAGAATTGGGTGACAAATAGAATTATGAGAAATTATGGTGTAAGTGGTGAGAAATAGAAGTAAGTTGGGTCAATATGGAATTATTAGTAAGTTAAAATTAGGTTAAATAAATAAGTTATATGATGAGATTAGGAGAGTTTTAGAAAGTTGGAGCAGTACGTGAGAAATTGAGAAAAGAGCTTATGACTTCTCGTCACCGTGTTTAATCCCTAATCACCCTAAAATTGTTATATAAACCTACTAAAGTATGTGAGTCCATCTGCCTTTGCAGGAGGAACACACACACCTATACTTTTCGACCAGTACATTGAGGCTCACAGTGGGGCCTCGATAAAACTAACATGGGTCACACTCATACTTTAACTCCCTCAATATTCCCCTAGAATATGATTGACTAAACTCTATCTTATAACACGAACACCATTGTTGGAGGTTTCTCTGGTGGAGATAGCTCTAGATCCTCCCAAAGGAAATACGCAAGACAAGTATTTGCAGCAAATATGATATCCATTGCCTTCCCCGAAACACCCTAGGGATGACAGAAGTTAACACCACCTCCTCCAAGGAAGACACCCTCAACATCAACCCTCATGATGATGATCCATTGGTCATCATTATGCAACAGGAAAATGGGATATCAAGTGCGTCTTGATAGATCCTGGTAGCTTCACTGACGTCCTGATCTGAGACTCCTTCCAAAAGTTACAATTTGACCTTAATGACATAAAAAGGTTTAGTTGTTTGTTGATGAGGTTAATCAGGCGAACACATACAAATAATGAGCCATGTAACCTTGAAGACCACATGTGTCAAGGCGCTGACACTAGAGTGATTGATGTTAATTACCATTTTATGGATGCCTTATCATCGTAGAACATCATCCTTAGATGATCCACCCTTAACGCGTTAGAAGTATTTTTTTTTTCCACCCTGTACTTGATTCTAAATTATTCACTTCCGGGGGGGAGGAGGGGATACTTACAATCTGAGGAAACCAACAAATTGCCTGGGAAGATCTTTCCTTGGTTAATGCCACCCTTTATGAATTTCCTAATACTAATCTAGAGTGTTGGGACCCTAGACTGAGCTCCTAAGCAGAAAAGCTCATGTCCATCGAGGACCTCAAGGAGGTCCAGATAGGCCCCTTTTGCCCATTAGGTCACGGAGATAGGCATTTCACTTTCTAAGGAGAAGGATTGAGAGCTAGTCGAATAACTCATTAAGAACGTCGACTTATTCTCATGGGCTATCCTCGACATGCTGGTGAATGAAGCAAAAGTACTAAGACATCGCCTCTCCATCCATCCTGCTTCCAGACTCGTTGCCTAAAGAAAGAAGAAATTGTGCAAGGAGAAGATGGTTGTCATTGATGTAGAGGTGAGGAAACTATCTAATGCCAGGTTCATCACAAAAACACAATACCCCTTGGCAGGCCAACATGGTTTTAGTACCAGAAGTTAACATCACATGGCACATGTGTTTAAACTTCACTGATCTGAATGTCACATATCCTAAAGACCCATACCCGCAGCCATACATTGATCGCCTCAACGATGGCTCATCAGGCTAACACACACTGAGTTTCATGGACTCATACTCAGGATACAACCATATATGGATGGAACCCCTAGATGCTCCTAAAACAACCTTCACGTCAAATTATGGAAACTATTACTACAATGTCATGCCCTTTAGCCTCAAGAACGATGGCACCACCTACCAGCGACTCATGGACGTTGCCTTCACCCATCAGATATGGTTGAACCTAAAAGTTTACGTTGATGACATGATAATTAAGACTATCAAAGTTTGCATCCATGCATAAGTCTTGGAGGATGTCTTATAGTTAATTAGGAAGTATGATGTGCGCCTAAATCTCTCTAAGTGCTCTTTCAGGGTCCATGTTGAAAAAATTCCTAGATTTCATGTTGACAAGGAGATGCATCTGGACCAGTCTGGATAAATGCTAATAAATCATCACCCTAAGGAGTCCTACTCATGTAAAATAGGTACAACAACTTACAGGCCGCCTTGCCGCCCTATCTCGTTTTCACTCTTGTTTGGGAGACAAGGCCCTCTTTTTCTTCGCCGCCTTAAATAAAAAAGAGATATTCAAATAGACCATCAAGTGCGAGGAGTATTTCACCAAGGTAAAGCATTTCCTCAAATCTCCCCCCGTCATCACTCGCCTGAAGGAAGAGTCGCCACTACTCCTCTACCTCTCTGTCACAAACATGTGATGAGCTCTTTCCTTATCCAGGAGATAGACAACAAAGAGAGACTCGTGTATTTCGTAATCAAGGTGTTCAGAGGCTCTAGGGATCGCTATCACAATATTGAGAAGTTAGCACTAGCCTTCATCATCACCGCGAGGAAGCTGAGACCATACTTTCAGGGTCACAATATCTTTGTGAAGACCAACTATCTTATGCACCAAATCCTAAAGAAGCCATATTTTGGCGAGGATGATGTTATCTTGGGCAGTGGAAATCTCAGAATACGACATCCAACATGTCCTAAGGGGAAACATCACGTCAAAAGCTCTGGAATATTTTCTGGTGGAATTTAGCTCATCAGTAGACATGGAGTCTCCCCCATAATAGGTGGTGCATGTAGAAAATGCCTCTAACATTAAAGGAAGCAGCTCAGATATAGTCTTGGAGGGACCATGCGACATACTCATATAGCATGCATTAAAATTTGAGTTCACTACTAGTGACAATTAGGCGGAATACAAAGATCTTATCACCGACATGATCTTAGATTTAGAGATATGAGCTTTCAGACTAAAGGAAAATAACAGCTCCTAATTGGTCACCAACCAAGTCTCTGAGTAATTGATTGGTCACTATTTTCACCATGTTTTAGTTGCTTATCCGACAAGAAACCAAGGATTTTGAGACACTGTTTATGCATTATGGTACCTTTAAAGTTAATTTTCACTCTCGTAAGTTATTTAAGCATTTTTATTAATAGTCAATTTTATTTTGTGTTTTCGTGATTTTACACTTTGTTTGTCATGTTTATGCCCTCCAGGTCCACAGAGAAGATCCAACGGACTAAATGCGAGAAAGTGGAAAGTTTCGGCATTTGAAAAGAGAAGATTTCTCAGTTCATGAGGCCTGACACAGGCCGTGTCAAGAGGAATGAAGAACAAGAACAAGTAATGCCCAAAACAGTGGCCTGACACGGCCACCTGTGTCAGGTTACCTGGGGCGTGTCAGCAAAGAAACAATAAGGCAGAGAGCTGACACGACCGTGTCAGCCAAAAATGCTAATTTTCCGGTTTTTGGGATTTTTCACCGGGCTTGAGCTGCAGGGATGTTTTGGAGATTTCCACCTTCTGCCATGGGATTTTCACTATATTAGGAGAGTTTCTACAAGAGAAAATATCATCTTGGAACGAGGCTGTCATACCCCAAAATTTGCCCATTAATCTTGCAAAACATTTCTCAAAGCACTCCAACTTATTCTGCAAGGCACTAACCTTAAAGGAACAAAAGCCCAGCTCACTACAGACCCAATCCAGAAAATGGCCCAAACTGGCCTGCTCGCTAGGCGAGCAACTCCTTCGCCTAGCGAACCTTCGCTACACGCTCGCCTAGCGAAGCTTGCGAACATCAGAATTTTTGGGCTTCATTCTGAGCCCATTAGGTCACCACAATCACTATAAATACCAAGACCTCAGTCAGAAGAGGGGGAGGGGAGGAGAACGAAAACGGAGAAAGGAGAACCCTAGCAAGCGAACCCTAACACTCACGGGAGGCAAACCCTGAAGGAACTCGGCGGCATCAAGGCTTACCTCTGCCCAATTCAATCCGGTTTGCCGATTCGAAGTCGCAATTCAGTTGCAAACAGGTTTACATTGCTATTACTGCCTTATGTTCTTAATTTGTATGGCATTATGATTAAATTTATGAAAATATCTTAAGTTTGGCATGGGAATTTTAGTATGTACATGAATACATTAAATGATTAACCATATAACTGCTGTAATGAAAGCCATAAGGCATAAAATTGGTTGAAATTGTACTGATATCAAAACCAGCATCCGCAGCCGCTCGCTAGCACATCGCTAAGCGAGCATGCAGCGAGTATTCGCTACGCCTTCGTTAGGCGAGGCAGGAGCGAACGTGACAGTAGCTGATTTTGCTGTTCTGATTTTTCACTCATGTTTTATCATAGCCATGCATCATTTACCCGACCCTATTTACTGTTGTGATTTTTTTTGTGTGGTGCAATCCTCGATTGCACCCTGATTTGGTGTTCTGACATGTTTTGTTGAGTTTTGTAAAGGTTCACATATCTCAGGAAAAGATTGCTTGTTAGGTATTCCACTTTATTTGTGGGATACCCTTGTGGAGGTTCACCCTGAATTATTCAATTGATTTTAATGTATTAATTTTATGGCGAAGATCCACCCTAAATTGCTTAATTGATCTTAATGTATTAATTTTAATGTGGGGGATTCCTCCTAATTACCTAATTGATTGTAAAATATGGCCTTTGAATATGTGATCTTGGACCTCTCTTTGTTGCTTTACGGTATTACGGTATTATGGTCATGTCCCGCGAATGTGGGGATACGCTTAGCAAAGACCCTTCGATTAAATCATCATGTCCCTATAAAATAAATCATAGTCCCTCGGATGTTGCTTTCGAATATATGATTTTGTCCCTCGATGACCCTTCGGTGTAGCTTACGGTTAAATGATGATCGTCCCTCCGAATGCTAAGGTATCCTTACAAATGTTGCCTTCAATGACCAATCGATGACCCTACGATGACCCTTTTACATCCAAAGGATAAAACTACTTATTTCTCAATAATAAGGACCGTTTTACCCTCACAAGGATAGGAAATGCCCATCAAGACCTGGGGTAGGTATAACTCTTAGTTGCTTACTCACAATTTAAAAATACTTTTCACACTTCACAAATACTAGAAAATCACCACTCGGTATACATTCATACTAGAATCATTACTGAGTTATATTTTTCTAAACCATTTTCAAAACTAAACGAGATAACCACTTTGTATACATTCATACGAGAATCATTACAAAGTTAAATTCTCTTTTTCAAAACGTTTCCTAAACAATTCACGAACACTTTTTCAGACAAGAAAAATAATATAAGTGATCAAGCAATTAAGAGCCCATGGATAACCATGGATACAAAGGGTGCTAACACCTTCCCTTTGTATAATGTACCTCCCGAACCCAAAATCTAATTAAGGTCTTTCCTGTTCTTTTCCACCTTTCCTCATTGGATAAAAGAAAAGTCGGTGGCGACTCTTGCTAACCGCGACATTTGCTTTCCAAAGCAAAAACACGCCAATTCAGTTCACCGTATGACAGAACTGGCGACTCTGCTGGGGACTATTAAAGAGAGGTTACCTTAAAAACAAGATCACTTATTTAAATTGTCTGATTTACTTTTAAGGGATTGCTTGGGTATTTTATGCTTGAGTGAAAGATCCTACACCCGGATCTAGTGTACCTTAGGTAAGTAGCAAAAGATCATCGCGACTATCCGGCGTATACTGGAATGGTCAAAATGATGGCTACGGTTAATGTGACACTTTGGATGTCCTGATGTTCCTCATGTTTACTTGAGGAAAAATTTGGCTTCCGCGTGGTGTCATTAAAGCATTAACCAGACCTTTAGAACCCTAATTGACTCATCCTAGCCATTAGAAAGTAGTGAGATAACTGACTTCGGTTCCGACTGAGGTTGGTTGAGACTCGATACTACACTCTTTGAGATTGGACTTTAGGGAAGCTTCGGTCAACCACTTGGTGTTGCACTGAAGTGGACTTAAAGAAAGGTCAATGATTTAAGATCCTTCTAGAGCCCGGTTACTATTCTAGGACAGGTTGAGCCAACCAAACTTCAGTGGGGAGGGTACTTACCTATGGAACTCATGCAAGCCTTAAAACCTAGGAATGATTGTTGTGTGACTTGTTTGTGCTTGTTGTTTACTTAACATCATAACATCATAACATCATAACATCATAACATCATAACATCATGACATTGTGATAACCATTTCAAGGACTTAGGGATTTAGCTTTGCTCCGTTAAACAGGTTATGGCTTCCAGGAAGACCATCCGGATCAATTTTGTAGCAATCTTTCCTCAACTAAAGGATTTAGTGTCAGAACTTCCTGATCAGACTCAGTTCATCAAGAAACATGGTCATCTCCTCAATTTGGTTACCACTGATTTCAAAGAAGATATGATGAGAGTTCTATTCCAATTCTTCGATCCTAAACATCATTGCTTCACCTTCCCAAATTATCAGTTGGTGCCCACGTTAGAAGAATTCTCCAGGCTGTTGGGGATACCTATCCTTGATCAAATACCTTTCAGTGGTTTAGAAAAGATTCCGAAGTCTGAAGAAGTTGTCGCGGCTCTACACTTGACCAAATCCGACATTGAAACTAATTGGGTAACAAGAAGTGGAGTTAAGGGTTTACTTGCCAAGTTTCTGATAAATAAGGCCCGAGAATTCTTAAAGGTTACGAATGTCCATGCTTTCGAAGATGTTCTAGCATTACTAATCTATGGTTTGGTGTTATTCCCTAATCCAGACCAATTCATAGACGTGAATGCTATTAAGATATTCCTCACCCATAACCCTGTGCCTACCTTGCTTGGAGACATTTTGCATTCCCTTCACATCCGTACTATGAAAAGGCAAGGGACTCTCATGTGTTGCATACCTTTATTGTCTAGGTGGTTTATTTCGCACCTTCCTTAATCAGTCTTGAAGAACGAGCAGAATTTGAAATGGTCTCAAAGGATAATGTCGCTCTCCCATTCAGACATCTATTGGTGTCCCAATCTTAGAGAAAATGTTATCCTCATCGACCGTTGTGGAGAATTCTCTAACGTACCACTCATGGGGATAAGAGGAGGTATTACTTATAATCCTGCTCTAGCCCTACGTCAGTTTGGTTATGCTCGAAGAGATGGCCCATATGAAATAATCCTTCAAAGCACTGTGTTTGACTATGACAATGACTCTCAAGATCTCCGTCAAAAGTTTGTACGAGCTTGGGGCATGGTGAAAAGAAGTACTTTAGGGAAGAAAAACTCTATTCCTATGGAACCTTATCTCAGATGGGTACGCGCAAGAGCTCGTGAACTTGGCATGCCATATCTTGCAGTCGGACCACTGATTGTTGAGCCAGAAGTTGAAGGAGGTATTTCTCAGATCATTCCTTATCCAGATATGCCTACCGATGTTGAAGAACTGAAGAGATCCTGGATCCAGTTGAGAGAGGAAAGGGATACTTTTGAGACTCAGTTCGTTGCAGAAAGGAAGAAAGTGTTAGAACTTACCAGTCAGCTTAATGAGGAACGAAGACTCAATGCATATCTTCGCCCAAAAAGAAGTCGCCCCTGGGAGACTTGAGCTTTCATTGTATTTTTATTATTATTCCCTTTTGTAATGAACATTGAAAAAAATTATTATTAGTAAAAGTTTCCCTCTTTTTGGTGGTTTACGCAAAGTTAAATTCCCAAAGTCCTTGAAAACATTTCATACATTGCATAACATAACATAACATTGCATAACAGGTATCCTAAAGAGATCAATATTCTCACGGTCTTCCTTCTAAACAAAAAAATGGACCTCGAACAAACTGTCAAAGATCTCCAGGCTCAGAATGCTCAATTCCAGGAGATGATGCTGAGCTTATCCAAGGGGCAGGAAGAACTGAAAACTCTCTTGCTCGAGAAGAAGAAAGACAAGAAACCTGTGAGTTACATTAACCTGGGAAGAAGGCTTAAAGGACAGGTTGCGGGAGTCAAGATTAGACTTCCGAAGGATCAAGAAGAGGAGACAGAAAATGATTCAGGAGAAGAGGATGTCGATCTCTTCAACTCTGAGGATGACGATGAAGATTATGAGAAGGAACAGTACTCTCCAAGAGATGGCAAGTACAAGTTGCTGGAAGAACGTATGCTAGCTATGGAGGGTCAGAAGGCGCCCGGTTTGGATTTCGAAAGCTTGGGACTGGTCTCTGATGTGGTCATTCCTCGCAAATTCAAGATCCCCACTTTCACTAAGTACGATGGTGCGTCTTGTCCTCAGATGCATCTGAGAGCTTATGTGAGAAAGATTCAGCCGCATACCACTGATAGGAAACTATGGATCCATTTCTTCCAAGAGAGTCTATCTGGCACACAGTTGGAATGGTATTATCAGCTTGAGAGCTCTAACATCCGCACCTGGACTGATTTAGTGACAGCTTTCTACAATCACTACCAGTATAATTCTGAATTGGCGCATACTCGGCTACAGTTGCAGAATATGACTATGGGATCTAAAGAAAGTTTCAAAGAGTATGCTCAAAAATGGAGAGATTTGGCTGGCAGAGTTAAACCCCCCATGACTGATCGAGAGTTAGTGGACATGTTCATGAGTACATTGACTGGCCCGTTCTACAGCCATCTACTGGGAAGTTCTTCATCGGGTTTCACTGAACTTATACTGACAGGTGAACGTGTTGAAAGCGGCATTCGAAGTGGAAAGATACAGGCGACTACCTCTGCAAGCACCAAGAGGTCCTACCAGGGGAGGAACGAATCAAATGTTGTGTACGGTCAAAAGGGTCGTAACAAGAAAAATCGTGACCTTACCATTGGAGCAATTACGATTGCAGCACCGCCGTCTCAAAACTTCCAGCACAGACAAGACAAGCCAAGAAGGCAGTTTACCAAGATCAATATGACTTTAGCACAGGCACTGCAGGGCATGCTAAAGGCAAATTTGATTACCCTCAAAGATCCTCCTACGAATCCCAACACTACTTCTTCTCGTTATAATCCCAACGCCAGGTGTGCATATCACTCCGATAGCCCCGGGCATGATACAAACGATTGTTGGTCATTGAAGAATAAGGTTCAGGATATGATCGATGCGGGGGAAATTGAATTTGAGCCTCCGGAGACTCCTAATGTCATCACGGCACCTATGCCTAACCATGACAAGACTGTTAATGCTGTGGATGGCAATTCTCACATTTCTAATGTAGCTGATTTAACATCTCCTCTCCTGATCATCAAGAAGAATTTATTGCAGGCTGGTTTATATCTAGGTTGTACTGAAAGTTGCGATCGCTGTATACTCCGACCCAATGAGTGCTTGAAGTTGAGGAATGGTATTCAACGGCTGATGGATGATCGCACGATTCTCTTCGAAAAGGTTCCTAAAGTGGAAAACCCTACTGAAGAAATATCTGTGATTGCTAGGTCCAAAGTTCCAGTGAAGATTACCGCTACCAGAGTACCTGTGAAGATTACTGCTGAGCCCAAGGTAGCTCCCCTAATCATTACTGCGCCTGGCCCAGTACCGTACTCCTCAAACAAAGCCATTCAGTGGAATTATGGAGGTGATGTTTACGTCCATGGCGTGAAGCAAGTGGATAATGCTGCTAATCCTAGTGGCATTGTTGGGACTAGTAAAATTACTCGAAGTGGAAGGATCTTCTCTCCAGAAATCTCACCTCCCGTCCCTGAAACTCGAGGAAAGGAACCAGCGATCAACCCTGCTCAGTCGAAGACACCAGTCGAAGTTACTACTGAAGATGTTGCCAAACAAGAAATGGAAGAAATGCTCAAAATCATCCGCAAGAGTGATTTTGATGTGGTAGAACAGCTGGGGCATACTCCGTCTAAGATCTCGATGTTATCCTTGTTATTATCTTCTGAATCTCATGCCAAAGCGCTGATAAAATTCTTGAAGACCGCTCATGTACCTCAGGAGACCTCCGTCGATCAGTTCGAAAACTATGTTGCTAACCTGACTGTTGACAACGGCTTAGGCTTTTCCGATGCTGATCTGACACCAGCAGGAAAGAATCACAATAGAGCTCTGCATATCTCCATTGAGTGTGAGGGGATCACCTTATCTCACGTATTGATCGACAACGGCTCTTCTTTGAATGTGCTGCCGACAGCTGTGCTCGATAAACTTGACTGTAAGAGCATCAAATTGAAACCTAGTGATACTGTGGTGCGTGCGTACGACGGTGCAAAAAGTGTTGTCCATGGTGAAGTGGTTCTCCCTATCAAGATAGGACCTCAAGTCTTCAACACTACCTTTCACTTGATGAACATCCGTCCTGCCTATTCATGCTTGCTGGGACGCCCTTGGATTCATGAGGCAAGTGTCGTAGCTTCATCTCTCCATCAAAAGCTGAAGTATCCAATAGAGGGTAAGATTGTCACGGTGTGTGGAGAAGAAGAGTACATTGTCAGTAGTGTGCAGGCCTTCAGATACGTTGAGATGGATGGCGAATTCTTTGAGACTCCCACTCAGTCATTTGAAATGGTTCACCCGCCCAGTCCTGTCCTTAAGCCGACTCCCCTTGTGCCAAGGGTTATTCGTGCTCCTCCTGCCATGATTTCTCTGAAGGACGCTCAAGCCGTGGTTGAAAATGGTGGTCGTACTGGCTGGGGTCAACTGATCAACGTACCATACAAGTCTGACAAGTCTGGCCTGGGATTTAACTCTGAAAAGATGGTCAAAGATCAAATTAATGCTGTAGAAGATGCTGATAGCGATTGCGACCTGGGTAGCTGGATTTTCCCAACAATTGGTGACGGACTCAATAATTGGAAGGCTGAAGACACTATCCCGATTTCCTTTAGTCAGGAGTAATTGTTATTGTCTATTTTAGTGTTGCAATTTTTTTTTAGTTTTTTACAATTGAACTTCTTAAAGCATTGTGTCTATGCCCGAGGCACAATAGCTAATTTGTTAAGGGTTTTGTCATTTTCATAAGCATATTCATATTCAATAAATCAATGGACTTTTTGCATTCAAATATTGCGCTCTTTATCTTTCCTGTCATCTTCCAAAAAAAGGCTATGTTTTCTTACACACACTCACGTAACGAATTGCAGATCCATACCCACTCTGGATCCTGTTGATAATAGTTCTACTACTGTCCATTATGACTTTGAAAATCCGATCTACCAAGCCGAGGATGGAAGTGAGGAAGATTGTGAAGTACCTGGAGAACTTGCCAGACTGTTACTGCAAGAAGAAAGGACTATACAGCCGCATGAAGAGTCAATCGAAATTGTAAACCTGGGTACTGAAGTGGACAAGAGAGAAGTCAAAATAGGAGCAGGCTTAGAAAACAGTATTAAAGAAAGATTGATTCAGATGTTACATGACTATGTAGAGATTTTTGCTTGGTCTTATGAAGACATGCCAGGATTGGATACTGATATAGTAGTGCATCGTTTGCCAACGAAGGAAGATTGTCGTCCTGTTAAGCAAAAGGTTCGCCGCATGCGTCCTGAAATGTCTGAGAAAATCAAAGCCGAGGTTATGAAACAATTTGACGCAGGTTTTCTGGCTGTTACTTCTTATCCTCAATGGGTTGCTAATGTGGTACCAGTGCCAAAGAAGGATGGCAAGGTGCAAATGTGTGTAGATTACAGAGATTTGAATAAAGCAAGTCCCAAGGATGACTTTCCACTTCCGCACATTGATGTCCTGGTAGATAACACCGCTCAACACAAAGTATTCTCCTTCATGGACGGCTTCTCAGGTTATAATCAGATTAAGATGGCGCCTGAGGACATGGAGAAAACTACGTTTGTGACGCAATGGGGCACTTTCTGTTACAAAGTAATGCCATTCGGTTTAAAGAACGCCGGGGCAACGTACCAGCGCGCCATGGTGGTTTTGTTCCATGACATGATTCATCATGAAATAGAGGTATATGTGGACGACATGATAGCCAGATCTCATACTGAAGAAGAACATCTCGATCATTTGTACAAATTGTTTGAGAGGTTGAAGAAATACAAGCTGAGATTGAACCCGAATAAATGCACCTTTGGAGTAAGATCCGGTAAACTCTTGGGATTTATTGTCAGCAGTAAAGGAATCGAGGTTGACCCGGCTAAAGTAAGAGCTATTCAAGAAATGCCAGTGCCCCGTACAGATAAGGAAGTCAGAGGTTTCTTGGGACGTTTGAATTACATCGCCCGGTTTATCTCCTATTTAACTGCTACCTGCAAACCCATCTTCAAACTACTGAGGAAAAATCAAGAGATGATATGGAATGACGAATGTCAAGAAGCTTTTGACAAAATCAAGAAGTATCTCCAGGAACCTCCGATCCTGGTACCATCAGTTGAAGGAAGACCTCTAATCATGTACTTGACCGTGTTAGAAAATTCAATGGGGTGCGTGTTAGGGCAACATGACGAGTCTGGCCGAAAAGAGCATGCCATATACTACCTTAGCAAAAAGTTTACCGACTGTGAAACAAGATACTCACTGCTCGAGAGAACTTGCTGTGCTTTGGCCTGGGCTGCTCGCCAACTAAGACAGTATATGTTGAATCATACCACTTTGTTGATTTCTAAGATGGATCCCATCAAATACATATTTGAGAAACCTGCCCTCTCCGGAAGAATAGCGAGATGGCAGATGATTTTAACAGAGTATGATATCCAGTATACTACCCAGAAAGCAATCAAAGGAAGCGTGCTAGCTGATCATTTGGCTCATCAAGCAGTGGATGATTACCAATCTATGAATTTTGAGTTCCCAGATGAGGATGTCATGTTTGTTACTGATTATGAAGAACCTGGACCGGATGAAGGACCCGAACCGGGATCCCGATGGACTATGGTTTTTGATGGATATTCTAATGCATTGGGCAATGGTGTTGGTGTTGTAATTATTTCTCCCAAGGGTTTCCATACGCCTTTCACAGCTAGATTATGTTTCGATTGTACCAACAATATGGCCGAGTATGAAGCATGTATTTTGGGACTCAGAGCTGCTATAGATCTGAGAATCAAGTTTTTGAGTGTGTATGGAGACTCAGCATTAGTAATCAGTCAGATCAAAGGAGAATGGGACACTAAACATCCAAATCTCATCCCTTATCGAGAGCGGGTGTTGACATTAATCCCATACTTTAAAAAGATCACATTCGAACATATTCCACGAGAAGAGAATCAGTTGGCAGACGCCTTGGCCACCATGTCATCTATGTTCAGAGTCAGATGGGACAATGAAGCTCCCAGGATCACCATTGAACGATTAGATGAACTAGCATATTGTTACGAACTTAACGCTGCTGAAGTAGAAGAGAAACCTTGGTTCCACGAAGTAAAAAGATATTTAGAAGCTCAGGAATACCCTGAAGGGGCATCCATCAATGACAGAAAATTCCTGAGGAAGTTCTCCGCTAAATTCTTTTTGAGTAATGGAATATTATACAAACGTAATCATGATTCAACTTTGCTTCGTTGTGTGGATAAAAAAGAAGCAGAAAAGATTATGGAAGACATGCACGACGGTATTTTTGGGACTCACTCTAGTGGACATACGATGGCCAAGAAGATTCTGAGATCAGGGTATTATTGGTCTACCATGAAAGCTGATTGCCACCATCACTCCAGAACCTGTCACAAGTGCCAGATCTATGCGGATAAAGTACATGTGCCTCCTGCTCCATTGAACGTGTTGACAGCCCCGTGGCCCTTTGCAATGTGGGGCATTGATATGATTGGGGAGATTAAACCTACTGCTTCTAACGGACATCGCTTCATTCTTGTTGCGATTAATTACTTTACAAAGTGGGTAGAGGCAGCCTCATTTGCTTCTGTTACCAAGAATGTGGTGGCATGGTTCATCAAGAATAGTCTTATTTGCCGATATGGCGTCCCTGAAAGAGTTATCACTGATAATGGCACTAATTTGAACAACAAGATGATTACTGAACTCTGCACGCAATTCAAGATAAAACACCATAACTCTTCTCCGTACCGGCCAAAGATGAACGGCGCCGTGGAGGCTGCTAATAAGAATATCAAGAAGATCATACAAAAGATGACAGTAACGTACAAAGACTGGCATGAGATGTTACCGTTTGCTCTCCACGGTTATCGCACTTCAGTGCGCACTTTGACAGGGGCAACTCCGTTCTCTTTAGTCTACGGAATGGAAGCCGTTTTACCAGTGGAAGTTCAGATTCCCTCTTTAAGAATTATGAAAGATGCCGGCTTAGATGAAGATGAATGGATTCAGACTCGACTCGACCAGATCAATTTGATTGATGAGAAGAGACTTGCGGCTGTTTGTCATGGGCAGATATATCAGAAGCGCATGACCCAGGCATTTAACAAAAAGGTCAAGAGACAGGTGTATCAAATTGGCGACTTGGTGATCAAGCGTATCATTCTACCACAAGGTGATCCCAGGGGCAAATGGACTCCCACATACGAAGGGCCATTTGTAGTTAAGAAGGCATTCTCTAGTGGAGCCATGATGCTTACTACAATGGATGGCGAAGACTTCCCGCATCCCGTGAACGCAGACATAGTCAAAAAATACTACGCATAAAAGAGACCCGCTAGGTCGACGTACCTAGGCAAAAGTAAGGGCATCCCGGCGAACCAAAAGGGTTCGGGCAAAAATTAGGGATAAACATATAAAAATGTACACCCGGCAAGTCGAAAACCTGGAAAGGCGGCTGGGGCAAAAAAGGGTATCCTGGTGGACTGAAAACCTGAAAAGGTGGTCCAGGCAAAAATTAGGATTAAAAGCGTATGACTATGTCCCGTTCTCAGACAACTTCACCCAAGTCAAAGGGACTGAACAAGCCAATCACTTCTAATCCGACAGTAGGAGATGAGATGCTTGAAGACATAATGACAGTGGCAGAATCAAAACCAATAGGACTTTTTTTTCTTCATAGCTTTTCTTTGTTGTCTCGACGATTTCCTCTTACTAGGATTTTTGTCTCCTTGTACACAAATTGCCTGTTTATAGGCCCTCTTTCAAACTCCATACAATTTTATTTCCAAAAAGATGCTTTTGTTTTACTTTTTCTGTTTTTGTTTGCATAAACGTCCATTGATTTAATTCGAATTAATATGTGCATTTGAATATGATCAATGTGTGCATAAAATGGAAATAACGATTACTACAAGACTTCAGGATCGAGGAGAAGGTCTAACCATGTGTTCCAATGAATCCGGGTGCTGATTCTATCCCCCAGCAAAGCCAGTTATTCCCCAGAAGCAATTGGCATTACTAGACAAATTGGTCATCTCTTCCATCCCCAGCCAGACTCTGTCGAATATTTCTACCATCAGACAAGAATCAAGTATCCCCAGCTAAGAAAGGATCACCGATACCAGTATCTCCAACCAGAAGACTGAGATTTATTTCCCCAGTAGAGTCCTCGGGAAGAACTTTTCAGATGCATAATTCATTCATTACATCATTTCACGGCATACGCATGCATACATTGTTCGCATTTATTGTCGAAAGCATAAAACATCTCATGCATCATGACATGGCATGAAGCTAACTTTATTTTTCAGGTTAATTATCCTCCTAAGGATGGTATCTTTAAGCCCATCCCGGCCATTTATTGCAAATACAGCATCTACAAATACGATCAGATACAGTCTAACGTACGGTTCATTCTGATTCAGCTCAACATATGACTCCTCCCACTCAGATACGATCTAACGGACGATCCATTCTGACCTTCAACTACTCCAATACGGTCTAATTTACGACCCAGTTGGACCTTTCATTTCTCAGAGACTACCTCGCGTACGGTACATTCTGACCTTTACCTCTCCAGATACAGCCTAATGGACGGCTCATCTTGCAACTCAGATACGATCTAGCGTACGATCCATTCTGATATTTCATCCCCAGCGGAGTCACCGGCCTGATGGACAACTCATTCTGCAACTCAGATACGATCTAGCGCGCGATCCATTCTGATCTTTCATCCCCAGCGAAGTCACCCGCCTAATGAACAACTCACTATGCTATTCAGATACGATCTAGTGTATGATCCATTCTGATCCCTTATCCCCAGCAGTGTATGACACATTCTGACTCCACAGCGAAGTCGACAGCCGAATGGATGACTCGCCATACGGTCTAGCGTACGACCCGATATGACACCCATGTCTTCAGATATCGTCTAATGTACGACGCACTCCGAAGCTCTCATCATCAAACTACCTGGATGGCATCTTTAAGCCCATCTCCATTAACAGGTGCAAAATTTTGGGCATTCTAATGTTCAATAATCTTCCACCTCCAGATCACGAATGACGCACTTACCATTCTAACTCTCTCGGTTCAAGAATATTGAACAGGGGCAGCTGTCATACCCCAAAATTTGCCCATTAATCTTGCAAAACATTTCTCAAAGCACTCCAACTTATTCTGCAAGGCACTAACCTTAAAGGAACAAAAGCCCAGCTCACTACAGACCCAATCCAGAAAATGGCCCAAACTGGCCTACTCGCTAGGCGAGCAACTCCTTCGCCTAGCGAACCTTCGCTACACGCTCGCCTAGTGAAGCTTGCGAACATCAGAATTTTTGGGCTTCATTCTGAGCCCATTAGGTCACCACAATCACTATAAATACCAAGACCTCAGTCAGAAGAGGGGGAGGGGAGGAGAACGAAAACGAAGAAAGGAGAACCCTAGCAAGCGAACCCTAACACTCACGGGAGGCAAACCCTGAAGGAACTCGGCGGCATCAAGGCTTACCTCTGCCCAATTCAATCCGGTTTGCCGATTCGAAGTCGCAATTCAGTTGCAAACAGGTTTACATTGCTATTACTGCCTTATGTTCTTAATTTGTATGGCATTATGATTAAATTTATGAAAATATCTTAAGTTTGGCATGGGAATTTTAGTATGTACATGAATACATTAAATGATTAACCATATAACTGCTGTAATGAAAGCCATAAGGCATAAAATTGGTTGAAATTGTACTGATATCAAAACCAGCATCCGCAGCCGCTCGCTAGCACATTGCTAAGCGAGCATGCAGCGAGTATTCGCTACGCCTTCGCTAGGCGAGGCAGGAGCGAACGTGACAGTAGCTGATTTTGCTGTTCTGATTTTTCACTCATGTTTTATCATAGCCATGCATCATTTACCCGACCCTATTTACTGTTGTGATTTTTTTTTGTGGTGCAATCCTCGATTGCACCCTGATTTGGTGTTCTGACATGTTTTGTTGAGTTTTGTAAAGGTTCACATATCCCAGGAAAAGATTGCTTGTTAGGTATTCCACTTTATTTGTGGGATACCCTTGTGGAGGTTCACCCTGAATTATTCAATTGATTTTAATGTATTAATTTTATGGCGAAGATCCACCCTAAATTGCTTAATTGATCTTAATGTATTAATTTTAATGTGGGGGATTCCTCCTAATTACCTAATTGATTGTAAAATACGGCCTTTGAATATGTGATCTTGGACCTCTCTTTGTTGCTTTACGGTATTACGGTATTATGGTCATGTCCCGCGAATGTGGGGATACGCTTAGCAAAGACCCTTCGATTAAATCATCATGTCCCTATAAAATAAATCATAGTCCCTCGGATGTTGCTTTCGAATATATGATTTTGTCCCTCGATGACCCTTCGGTGTAGCTTACGGTTAAATGATGATCGTCCCTCCGAATGCTAAGGTATCCTTACAAATGTTGCCTTCAATGACCAATCGATGACCCTACGATGACCCTTTTACATCCAAAGGATAAAACTACTTATTTCTCAATAATAAGGACGGCTTTACCCTCACAAGGATAGGAAATGCCCATCAAGACCTGGGGTAGGTATAACTCTTAGTTGCTTACTCACAATTTAAAAATACTTTTCACACTTCACAAATACTAGAAAATCACCACTCGGTATACATTCATACTAGAATCATTACTGAGTTATATTTCTCTAAACCATTTTCAAAACTAAACGAGATAACCACTTTGTATACATTCATACGAGAATCATTACAAAGTTAAATTCTCTTTTTCAAAACGTTTCCTAAACAATTCACGAACACTTTTTCAGACAAGAAAAATAATATAAGTGATCAAGCAATTAAGAGCCCATGGATAACCATGGATACAAAGGGTGCTAACACCTTCCCTTTGTATAATGTACCTCCCGAACCCAAAATCTAATTAAGGTCTTTCCTGTTCTTTTCCACCTTTCCTCATTGGATAAAAGAAAAGTCGGTGGCGACTCTTGCTAACCGCGACATTTGCTTTCCAAAGCAAAAACACGCCAAGTCAGTTCACCGTATGACAGAGGCGAACACCGAATTGTCAGACGATCAAGGGTTATAGAGATCAAGAAATTCGGAGAGCAAAAGGTTTTCATATGCAGAAGCGATTAAAGATCCAAGTCATCAAATTACTTGTAATGTGTATTTTTTATCTTGAATTTGTTTTGAACAATATGAGTAGCTAAACCCCCAAATGCTAGGGGGGTGTCCCTGATTTAGAGTTGTAATGACTATGAGTTTACGATTGCATTTATAATATTATTTTTACGGTAATCTTTTGATGTATTTAATACTTTCTCTTTTAGACCAATCGAGATTGTTGTATGATTATCAATAAGGCTGGACTGCCATTGATAAGGTTTTCATAAGATTATTCTACAACAGATATCACCTAGGACTAGGGATACCCTGTGTGAATCAAAACATTCTTGATATAATAAAGCTTAACTTCACCCTAATTGCCTATGGACATAGAAATCAGGGTAGAATGATTAAAGGTTTCTCTCACCAAGGACTTGAGAGAAAATACCCTTGAGAACTGGTAGTAAGTGATATTTGTTGATGCAATAGTGACTTAGAGTTGTTACAGGGATAAATCATACACCTTCCCTGGCATTGTTCCTCATACCTTGCAAACCCTTATTTTTTACTATTATTTTCATTTGCCTTTATTTTTATAATTTTGAATTTAAAAACCCCAATTATAATTTTTGTTTAATTGAACGATGAATTGAACTCAATATTAACTTGCAGTCCTTGAGATCGACATTCGGGGAATTTCCCCTTTATTACTATAACAGGCAAAATGGTACACTTGCTATTTTTCCGATCAAGTTTTTGGCGCCGTTGTCGGAGATTACCAAAATATAGAGTTTAATTTTAAGTTCAATTAAAATTTTGTTGCTCTGCAATAAAATTATTTTTCTGTCATTTATATAATTTCATTCATTAATTTGTGTATGCGAGGAGAGCCCTCAGCAAAATTTCTTTTTGACGCAGAAATCGAGAGAACCCTTCACCAGAGACGCATAAACGCTAGATTGAATTCCAAAGAAGAATTTTCCTCTGATCACTCAGATTCAGAAAAAGAAACTATGACTGAAATTCCTCCAGTTCCACCTCCTCCACCTCCGGAAAGACTCCTAGGTGACTATGGAGGTGCAAATGTGTCGGGTGGTAGATTGACCATTGTCAACAAACCGATGAATTTGACTAATTTTCAACTGCATCCTAGCACAATCAATCAACTTGAAAGAAAATCTTTCACCGGAAAGGTTAATGAAGATGCAACCAAGCACTTGCAGAGATTCCTGACCATGAGTACTACTTTAAAAATTGATGGTCATATTGATGAAACTAAGAAGTTAAGAATGTTTCCGTTCACTTTAGCTGAAGAGACAGAAGAATGGTTCTACTCTCTGCCAGCAAGCATTATTACATCATGGGAAGAGATGTAAACAACTTTCTTAAATGAGTATTTTCCAGCATCAATATTCCTGAGAAAAAGGTATGAAATCTTAAACTTCAAACAGAAGGACGGTGAGTCTTTGGGAGATACCTACAAAAGATTCAAAAGGGTCCTGGTAGCTTGCCCAACTCATAATATGGATCAGGCTGAACAAATGCAGATGTTTGTCAATGGTCTGAAAATAAAGACAAAATAGTTGATTGATACAACAGCTGATGGCTCAATAAATTTCTCAACAACCACCGGTATTAAAAGGATCATTGAAGCGATAGCCACAAACGAGCATATGGAATTATATGATAGGTGTACAAGCAAACCTGAAGGAGTCATTGATCTGAAACTGGAGGCTAATAAAATCCGTTTGGAAGATACAGTCGCTGCTGAAGTAGAAAAGAAATTGAAAGCAATGAATATAGGTACTCAACAAGTAGCTCATATTCAACCTGCTCAGACCATCACTTGTAAAATCTGTAATGGACCTCACCATACTGTGTATTGCTTTACAACTCCTCAACAAATTGAAGAGATACAATTATTGAAGCAGAATAATCCCTACTCCAACACGTACAATCTAGGTTGGAAGAATCATCATAACTTATCCTGGAAGGATCAGAGAGGGAATGTTCCGCAAAAGAGTCAAGGTCAATACCAGACTCAATATCAACAACAACAAGCTCTAAAGAAAGCAGACCGGGAGATTGCCATTGAAAACATGGCCGCTCAAAATAGGCAATTCGATGAAGATGCGAGAAACAGTCATAAAAACACCACCGCCTCTCTAAGGAATCTTGAAGTCCAGCTGGGTCAGATAGCACAACAACTAGCAAGTTCTCAAACACCAGGTTCCTTACCAAGCGAAACAGTTCAAAATCCAAGAAATCAGGAGAATATTAATACTGTCACGACGAAAAATAAAAGGGTCGCTAAAAAGGAAAAAGTTATACCACCTGGCAAGCCAACTGAAGAGAAAATTAAAAAGGAGACTAAACCGGTGATTAAGTTGCCTTACCCTTAGAGAGTGACAAAGAAGGAACCAAGTGAGTCATATTGTGAGAAATTCATGACAATGTTTAAAAAGGCAGATGGTCATATGTCTTTGTTTGAAGCACTCTTGAGAATACCCATGTACAAGAAATTTATGGAAGTGGTAATGGTTGGAAAGAAACCAACAACAGAAGAACCGGTAGCCTGGAAGGAAAAGTATAATGCGAATTCACTAGAGCAGAAAATTCCAAACAAACAGAAGATCCTGGAATGGTAATAATATCATGCACAATTAAAGGAAGAACCTTCAAAAGGGTACTAATAGATTCTGGAGATAGCGTGGGTTTGATGCCATTATCAATCTATCACATGTTAGGTATTAAAAATGTCAGTGATACAAAGATAAATCTGAAGTTTGTGGATCACTCGAGAAATGATGCATATGGTATATCAGAAGACGTACTGATAACAATAGAGGACTTGAGTTTTCCTGTTGATTTTGTAATCCTAGACATACCTGAAGATGATGAGGCACCCATCATTATGGGTCGACCTTTCATGCAGATAAGTCGATGCAATCTCAACATGGACCAGGGCATGTTAACCTTGAAAGTTCACGACAAAGAAATAACATTGAATGCTATTGAAGACCAGGAGCTAGAGGAAGATACATAATCTCACTATCAAGTATGCTTGTTCAGGACAGAGGCGAGAAGATAAAGTAACATACCAACATCAGAGAAAGATACAAGAAGGCCCCCTCGACTCTCACCACTGCCATTAGCAACCCTGAATGGAAAGACTCTTATCTTTATTCCAAAAGCCAAGAGAAAGAAAAGAAAAGGAAAACAAGGTAAGGAGGTGGAGGTTAGAAAGGACTTGTGGCACAAAGGAATCCATACTTATGAAAAAGACGACTTCCTAGTTTTGGACAAGAGGTGTAACAAGGTTTAGAGGCTGAAGTACCCCCATAAAAAGGGAAAATGAACAATGGAGCCATGCGAAGTTAAACGAAGCGCTTCGTGGGAGGCGACCCACGCATTTTTATTTCTAATTATTGGTTGTGTTTGTTTGTTATTTTAGGTTTACATAGTGCCTTGCATAAAAGGGAGAAGATACTCACATGGAAAAAATTGGAAAAATGAGCAGAATAGCAACCTGACACGGCCCGTGTCAGGCCTGCAGATTTGAAATTCATTTGGAAAATTTGAATTTCGTGTGGGCATGTCACACTTCCCTCCCTAGCCCCCTTAGTAGGGAACTGCGAGTCACCCTCCCTCTATCTTGTTCTAAAACATCGAGGCCAATGTTTAGTTCAAGTGTGGGGGAGGTTTTACTATGCTTTTTGCTTTTATTTTCGTTTTGTTTTATGTTTTAATTGATTTTTTCCCAATTTTGACCGTTTCATATTTGGTTTATTTTTACTATCGGATATCATGTGCTGCATGCATTTCAGGTTCTTGGTGTACTGTTGGATTAGGTGATGACCATTAGTGATAGTGGATGAAAGGATCACTCTATTTACGGTTGCTTGTTATGAAGGATCTACCCAAAAAGTTGATTCTGCTGAAGAAAAGATCGGACGCAAGTTCTCAAGCTCGACTAACGTATGCTCCATGTGCATTTCGAATCGAGTAAGAAGTCGTACCATACTAGAGGTATTATGGATGCTGGCAAGCTTTACCTAATATGATGAGTGCATAAAGAGCCAAACACATTGATCATCATGAGCGATATTCAGATATGTCTTTATCATTCTGAATTTGCGTAGGTTCTCTGGTATTGTCACTACATATACACACACATTGAGGCACGTTGTTTGAATATAGCCCTTGAGCCTTTTTAGCCATCCCAATAATTTTATCCTTTGTTAACCCCATTTGAGCCTGTACCCATTGTTTGTTTAACCATGTAAATGTAACACGCGGTCCAAACCCTTCCTTACCCTGTTCGGAGTTAAGGTGATATTATTAAGCTGTGTTAAAATTCTAAGTTTGGGGTAAATCCCATAAGTATCGAAAACCAAGGTGAGTGCAAGAAAAAATAGAATAATAAAAAACGATCATCGAAAAAAAAAGAGAAAACGAGATGTACTCGATGGTTTGAAAGAAGCACTCACCGAAGGAAGAACACTCGGTTGAGAAGGAAAAAAAAGAATATCAAAGAAAAAAAACTGAGCGATAGAAAAAAGAAAAGAAGGAAAATGAACAAACACAGTGAAAAGAATATTGACATTGACTTTGAACCCAAAACCACTTGTTTTCCTTTTTGTCTGTATCTACCACACCATAACCCAAGCCCCTTTACAACCCGAAAGAACTAAAAAGTGTGTGTTATGTGTAGTTGATATGAAAGGAGAAACTATTCAAACTTATGAGTTGATATTGCATATCCTGAATTATGAGTGAAAACACTTTAACCCCGAGAGACTTGGTGAGAGTGTGATATAAGCTGACAGGTGAAGCGGTACCTCGATGTGGAAGTGCGACGGAAAACTCATTAGAAAAAGTAGGGACTATGAACGAGAGAGTGAAGGCGTTGGCGAAAGATCTCAGCAGTATTCTGGTAAGAATGCAAATTTTGGGAAGTGACACGCTTTGTCGGATAGGAAATTACTTGAGGACAAGCAATGAGCTAAGTTTGGGGTTGTGATCAGTCACCATTTTCACTATGTTTTAGTTGCTTATCCGACAAGAAACAAGGGATTTTGAGACACTATGTACGCATTATGGTACCTTTAAAGTTAATTTTCATTCTCATAAGTTATTTAAGCATTTTTACTAATTGTCAGTTTATTTTGTGTTTTCGTGATTTTACGCTTTGGTTGTCGTGTTTATGCCCTCCAGGTCCACGAAAAAGATCTAACGGACTAAATGCGAGAAAGTGGAAAGTTCTGGCATTCAAAAAGAGAAGATTTCCCAGTTCAGGAGGCCTGACACGGCCACCCGTGTCACCTGACACGGGCTGTGTCAGGAGGAAGGAAAAACAAGAACAAGTAATACCCAAGACGAAGAGGAAGTATTTGGTATACTCCCTAAAAGTGGTCCCTGAGTGTAACTGGATGTATCCCATATTGTGCTACATGCAGTCTAACAAACTACCACTAGACGAAGAGGAAGCAAGAAGAATCTGAAAATAGGCTGCCAAATACATCATACTCTCTAGAAATCTCTATAATATGGGAAGGGCTTCTCCCATGCTATGATGCCTATGCAATCATGAAGCTTCCCTGGTACTACCTAAAGTACACAAAAAAGCATACAACAATCACATTGGTGGAAAGCTCTTTCCCTCAAGCTGTTAAGGGTGAGGTACTATTAGCCTACTCTTATGAAGGATATCATCTCATTCGTTAAGAAGTGAAATCAATTTTGAGGTGATAAGTTTTAATAAAAGAAAAGAGTGTTTTTTCTTGTGTTTGTGTGATAGAAGGTTGTAACTCGGTCTTGTAGAAAACTTGTACAAGTATCATATCATAGTGGAAAAATCCTCCAAGGAGTGAAAAGACTAGATATGCCCTTAAGTTGGAAAGGATATTTGGTGTAAATCATTTTGTCATGTTATTTTCAACACTTTACTTTTCTTCACTTTCATTATCCTAAGAATCAAAACATTCACCACTTACATTACTAGAGAAAAATCAATAATATTGCATTGAAACAAAAATAATAATTCAGCAACTCTAATTCACCCCCCCTCATTTTGTTGCATCTCGTAGTTACAATTTCCCCTATGGTTGTAGTCCTTTATGTCTAAAGTTACTAATCTAGTGAATATGTTTATCCTATTATTTTGAACCATAGTTTACGAAGAGTTTCACTAGTTAACAAATCGCTCAATCATTAACAAGCTTTTGCCTATTTCTTAGATGATCAAACAAAGAAACACATGTATACCAATATTTCACATCATAATAATACATCACTCAAAATTACACCATTTAACAAAAATACTTCTTTTCACTAAAATTCACATTACTTAACATAAAGATTTGTAGTTCACGGTGAGAAAAAAAATGCAGCAATAAAAGTTTTCAAAGTTAATATTTCTAAACACTAATGACAATAAAATTAAAACTTAAGTGTAACACTTCTACTTCTTGCAATCTTCAATCAACAAGATGCGAGGTCTGTCACGCCTGATAACTCAACACCTCTTTAAGAAAGGAAAAAGGAGGAATTCTTTTCACTTCTGGTTTAAACTTCTTCTTCTCCAAACGAGAGACTTTTCTAAATTATTTCTCAAGTGTCTCAACTTCTGAAGCTTATTTCATTTCTTCAAGGCAACCCTTTTATATCCTCATAGATTTTATGATTTCCTTTAGTCAGTGGATCATGGGCATTGTGGTTATCCATTGCTTTGGCCCATGAAATCAACATATTCATTCTTCTTACCATCTCGTACCAGTACTAGGTAGTACATATCAGGATGCAGGGGACAACACATTTTGAGGCGGACCTGTTATGCAGACAACGTGTAAAGTTCAGTGGTGGGTAACTTTTGCAAGTTTTATCTTGTAGTGCTTGGTCTTATCCATTCAGTTTTCCAGCTTAGTTATTGTTTCCATCTTCAAGCTCTTGCCTCATTTTCCCTAGTGTTGAGATCCTTCACTCTTTACAACATCTTTGGGCTCTAAAGCCTGCTGGGAAGTGAGGTTTCCTTGAAATTGCCTTTCTCGCGTGCCAAAACTTATCACCAGAGTAGTCCTACACAAGTAACAAACATATAAACTCACAAAAGATAGCACCTAGTATGCTTCATGCTAACTAAGCTAAAAATAGCAAAACCTACTCAATTTAACTTAATAAAACTTACTAACACAAAGAAACATCAAGTAGTAAGGGCTTAAATATCTCAAAAATAGTGAGTTATCACATTCCTAGTTTCCTGGATGAAAGATTGATTAATCAATGGGTTCCTCATGTTGGCTAATCAGGAGAGGACGTCAACACAAGTGTTTTATTCCCGTGGAACATGAACAGTTTCAAATGCTTTGAGTCTCTCTAACTTTTAGGCATCTAGCTTGAGGTACCATTACAATATAAAATATTTATCTTGGGCCTCCCCTCCTATCTAAGAGACAACCATTTAGGAGTCTGTTCGCAGTTTGATGTGTTCTACCCCCATCTCTTAAGCTACGATCATTTTCGTAATTACCCTTTCGTATTCAGCTCGATTGTTGGTTGTCGAAAAATAGAACCTTAGATAAACCTCTACAATGAACCTGAACCCATTTTCCAAAATTACGTCTATACTGCTTCCCCGAGTGTTAGATCACCCGTCTGTATATATTAATCAGGTGCTATCAGGCTCCGGATGGACGGGATCCATTTTGGTCAGGAAGTTAGAGAATAACTAAGCCTTTAACGATTTTCTTGATTTGAAATACAGTTTGAACTTCGACAACTCAGTGGCCCATTTTATTGAAAGCTTGAGCAGATATAATCGATAAATAATATGTTTCAAATGTAGTTCTATCTAAACGGTTATGGAAGGTGTGAGGAAGTACCTTCTGAGTTTCCTTGATGCAATTGCCAACACTAGGGCCACCTTCTATATCTTATGATATCACATATGCAGTCCAACCAAAGCTTTTGATATGAACTACACTGAGCTCTAGTTAGATTCAACCTCTCTAATCAGGACGATGCTTAGTGATTCATATGATACTTCCAAGTATAGGGACAAGGTTTCCCCTGGGAGCGTGTGAGTACTCACGAGGTTGTTGGCGCTTTTTTAGTGACTCGATCGCCTTTTCCAATTCAAGTGCCCACTATTTCCTCAACAATCTATAAAAAGGTAACATATGTTAGGCATATTTAGAAATGAACCTGTTCAAAGCGGTTAGCATCCCGTTCAATTTTTGGAGCTCTTTCTTTGAAGTGGAAGCACTCATTTGGACCACAACTTCGTATTTGTTAGGGTTTGCCTCAATTCCTATTTCAATGAAGTAAAAGCCCAGGAACTTGTCGGCTCTTACCCTTAAGGTACAAAATCTAGATTGAGTCTCATATTGTATTGTCGGACCCTTTTCAACACCAACTAGAGGTGTTAAACATGACATTCCTCTTGACCCGAGTTTACGATCATGTCATCCATGTATACCTTCAGTGTATTCCCTATCTCTTATTAGAAATCTTGTTCATCATTCTATGATATGTCATGTTGGTGTTCTTAAATCCGAAAGGCATGACGTTGTATTGATAATTAGCTTGCTCGGTCATGAATGTTGTTTTCATATGGTCGGCTTAGAACATGGATATTTTATTATACCTAAAGTGAGTATCCATGAAAGATAATAACTTGTACCCAACAAAATTATCTACAAGTTTGTTTATGTTTGGAAGCGAGTAAGAGTCTTTGGACATGCTCTATTGAGATCAGTGTAATCCACATATATCATCCACTTCCCCAAGGTTTTCTTCCCCATTACGATGTTAGAAAGCCACGCTGGATACTTTATATCTGAAAAATCTTGTGTCTAACATGCCTTTCATTGTATTTGTGGTGGATTATGCTTTCTCAGGAGATTGCCTTCTCCTATGATGTGAGACATAACGGGCATCCAGGTTGACGTTTATTTGACGGCATGCCATCATGGGATCAATCCTGGGCATTTCGTGTAGAGAGGTAGAGAAGAGACATATGTTGTCCTTGAGGCACTTGACAAGTGTGGATTTTACCTCATAGAGAAACGCATATCCTATCTTCACTTATCAGACGAGATTATCGTCGAGTTGGATAACCTCAAACTCACCTTTCGAGACTGGCCTAACTTTATCTTCAGGTGGACCAAAGATGCTACCGCATTTAGTTTCTCTAAGAAAGATCTCCCCAATATCCCCTGAAAACAATTTTACATGAAATTATGAGAAAGTAGAGGTTTACATTTCTCTCACATATTCCTTCTCTCAACGACATCGTCAGATTTATCATTTTGTAAGGGCGAGTTTTCGAATCCTTGAAGGCCAACAGATCTTCATCATGATACAAATTTAATTTTGGTTGTTGGAGGCCCAACTGCTCCAAAGTGTCAGTATAGAGGATGTTACAGGATCTTTTATCGTGTACGAGGAATCCTCTCAAAGTATGATAAACAAAGGTGAATGTCAGGATTAGTGGTAAGTTGGCATTCAAAACTTCGTCAATCTTTTTACAATCTAGAAATCATATCGTCAATCGATCTTCACTTCGTTGTTTTATGTCAATTGTTGTCTTGAGGCACTCTGATGGTGGTGTTACGCTGGATGTGGCGGCGTTATGGATCTCGTCAATAACTGATACTTAAGGCACGACAGAACCGGAAGCTTCAACATGATCCTTTAATGCGATGAACAAAGTTGATGTCTCCATCTCCATTTTTTGCGGAGATTTGACTTCGGAATAAAGATGATATACTCGTAGAATTTCTTCAAAATTATGAGTAATTTCCTACATACGGCGCCAGTGTTCTAATCTAAAAACAAAAATAGGTGTACGCTAACGGTGAGGAATCCTGAACCGATTACGCTGATCTCTGACACAATGGCGTAGAGGTGGATCTTCAAATTAACATTGCAACACCTAAGTCAATTTAAAATTCAAGATGAGTGTAGTAAAAATAAAGATCAGAAAATGTACCTTAAATATATGGCGTAAACACTTTTATATATTGGATTATTTGAAATGGAGTGGGTATTGTTACATACTCTCTCTATATATATATCTCTCTCTATATATATATATATACTATTTAGTGTGTTAGAGACACTTTTAAAGGTTTAAAAGTATTTTTTTATGAAAAATGTTTATTAATTGGAAAAATAAATTTATTAATTTAAACAAAATGTTATTTAATTTTTTTAAAGAGTGTGATTAGAGTATTCTAT
This sequence comes from Lathyrus oleraceus, assembly GCF_024323335.1. NCBI lineage: Eukaryota > Viridiplantae > Streptophyta > Magnoliopsida > Fabales > Fabaceae > Lathyrus > Lathyrus oleraceus. The sequence continues at coordinate 462,374,222 of NC_066579.1, forward strand.
TTGAAAAATAATTAACCACATATTTGATGACTCACATGATTGGCTATGCTTTTAACTATGATCTTGACATGATTACATTAGATCTCCTTTAACTAAATATAGATTAGATGGCCATAAACTATTGAGGGAAGAGAACATGTTGGAGACAAGGAAGAGAAAAAAAAAGGATTTGCATGATGATGAAGACACTGAGGGAAAAATTGAAAGGATCGATAGTAGACAACATAATTGTTGTCCTATCAAAGATATCAACGTTGGGATGGTAGGCTTATGATTATTCTTTGACTAGAGGAAACACAATTGATGAAAGCCAAGCACAAGAAAAACAAACTCCCTCACGCCTGCTTTCTTTCAAGTACAATATACACCTTTAGCAGTTTCCTCAATTTGTCTTTTTCTTAGTTCGAGAATGTGTTTACTTAAGGGCCAAAGAACCATCTTTGGATTCATGATTTCAAATGGTGCTTATATATTGTTGTGTTTCTTGCTATCGTGGAAAAGCATGGATAATTGCGGTTAATGTGACTACAATGCTAGAGTCACCAATAAGATTTTAAGTAATGGTCGCTTTGTGGTCGCATAAAGGTTTATACGATTTTGATCGATATATGTATTGCGATATTAATTGTAATTGTCATAGATTATAAAAATGATGAATAATAATATTGATATTAATATATTCAGATACCATTTTATCACGGTCATTGTTGCCGTAAGAGATTATTTTTAAAAATAGGTTGTTATATTGAGTAGGATCTTAGTCTTAAACATTTATGTTATGAGAATCTAATACACTAGTGCTCAATATTGTGAATGTTAACATCAATTTAACACTATGCATAGAAATTAATTGGTAAAAGGGTAAAAGAAACTGAAACCTAAAGAAAAAAGGGGTACAAGAAAGTAAAGTAAAAAAGAAAATGTTGGCAACATTTATAAATAAAGTGATGAACAAATGGGGTCCACCAACTTGTTTGAAGTTAAAATAAGAAAATATGGAAGAATTCCATCCGAGTTTGGCATGGAACATCTTATGTGATTTGAGATTTTTTTAATGTCCACTATTTGTTGAAAATAAAAGTTAAGAAAAAATAGGTTTTATTTCTGTCTTGAAAAAAAGAAGTTTTAAAAATGACAATTAAGAAACAAGATGTAATTAGCATGAGAAAAAAAGAAGAGAAATTTGTATTTACCCACCACAAAAAATTGAATAGAGTTACACTTAAATTAAAGTGCATTGAAAATTTTCAAATTTTAAACTATTAAATAATTGATTAAATATAATAAAATAATATCTTATTAACTGATTGAAGATATAAAATAATATCTTATTAACTGATTGAAGATATACTCTCTAATTTTTTGGGATTAAACTATTATATTTTTTACAAGAGCATCTTATTCGCATTCTAAGATTATTATTATAAATAAAATATATCAAATCTTGATTATTATTATTATATTTAATATTTTTCAGTCTCAAAATAAGTGTCACGCTCGAGTATTTCAAACAAATTAATAAAATGTGATAAATGAAATAGAGAGAATGTCAATTTTATCATATTATCCTTATTAACTATTGATGTATTTTAATGATCATAAATATTAAGTGAGAGAATAGTAATTTGAAGGTAATATAAATTGTAATTTGAAGGTAATATAAATTGTAACACCCTAAACTCGAAACACTTATTTTATAAAAATATGTGGATAATTGAGTCAAGAACAGGGTGTCACATTTGCTCAACATAAAACAACTTTCTCAATTAACATATTATGACAGCGGAAAAAAATAACAACTCAATATCCAGTGTTGCACTATCAAAGCGACACACGAAAACTAAAATAACTTAAAAACGATAAATGACGAAGAAAGCTATTACACCATCCTCCAAACACAACAGTGACTAAGACTTCTCTACCTGAGTATCTGCACCATAGACGTAAAGAACAACACAGACAAACAAACATGAGTGAAAAATGCATTCATATATGTTAGTGGTGCATAAAACAACAAGGATAATTCAATATAATATCACTCATCATTCACATAAACCATCCACAACAATATAAATCACAAATGCGGTTATGTATGCAATGTATTCGTCTCCTTTACTCCAATGTATGTGGTACCAAAGTTTTTGAATATCATATGTATGTTATTCGTTAATCCACTTGTCACTGGTTCCATCTCTGAACCATCAAACTCTTCACAGGTTCTACCTCTGAACCTAAGACTCATCACTGGACCGAAGTCTGACACCATCAGACTCGTCACAGGTTCCATCTCTGAACTTGAGACTCGTCATTGGATCGAAGTCCGTCACCTATCTCTGAAATACATGATGAATGAATGTAACAAACAAATGCTATACTCGTCTCAATCCTCCAACTCACATACTCATTATTGGTTCCTATTTGAACCTAAGACTCAGCATGAATATCGCCAATATAAGGGCACAACGATGGTTCCTCTCTGAACCAACATCTCAACACAACTCAACATTTTATCATAACTCATCATAATAATTAAATTATATAATTTCTCAACAAAACTCATCAATACTTATCAACAACATCAAAAAATATCGAATATCGAAAGCAAAATCTACTCGAAAAGTTGGGTCAACGACCCAAAATCAGTCAAACGATGACATGACGTGAACCCTACAGGCATGGCAGTCGTCCTGCCTACCTGTCATCCCTCTCTATGAAAAAACGTTCATGACACTAACACTCGGGCAAGGAACCCGTCCATGAGGTCCAGACGGTCTTTCCGTCACCATGCTAACTCCCGTCAGCCTGGCCAACCCAGTGGCGATTGGCCCTTCACGAAGGTGTCGCTCGTCACCTTCTTTCAGAACACAAATTATGTGGTTTTCACCATTGGAGTGCTTCCGAAGATCTGATTTCAATCTCTGTAAACTCAAAACTCATAGTGATTCATCATTTATCATTTATACAGTATTAAACACACCAATTTCGCACAAATTAATCATTTAACATCAAATCTTTCATAATTTTCATCAAAACATCACATAAGCATATGAACATCAAAATTAAAATTTCACATACACTTTCATACGAAAATCAGTCACCAATTACAACACGTATTTAACATCAAATCACATAAATCAAGAGAGATTTTACACAAACTATCTCTATATTCAATAATTTCATCAAGGTAGGAAAATAAAAAAGAAAAGAGAAAGAGGATAAGGAATCCTCTCTATCCTTATTCCCTAAACACCCATATCATGAACAATTCCCCCTCCCCCTTATCTTAAATCTTCCGCAAACTTGAAGTTGCAACAATGTGATCTCTCTCTTCTCCCACCTCTTGCTCTGCTAGGGCCATCTCTGACTTTGCTGACAACTATTCTCCCAACAACAACCCTAACTCTAATTCTCTTATCTATTTAAATAAAACCATACTAATTTTATTAATTCACTAACTCCATTTAATTCTCACTAAATCTACCCTTTTCATCAGTTTTAATTTAAATTCTAATTTCCTCACAAAGGCTCAATTTTTCAATATTTCTATTATTTAATTAATTAAAATTAATGGTAACTCTAATAAAATTATACCCAAACTCAATAATACTAATAAGTTAAATAGAGCACTCAAATAAAATCATAAAAAGTATTTTAACTCGATTAAAATACTAAAAATAAAAAGATCGGGGTGTTACATCTCTCCCATACTTAAATAATTTTTGCCCTCGAAAACTACCTAAAAGAAACAACTCCGGATAAGACTCTATCATTCGGCTCTCCAGCTCCTACGTCACGCTCCCTCCAACAGGTCCTCCCTACACTACCTTCACCAAAGTGATCTCTTTACCTCTAAAGTGTTTCGCTTCTGTCATACCCCAAAATTTGCCCGTTGGCATTACCAAAGCATTTTCCAAGACCCTCTGACTTGTTCTGCAAGGCACTGATATCAAATGGACAAAAGCCCACTCACAACAGGCTCAATCCACAGGCGGCCCAAAATAACTGGCTCGCTAGGCGAGCAGCTTCTTCGCCTAGCGAACATTGCATCATGCCACTCGCCCAGCGAAGCGTTGGATCCAGGAAAAAGCCCAGACCTAGTTTGCTCGCTAGGCGAGCAATTCCTTCGCATAGCGAAGCTTGCGAGAATTTGAATCTTTGGACCTCATTTTAAGCCCACTAGGTCACCATTACCACTACTATAAATACCTACTCCTCTGCCACGAAAAAGACACACAGAGACAGACACAGACGGACAGAGACGGACGAAGACGGACGGAAACACGCATCCAGAGGGAGAAACACAGAAACCCTGCTGATCCAAAGAGTTCAGAAGGCGGAAACCCTGAAGGCCGCTTACCCGCTCCGAAGCTACCGTCGCCCAACTCAATCCGGCTCGCCAATTCAAGGTTGCAACTCGATTTGCAAACAGGTTTGCATCACTATTATCGCTTTAGTTTCTTACTTGGCATATGATTTAGGATTCTTAATCGGCATGTGATCATCACTTTAGGTTCTTATTTTGCATGTGGTACCGCTTTAGTGTCTTAATTTGCATGTGATGTCGTTTTGTGCTCTCATTTGGCATATGGTACCACTTCATGTTCTTAATTTGTGGAGGATATTATAATTGAATTCATAAACATTTTGAAGTTTTGCATGAGAATTTAAATGTGCTTGAATATTGTGAAACTGAACCATATAATTATGTGTTGGATGCCATAAGCCATGCTGCAGGTTGAGGTCATAATGTTCTCAAATTTCAAACCCGTGGCCGCTCGCTAGCTCATCGCTAGGCGAGCCCGCAGCGAGCCTTCGCTGAGCCTTCGCTAGGCGAAGCAGAGGCGACCGGACCAGGGGCTGCTTTGCCTTTTTGCTGCCCATTTCATGTTTACCTGATGATGATTCTGCATTATTTGGCTTAAATTTCTGACTGTTATATTTATTTTATGGGGCAATTTCCAATTGTATTTTGCCTCAATGCTCTAATCCGTGTGTTGCATGATGTAAAGGCCAGCATACTTCCAAAGAAATAACCGGCTAGGCATGCCGCTTTAGGTGTGGACATTCTTGAGGAGATGGCTTTTGGATGACCTAAGTTTAATATGGAGATTCATCTTGAATCACCAAGCTTGATTTTTAATGTATTGATTTCATTGATTTCCGGTGGACCTAATTACCTAACTGATTACGGCTATTTAATTAATTGTTAAAATCCGGACTTTAAATAAATGATATCGGACCTCTCTTTATTACCCCACGATTACGTAATACGGTCATGTCCCGCGAATATGGGGATATCCTTAGCAAAGACCCTTCGGTTAAATCATCATAGTCCCTCGGATGTTGCCTTCGGAAATACGACTTTGTCCCTCGATGACCCTTCGGTGTAGCCTACGGTTAAATGATGATAGTCCCTTCGAATGCTAAGGTATCCTCACAACTGTTGCCTTCAATGACCAATCGATGACCCTACGATGACCCTTCTACATCCCAAGGATAAAACTACTTACTTCTCAATAGTAAGGACAGTTTTACCCTCATAAGGATAGGAAACGCCCGGAAAGACCTCGGACAGGTATAACCTTAATTGCTCATTCATAACCAAAAAATATACTTTTCACCTCACACCTTTCAAACATCTTTTTGGAAAATCACCACTTAGCATACATCCGCACTAGGATCATTGCCGAGTTATATTTTTCTAAACTATTTTCTAAATTAAAACGAGATAACCACTTTGTACACATTCATGCAAGAATCATTACAAAGTTAAATTCTCATTTTGCAAAACATTTTTCACACCTTTCTCAACCACCTTTTTCAAACTAGAAAACATAAATGATTGAGCAATTAAGAGCCCATGGATAACCATGGATACAAAGGGTGCTAATACCTTCCCTTTGTATAAAGTACCTCCCGAACCTAAGAATTTAAAATTAAGGTCTTTCCTGTTCTTTTCCACCTTTCCTTATGGGATAAAAGAAAAGTCGGTGGCGACTCTTGCTAACCGCGACATTGCGATTTCAAATCCAATAAAGTCCAGTTCACCGTATGACAGAACTGGCGACTCTGCTGGGGACATACAAAGAGAGGTCCATCTTAAAAAAAAAAAAAAAAAATCATTTATGTTATTGTTCCTTCTTTTAAGGGGGCTTTGAGTGAAAGATCCTACACCCGGATCTAGTGTACCTTAGGTAAGTAGCAATAGATCATCGCGACTATCCGGCGTATACTGGAATGGTTAAAATGATAGCTACGGTTAATGTGACACTTTGGTTGTCCTGATGTTCCTCATGTTACTTGAGGAAAAATTTGGCTTCTGCGTGGTGTCATCAAAGCATTAACCAGACCTTTAGAACCCTAATTGACTCATCCTAGCCATTAGAAAGTAGTGAGATAACTGGCTTCGGTTCCGACTGAGGTTGGTTGATACTCGATACTACGCTCTTTGAGATTGGACTTTAGGGAAGCTTCGGTCAACCACTTGGCGTTGCACTGAAGTGGACTTAAAGAAAGGTCGATGATCTGAGATCCTTCTAGAACCCGGTTACTATTCTAGGACAGGTTGAACCAACCAAACTTCAGTGGGGAGGGTACTTACCTATGGAACTCATGCAAGCCTTAAAACCTAGGAATAATTGTTGTGTGACATGCTTGCGCTTGCATAACATCATAACATCATAACATCATGGCATCATACTAACCATTTCAAGGACTTAGGATTTTAGCTTTGCTCTGTTGAACAGGTTATGGCTTCCAGGAAGACTATCCGGATCAATCTTGTAACGATCTCTCCTCAACTCAAGGATTTGGTGTTAGAACTTCCCGATCATGCTCAGTTCAACAAGAAACATGGTCATCTTCTCAACTTAGTTACCACTGGTTTCAAAGAAGATATGATGAGAGTCCTATTCCAGTTCTTCGATCCTAAACATCATTGCTTCACTTTCCCAGATTATCAGTTGGTACCCACATTAGAAGAATTCTCCCAGCTGCTCGGGATACCTATCCTGGACCAAATACCTTTCAGTGGTTTAGAAAAGATGCCAAAGTCTGAAGAAGTTGCCGCAGCTTTATGCATGACAAAATCTGACATTGAGACCAATTGGGTAACAAGGAGTGGAACGAAAGGTTTACTTGCCAAATTTCTGATAAGTAAGGCCCGAGAATTCCTAAAAGTTGTGAATGTCCATGCTTTTGAAGATGTTTTAGCATTGCTAATCTATGGTTTGGTGCTATTCCCTAATCCGGACCAATTCATAGATGTGAATGCTATTAAGATATTCCTCACACATAATCTTGTGCCTACCTTGCTTGGAGATGTCTTGCATTCCCTTCACACTCGTACTATGAGGAGGCAAGGGACTCTCATGTGCTGCGTACCTTTGTTGTCTAGGTGGTTTATTTCGCACCTCCCTCAATCAGTCTTGAAGAATGATCAAAATCTGCAATGGTCTCAAAGGACAATGGCACTCTCCCATTCAGACATCCGTTGGTGTTCCAATCTCAGAGAAAACGTCACCCTCATCGACCGTTATGGAGAATTCCCTAATGTACCACTCCTGGGGATAAGGGGAGGTATTACTTATAATCCTGCCTTAGCCCTACGTCAGTTTGGGCATGCTCGAAGAGATGGTCCACATGAAATGATTATTCAAGGTACAGTGTTTGACTATGACAATGACTCTCAAGGTCTCCGCCAAAGGTTTGTACGAGCTTGGGGCATGGTGAAAAGAAGCAATTTAGGAAAGAAAAATTCTATTCCTATGGAGCCTTATCTCAGATGGGTGCGCGCCAGAGCTCGCGAACTTGTCATGCCATATCTTACAGTCGGACCATTGACTGTTGAATCAGAGGCCGAAGGAGCTACTTCCCAGATCATTCCTTATCCAGATATGCCTACTGATGTTGAGGAATTGAAAAGATCCTGGACCCAGTTGAGAGAAGAGAGAGATACTTTCGAAGCTCAGTTCAATACAGAAAGGAAGAAAGTGTTAGAGCTCACCAGTCAGCTTAATGAGGAACGAAGACTCAATGCATATCTTCGCCCGAAAAGAAGTCGCCCCTGGGAGACTTGAGCTTTGTATTTTTACTATTATTCCTTTTGTAATGAACATCGATCAAAAAAAAAAAGTAGCAATAAAACGTTTCCCTCTTGTCGGGGATTTATGCGGAGTTAAATTCCAAAAGTCCTTGAAAACATTTCATACATTGCATCGCATAACATAACATTGCATAACAGGTGTTCTAAAGGACCATATTCTCACGGTCTGCCTCTTAAACAGAAAAATGGATCTCGAACAGACTGTCAAAGATCTCCAGACTCAGAATGCTCAATTCAAGGAGATGATGCTAAGCTTGTCCAAGGGGCAGGAGGAGCTGAAGGCTCTTTTGGCTGATAAGAAGAAGGACAAGAAAGCTGTGAGCTTCATTAACCCGGGCAGAAGGCGTAAAGGACAGGCTACGGGAATCAAATTTGGAATCCCGAATGGCCCAGAAGAGGGGGCGGAAAATGATTCAGAGGAGGAGAATGTTGATTTCTCTAACCCTGAGGATGATGATGAGGAGTATGAAAATGAACAGTACTCTCCGAGAGATGATAAGTATAAATTGCTGGAGGAACGCATGCTAGCCATGGAGGGTCAGAAGACACCTGGTCTGGATTTCGAAAGTTTGGGTCTGGTCTCCGATGTGACCATTCCTCGCAAATTCAAAATCCCCACTTTCAATAAGTACGATGGTGCGTCTTGTCCTCAGATGCATCTAAGGGCTTATGTGAGAAAGATCCAGCCGCATACCACTGATAAGAAACTGTGGATCCATTTCTTCCAAGAGAGTCTATCTGGCACTCAGTTGGAATGGTATTATCAGCTCGAGAGCTCTGACATCCGCACCTGGACTGATCTAGCAACGGCTTTCTACAAGCAGTACCAGTACAATTCTGAATTAGCACCTACTCGGCTACAGTTGCAGAATATGGCCATGGGATCTAAAGAAAGCTTCAAAGAGTATGCTCAGAAATGGAGAGATTTGGCCGGCAGGGTCAAACCCCCTATGACTGACCGAGAATTAGTAGACATGTTCATGGGTACTCTGACTGGCCCATTCTACAGCCACCTACTGGGGAGTTCTTCATCAGGTTTCACTGAACTTATACTGACAGGTGAACGGGTGGAGAGCGGCATTCGAAGTGGAAAATTACAGGCAGCTACTTCTACAAGCAGTAAAAAGTCCTACCATGGGAAGAATGAATCGAATGCTGTGTATGGTCAAAAGAATCATAATAAGAAAATCGGTGACCATGCCATCGGAGCAGTGACGATCGCAGCCCCGCCAGCTCAAAACTTCCAGCAAAGACAAGACAGACCAAGAAGGCGGTTTACCAAGCTCAATATGACTTTAGCACAAGCACTGCAAAGTATGCTGAAGGTAAACCTAATCACTCTCAGAGGTCCTCCTGCGAATGTCAACACTGCTTCGCCTCGTTATAATCCCAATGCCAGGTGTGCATATCACTCCGATAGCCCCGGGCATGATACAAATGATTGTTGGCTGTTGAAGAATAAGATTCAGGACATGATCGATGCTGGGGAAATTGAGTTCGAGCCTCCGGAGACTCCTAATGTCATCAATGCACCTATGCCTAATCATGACAAGGCTGTTAATGCTCTCAACGATGATTCTCTCATCACTACTGTAGCGGACTTAACATCTCCTCTCCCGATCATAAAGCGGAATTTATCGCAAGCTGGTTTATTTCCAGGTTGTACTGAAGATTGCAATCTCTGCACACTTTGGCCCGCGGACTGCTTGAAATTGAAACATGGCATTCAACGGCTGATGGACGACCGTATAATTCTCTTTGAAAGGGTTTCTAAAACGGAAAACCCTATTGAAGAAATATCTATGATTGCAAGGTCCAAAGTTCCGGTTAAGATTACCGCTCCCAGGGTACCTGTGAAGATCATTGCTGAGCCCAAGGTAGCTCCCCGGATCATTACTGCACCTGGCCCAATACCGTACTCCTCAAGCAAGGCCATTCCGGGGAATTATGGAGGTGAGGTTTACATCCATGGCGTAAAGCAAGTTGGTGACTCTGCTAATCCTAATGACATTGTTGGGACTAGTAAAGTTACTCGAAGTGGAAGGATCTTCTCTCCAGAAATCTCACCCCCAGCTCCTGAGACTCGAGGAAAGGAACCAGTCAATCCTTCTCAGTCAGAGACACCTGTCGAAGATACTACTGAAGACGTTGCCAAACGAGAAATGGAAGAAGTGTTGAAAATCATCCGCAAGAGTGATTTTGATGTGGTAGAGCAGTTGGGGCACACTCCTTCCAAAATCTCGATGTTGTCCTTGTTGTTGTCTTCTGAATCTCATGCCAATGCCTTGATAAAATTCCTGAAGACTGCCCATGTACCTCAGGAGACCTCCGTCGATCAGTTCGAAAATTATGTTGCTAATCTGACTGTCGACGGTGGCCTAGGTTTTTCCAATGCTGACCTGACACCAGCGGGAAAGGACCATAATAAGGCTCTGCATATCTCCATTGAGTGTAAAGGGATCACCATGTCTCATGTGCTGATCGATAATGGCTCTTCTTTGAATGTGTTACCAAAAACCGTGCTCGAGAAACTTGACTGCAAGAGCGTTGAACTGAAGCCTAGTGACATTGTGGTGCGGGCTTACGATGGTGCAAAGAGTGTTGTCCACGGTGAAGTTGTTCTCCCTATCAAGATAGGACCTCAAGTTTTCAACACTACCTTTTATGTAATGAACATTCGACCTGCCTACTCCTGCCTACTGGGGCGCCCTTAGATTCATGAGGCAGGTGCCGTGGCTTCGTCCCTCCATCAAAAGCTGAGGTATCCAATAGAGGGCAAGATCGTCACTGTGTGTGGGGAGGAAGAATACATTGTTAGTAGTGTGCATACCTTCAGATACGTTGAGATGGATGGTGAATTCTTCGAGACTCCAACTCAGTCATTTGAAGTGGTTTCTCCGCCCGATCCTGTCCTTAAGCCGACTCCCCTTGTGCCCAAGGTTACTCGTGCTCCTCCTGCTATGATTTCTCTGAAAGATGCTCAAGCTGTGGTTGAAGATGGTGGCTGTACTGGCTGGGGTCAACTGATCAACGTACCGTACAAGTCTGACAAAGCTGGTCTGGGATTCAACTCTGAGAAGACGGTCAAAGATCAAATCAATGTTGTAGAAGATGCTGACAGTGATTGCGACCTGGATAGTTGGATCTACCCAACAATTGGCGACGGACTCAATAATTGGAAGGCTGAAGACACTATCCCGATCTCCTTTAGTCAGGAGTAATTGTTATTGTCTATTTAGCATTGCAAATTCTAATTGAACTTCTTAAAGCATTGTGTCTATACCCGGGGCACAATAGCTAATTTGTTAAGGGTTTTGTCATTTCATAAGCATATTTTCATATTCAATAAATCAATGGACATTTTCGCATTCAAATGTTGCGCTCTTTATTTTTCCTGTCGTCTTTTAAACAAGCTATGCTTTCTTACACACACTCACGTAACAAATTGCAGATCCGTACTCACTCTGGATCCTATTGATAATAATTCCGCTACTGTTCATTATGACTTTGAAAATCCAATCTACCAAGCCGAAGATGGAAGTGAGGAAGATTGTGAAGTCCCTGGAGAGCTTGCCAGATTGTTACTGCAAGAGGAAAGGACTATACAGCCGCATGAAGAGTCCCTCGAAATTGTAAATCTGGGTACTGAGGTAGACAGAAAAGAAGTCAAAATAGGAGCAGGATTGGAAAGCAGTGTCAAGGAAAGATTGGTTCGGATGTTGCATGACTATGTAGAGGTTTTCGCCTGGTCTTATGAAGACATGCCTGGGTTGGATACTAATATAGTGGTGCATCGGCTGCCTACGAAGGAAGACTGCCGTCCTGTCAAGCAAAAGGTTCGCCGCATGCGTCCCGAAATGTCTGAGAAAATCAAAGCCGAGGTTATGAAACAATTCAATGCCGGTTTCCTAGCCGTTACTTCCTATCCTCAATGGGTTGCTAATGTGGTGCCAGTGCCAAAGAAGGATGGTAAGGTGCGAATGTGCGTAGATTACCGAGACCTGAATAAAGCAAGTCCCAAAGACGACTTTCCACTCCCGCACATTGATGTTCTGGTAGATAACACCGCTCAACACAAAGTATTCTCATTCATGGATGGATTCTCGGGTTATAACCAGATTAAGATGGCACCTGAGGACATGGAGAAAACTACGTTTGTGACGCAATGTGGCACTTTCTGTTACAAAGTAATGCCGTTCGGTCTAAAGAACGCCGGGGCAACATACCAGCGTGCTATGGTGGTTTTGTTCCATGATATGATTCACCATGAGATAGAGGTATATGTGGATGACATGATAGCTAGATCTCATACTGAAGAAGAGCATCTCGATCATTTATACAAACTGTTCGAGAGGCTGAAGAAGTACAAGTTGAGATTGAATCCGAACAAATGCACTTTTGGAGTAAGATCCGGTAAACTCTTAGGCTTTATTGTCAGTGGTAAAGGAATTGAGGTTGACCCGGCTAAAGTAAGAGCTATTCAAGAAATGCCAATTCCCCGTACGGAGAAAGAAGCCAGAGGTTTCTTGGGACGCTTGAACTACATTGCTCGATTTATCTCCCACTTGACCGCCACTTGCAAACCCATCTTCAAATTACTGAGGAAGAATCAAGAGATGATATGGAATGACGAATGCCAAGAAGCTTTTGACAAAATCAAGAACTACCTCCAGGAACCTCCAATTCTGATACCACCAGTTGAAGGAAGACCTCTAATCATGTATTTGATCGTGTTAGAAAATTCAATGGGGTGCGTATTGGGGCAACATGACGAGTCTGGTCGAAAAGAGCATGCCATATACTACCTGAGCAAAAAGTTTACCGACTGTGAAACAAGATACTCACTGCTCGAGAGAACTTGCTGTGCTTTGGCCTGGGCTGCTCGCCGACTAAGACAGTATATGTCGAATCATACCACTTTGTTGATTTCTAGGATGGATCCCATCAAATACATGTTCGAGAAGCCCGCTCTCTCCGGAAGAATAGCGAGATGGCAGATGATCTTAACAGAGTACGATATCCAGTACACTTCCCAGAAAGCAATCAAAGGAAGCGTGCTGGCTGATCATTTGGCTCATCAAGCGGTGGATGATTACCAATCTATGAATTTTGAGTTCCCAGATGAGGATGTCATGTTTGTTGCTGATAATGAAAAACCTAAACCAGATGAAGGACCCGAATGGGGATCCCGATGGACTATGGTCTTTGATGGATCTTCTAATGCATTGGGCCATGGTGTTGGGGTTGTACTCATTTCTCCTGGAGGTTACCATACGCCTCTCACTGCTAGACTATGTTTTCATTGTACCAATAATATGGTTGAGTATGAAGCATGTATTTTTGGACTCAAAGCTGCTATAGATTGGCGAATCAAGCTTTTGAGTGTGTACGGAGATTCGGCCTTGGTAATCAGTCAGATCAACGGAGAATGGGAGACTAAACATCCAAATCTCATCCCTTATCGAGAGCGGATGATGACATTAATCCCATACTTTGAAGAGATTACATTTGAACATATTCCACGAGAGGAGAATCAGTTGGCAGACGCATTAGCTACCATGTCATCTATGTTCAGAGTCAGATGGGACGGTGAAGCTCCCATGGTTACCATTGGACGGTTAGATGAACCAGCATACTGTTATGGACTTAACACTGAGAAGGTACAGGAGAAACCTTGGTTCCACGACGTAAGAAGATATTTAGAGACTCAGGAATACCCTGAAGGGGCATCCATCAAGGACAGAAAATTCCTGAGGAAGTTCTCCGCTAAATTCTTTCTGAGTAATGGAGTATTGTACAAACGTAATCATGATTCAACTTTGCTTCGCTGTGTGGATAAAAAGGAAGCGGAAAAGATTATGGAAGACATGCATGACGGTATTTTTGGGACTCATCCTAATGGACATACCATGGCCAAGAAGATTCTGAGATCAGGGTATTATTGGTCTACCATGGAAGCTGATTGCCACCATCACTCCAGAACCTGCCACAAGTGTCAGATCTATGCGGATAAAGTACATGTACCTCCTGCTCCATTGAACGTGTTAACAGCGCCTTGGCCCTTTGCAATGTGGGGCATCGATATGATTGGAGAGATTAAACCTACGGCTTCTAATGGACATCGCTTCATTCTCGTCGCTATTGATTACTTCACCAAGTGGGTAGAGGCAGCCTCATTCGCTTCTGTCACCAAGAATGTGGTGGCACGGTTCGTCAAGAATAGCCTTATTTGTCGATACGGCATCCCTGAAAGGATTATCACTGACAATGGTACTAATTTGAACAACAAGATGATTACTGAACTCTGCACGCAGTTCAAAATTAAGCACCATAACTCTTCTCCGTACCGGCCAAAGATGAATGGCGCCGTGGAGGCTGCTAATAAGAACATTAAGAAGATCATACAAAAGATGACAGTAACGTACAAAGGCTGGCACGAGATGTTACCATTTGCTCTCCATGGTTATCGCACTTCAGTACGCACTTCGACGGGGGCAACTCCTTTCTCTTTAGTCTACGGAACGGAAGCTGTTTTACCAGTGGAAGTCCAGATTCCTTCTATAAGAATCATGAAAGAGGCGGGCTTAGACGAGGATGAATGGATTCAGACTCGGCTCGACCAAATAAACTTGATTGATGAGAAGAGACTTGCGGCTGTTTGTCACGGTCAGATATACCAGAAGCGCATGACCCAAGCATTTAACAAAAGGGTCAAGAGACAGGTGTATCAGGTAGGCGACTTGGTGATCAAGCGTATCACTCTACCACAAGGTGATCCCAGAGGCAAGTGGACTCCCACATACGAAGGGCCATTTGTGGTTAAGAAGGTATTCTCTGGTGGAGCCATGATACTTGCTACAATGGATGGCGAAGACTTCCCGCATCCTGTGAACGCGGACATAGTTAAAAAATACTACGCATAAAAGAGACCCGCTAGGTCGACGTACCTAGGCAAAAGTAAGGGCATCCCGGCGAACCAAAAGGGTTCGGGCAAAAGTTAGGGATAAATATATAAAGACGTATACCCGGCAAGTCGAAAATCTGAAAAGGCGGCTTGGGCAAAAAGGGGTATCCCGGTGGACTGAAAACCTGAAAAGGCGGTCCAGGCAAAAATTAGGGATTAAAGCGTATGACTATGTCCCGTTCTCTGCCACCTTCACCCAAGTTCAAGGGGCTGAACAAGCCAATCACCTCTATCCGACAGCAGGAGATGAGATGCTTGAAGACATAATGACAGTAATGGAGTCAAAATCAATAGGGCTTATTCTGCATAGCTTTCTTTTTGTTGTCTTGACAACTTCCTCTTACTAGGATTTCTGTCTCCTTGTACACAAATTGCCTGTTTATAGGCCCTCTTTCAAAATCAATACAATTTCATTTCCAAAAAGATGCTTTTGTTTTTACCTTTTCTGTTTTGTTTGCGTAAACGTCCATTAATTTAACTTGAATTGACTTATGCACTTGAATATGACCCATGTTTACAAAAATGCATGCCTAAAATAGCAATAGCAATTACGACACAACTTCAGGATCGAGGAGAAGGTCTAACCACGCTTTCCAAGGAGGCTGTTACTAATTCGATTCCCCGGCAACGCCAATTATTCCCCAGAAGAGGTCGGCATCGCCCTACCGAAAGGTCATCCCTTCTATCCCCAGCCAGGCCCGTTGGACAGAACCCGAATCCCCAGCTAAGGAAGGGCCATCGATACCAATGTCTCCGACCAGCAGACTGGGATCTATCTCCCCAGTAGAGTCCCCTGGAAGAATGTTTCAGACGCCTAATGCATTCGTTACATCATTTCATATTACATACCTGCATACAACGCTCACATTTACTTCATTCCGCGTCATACACTTTACATCATTTCATGATATATACATGCATACACATGCATATCAGGTTCGCGATCATAAAACATCTCATGCATCATGACAGTGCATAAAACTAACTTTATTTTTCAGGTCAATTATCCTCCTGACACAGTCAAAACAAAGGTCCATTCAGACGGACATCCTCATCAATTACATTCAGAATTCAACTATAACCCTCAGACACTGCCTAGCATACGGTATATTCTGAGGTGTAGTCTAGCGTACGACTACTTTCTTCTTCAGATACATCTTTCAGATCTGCTCCATGTCAACATCCATTCTGACATCCTCCTAACGATGGCATCTATAAGCCCATCCCAAATATTCATTGCAAATACAGCATACACAAATACTATCAGATATGGCCTACCGTACGGTTCTTTCTGATTCAGCCCAACATATGACTCCTTCCACTCAGATACGATCTAACGGACGATCCATTCTGATCTTCAACTATCCCAACACGGTTTAATGTACGACCCAGTTGGACCTTCACTTCTCAGATATAGCCTAGCGTACGGTTCATCCTGATTCATCTCAACATATGACTCCTTTAACTCAGATACGATCTAGCATACGATCCATTCTGACCTTCAACAAATCAGATACGATCTAGCGTACGATCCATTCTGACCTTCAATAACTCAGATACAGTCTAATGTACGACCAAGTTAGACCTTCAAATCTTCAAATACCACTCAAATACAGTCTAATGTACGACCAAGTTAGACCGTCAAGTCCTCGGATTCTGCCCAGATACAGTCTAATGTACGACCAAGTTAGACCCTCATCCCTTGCTCAGGTGCTACCTTCGGACAGGTACATTCCTGAATGGTAGTCGGGTATACGGCTACTCCCTTTCTCAGGTGCTACCTTCAGACAGGTACATTCCTGAATGGTGGTCTAGTATACGACCACTCCCTTTCTCAGGTGCTACCTTCGGACAGGTACATTCCTGAATGGTAGTCTAGTATACGGCTACTCCCTTTCTCAGGTGCTACCTTCGGACAGGTACATTCCTGAATGGTAGTCTAGTATACGGCTACTCCCTTTCTCAGGTGCTACCTTCGGACAGGTACATTCCTGAATGGTGGTCTAGTATACGACCACTCCCTTTCTCAGGTGCTACCTTCAGACAGGTACATTCCTGAATGGTAGTCTAGTATACGGCTACTCCCTTTCTCAGGTGCTACCTTCGGACAGGTACATTCCTGAATGGTAGTCTAGTATACGGCTACTCCCTTTCTCAGGTGCTACCTTCGGACAGGTACCTTCCTGAATGGTAGTCTAGTATACGGCTACTCCCTTTCTCAGGTGCTACCTTCGGACAGGTACGTTCCTGAATGGTAGTCTAGTATACGGCTACTCTCTTTGCTCAGGTGCTACCTTCGGACAGGTACATTCCTGAATGGTAGTCTAGTATACGACTACTCCCTTTCTCAGGTGCTACCTTCGGACAGGTACATTCCTGAATGGTAGTCTAGTATACGGCTACTCCCTTTCTCAGGTGCTACCTTCGGACAGGTACATTCCTGAATGGTAGTCTAGTATACGACTACTCCCTTTCTCAGGTGCTACCTTCGGACAGGTACATTCCTGAATGGTAGTCTGGCATACGACTACTCCCTTTTCAGCAGATTCAGCCTAACGGACGGCCCATTCTGCAACTCAGAGACGATCTAGCATACGATCCATTCTGATCTTTCATCCCCATCAAAGTCATCCGCCTAATGAACAGCTCACTCTGGTATTCAGACACGGTCTAACGTATGATCCATGCTGATCCCATATCCCCAGCAGTATATAGCATACTCTGACTCCCCAGCGAAGTCAACAACATGATGGATGATTCACTATACGGTCTGATGTACGACCCGGTGTGACACCCATGTCTCCAGATATCGTCTAACGTACGACACAATCGGGAAATCTCCTCATCAAGTTTCCTGGATGGCATCTCTAAGCCCATCTCCGTCAAGACAAATGGACAAGTGCAAATTTTTGGGGCATTCTAAGTGTTCAATAATCTTTCACCTCCAGACCACGAACGGCACATGCCATTCTACTCTCTCGGTTCGAGAATATTGAACAGGGGCAGCTGTCATACCCCAAAATTTGCCCGTTGGCATTACCAAAGCATTTTCCAAGACCCTCTGACTTGTTCTGCAAGGCACTGATATCAAATGGACAAAAGCCCACTCACAACAGGCCCAATCCACAGGCGGCCCAAAATAACTGGCTCGCTAGGCGAGCAGCTTCTTCGCCTAGCGAACATTGCATCATGCCACTCGCCCAGCGAAGCGTTGGATCCAGGAAAAAGCCCAGACCTAGTTTGCTCGCTAGGCGAGCAATTCCTTCGCCTAGCGAAGCTTGCGAGAATTTGAATCTTTGGACCTCATTTTAAGCCCACTAGGTCACCATTACCACTACTATAAATACCTACTCCTCTGCCACGAAAAAGACACACAGAGACAGACACAGACGGACAGAGACGGACGAAGACGGACGGAAACACGCATCCAGAGGGAGAAACACAGAAACCCTGCTGATCCAAAGAGTTCAGAAGGCGGAAACCCTGAAGGCCGCTTACCCGCTCCGAAGCTACCGTCGCCCAACTCAATCCGGCTCGCCAATTCAAGGTTGCAACTCGATTTGCAAACAGGTTTGCATCACTATTATCGCTTTAGTTTCTTACTTGGCATATGATTTAGGATTCTTAATCGACATGTGATCATCACTTTAGGTTCTTATTTTGCATGTGGTACTGCTTTAGTGTCTTAATTTGCATGTGATGTCGTTTTGTGCTCTCATTTGGCATATGGTACCACTTCATGTTCTTAATTTGTGGAGGATATTATAATTGAATTCATAAACATTTTGAAGTTTTGCATGAGAATTTAAATGTGCTTGAATATTGTGAAACTGAACCATATAATTATGTGTTGGATGCCATAAGCCATGCTGCAGGTTGAGGTCATAATGTTCTCAAATTTCAAACCCGTGGCCGCTCGCTAGCTCATCGCTAGGCGAGCCCGCAGCGAGCCTTCGCTGAGCCTTCGCTAGGCGAAGCAGAGGCGACCGGACCAGGGGCTGCTTTGCCTTTTTGCTGCCCATTTCATGTTTACCTGATGATGATTCTGCATTATTTGGCTTAAATTTCTGACTGTTATATTTATTTTATGGGGCAATTTCCAATTGTATTTTGCCTCAATGCTCTAATCCGTGTGTTGCATGATGTAAAGGCCAGCATACTTCCAAAGAAATAACCGGCTAGGCATGCCGCTTTAGGTGTGGACATTCTTGAGGAGATGGCTTTTGGATGACCTAAGTTTAATATGGAGATTCATCTTGAATCACCAAGCTTGATTTTTAATGTATTGATTTCATTGATTTCCGGTGGACCTAATTACCTAACTGATTACGGCTATTTAATTAATTGTTAAAATCCGGACTTTAAATAAATGATATCGGACCTCTCTTTATTACCCCACGATTACGTAATACGGTCATGTCCCGCGAATATGGGGATATCCTTAGCAAAGACCCTTCGGTTAAATCATCATAGTCCCTCGGATGTTGCCTTCGGAAATACGACTTTGTCCCTCGATGACCCTTCGGTGTAGCCTACGGTTAAATGATGATAGTCCCTTCGAATGCTAAGGTATCCTCACAACTGTTGCCTTCAATGACCAATCGATGACCCTACGATGACCCTTCTACATCCCAAGGATAAAACTACTTACTTCTCAATAGTAAGGACAGTTTTACCCTCATAAGGATAGGAAACGCCCGGAAAGACCTCGGACAGGTATAACCTTAATTGCTCATTCATAACCAAAAAATATACTTTTCACCTCACACCTTTCAAACATCTTTTTGGAAAATCACCACTTAGCATACATCCGCACTAGGATCATTGCCGAGTTATATTTTTCTAAACTATTTTCTAAATTAAAACGAGATAACCACTTTGTACACATTCATGCAAGAATCATTACAAAGTTAAATTCTCATTTTGCAAAACATTTTTCACACCTTTCTCAACCACCTTTTTCAAACTAGAAAACATAAATGATTGAGCAATTAAGAGCCCATGGATAACCATGGATACAAAGGGTGCTAATACCTTCCCTTTGTATAAAGTACCTCCCGAACCTAAGAATTTAAAATTAAGGTCTTTCCTGTTCTTTTCCACCTTTCCTTATGGGATAAAAGAAAAGTCGGTGGCGACTCTTGCTAACCGCGACATTGCGATTTCAAATCCAATAAAGTCCAGTTCACCGTATGACAGCTTCTCGATCCTCAATCCACAAGGGTGATGCCTCAATAATCAAATTCTCTCTCACTTGCACATCATCCAATTGGATCACATGGGACATATAGAGAATATACCTCTTAAGTTGAGACACGTGAAAGACATCATGAATATTTGAAAGAGACGGTGCTAAGGTAACTCTATAGGCCACTTCCCATACTCTCTAAAGGATCTGATACAACCCAATAAAACGAGGCGTGAGCTTTCAAGACTTTAATGCACGACAAACACCAGTCACCAGAGTGACTCTCAAGAACACATGATCTCCCTCTCAGAGTTAAAGTGTCTTCCTTCATTTATCATGATAACTCTTATGCCCGCTCTGCGATGCTTTCAACTTCTCCTGAATCATCTTAACCTTTTCAGTAGTCTGCTGAACAATCTCATATCCAAGTACAACACTTTCACCCGACTCATACCAACACAAAGGTGTCCTACACCTTCTATCATGCAAATATTTAAAAGGTGTCATTCCAATACTAGAATGGAAACTGTTGTTACAGGTAAACTCAATCAACGACAATTAACTATCACAATTATCTCCTTGATCTAAAACATATGCCCTCAACAAATCTTCCAAAAACTGGATAGTCTTTTCTGTCTGACCGTCCATCTGCGGATGTTAAGTCGAACTCAACCTCAACTTGGTTCCCAAGGTTTCTTTCAAACTCTCTCAAGACCTTGATGTGGACCTCAAATATCTATCTGAAACAATACCCAAAGGAATACCATGCAACTTCACAATCTCATTGATGTAGATCTCAGTCTGTTTTTGCAACGGGTAACTGATCTTTATCAGAACAAAATGAGTCGACTTAGTCCGTCAATCCACAAAAATATAGATCAAATCACTTCATTTTGTGGTCTTTGGCAAACCCACCACAAAATCCATAAAGATAATATCCAACTTCCGCTCAAGAATTCTCAAAGGTTGCATCAATCCAGACGGCTTCTGATGCTCAATCTTTGACTTCTGACAAGTCAAACAGGAATAAACAAACTGAACAATATCCTTCTTCATACCTGGCCACAAAAACATCTTAAAAACTTGATACATCTTCATGGCTCTGAGATGAATACTCAAACTACTCTTATGACCTTATTCAAGAATTATCTTCTTAAGATATGGCAAATCCAAAACACAAACTCTGTCTTGAAACTTTATAATCCCATTCTCATCTACTCTGAAGTCCACTTCTTTACCTTGATTGATTAGCAACAATCGATCAATCAATCCCAAATCTAACCTCTGACCTTCCTTGATATTTTCTAGTAAGCTACTAGTTAACTTAAGCATACCGAACTTCATACTTCTTGGCGTCATCTCACACATCAAGCTAAGATCTCTGAACTCCTCAATCAAATCCAATTCTTTAACCATTAACGCTGACATATGCAAGGACTTCCTACTCAATGCATTTTATACATATTAGCTTTACCAGGATGGGAATTCAACTCAAAATCGTAGTCCTTCAAAAATTCTAGCCACCTCTTATGTCTCATATTTAGCTCATTCTGACAAATAGATACTCCATACTCTTACGATTACTGAAAACTTCAAACCTCGAACCATACAGATAATGCCTCCAAACATTAAGCATAAAGATTACTCCTGCCAACCATAAATCATGGGTAGGATAAATCCTCTCATTTGTCTTGAGTTATCTCTAAGCATAAGCTACAACTTGACTCTTATGCATAATCACATCACCTAAACCCATCTTAGATGCATCATAATACATAACAAAAGAATCACTCGCATCTAGTAATATTAAAACTGGTGCTGACGTAAACCTTTTCTTCAACTCTTGGAAACTTTCTTCACACTGAACATCCTACAAATAAGCTTGCCCTTTTCGAGTCAATTGAGTCAAAGGAAAATTCAACTTCTAAAAGCCTTCTATAAACCTTCTACAGTAACCAGCCAAACCCAAAAAAATTTGATCTCTGTAATCGACTTAGGAGTCTCCCACTGTAAATCCATGAAAAATCCTATTCATGTACTCCATGAATACTCCTGGCGCATTAGACACACCGAAAGACATCACCGAATACTCATAATGACCATAACGAGTTTTAAACATAATCTTCAAAATATCTTCTGACTTTACTCGAATCTGATGATAACCTAATCTCAAATCAATCTTGCTAAAAACACAAGCTCTAACCAATTAATCCATAAGGTCGTCAATCCTAGAAAGAAGATACTTATTCTTAATAGTAACCCTATTCAACTACTGATAATCCACACACAACCTCATGATCTCATCTTTATTTTTAACCAACAACATTGGCGCTCCCCACGAAGACACACTAGGTATGGCAAAATTCTTCTCCAACAGATCTTCTAACTGTTTCTTCAGCTCGCTCAAATCTGACATGGACATCATATACGGTGCCATCGATACATGTCTAGTGCCATGTACTAAATCTATGGCAAACTCAATTTCATGCTCCGACGACAAATTACAAATATCCTCAGGAAAAACATCAGATAACTCACACACAACAAGCAGGTCAACATCCACCGCTTCACCATCCACTCTCAAGGAAGCAAACTTCACGATCACCTAATCATCCTGCTTCAAGCACATCTCTACTTGATTGGCGAATATGAATCTCGAATCCGTACTCTATTCAGGTTCGGGAAACAACACGGTCTTATCAAAATATTTGATAGGAACATGGTTGAACTCCAACCTATTCATCCCCAGAATAATATCGAGTTGACTCAGAGGCAAAAAAATCAAGTCAACTCCAAAGTCTTTACCATAAATGGCAAAGAACAATTCAAACAAACCAACAAAGTAGTCATTAAACCATTGGCCAGGGTATCAATGACCATACTTCCCTTCATCGAAGACACTACTAAATTCAAATTGACCATACAATCATGCAATATGAACGAATGTGTCTCACCCGTATCAGTGATAGCAACAAAAGAGACACCATTAATAAAACACGTACCTTTAATCAAATTATATGATCTCAAGACCTCCATACCAATAAGAGAAAACATCTCCCCGCTAGCTCGCGTGGCATATGGAACTTTCCTCGACTTCTGACACTGATACTGATAGGACCTAGTTCTCCACAGTTGAAATAAGTCAGAATGACGCCTTTTCACTCAGAGGCACGATGTCCCTGCTCCCCACACTTGAAACACTTCAGGTATATGCTCTTGCACTCAGCAACATAATGAACTAACTCTCCACACTTGAAACATCTCAAAGAAGTAGAAACTCCTCCCCCACTTGATCCACTCCCTTCTACAGCCTTCTGTTGGAACTTCTGATTCCCTTTAGCAACTAGAGTCACATACGGCTTAGCACGGTGCTGACACTCACTCTTCTTCTCACTCACACTCTTATACTGAGCAAATCCGCCTCTAATATCCTCATCATAAAACCTGCATTTATTCACTAACACTAAGAAACGGCGAATCTCTTGATAGCTTATGAACAACTTAGTCTCAGGATGTAAGCCACTCTTAAACTTCACACAGTAGGAACCCTTAGCTTCCACACGATTATAGTGAGGACAAAATCTTGACTGATCCTCAAACTTAGATGCATAGTCAACTACAGTCATATTCCCCTGATTTAGTTCCAAGAACTCTATTTATTTACGGCTACATACATCAGCTGGAAAATACTTGTTCATAAACTCATTCTTGAAATAGCTCAAGTGATTTCCGCATTAGCAGCTTCCAGCCTCTGACGAGTATTCTCCAACCAATATTCAGCTTCCTCAGACAACATATGTGTTCCGAACAACACCTTATATGCATCAGTGTAGACCATAATCTTGAAAATCTTCTCCAACCTCCTGAAGCCAAGTGTGAGCACCTTCATGCTCTTACATTCCCTTGAAAGTAGGAAAATATTTCTTCTAGAACTTTCCCATCCCACAGAACTCATCAGCTCATTCTGATTAGCATGCAACATTTTATTCGCTCTCCATCACATGAGCCATCGCCTCCAGAGCATTAGCAATCACATGATTATTCATGCAACCATTTCTTTCTGCACTACCAACCAAGATAAGTTAACCAATCGTAACCAGTAAAGCAAATAATTGTTACAGGAACCAATAACACCAACAATGTTTAACACACATGTTGTACATAATGGTATAAATAAGTTCACAAAACCTAGGCCTAATGACCTTACCTGCTATAATACCAACTATGTAACACCCTAAACCCCAAACACTTATTTTATAAAAACATGCAAATAATTCACTCAACAACAGGGTGCCATATTTTCTCAACATAAAATAACTTTCTCAGTTAACATATTATGGAAGCGAAAATAAATAATAACAACTCAATTTCATTTGTCTCATGAATATAAATTAACCTCATTTCAACTCATAAAAAAACTTCAACAACTCTCAGAAACACCAAATAGAAAGGTAACTCATCAAAGTGTTACACTATCAGAGTGACACGCAGAAACTAAAGTAACTTAAAAGCGATAAATAATGAAAAATGATACTACACCATCCACCAAACACAACATCAACTAAGACTTCTCTATCTGAGTATATGCACCACAAGCATAAAGAACAAGACAAAAAAAAGAGGGATGAGAAATACATTCATATAGGTTAGCAGTGCATAAGAAAACAAGGATAGTTTAATATAATATCACTCATCATTGACATAAACTGTCCATAACAATATCAATCACAAACTCAGTTATGTATGCAATGTATTCATCTTCTCTACTCCAACCCATGTGGTACCAAGATTTTTGGATATCAGAGGTATGTTATTCATTAATCCACTCATCACTGGTTCCATCTCTATATCTGGTTCCATCTCTGAACCATCAGACTCGTCATGGGTTCCATCTCTGAACCTAAGACTCGTCACTACACCGAAGTTTATCACATATCTTTGATATACATGATGCATGAATGCAACAAATAAATGCAATACTCGTCTCAAACCTCCAACTCCCATACTCATTATTGATTCATCTATGAACCTAAAACTTAGCATGAATATCACCAATATAAGGCAACAACGATGGTTTTTCTCTGAACCAACATCTAAATACAACTCAACATTTTATCATAACTCATAATAATAATTAAATCTTGTAATTTATCAACAAAACTCGTTAATACTCATTAATGATATCAAAACGAAATCGAATAAATATCGAAAGAAGAATGTACTCGAAAAGTTAAGTCAACGACCCAAAATTGGTCAAACAAGGGCATGACAATCATCCATACAGGCATGACGGTTGTCATGCCTATCTGTCATCCCTCTCTTACACACACAAAATCGTTATCACATTGACGCTCAGGCAAGGAACCCATCCCCGAGGTCCATGACGGTCTGCCCGTCTCCATGAGGACGTTCGTCAGCCTGACCAATGTAGTGACAATTGGCCCCCCACGAAGGTGACGTCCGTCACAACTGTACAAAACACTGATTCTTTGTTTTTCACCATTGGAACACTTCCAAAACTCCTATTTCGAACCCAAAAAACCTAAAACTCATACGATCTCTAGATTCAACAATTTCATAAAAGTAGAAAAATAAAAAATAAAAGAGAAAGAGGATAATTAATCTTCTCTATTCTTATGCCTTAAAGACACATATCATGAGCAATCCCCCCCTCCTCAAATCTGCCGCAAATTTGAAGTTACAAGGATGAAATCTTTCTCTTCTCCTACATGTTGCTATGCTAGGTCTCTCTTTAACTCTGCTGACAACTATTCTCCCAACAACAACCCTAACTCTAATTCTCTTATCTATTTAAATAAAATTCTACTAATTTTATTAATTTACTAACTCCTTTTAATTCCACCATTTTCCTCAATTTTTATTCTAATTTCCTCCTAAAGGCTCAATTTCTCAATATTTCTGTTATTTAATTAATTAAAATTAATGATAATTCTAATAAAATTCTATCCAACCTCAATAATATCAATAAATCAAATAGAGCATTCAAATAAAATCATAAAAAGTATTTAACTCAATTAAAATATTAAAAGTAAAAAATCAGGGTGTTATATAGATAGTATTAATTGAATGTACAATTGGAAGAAGAAAATAAAATAGCATTGGAAACTAAAAGCGACATTTATTTTGAGACAAATAATTTTTATAAATGTGACATTTATTTTGAGACAGAGAGAGTAATAAATTGTTAATGTTAGGTGTTCGTTAAAAATATATATTGAAAAGATCTCACATAACTTCGTGTTATATTATAAGACGCAAAAACACATTAAAATTGTTTTTGACATTTTTTTTATACTCTTATGTTAGAGTATTGTGAAATTGAGTTAAATATTTATTTTAGAAAGTGTACTGATCGGTCGTGGGCGTGTTTGAGGGTAGTTTAAGTGTTGAACAATTTTCACATATTATTATTATCTTATTGTCATTTGATAACGAATGTCGTTTTATTTAATGTGGAGTTTTCACATATTGTCTTGTATTGTGATTGTGCTCTTTATTGTCTTTTATGGACCCCTCCAGTTTTGCATACGTGTCCTCCTCGGTTATGACATGACATTTTGTTTGTGGTGCCATATCAGCAAGTCTGACTTTTATTAAAATTAAATAATTATTTTATAAAAAAATCATTTAAAATATTTTTTATTATATTTATCTATTTATATAATGTTATTAAATTCTTAAAATAAAGAACACATTTCATTGTTCACGTTTCCAGGTCCTAATTCATCTCTCCTCAAGAATCCTAACCCCCTTTCACGACCAATTAATATAAATTGAATCAATCCCCCAATATTTCACTTAAATATTTTGAAGCTCAATCATCATCTTTCATCGTCACATCTCAATCACCATTTTTCGAAGCTCATTCAACTCGCAAAAGTTCGTGTATGGGTTTTAAACTTTGTGTTTGTGAAGATGATGAATGCATGATCTCAATAGGATAGCAATGGGGAAGTCAAGTAATGTCTAAGATATGTTTATTTGTCCTTTTTGCAAGTGTCAATGGTCCACATGTTTCCTTCTCTTCATTCATATTTAGTGGTCCACCATGCTTTTTTTATATATTCTTGTGGTCCCACTTGTAATGTTGTTTGATTTTTTTCTCATTGTGGATCCATTGTTGTTCATTTAAATAATTTTTTCGATTATTTCTCAGGCCCACTAAAAGTCATAAGATTAGGTTGAGATTACACCATAGGAGAAGATTAGTAGATAAACTTGTTAAATGGTTTGTTGGTGGAGATGTTTCTGAGATGAATTGGAAATGGGGTGTGACTTACATGTCATACATAGAATTGAGGAGTTTGATTCACATCGTGGATTATAAGAATATAAAGTGTTTGTGCTATTGGAACCCTGAATTTAACTTTTCTCATGGTCTTAGACCCTTGAATAATAATCAGGATGTTCTGTAATTTTCCAAAAATATCATAGGATATGAGGCAATAGATGTATATGTAGAGTACAATGTGAAAATTTTTGAGATAGTATAGGTCTTATGCAAGTGAATTGGAACTTGGAAACATACAAAATGAAAGGTGTTTTTGATTTACAGAATTTAAAAACATTATATAAATAGATAAATATAATTTAAAATGTTTTTTTAAAAAAATAATCAAGTAATTTTTATAAAAAAAAGACAAAAATGCTAACATGACACCACAATTGAAATGCCACGTCATAAATTAGGAGAACACATATGTAAAATTGGAGGGATACATTACATCCTTAACCAATTATTCAAGGCAGCATGAAGCCTAGTGGTGATAGTAGTAAAAAAAAGGATGGCTCTAATTCCAAGAATGATAGCAGTGAGTGAGTAGTGATTCTCATTGCAATCACTCTTTAATCATAGAAAGCTCCAACACCTTTAATTAATTAATTACAGTTCCATCTTTGTTTGAATCAAAGTTACCCACCACTACAGTGTCTGTGTTCTATCTGTACCAAAATATCTCTGTCTCTGCTGACTCAAGTCTTGCAATGTTTTACCTCTGACTTATGTTTTTCTTTTCGGTGGGGTTAAAAAGTACTAGTGTTTAGTTTAATCAAATTCACTTCCACTTTCTCAAAAGCTTAACCCTTAAAACTTTGAAACCTAACTAAATAAGACAAAGCTTTGTTACTAACACATGTCGATCACCAACAACTTTGTACATGTTGTTTGGTATATAATACAGTATTAACGTATGTACCAACAAGATTGTGTAGGATTTTATTCTAGATTGCACGCCTTTGCATTTTACTCAAGAGGGTACATATCTCTCATCTCATTTGTCTTGTTCAATAACTTATGTGCTGCAAATATTATATAACATCATTTTCACCCACTTGCATGCATGCTGCATTGCCATTGCGCCTGTCACCTCAAAACCACATATTAAAACTCTTATGTTTCAATTTAGAAGAAAAAATTCAAAATCAATGTCAACTAAGGAATCACTTGACTCGATGAGGCACGTACTAGTTCCTTTTCTAGAATACACCTTGAAATAATAATTGTTTGACGATTCTAAATACTTTTTCAAATGAGGAAAAAATTAAATAATTCTTTCAAGAGAATTTAAAAAATGTTTGGAAAATTTAACCAATTATAAAAAATGGGAAAATTTGACATTACATTAATTCGGAACCGCAATGAAAAGTGATTGAGGAAAAAAAAATTTAAAATAATTTTTGATGTGTTTCGGTAAAAACTAACTAAAGTATGTAAATTAAACGACATAAAACTTATTTCTTTTTCTTAGCTAAACTAATTTGAGACATTAACATTTTTTAAATAAGACAAAACACACAAAAAAAAAGTTTAAAAATTTAAAAACTTCATGATTTTTTTTTTAATTCACCCCTATAACTAAAACATTAATGGTTGATATTAAATATTCTAACCATCCTTCACTTGAATTAAAAAAATATAATAAAATATCTATTTGGACCTTTTACTTGTATATTTATAAAAAAAAAGATGAAAAGGACTGGAAAAACCAACAAGCAACACACAAAGACCTTGTCAAGACCAATTTTCTACATGTGAGGCTCGCTAGGCCACATTCATGGGCGTGCTAGATGAACACAACCGAGAGAAGACTTTCTGGCTACGAAATTTCATGGTGAAGAAAGAGTTTGTACACTAAACGAAGATGGTTGGTGCACCTACAAGCTAGGGCTAGTTGTAGGGTGAGTTGACACTGCTGAAGAAAGTAGGTGTGTTAGGTTAGGATGAGTGGTGCGTCCAACAAGCTACCGTTCTCAACTCTATAAAAGGGGGATTAAATACGGAAGCGCTGCTCGAGAGATCGCTGCAAATGGATCTCCAGGTTTGCCTTCTCATGATTACTTGTATAACTACAATGAGTAAGTGCAATTAGAAATCTCTTTGTTAGGGGATAGAAGTAGTTATTATATTCTCATGTTTAATTCCAGTCATGGTGTTTTATGTAATTCTACTTAAACTTTAATATTGATGATTCTTCGTTCTTAATGATAATTTTGGATTACCTGCCTAAAATATATTTTCATGGTACAACTTAACATACGAAAGATAGTGGTCGTTACTAAATCCAAGTCTCGATCTATTGGATGCTAATGCCTAAACATGTAGAATATTGATAATTGGTAATGAATATCTTTATATTACTGTTAGAACTTAAATGTGTATAGATTTGTTAGCATTTGCTTATATTTAAGGAAAAAAGTATTTAGAAGACTTTTACTTATAAATAAGACCAGTGGGAGTATGTCGTCATAAAAAAATATTGGACAATTGATATCAAATCCTTCTTTGACAGTTGTCATAAAGAACTCTTGAAAGAGCTACCAACACCAAAAGTTGTTTGACTTATGGAGGTTTCATCTTTAAAAGTTGCTTGATAGTTACCATTTGATGTTATTAGTTGTCATCATCAAAACCAACATACAATTATACATGCACAACACATAGATCCAGAGTAACTGTTAGCCATTTTGGAATCATCTAACATGGTGTTTCAACCAATATCATTGTACCCCTCAAGGATGACGGGAAAGTTTTTATAATGTAGTTAGAGGTCTGCGGTCCTTTTAAGCTACCTCATAAATATTTCAATAGATTGTTAATGGTTCATGCCAGGTCTACTTGTAAACCTGCATAACAGTGCTATGACATGGGAAATGTTGGGTCTCGTGTAATCAATGATCTATTTGATGTTGTAAATAATGCTTGCATATTCATATTATCTAATGTTATCACTTGTGTTATTGAAGAGTTTAACACTGGGATAATATGTGTTTCAAGAAGGTTTATAGTCAAAATATTTATGTTTTTGTAGATTTTCTCTATACAGTGAGATTGATCCGAAGAAATTCCCTTATTTGACCTAATAATTTTAATATTAAGGATTGGACTCACTTTTCAAAGATCTTTCATATCAAAGTTGTTACACAACAAAGATTTTACGTTATAAACGACAAGAATGCTTGAAATAAATATGAACAATTCATCTACATAGAAACATATGATAATGCAAATTCCATTTTCAAAATTATAGTAATTAAAATTTTCACTTTCATTCACTTTAAACTCATTCAAGATAAACATATTTATCAAAATTTTAATGTCGTTGTTTCGGAGTTTATTTTAGACCATATAAAGATTTATCTAACTTATAGACCTTGGTCTAATGTTCATGAATCACAAATTCTCAGGTTGTTGCATGTAGAGTTCTTCTTTCAAATCATTATTTAAAAGGTAATTTTAACTTCTATTTAATGTATCTTTAAGTTATAAATTACCACAGATGAAGTGAGTACCCTAATTTTTATTATTCTAGTAACACATGAAAAGACGTTGAAGAAATTTATATTATCTAGTTGTTTAAAACCCCGGGTTACAAGGTGAGCCTTGTACTTTTCAATAGTTCCATCATTTTTTTTAAAATCCATTTACAACTTATAAGTTTGAAGTCATTAGCCAAGTCTATTAGGTATAATAAGAGCAATCATACTACTATAAATAATACATTTCACAATGGTTGGAATAAACATTTAACCATGGTTGAAGGTCCGTGATAACGTAGGGTGTGGTAGTAAGTGAAATACTTACCACCATTGGCTATTGACTGTGGTAATAAACTATAATGCGCACTACATATCACCGCGGTTGAAATAAACAACCGTAGTGAAAAGTTTAAAGGTCTCTGGTTCCATACCAAACAATGTCATTTTTTGAATTTTATTAAGCTGGATAGCACGCTACATATCACAACAATTGCAAGAACCAACTATGGTGAAATATTTTGTTTTTTTAAATATATATTATTTTTTAATTTTACATAATTCTCATTTTTAACATGTATTTTGTGAATCAGAAACATACTAGAAACAACTACACAATACATTTGTGAATCAAGAAAAAATTGGCAACTATTAAGAACCAAAAATTTTATTACATCAAAACCAAAATGGAAATAAAACAACATACAATTTACACATCATTACATAAATTAAGAAACCAATCAACATACAAAAATATTGTGCAATACATTCTTAAAATAAGATCCACAACATGGTTGGGGACGTCTTTTGGTGTCTTGTCTCTAAACATCTATAATTTCAAAGAAAAATACTTGTTAGTATATAACACTTAGAAATTATAACATACAATAAATTTTGAATAAACAATAAAAAATATTAACTTGTTAATTTTCTCATATGTCTTCTTCATGATCATAACGAATAACATGCATATCATCTGTATCAACTTCTTCATATGAAGTAGCACATGTGTTACGTAAGAAAGAGTCGTAGTAATATCAAAATTTAAATCCTAATTTTCATAATTACGAGCAATGTGTTTTTCTTGGAAAATAATTGACCATCTTTTGTTAGAAGGATCAGTGACATAAAACACTTGTTTTTCTTGGGATGTCATAATGAATGGTTCGATCATATAAGTTGCCTTGTCAAGGTCACCCCCATGAATCCTAACTCATCAGTTTGTACACCAATGTGATTGTCAATTCACTTGCATTAAATAAAGGCACTTTGAATAAAACATAATCAATCTCTCGAATTTCCTTAATGACCTCAAGTTACGCTCTAGATGTCATTATAGGATGCTTATCATTTAAACTAGAGAAATACATGGATTAGATCTCAACCATAACCCACTATTTTGCATTGTACTATTGTCATCTTTTGATTTTGTATAAAAGGAAAACTTACTAATGTCGTATGTAGTCCAAGTTACTATATTAAATTTATGAATGTATGACATCCATTTTATTCTCTCGGATACACTACCATCAGTAGAAATCATTTCGTTAAACCAACTTATGAAATTCTTGTTATGCTCTTTCAACAAACACTTGCAACTTATTCTGGGTTATTTTTCCTTGGTAAGTCTTTTGTGAGTAGATATGTAAGGTTAAACTTCATCAACAATATTCAATATACACAAATGTGTTTGAAGAACTATATCCCGAGTCATTGACCTAACATTTAGACCTTGAGTACTTCTACCTTCTTATATGTCATCATGACGAAACTTTGAAATTCTAATACACTCTGCATCTGACAAATATTTTAAGTAGAACTCAATAGCTTCTTATGTGATGTACCTTTCAACAATCAAAGCTTCCGGTCAATGATGATTCTTCGTATATCCTTTAAAGATCTTCATGTATCTCTCTATTGAATACATCCATCTTAAACAAACTAGACCATAAAATCTTTCTTTGACTAGATGAACAATTAAGTGAACCATAATGTCAAAAAAATGATGGATAGAAATACATCTCCAATTGGCACAAGATTATTGCAGCCTCATCATCCAATTCATCTAATTTTTTGTAATCAAGTACTTTATTACATATAACATTAAATAATAAGCACAATATGGTTATATTACCCTTATATTTTTTTGGTAAGATTCCATGAATAGCCACAAATAGAAGTTATTGCATCAACACACGACAATCATGAGATTTTAAGCCAATTAACTTGAGATATTTCATTGATATAAGTTTCTTGATGTTTGATGAGTACCCTTGGGGGACTTTGATACCATGCAAACACTTGAAAAAACTTTTCTTTTCCTTTTTAGATAGAGAGTGACATGCTAGAGGAAAATAAGTTCTTTTTCCTAATTCTTCTAGAGCCAAATGTTGTTGTACGCCCATCGCCACCATATCTAGATGAGAATTCTTTTTATCTTTAGTCTTGCCTTAAATGTTTAAAAGTGTTCCAATCAAACTATCACAGACATGTTTCTCTACATACATCACATCAAGACAATGATTTACGTTGAGGCTAGACTAATATGGAAGATCAAAGAGCACCGACATATTTTTCCAAATATTTTTTCTCAACATGCCTTTTTTTATTCTTTCAAAAGACAACGTTAATGTGCGCTTATCATTTATAAACGTTATCCTCGATTAAAGGCTTAAGAGTGATATCAAACTCCGAATCTTTATTAAAATCCTTCAGCAATCTACGATATGGATGATTGAGTTTTAGAAATTTTTGATGCCCAAGGTAAACAATCTTTTATCCAAACTAAAGTTGGTGGAAACACGTATTATATTCATATATAGGACACACTTTATGTCCCTTGACACTGTATCTATCCAAATTACCATATGCAGGAAAGTCGTTAATTATGCACAATAATATTGCACGCATCTTAAACTTTTCACCTGAATAAGAATCATCATCCATGTCAATTCTAGGTTATTTTGTCCCCAAAATCATCATAGATAACAACATATATTTGCATTTCATGCACAACAAATGAGTTAGGTTGTAAATCGTGAGAAGAACATGCCACAAAGTATGGTTAGTACTAAGATTGCCAAAGGAGTTCATTCCATCAGTTCCAAGTCAAAGCCTAAGATTTCTTGGCTCATGGTCAAATTCTAGAAACAACGAATCAATTTTCTTCCATTGCAAATAATCAGTTACATGGAGAATTTTATTCATCACATTTTCTTTCGTCTTCATGCCATCTAATATTCTTAGTGTCATTCGCATTAGCAAAATAGTATCTTGAACCTTGAAATTATTGGAAGTTACCATAACACTTTGGCAGGAGGAAGCTTTTTTCTATCATTGTCATCGTCATCACCATTGTTGTTCTTCACCTTGTAGCGTGACTCACCATATTTTGGGTAATGATTCAATTTTTCATACTTTTTCCTATATAATATGCAATCATTACAACATGCATGTATTTTGATATACTCCAAACCTATTGGGCACAATACCTTATTGGCCCCATAACTACGGTTTGACAAATTGTTATCTTCTAGTAGCATTTATTTCAGCAACTCAAGCAATTCTGTGAAAATTTTATTCGTCCACCCACTTTTTGTGTTGAGATTAAATAATTTTAACACCGCATACAATCATGTAGAATTTGTGCACCCCTTATATAACAACACATCCTTGTCACTACGTATAATATCATAAATATGAGATTTACTAAAAGAAGATTCTCCAATATCACGAATCATATCTTCTTGTGTATCATCCATATCTACGTCAACTTCATGTATTTGTAACATCGAAGTTTGTTTTTATCTACTTCAATATGCCACGTCCATATTGTATAATTTTGAAAAATTCCATCACAATATAGGTGATGAAATATTCTTTCTTTAAAAACTTTTTAATATTCCCGCATATAACAAAAGGACAATAAAATATTTCATTATTGTCAAGAAGATTTTGTTATGCATATTCAAGGAATTTAAGAACTCATTTCTTATATATCAGACTTAACTTATCAGCTTACATCCAACTACGATCCATAATACATTCTGAATTTTATATCAAAAACTTGTAAAATCATTTAACAATACAACATTCTCAATACAACAAATTACTAAAACAATTTTCAACAACTACAACAACATTATATACCATAATACAACAATACAACAACAATATTGTCGACAATACCTTAACAATCTCAATGCAACAATACAATAAGAATGAAACAACTACAACAATAACAACAATAATAACAACAACGTATAACATTATCGACAACTTAAAAAATCTCAATCACACTCAATCACAACAACATATAACATTAAACAACAAGAAAAACTTATAAATATCTAAAAAAATAGAAAAAACTTAAAACCCAACATAAATGATGATGAAATAGATAACATACAGTAACTGTGGAGAAGAGAAAGAGGCATAAAAATGATTTCCGTCTAAGCATCTTGAATTTTTGTCTTTCCACTCTTTGATTCAAACCTAAAAGGATGGAGTTTGGTTGGTCTCTACTATCGCTTTCTTTTGTTCTTTCCACTCTTTTAGAAACACTTTTCACCATGGTTGACAAAACTAATTATAGTGATATATTATACATATTACAACGGTTTCCCTGAACAATCATGGTGAAATTATTTAGAGAGTTGTCTATAAAACTTAACTCCGCCGCTTTCAACATGCATATTCCATCCTTCAAAAAAATAATATGTTTGAATCTTAACAATGATCTTTAGTTTCAGAATTTTCAGGGTATAAGAAAAATCAATGAAGATATTGCATACAAAGTGTATCTGAGATTATACAAATTGTGTATGTAAAAACTAAACTTTGTGTTATTGTAAAAATTAAACTCTGTGTGAGTTTATGAAAACTAAACTCACTTAGATTGAAAAAATGGACGCCACATTTCAGTATGGTTGGTAGAAATGGTTGCGGTGAATTTTATTTTTTTTAATATAATTATACAAATTAAGGGGAGACACCTTTTTTGTAACGAATAAATGGAAAGTTACTGTTGTTGGGATTCGAAGCGTGTAACCCTTAATCCATCACCACTGTTGATAGAATGGAGAGTGGTGATAAGTGTTTTATTAAATAAATAAAAAAATAAGTCTCCTAATTAAGAGATATTACTTCGGTTGATTTAAAGTTTGAGGTAATAATGTGTTATAATATGTATATTTTATAGTAGTGTCATCACTAAATGTGATAAAATATTGCATTTGATTTTTAGTTAAAATTTCATCAAATTCCGCGCCAATTTGATCTGTTGTTGCACACGGTCAAAAATGAGTTATTTAAAATGTAGTATAAGGAAGTGACAATTGAGTCGTATCACAAAGACTCTAAGTTAGTTTAACTAAAGGAAAGAAACAAAAATGGGGGTTTAGCTTTTCGGACAATTGAAAATAAAGAAAACGATTACAATTATGATTAATGGATTAATCTACTGGTCTGGTAATTTTAGACTTATCATCGGTTATTATATCACCAATTCCCTAAGAGAATTTAGTTCTTATTTGATTATAGTATCAATTAACAAGCGTGATCAATACTATGTGAATTATATTCATATTTTCCGCATTAAGCGTGATGGCTGAAGATCGGACGAAGTTAAAGAATAAACTAAGTTAACATGCAAAGTTAAGGAACATGCATCGATCAACTTTAATCAAAACTATGATGTGCAACTCTAATTAAGCAAACAGGAATACACAACATAGGGTTGAAAGAAATTGAATAAAAACTGATAGTATAATAACCTTAAAGTCTTGATGAAATTCTGAAACAATAGATTAACCTTGAAGTTTAGTCAGTCATGTAATCCTAATGCTCTCTCTAATTCCTAAAAATAGTCTTCCTTTTCTAATTCTGAATTTACCTTAAATATATAATAAAGGAAATCGGGCCCTAATAGCATCTGACCCAAAAAACATAAAATTCAACCCAAAACTTTTTATTTTACTAAGTCTGGAGAGAAAACGAATTATTCGATACTTATTCACTTCCAATCAGATTTTGAATTCAACATGAAACTTGTAGCTTATCCTCTCAGCTTTCTAACGCATATTAGAACGCGTCAATCCGATTCTCGTAACTCAAGTTATGACCTGCATAGCGAGAAGCCGTAAATAATAGTTTATTCAGAAAAAAAGTAGAACTTAACTTAACTTCGAAAAACTTATTAAAATTAACTATAATAATGTGAGAAGTCATATAAAAGTCTTAAAACAAAATAAAAGATATTGTATTAAAATACACTGATCAAATTTCACCATCCTTAAACTTTTGCACTCTAAGCAAAATTTCAAATTCAAAATTCAGAACAGAAAAACAAGAACAAAACAATACATGCAATTTTAAAGGTCTTCAAAATCAAATGGTGTAAGTATAGTCCTCATTAAAAGCATCAAGAAATATGGTGTTAGTGAGTTAAATTTAATAATATTCAAAGCAAGTAAGAAGACAGTTTACCAAAGAATGCATAAAAAGTAGAAAGATCCACACAAGATAAAATTCACTCAACTCTCAAGTGTTTAGGTTACTGCTTACACTCAAAGCAAATCATGAAAATTAGTACTACCATAAACTTAAAAAGACTCTAATATTCACAATTGAAATACACGCACGTAAAGATCAAAATAACTTTTATTTGGATTGTGTAGCACCTCAAATTTGCACCTACCATTATACATACATTTTCACATTAGGTCATAGCATATCATGATCCATTGCATAGCATTTTGCATTGTCCCTCAGTTGCCTCAAGAGCAAGCAATCAAGAATTAGGTCAAACTAATCTCCTGATCAGTCAACCAAGCAAGCAAAGGAATTTCTCATTGAATCAAGGCCTTGGGGTTTGTCCAACAAGTTCACATGGCTTGGAGGTCCATTTGAAGTATTTTGGTCAAGGGTAAAGGGCTCAGAGGTCAGCAGTTCATGCCCAGACAGTCAAAAACCCTAAAAAAGGTCAACTGTCAGTCAAAGCAGTGGATGGTGGTCATTCTTGTGGAATTTGGGCACCATGGTCAATAATCAAGAGTTCATACAACTTGGGACATCATTTGAAGTCAAGTCCTCAAGGAATTAGGGTTTGGAAGTCATCAGTCAATGCACAATCAGTCAGAAACCCTAAAAGTCAAATGTTGGTCAACTGTCCATTTAATCAGTGATTGGATGATTGGAATTGGTTTGTGAGAGTTCATTCATTCATGTCCAAATAGTCATCATACATCATGCCAAACACCATCATGGAAGAATTTGAAGCCAGATCAAAATTTCCCAAAACGGAAACTGGGCCTGTAACTGAAACTTACCAAAAATGGAAAGTTTTGATCCTCAAACTTACATCATGATACAAGCCTCAAATGAATTTTTGCCCAACATGAAAGTTGAAGATCTTGTTCTCCCATTTCCAAAAAGTCCTAGAACTCTCAATTCCCATGTGTGGTTGGCAAGTTATGATCAAATCGATTTCAGAAAATCTTGAACTTCAAAGGGCCATATCTCCCAAACCGTTTGGCCAATTTTGGTGGGGTTTTTTCCTACAAGTCACATTTGATCCCCTCTTTCCAAAAATATAAATTTCATGTGCCAAAACTTCACCAATCAAAATGGCATATTTTGACCTTTTTCATTTAAATGTAAGTTTGACCAAGAGTTGACTTTTTGATTTAAACTTTTTTTCAACATTTGGCCAATTGGAACAGCTCATAAATGTCATTTAGAATGTGTTTGCAAAGTCAAAATATGCAGTACATAATGCCATTGCTTGGTTGCTTGAATTGTAAGAAAGGTACAATTTCACCATACCACTCCATGCTATCCACCATGCCTTACCTTGTACTATGGAAACAGAAGTCTAAACCATCTTTTGCTGTCATTTTGAACCTCATTTAGCAGCATAAAACCACAGAAAAGAGGCCATGCTTGCTTGCTTGGAATTAGGGGAGAAAGGACATGTTTGCAACAAATCCAATTCATGAACCATACCTTGTACTGTCCAAACAGCAGACCTAGCAGCATTGTGCAACATGTTTTTCTGTCATTTTGGGATGCACAAGGC
Organism: Lathyrus oleraceus; assembly: GCF_024323335.1. NCBI lineage: Eukaryota > Viridiplantae > Streptophyta > Magnoliopsida > Fabales > Fabaceae > Lathyrus > Lathyrus oleraceus. The sequence continues at coordinate 462,413,328 of NC_066579.1, forward strand.
TACACAATACCACAAAAATTGGAGGCTGCAAAAAAAGAGAGATCACACCTTGGCACTATTGGAGGGAACTGTCAAATTACCACAGTTCCAAGAGATTACATGGCAACCAAAAACAACAGCCAACAGTAGGTTTTGGCAAGGAGATTTTCTGTCAACAAAAGGACAGTAGCAGCAACTGTAAAAAACAACACAGCAGAAAAACCTTACTCATTTTCAAGATTTTTATCATTGTTCAAAACCTGGCCAAATCAAAAGTAACAGAGGACATATAGCAACAGCAGCAGACCAAGAAAAAACCTCTCCCACTTGCAAGACTCACCATGAACCAAACATAACTTAACCTTGCTTGACTTCACATCAAAACAGACCTCATTTGGCATTTTACAAGAAAAAAAAACCTGAGCTTTGCATTTTGTGCTAAAGAACCCTGCTAGCCAACAAAAGAACTTCAAACCACCTTGCTGTTGCTGTTTGGAGCTGTCAAGAAAAACCTTGCAGGCAGAACTGGATTGGTTTTCATGACTAGGAAAAACCAACTGAACAAAACCTCACTCTCTCTCAAATCCATTCTTTGGCCATTTTCCAAAGTTCTTCCCAAAACTCCATAGAACATGACATAACCAACAAAACTCACCTCACTTGCATTTTACCAAAAAAACCTGTCAAAACTGAAAAAAAACCAAACTTGAGCCTTGCATTTTGACAGTCCAAACCATGCCTTGCCAACATAGGACAGCAAATTGAAGCACCCTTTTTTTCCTGTCATGAGAAGACATATAGTAGCAGCACAGCAGATAGAAATATAGAGCTTCATTCATTCAAACTCACCTTTTTGCATTTCAAAAATTTCCTGCACAATACCAAAACAGCAGGACTTTTCATCCTTGTCCTGTCATCTGAAACATAATTGACATCCATCAAACACCAAAGAACCAAATCCTGCAAAACAAAGAGGCAACATCCAACAGTAGCACTTTCAAAACACAGTCCAAAACCTCAAAGGAACTTGAGCCTGGCATTTGCTTCCCAACATCCAGTCATCATTTCCTGTCAACAATGAAACCAGAAGCAGCTCAAAACCACTGCTCCATTGGAAGCTTGGCCATGGCAGATTTGGATGCAAGCACGAGCAAGCTTCATTGAGCCAAGTTTACTTCCCCATTCATCTTGTAGGAGCACATTCTTCATCTGTTTCAAGCACTCACCAGCAAAAAGTGGCTGAATCTTCACTGCTCATCATTTTGGTCAGTTTTTCGACTGGCTCTTTTTGCTAAATCATGCTATGTTTGTGAAAGATCTTGTTATGCTAAAATCAATGCCACTTGAACCATTGAAATTGATCCACTATGATGTGAGAAATATGGATTTCAACTTGTATGCTCAAATGTGTTTTGGCTCGATTTGGTTTGTTTAAATTGATTTAATGAAATCTATTGCTGAAATGTTGATGTACATGGCTTGATGTTCCAATTGGTGTGCTCCATTCTCATTTCTAGAAAATTTTCGATTTGAGCTTGTTAAAGATGATGAAGATCATGCTGTGTTCAAACTTTTGTTCTGCTCAGAAAATTCATGAGTGTGTTGGTTGTTTAGAGGTTGCATCATGATGTTATTTCACGGCCATGCTGTATGCTTGATGCTGTCGAATTTTACGTTGGATGATTGCATAATGATGAATGTTCATGATGTTGTGTTTAAACCCTAACCCTGCCCAGAAGAATGAATTTCGATTGGCTGTTTTTGCTCCTGGTTACTGTTCCATTGGTTGCTAACCAATTAAAACATTTCCTGGCCTGGCCTTAAACGCAGGCGTTTTGATAAGTGGGGCGTGTATTTACAGCATTGCCACTGGTCAACCCTTGTTTGACCATTCCTTCATGCTATTTGCTCATGTTTGCTCAAATTATTCACACAACTTCCACAATTCACATTTCACTCAAATTAAATCCAAAAATTATGAAACTTTTTCCATCATTTTCACAAGAGTGTCTAGTATTTGATTTTGATTTTTAATGAATTTTTCACTGGCTGGATTTTAATTGGTAATTGTTTTCCCAACATGTATGCATAAATGATACACATTGCCATTCCTTTTGTGAAATACTCATATTACATCCTTTGGTCTTGAAATTTTTTGTGGTAAAACTAGACACACTCATGGTGATTTTGGTATAGAGTTTATGAATTTATCATTTGTGGTTTGTGAGATATGATTTTTTGAATTAGGGTGTGACAACTTGTGTCACACCATTGATGACCAACTTCATGATTTTTATTGCCATGCTTCTTGACCTCCAAATGACTTGATTTTTTGCATGAACCTACTCTTGTATGTCTAGTTGACTTATGAATTTTCTTGGATTTAATTGAACTATTTTCCATTTGTTTGAGATTTTTCTTCCCTGCCTAGTCAAATGTTGACTTTTTGTGCTACACATTGCCATTTCATTTGGGAAATTCTCATACCATATTGTATGATCATGAAATTTCATATGTGATAACTAGACATCTCAAGCTTGGCATTGGTGTTAATCTCATTCATTTCTCATCTGTTTTCAATTTGATATGATTTTTTGAAGTTGACCCATGCTTGTTGACTTTCTTTGTGCATGCTTGAATTTGGTTTGACTTCATGATTTTCATTGACTGCCTTCCTCTCATCCAAATGGGATGAAATTTGACATGCTTACCATGCTATGTGTTAGGTTTGATCATGATTTATTTGGTGATTTTTGGAAAATGTTTAGATTGCTTTTGAGTTAAGTCTTGCTGTTGACTTCTATGAGCTTCTGTTTGTCACACTTTGACCTAATTTGTTCGTGAAATGATGATAGTGATTGATATGAATGTGAACCCAATTGGTTTTGTTTCCTAATGGTTTGAACATGATTTTGGATACTTACCCCTTGCTGTTTGGACTTTCTCATTCATTTTTGACCCTAGGCTTGCCCTAGTGGTCCTGCTACTCACCTTTGAGCTTGTGTTTTCAGGTTGACCAACAAATGACCAATGAGACCAATTTCTTTTGTTTGAGATTGCCTAGGTGCCATGACTAACTTGTTTGTTTTGTAGGTGGCTTGGCTCACATGCCATAAGCCTTGTACCTTGCACATCCATGTGCCTCCAATTAACTGTTGGTGTCGGTTTTTGTTTGTTTTGTTTGAAGTTGTATACTAACATCTGCTTGACTGTTTCAGGTGCTTTAGTTGCTTTTAGTTCCTTGTGAACTTTTGCTTTGCTTTGCTTGTATAAGCAATTTGCATTGAGGTATGTCTCCTTTACTTCATGTAGTCTGGAAGACCTGGCCTGTTACTTGGCCAGGCAACTGTCTGAAGTCCTCCTTAAGAGGCAATGTTTGTGGATGTTTAACTTTGTCCTTGCATAGAGTCAAAGACCTCCTAAGTGAAGAGGCAATTGGTGGAAGGCAGGGATATGCAATCTATCCCCCACTATTCAGTGTGTCATCTGCTTTGCTCACACCACTGTGTTGATGCATTACAGATACAAACCCAAGATCTTGTGCAATTGCACAGTTGAGTCAGTCCTAAATGTGTAGAAGGGTTCCCACTTTCTGAACCCACACATTCTTGTCTTGAGCTCTCCCAGGCCAGGGATAAGAGCTGTGAGGTCTCATCCTCACTTCATCCTTTCATCTGCTTCACCTTAGCCCCTCAATGGCAAGGTTAAGAGCAACATTCACCCAGTTCCAGAGGTTTGTTTGTTGAGGTTGATATGACCCCTTGACTAAAACCTAACCCTTGTTTGAGCCACTTGTTTGTGTATAGCGTGTGCTATCTGTGCTTGTAGGATTGTTTGACTTGCTTCCTGTGCAAGTTAGGATAGTTTGACTTGCTTCCTGTGCAAGTTAGGATAGTTTGACTTGCTTCCTGTGCAAGTTAGGATAGTTTGACTTGCTTCCTGTGCAAGTTAGGTTTAGTTTAGACTTGCTTCCTGTGCAAGTTAGGTTTTGCTTGGCTTGCTTCCTGTGCAAGTTAAGTGTGTGTGGCTTGCTTCCTGTGTGAGCCATACTTAGGATAGGTTGGCCCTTGTGCCATTTAGCTAGAAACCTTAACTTAGGGTTGATTTTGCATGACAACATCTAGGCTCGAGTCGTAGTCTCCCTAGAGTTGTGTCTCCCTCTGTTATCTGGTTAGGCTAGTCCTTCATCCCTGCGTAGGGGAACTACATCGCCCTGATCTTCATACCAGATGAAGTATGTAGGAGGAGATTGAGCTGATCTCTCCGGGCGCCTTTTCTTTCTTTTTGTGTGTGTTGTTTTGGTTCGGATGCTGACATAAGTCCAGTGATTGGCATTCAGGCTCCACGTTTGCCTCTTTGTGTGCGTTTAGGTTCGGATGCTGACTTAAGTCCAGTGATTGGCAGTCGGGCTCCACGTTTGCCTGTGTGTTTTGTTTTGCTTGTGTGCGTGTCAGCCGAGCTACGAATGCTCTGATTCTTCTCTCGTCCGAGAAGATACGTATGCATAGGATGCGACATCCTAGCGAGCATGTGTCGTTTCCCCAGTCCGAACTACTTCGACTCTGATGTCTATGCCTGATAGACTAAGTAGGCCCAGGATACGATATCCTGCCGAGTCAGTTTCAGTCAGTTTCTTGTGTCTCTTTCAGCCAGTGTGTGTGTGAGTGTGAGCAGTGTTTTAGCAACCATTTTCCTTTCTAGTGTGCGTGGATCCCGTAGAGTACTACGGATGCGTAGGGGTGCTAATACCTTCCCTTCGCATAACCGACTCCCGAACCCATTCTCTTTGGTCGCGAGACCATGTTCTTTCCTAGGTTTACTTCGAGCGTTTCCTTTCCCTCTTTTGGGATAAATAACGCACGGTGGCGGCTCTGTTGTTTCTTTCTTTTCCCGCCGGTTTTTCGCGTGATGCGACAGCTGGCGACTCTGCTGGGGAAAATAGAGAAGTTGACCTGTGCTGGTCCGTCTTCCCTAAGCGAGTCTCTCCTAGCGCTCTCTAGGTTAGGGTTTGGTTGCTTTGTGCTGTGTTTATTTATTGCATTCATTATTTACTGTTTGCATTCATTGTCTGTTGTTTGCATTTATGTTTGTAATTATGTTTGCATTCATATTCATCTGTTCACCTGGCTGGTTGTCTGTTTCTCTCTGTTGGGGTGGGAGTTCTATGAGGTAAAAGGCCCAATACCCAGGCTATGAGTGAAATCTAGGAAACCTAGGAATAGAGTGATTCATGGGAAGCGGGTGGTGTACGCCACTTAGCGGAACATTGATATCACGAGCAGTTCAGACTCTGATGGGGTATTATCGGTGCATACATCGGGTGTGCACAGGATGATATTCTTGAAAGGGTTGTTTATCCTGCGTTTCTCTTGACCTTACCTTGGCCTAGACTACACCCGTGAGTGGGGAAGGGTTATTCATTACAGGTACTGTTGGTGACTTATGGTTCTGTTGGTGACTTTGGGTTCAGACAACAGTATATTCAGTTGACCTTGGGTTTTCAAGTTGGATTTGGGTTCTGAGTTTAGACCGAAGCTTCGACTTTGTGATCAGAGATGCACCGCCAGCCAGTTGTGTCTGCATCATGTGCATCATAGCATATTTATTTTCAAAAAGAAACGCAAAAAAAAAATGAAAAAAAGAAAAAAAAAAGAAAAAAAAAAGAAAAAACTAATCCCTGCATGCATATCATTTCTCAGGTACATTCCAGAGCTTGTTCACTGATAGAGATGGCAACAGTCCCAGAGTTGAAGCGGAAGACTTGTATCTACGTTTTTCACCGGGAGCCTTTAACGCCTCTGATTGAGTTGGGCAGTCTTGTGACCAGTGATCGTCTAGGGGGGTTCGTGAACCAGTATGGGGATATCCTGACAGTGTTGAAGACAGTAGTTGACCCGGTGCCGTTGCAGACACTTCTTCAGTTCTATGACCCGGAGCTTAGATGTTTCACGTTCCAAGATTACCAGTTAGCACCTACTCTCGAGGAGTATTCTATATTGTTGAGCATCCCGATTCAGCATCAGGTTCCTTTCTTGGACGTACCAAAGGAGGTTGACTTTAAGGTTGTTGCCAGAGCTCTCCGGTTGAGTGTTAAGGAAGTTTGTGATAATTGGAAGCCCAGTGGGGGAGTTGTGGGTCTGCCGTTGAAGTTTCTTCTGAGAATAGCCAGAGATGAAGCAGAGAAGGGAAATTGGGAAGCTTTTCACGCGCAGCTTGCCGCCTTGATATATGGAATCATCCTATTTCCCAGTATGCCAAATTTTGTTGACCATGCTGCCATCAGCATTTTCATCAGAGGAAATCCAGTCCCCACCTTGTTAGCTGATACTTACTATGCCATCCACAGTAGGCATGGTAAGGGTGGAGCCATCAGGTGCTGCCTGCCTCTCCTATTCAAATGGTTCATGTCTCTTCTGCCAGCCAGTGGACCGTTTGTGGATACCCAGAGCACTCTCAAGTGGACTCAGAGGGTCATGTCGCTCACCTCTTATGACATCAGATGGCAATCTTACCGGATGAATGTGAAGAATGTTATTATGAGCTGTGGAGAATTCCGGAATGTGCCACTCGTGGGGACCAAGGGTTGTATAAATTATAATCCAGTTCTTTCTCTTCGCCAGTTAGGTTTTGTTATGAGTAGAAGACCACGTGAAGCTGAGATAGCCGAGAGTGTGTACTTTGAGAAGAAGGATGACCCTGTTAGGTTGGAGCAGATTGGAAGAGCTTGGAAGTCCATTGGTGTCAGAGATGGATCCGTCTTAGGGAAGAAGTTTGCCATAGCCATGCCTGATTACACTGATTGGGTAAAGAAGAGAGTGGAAACTTTGTTGCTACCCTACGATAGGATGGAACCGTTGCAAGAGCAACCACCTTTGATTCTTGCTGATAGTGTGCCTGCTGAGCACTATAAGCAAGCTCTGATGGAGAGTCGTCGATTGAGGGAGAAGGAGCAAGACACCCATATGGAGCTGTACAAAGCCAAAGCTGATAGATTGAACTTGGCTCATCAACTCAGAGGAGTGCGAGAAGAAGATGCTAGCAGAGCAAGGAGCAAGAAGAGATCCTACGAGGAGATGGAGAGTATGTTAGATGCAGAACACCGGGAGCGCTTGAGGCTGCAGAGGGCTGAGGCCAGTTATCAGAAGAAGATCAGAGACTTGGAGAGGCAACTCAGAGACAAAGATGCTCAGTTGAAGAAAGAGATGGAGTTGAGACAGAAATCAGAGGACCACCTTGGAGGAGAAGTCTTGGAGCTCAGAAGACAGCTGAAGGAGAAGATCACCCCTCTACCAGATTGTTCAGAATGCTCACTGTTGATAGACCAGTGCCATTACCTGAAGACCCTCATTCCGGAAGACCGTCTGTCTTAGTTTGTATCTCTGGTTGTATTTTGTTGAATCACCTCCAGGCTTGTTGGATGGGATTCATTTGCGTGTAAGACATCTCTCAGATCTTTTGTTAAGAATCACCTCCAGGCTTGTTGGATGGGATTCTTTTTCTTTGTACGTTGTTTATTCAGATATTCTGTTGACATTGGTTGTATGCCTTTTTACCCTTATGTATATATAAGGATGTCAGCATTTCCTTATATCTGTTTGTTCTCTTGTTGCTGCAGGTTGCCACCTTTTCAGGATGGGTCAGGCTCTTTGAATGCCTGAGAAATGAGCATATCATGTGCATCATACGCATCATTAGCATCAATACTCATATCATTTTGCATAACAGGTGTTCTTGGTCGTGACTTCTCATTCTTGGTTCCTGTTCAGGCAGGATAGCTGATCAACGTCCGCACCGCTACTCAACAAGACTGAATCAACAGAGAAGTATGGATCAATTTCAAGCTGAGTTGGCTGAGATGAAGGCTAGCATGGCCCAGTTTATGAATATGATGCAAGGGGTTGCGCAAGGTCAAGAAGAGCTTCGAGCTATGGTTCAGAGACAAGAGGCTGCAAATCCACCGATCAACCATGCTCCGCCAGAGGGAGGCCCGGTCAATGATAACAATGTTGCTGCTGCTGTACCCGTCAACAACTATGCTGTAGGTGATGAGTTGGGGGGTATTCGAATCAATGGTCAACCTATTGTTCCAGATGCCGCTAATGCCAGAGTAGTCCGTGCTCCGGCCCGTAATCCTGTTCCGATTGTTGACAGACAAGAAGATATGTTCTCTCTGCTCAGTGAAGACGAAGACGTTCTGGGAAGGGTTAATGAGAGAGACCGCAAAGTTGAAGCTCTTGCTGAGAAGATCCGTGCTATGGAAAGTCAGAATTCCCTCGGTTTTGATGTTACCAACATGGGATTGGTTGAAGGTTTGAGAATCCCTCACAAGTTCAAAGCACCGTCCTTCGACAAATACAACGGTACTTCTTGCCCTCGCACCCATGTGCAGGCTTATTTTCGAAAGATCTCTGCGTATACCGATGATGAAAAGATGTGGATGTATTTTTTCCAAGATAGTCTATCTGGGGCTTCTTTGGACTGGTACATGGAATTGAAGAGAGATTCTATCCGCTGCTGGAGGGATCTGGGTGAGGCCTTCTTGAGGCAGTACAAACACAACATGGACATGGCGCCTAGCCGGACTCAGCTGCAGAGTCTATGTCAGAAATCCAATGAAAGCTTCAAGGAGTATGCCCAGAGGTGGCGTGAACTGGCTGCTAGAGTTCAACCCCCTATGCTGGAAAGGGAGTTGACAGATATGTTTATCGGTACTCTTCAAGGTGTGTTTATGGACCGGATGGGGAGCTGCCCATTCGGTAGTTTTTCTGATGTTGTCATTTGTGGAGAGAGGACCGAGAGTTTGATTAAGACTGGGAAGATTCAAGATGCTGGTTCCTCTTCTTCTAGGAAGCCGTTTGTTGGGGCACCTCGTCGAAGGGAGGGTGAAACTAATGCTGTTCAACACCGCAGAGATCAGAATAGAATTGAATACCGTCAAGCTGCTGCAGTGACCATTCCGGCACCTCAACCTCGTCAGCAACAACAACAAAGAGTTCAACAACCACAACAACAACAACAACAGCAACGTCCTTTCCAGCCTAGGCAGAAATTGCAGGCTGATAGAAGATTTGATCCTCTGCCCATGTCTTACGCAGAGGTGCTGCCCGAACTACTCAGGTTGGGGATGATTGAGTTGCGTACAATGGCTCCGCATACAGTATTGCCTCCTGGATACGACGCCAATGTCCGTTGTGACTTTCATTCTGGGGCACCAGGGCATCATACTGAGAAGTGTCGAGCTCTCCAGCACAAGGTTCAAGATTTGATCGATGCCAAGGCAATCAACTTCGCTCCAGTGCCTAACGTCGTAAACAACCCTATGCCTCAGCATGGTGGGCATAGAGTGAACAATATTGAAGGGAAAGAAGCTGAAGATCTGGTTGTTAATGTTGATGATGTTCAGACTTCTCTGCTAGTTGTGAAGGGCCGTCTGCTGAATGGGGATGTCTACCCGGGCTGTGATGAAAATTGTTTGGGCTGTGCAGAATCTGAGAATGGTTGCGACCAGTTGAGGACCGGTATCTAGGGTATGATGGATGAAGGTTGTTTGCAATTCAGTAGGGCTGTAAAAGATCGTGGAACAGCGTCAACTATCACCATTTACTTTAAACCGTCTGAAGAACGTGGACCAAGGGTCGTCAGTGCACCTGCAGCAAATGGTACCCCAGTTACCATTTCCGTGCCTGTAACCATCAGTGTTCCAACTACTATCGTGGCGTCTGAAAGAAGGGCTGTTGAGAATAGTAGAGCTGTGCCGTGGAAGTATGATAATGCTCACCGCAGTTACAGAAGGGCTGAAAGTCAGACAAGACCAGTGAATCAAGCTCCAGTGACAATTGGTTTACCGAATAGAGTTCCTGCAACTGTTGGTCCGGCTGTGGATAATGTAGGAGGTCCAGGAGGTTTTACCAGAAGCGGTCGTTTGTTCGCACCGTAGCCTTTGAGGGACAATAATGCTGAAGCTCTCGCCAAAGCAAAGGGTAAGCAAGCTGTGGTTGAGGAAGAACCTGTCCAGAAGGAAGCGCCCGAGGGGTCATTCGAGAAAGATGTGGAGGAGTTTATGAAGATAATCAAGAAGAGTGACTACAAGATTGTAGATCAGTTGAATCAAACTCCGTCCAAGATTTCTATACTTTCACTGTTAATGTGCTCTGAAGCACACCGTAATGCCTTGCTAAAGATGTTGAATCTGGCTTACGTGCCTCAGGAGATTTCTGTCAATCAACTGGAGGGTGTGATGGCCAATGTGAGCACCAGGCATGGTGTGGGTTTCACCAACTTGGACTTACCGCCTGAGGGGCGAAACCATAACAAAGCCTTGCACATCACCATGGAGTGCAAGGGGGCAGTGTTGTCTCACGTATTGGTAGACACCGGGTCGTCGCTGAATGTGTTGCCTAAGCAGATTCTGAGGAAGATTGATGCGGAAGGGTTTGTGCTTAATCCCAGTGACCTGATCGTTCGTGCTTTCGACGGTTCCAAACGTTCTGTGTGTGGAGAAGTTACCTTGCCTGTGAAGATAGGTCCTGAGGTATTCGATATCATCTTCTATGTTATGGACATCCAGCCTGCCTATAGTTGTTTGTTGGGGCGTCCATGGATTCATGCAGCAGGGGCAGTCTCGTCGACTCTCCATCAAAAGCTCAAGTATGTCTGGAACGGTCAGATTGTGACTGTGTGCGGTGAAGAAGAGATTCTGGTGAGTCATCTATCCTCGTTCAAATATGTTGAGGTGGATGGCGAGATCCACGAAACCTTGTGCCAGGCATTTGAGACTGTGGCTCTTAAGAAAGTGGCGTACGCTGAGCAGAGAAAGCCAGGTGTTTCAATTACTTCTTACAAGCAGGCTAAGGAGGTTGTTGATTCTGGAAAAGCTGAAGGCTGGGGCAAGATGGTGGATTTGCCTGTTAAAGAAGACAAATTTGGTGTTGGTTACGAGCCTCTCCGAGCAGAGCAGAATGGTCAAGCGGGTCCGAGTACCTTTACCAGCGCTGGGCTGATGAATCATGGCGATGTCTCTGCAACCGGTAGTGAAGACTGTGACAGCGATTGTGATTTGGACAACTGGGTTCGCCCGTGTGCACCAGGGGGGTCTATCAACAACTGGACGACTGAAGAAGTGGTTCAAGTTACTCTTCTGACAGAGTAATTTTCTGTTGTTTTGTCATTTTGCATGAAAATCCTACGTTCTGCCCAAGGCGTAGTGATTCATTTTGTAGGGCCTCATCATGTTTTAATGATTATCATTAATGAAGGACATTTTTTGAACAAATTTTGTGATCCTTGTCTTTCTGTTTTCTGTTTTCACTTTTTTTTCAAAACAATAAAAATGGCAATGTTTTTTGTTTTTGTGACTTTATTGAACTCTTTTTCTAAAACAAAGCATCAAACATGCAGAAGCGATCTTATGGCATTCACTATGAACAGTTCTGTTATGGCTCAGTATGATTTCGACAATCCCATCTACCAAGCTGAAGAGGAAAGTGAGGAAGACTGTGAACTCCCTGCAGAATTGGCCAGATTGCTGAAGCAGGAGGAAAGGGTCATCCAACCTCATCAGGAGGAGTTAGAAACTATTAATTTGGGTACTGAGGACGCCAAAAGAGAAATCAAGATCGGGGCTGCTTTAGAGGACTCTGTCAAGAGGAGGCTGATTGAGATGCTGAGAGAATATGTGGAAGTGTTCGCCTGGTCGTACCAAGATATGCCTGGTTTAGATACAGACATTGTGATGCATCGATTACCTCTTAGGGAAGGATGTCCTTCGGTTAAGCAGAAGCTTCGTAGAACGAGTCCTGACATGGCAACTAAGATCAAGGAAGAGGTTCAGAAGCAGTGGGATGCAGGTTTTCTGGCTGTTACAAGTTATCCGCCGTGGGTGGCCAACATCGTTCCTGTGCCGAAGAAGGATGGTAAAGTCAGAATGTGCGTCGATTACCGGGATTTGAATAGAGCGAGTCCGAAAGATGATTTCCCATTACCTCACATTGATGTATTGGTTGATAATACGGCTCAATCTTCGGTATTCTCTTTCATGGATGGTTTCTCCGGATATAATCAGATCAAGATGGCGCCAGAGGACATGGAAAAGACGACATTCATTACACCTTGGGGCACGTTCTGCTATAAGGTGATGCCATTTGGGCTAAAGAATGCGGGTGCTACCTATCAGAGGGCAATGACGACTCTCTTTCATGACATGATGCACAAAGAGATTGAAGTGTACGTAGACGATATGATTGCAAAGTCGCAGACAGAAGAGGAGCACCTGGTTAATTTGCAGAAGCTGTTTGATCGGTTGAGAAAGTTCAAGCTGAGGTTGAATCCAAACAAGTGTACGTTTGGGGTGAGATCAGGGAAGCTTTTAGGCTTCATTGTCAGTGAGAAAGGGATTGAGGTTGATCCAGCAAAAGTCAAAGCTATTCAAGAGATGCCTGAACCGAAGACGGAGAAGCAAGTCCGTGGGTTTTTAGGGAGGTTGAACTACATTGCAAGGTTCATATCTCATCTAACTGCTACATGTGAACCAATTTTCAAACTGCTTAGAAAGAATCAAGCGATCAAGTGGAATGATGATTGTCAGAAAGCTTTTGACAAAATCAAAGAGTATTTACAGAAACCTCCAATCCTCATACCTCCAGTTCCAGGGAGACCTCTGATAATGTACCTGTCAGTAACTGAGAACTCGATGGGGTGTGTATTGGGACAGCATGACGAGTCTGGTCGAAAAGAGCATGCCATATACTACCTTAGCAAAAAGTTTACCGACTGTGAAACAAGATATTCACTGCTCGAGAAAACTTGCTGTGCTTTGGCCTGGGCTGCTCGCCGACTGAGACAGTATATGTTGAACCATACTACCTTATTGATTTCTAAGATGGATCCAGTGAAGTACATCTTTGAGAAACCAGCTCTCACCGGACGCGTTGCCCGTTGGCAGATGATTCTAACAGAGTATGACATTCAGTACACGTCGCAGAAAGCCATCAAAGGTAGTATTCTGTCAGACTACCTTGCCGAACAACCGATCGAAGATTATCAGCCTATGATGTTTGAATTCCCTGATGAAGACATCATGTATCTGAAGATGAAAGATTGCGAAGAGCCTCTTGTCGAGGAAGGACCGGACCCGGATGACAAATGGACGCTGATGTTTGATGGGGCTGTGAATATGAATGGTAACGGTGTTGGGGCAGTATTGATCAATCCTAAAGGTGCTCATATACCTTTTTCTGCCAGACTGACGTTTGACGTCACCAACAACGAAGCTGAGTATGAGGCTTGTATCATGGGGATAGAAGAAGCCATTGATCTGAGGATCAAAACACTCGACATATTTGGAGATTCAGCTCTAGTGGTCAATCAAGTCAACGGAGATTGGAATACGAATCAGCCGCATTTGATTCCGTATAGAGATTACACCAGAAGGATACTGACGTTCTTCAAGAAAGTGAAGTTGTATCATGTCCCCCGGGATGAGAATCAGATGGCTGATGCCCTTGCTACTTTGTCATCTATGATCAAAGTTCATTGGTGGAATCATGTGCCACATGTTGCGGTGAATCGACTTGAGAGGCCTGCGTATGTGTTTGCAGCCGAGTCTGTTGTGGGTGATGAGAAGCCGTGGTATTATGACATCAAGAATTTCCTCAAGACTCAGGAGTATCCTGAAGGTGCGTCGAAGAATGACAAGAAAACCCTGAGGAGGCTAGCTGGAAGCTTCTATTTGAATCAGGATGATGTGTTGTATAAGAGAAACTTTGACATGGTCTTGCTCAGATGCGTGGACAGACCCGAGGCAGACATGTTAATGCAGGAAGTTCATGAAGGTTCCTTCGGTACTCATGCCGGCGGACATGCAATGGCTAAGAAATTATTGAGAGCGGGTTATTACTGGATGACTATGGAATCCGATTGTTTCAAGTATGCTCGGAAGTGCCATAAGTGTCAAATCTACGCTGATAAGGTGCATGTACCACCAAGCCCTCTGAATATCATGAATTCGCCTTGGCCGTTCGCCATGTGGGGCATTGATATGATTGGGAAGATTGAGCCTACTGCTTCGAATGGACATCGCTTCATCTTGGTTGCGATTGACTATTTCACCAAGTGGGTGGAAGCAGCTTCCTACGCTAATGTTACCAAACAAGTGGTTACCCGGTTCATCAAGAAAGAAATCATCTGTCGTTACGGAGTTCCTGAGAGAATCATCACTGACAATGGTTCGAATCTCAACAACAAGATGATGAAAGAGCTTTGTAAAGATTTCAAGATCGAACATCACAATTCTTCTCCTTACAGACCGAAGATGAATGGTGCTGTAGAAGCGGCAAACAAGAATATCAAGAAGATTGTGCAGAAGATGGTCGTTACGTACAAGGATTGGCACGAGATGCTGCCTTTCGCTTTGCATGGGTACCGTACCTCAGTACGTACGTCGACCGGGGCAACCCCTTACTCCCTTGTGTATGGTATGGAAGCTGTCCTACCTGTTGAGGTGGAGATTCCTTCTCTGAGAGTTTTATTGGATGTCAAGTTGGACGAAGCCGAGTGGATCCGAACAAGGTTTAACGAGTTGAGCCTTATCGAGGAGAGACGGCTAGCAGCTGTATGCCATGGACAGCTGTATCAGCGAAGGATGAAACGAGCCTTTGATCAGAAAGTGCGTCCTCAAAGCTATCAGGTCGGTGATTTAGTTTTGAAGAGGATCCTCCCTCCCGGTACAGATAACAGGGGCAAGTGGACTCCTAATTACGAAGGTCCGTATGTTGTGAAGAAGGTCTTTTCCGGTGGAGCCTTGATGCTTACAACTATGGATGGTGAAGATTTTCCGTCTCCTGTCAACTCAGATGTAGTCAAAAAATACTTCGCATAAATTGACCCGCTGGACAAAAAGAATAAAAGAGTCCAGGCAAAAAAATGGGCATCCCGTCGAACCAAAAAAAAAAACAGAAAGAAAAGGTTCGGGCAAAAATTAGGGATAAAATAAAAAAAATTGTACACCCGGTAAGTCGAAAACCCGCAAGGGCGGCTTAGGCAAAAATGGGTATCCCGGTGGATTGAAAACCCGAAAGGGCGATCCAGGCAAAAGTTAGGGATTAAAGCGAAGACTACAGTCTGAGTTGTCTGTACTTCATCGAGCTTTGTCGTCTGCCATCTCGAAAGATGTGATCTGTCCAGTCATTCTTCTCAGAAAGCAAGGAGTTGGGAGGAAAACTGATGATCTGTGAGTTATAACAGAATTGGGAAATAGTGGATGCTGTGTTCACGTTGCCATTAGGATAGAATTTTCCTTTTGTACGCAATTACCTCTTTCTAGGAATTGCTTCCTAATGTATTTGCCTCTTCAGGCACATTTTCGATCAATAAAAATCGTTATTCAGATAAATAGCTTTTCTGTTTTTGTTTTTACTGTTTTGTTTGCAAAAATGTCCGAATTTTTGATAAGCATTGCATATAAGAACATGAAGGCCACACAATAATATGCAGAAAGATGAAACATTTGAAAATCATTTTGAATGTTGAGGACACTTGAGCGTATCTTGTCCATGTATCCCCTGGGGGCATTTTGTTGTGTTGTTTTTTCAGATGGGCATATGTGAGGACGTTTCCTCAACAGATATTTTCCCCAAGCAAGGTTGGAAGCTATCATAGCTATGTTCCCCCGCGAAGACGTCTGTGGATAGTGCCTTCTATTCTCCAACAGATCTGAGGATTGCCTATCCCCAGCAGGCCTGTATTTGCCATTTCCTCCCCGAGTGAGGCAGGTTCATTGAAATTTATCTCCAGCATTTATCCTACCTGTGGACTGAAGGATATCCCCAGCGGAGTTTATCTTTTCCCAGCAGCAGTACTGTTCTTCAAACATGAGTGTGAAGTCACTTTACCATTCCTCAAGCAGAGTTCCCCGCAGAGTATTTCCCCAAGAGGAGTCTCCCCACAGAGTCAGAGTATCTGATCATTTCGGCTCCCTAGCCAGGGTTCATTTGCATTTTGCATGTAGTAATCATTGCATCCTCAAAACTGCGTAGCATTTCCATTCATATATGGAACATTACGCCATAGAAAATTCAAACATATGCATTCATGTGTTAACTTCACCAGACTGTATCCCCGGCAGAGGCGGATCATTTCATTCAACATCAGCACAGCAAGACTGCTACAGTTGCTCTCGACAGCATTCAGAATTGTTTATTCCCCACAGAGGTTTATTTCCTCACCCGATGGTGACAGAAAGTTTGTTTCTCCTCAGTGAGACCCCCAGCAAGTGATCAGCCTTGCCTTGGCATATCTAAAAAGTTGTTCTTGTGATACCGGTAAGTGTCATGCTAGCACCCACGTGTGTTTCTTTGTTTGGTGTCGGTAAACGCCATTGTTTCGGTGTCTGTAAACATCGAGTATTCTCTCCAGTCATCAGTAAATGTCTGGTCATCATTTTTTGGTGTCGGTAAACACCATTGTTTCGGTGTCTGTAAACATCGGATATTTTATCCAGTCATCAGTAAATGTCTGGTCATTTTTGATGTCGGTAAACATCATCTTTCGATGTCTGTAAACGTCGAGTATTCCCAGTCATCGGTAAATGTCTGGTCATTTTTGATGTCGGTAAACATCATCTTTCGATGTCTGTAAACATCAGATATTTTATCCAGTCATCAGTAAATGTCTGGTCATTTTTGATGTCGGTAAACATCATCTTTCGATGTCTGTAAACGTCGAGTATTTCCAGTCATCGGTAAATGTCTGGTCATTTTTTGATGTCGGTAAACATCATCTGTCGATGTCTGTAAACATCGAGTCCCACCCAGTCATCGGTAAATGTCTGGTCATTTTTGATGTCGGTAAACATCATCTTTCGATGTCTGTAAACATCGGATATTTTATCCAGTCATCAGTAAATGTCTGGTCATTTTTGATGTCGGTAAACATCATCTTTCGATGTCTGTAAACGTCGAGTATTTCCAGTCATCGGTAAATGTCTGGTCATTTTTTGATGTCGGTAAACATCATCTGTCGATGTCTGTAAACATCGAGTCCCACCCAGTCATCGGTAAATGTCTGGTCATTTTTTCTGATGTCGGTAAACATCATCTTTCGATGTCGGTAAACATCGAGTCTTTTCCTCAGTCGTCGGTAAACGTCTGATAATCCCCAGCTAGAAATCCCCAGTAGAGTCATCTGTAGATGTCCTATCTGGTTTCCGGTTGCGAATATTTGTTTGTATCTCCCCAATTAATTTCTCATTCCCAGTCATCGGTAAATGTCTGGTCATTTCTTTTGATGTCGGTAAACATCATCTTTCGATGTCGGTAAACATCATCTTTCGATGTCGGTAAACATCGGGTCTCATCCCAGTCATCGGTAAATGTCTGGTCATTCTTTTTGATGTCGGTAAACATCATCTTTCGATGTCGGTAAACATCGAGTCTCATTCCCAGTCATCGGTAAATGTCTGGTCATTTCTTCTGATGTCGGTAAACATCATCTTTCGATGTCGGTAAACATCGAGTCGCATCCCAGTCATCGGTAAATGTCTGGTCAACAAAATCAAAGTCCCCAGAAGTCGTCGGTAAACGTCTTGTCTGGTATCACCACAAAGATTTTGTTCCTCCCCAAGCGGAGATGCCATCAGTAAATGGCCCAGTTTTCTTCGATATCGGTAAATATCGGATCCCCAGTTGCAGCAGCCATCGGTAAATGGTCTTGCTGAGTTGACATCGGTAAATGTCAAGTTTCTTTGAAGCCACCATCGGTAAATGGTCTTGCTTCCTTTCTACATCAAATTTGTTTCCCAGCAGCCATCGGTAAATGGTCTTGCTGAAATTGATATCAAGGTTTAACCATCGGTAAATGGTTTTGGTTTTTCAGAAGTTTGTTTTCCCCAGCCACCATCGGTAAATGGTCTTGCTGAAGTTGGTATCGGTGAATATCAAGTTCCCAGTTTCTAACCATCGGTAAATGGTTTTGCTTTTCTGAAGCTGTCATGCAGTTTGTCATCGGTAAATGACGTGGTTCTTCTTGTATCATATCCAGCTAGTGCAAATTCTACGGTTCTTTGGTATTCAATCCCTGGTTACCCTGAAGGTCTGACAGCCGTTGCTCTCATCCATTCGGGTTCCCAGCTGATTGAATAGGGGCAGCTGTAGCACCTCAAATTTGCACCTACCATTATACATACATTTTCACATTAGGTCATAGCATATCATGATCCATTGCATAGCATTTTGCATTGTCCCTCAGTTGCCTCAAGAGCAAGCAATCAAGAATTAGGTCAAACTAATCTCCTGATCAGTCAACCAAGCAAGCAAAGGAATTTCTCATTGAATCAAGGCCTTGGGGTTTGTCCAACAAGTTCACATGGCTTGGAGGTCCATTTGAAGTATTTTGGTCAAGGGTAAAGGGCTCAGAGGTCAGCAGTTCATGCCCAGACAGTCAAAAACCCTAAAAAAGGTCAACTGTCAGTCAAAGCAGTGGATGGTGGTCATTCTTGTGGAATTTGGGCACCATGGTCAATAATCAAGAGTTCATACAACTTGGGACATCATTTGAAGTCAAGTCCTCAAGGAATTAGGGTTTGGAAGTCATCAGTCAATGCACAATCAGTCAGAAACCCTAAAAGTCAACTGTTGGTCAACTGTCCATTTAATCAGTGATTGGATGATTGGAATTGGTTTGTGAGAGTTCATTCATTCATGTCCAAATAGTCATCATACATCATGCCAAACACCATCATGGAAGAATTTGAAGCCAGATCAAAATTTCCCAAAACGGAAACTGGGCCTGTAACTGAAACTTACCAAAAATGGAAAGTTTTGATCCTCAAACTTACATCATGATACAAGCCTCAAATGAATTTTTGCCCAACATGAAAGTTGAAGATCTTGTTCTCCCATTTCCAAAAAGTCCTAGAACTCTCAATTCCCATGTGTGGTTGGCAAGTTATGATCGAATCGATTTCAGAAAATCTTGAACTTCAAAGGGCCATATCTCCCAAACCGTTTGGCCAATTTTGGTGGGGTTTTTTCCTACAAGTCACATTTGATCCCCTCTTTCCAAAAATATAAATTTCATGTGCCAAAACTTCACCAATCAAAATGGCATATTTTGACCTTTTTCATTTAAATGTAAGTTTGACCAAGAGTTGACTTTTTGATTTAAACTTTTTTTCAACATTTGGCCAATTGGAACAGCTCATAAATGTCATTTAGAATGTGTTTGCAAAGTCAAAATATGCAGTACATAATGCCATTGCTTGGTTGCTTGAATTGTAAGAAAGGTACAATTTCACCATACCACTCCATGCTATCCACCATGCCTTACCTTGTACTATGGAAACAGAAGTCTAAACCATCTTTTGCTGTCATTTTGAACCTCATTTAGCAGCATAAAACCACAGAAAAGAGGCCATGCTTGCTTGCTTGGAATTAGGGGAGAAAGGACATGTTTGCAACAAATCCAATTCATGAACCATACCTTGTACTGTCCAAACAGCAGACCTAGCAGCATTGTGCAACATGTTTTTCTGTCATTTTGGGATGCACAAGGCTACACAATACCACAAAAATTGGAGGCTGCAAAAAAAGAGAGATCACACCTTGGCACTATTGGAGGGAACTGTCAAATTACCACAGTTCCAAGAGATTACATGGCAACCAAAAACAACAGCCAACAGTAGGTTTTGGCAAGGAGATTTTCTGTCAACAAAAGGACAGTAGCAGCAACTGTAAAAAACAACACAGCAGAAAAACCTTACTCATTTTCAAGATTTTTATCATTGTTCAAAACCTGGCCAAATCAAAAGTAACAGAGGACATATAGCAACAGCAGCAGACCAAGAAAAAACCTCTCCCACTTGCAAGACTCACCATGAACCAAACATAACTTAACCTTGCTTGACTTCACATCAAAACAGACCTCATTTGGCATTTTACAAGAAAAAAAAACCTGAGCTTTGCATTTTGTGCTAAAGAACCCTGCTAGCCAACAAAAGAACTTCAAACCACCTTGCTGTTGCTGTTTGGAGCTGTCAAGAAAAACCTTGCAGGCAGAACTGGATTGGTTTTCATGACTAGGAAAAACCAACTGAACAAAACCTCACTCTCTCTCAAATCCATTCTTTGGCCATTTTCCAAAGTTCTTCCCAAAACTCCATAGAACATGACATAACCAACAAAACTCACCTCACTTGCATTTTACCAAAAAAACCTGTCAAAACTGAAAAAAAACCAAACTTGAGCCTTGCATTTTGACAGTCCAAACCATGCCTTGCCAACATAGGACAGCAAATTGAAGCACCCTTTTTTTCCTGTCATGAGAAGACATATAGTAGCAGCACAGCAGATAGAAATATAGAGCTTCATTCATTCAAACTCACCTTTTTGCATTTCAAAAATTTCCTGCACAATACCAAAACAGCAGGACTTTTCATCCTTGTCCTGTCATCTGAAACATAATTGACATCCATCAAACACCAAAGAACCAAATCCTGCAAAACAAAGAGGCAACATCCAACAGTAGCACTTTCAAAACACAGTCCAAAACCTCAAAGGAACTTGAGCCTGGCATTTGCTTCCCAACATCCAGTCATCATTTCCTGTCAACAATGAAACCAGAAGCAGCTCAAAACCACTGCTCCATTGGAAGCTTGGCCATGGCAGATTTGGATGCAAGCACGAGCAAGCTTCATTGAGCCAAGTTTACTTCCCCATTCATCTTGTAGGAGCACATTCTTCATCTGTTTCAAGCACTCACCAGCAAAAAGTGGCTGAATCTTCACTGCTCATCATTTTGGTCAGTTTTTCGACTGGCTCTTTTTGCTAAATCATGCTATGTTTGTGAAAGATCTTGTTATGCTAAAATCAATGCCACTTGAACCATTGAAATTGATCCACTATGATGTGAGAAATATGGATTTCAACTTGTATGCTCAAATGTGTTTTGGCTCGATTTGGTTTGTTTAAATTGATTTAATGAAATCTATTGCTGAAATGTTGATGTACATGGCTTGATGTTCCAATTGGTGTGCTCCATTCTCATTTCTAGAAAATTTTCGATTTGAGCTTGTTAAAGATGATGAAGATCATGCTGTGTTCAAACTTTTGTTCTGCTCAGAAAATTCATGAGTGTGTTGGTTGTTTAGAGGTTGCATCATGATGTTATTTCACGGCCATGCTGTATGCTTGATGCTGTCGAATTTTACGTTGGATGATTGCATAATGATGAATGTTCATGATGTTGTGTTTAAACCCTAACCCTGCCCAGAAGAATGAATTTCGATTGGCTGTTTTTGCTCCTGGTTACTGTTCCATTGGTTGCTAACCAATTAAAACATTTCCTGGCCTGGCCTTAAACGCAGGCGTTTTGATAAGTGGGGCGTGTATTTACAGCATTGCCACTGGTCAACCCTTGTTTGACCATTCCTTCATGCTATTTGCTCATGTTTGCTCAAATTATTCACACAACTTCCACAATTCACATTTCACTCAAATTAAATCCAAAAATTATGAAACTTTTTCCATCATTTTCACAAGAGTGTCTAGTATTTGATTTTGATTTTTAATGAATTTTTCACTGGCTGGATTTTAATTGGTAATTGTTTTCCCAACATGTATGCATAAATGATACACATTGCCATTCCTTTTGTGAAATACTCATATTACATCCTTTGGTCTTGAAATTTTTTGTGGTAAAACTAGACACACTCATGGTGATTTTGGTATAGAGTTTATGAATTTATCATTTGTGGTTTGTGAGATATGATTTTTTGAATTAGGGTGTGACAACTTGTGTCACACCATTGATGACCAACTTCATGATTTTTATTGCCATGCTTCTTGACCTCCAAATGACTTGATTTTTTGCATGAACCTACTCTTGTATGTCTAGTTGACTTATGAATTTTCTTGGATTTAATTGAACTATTTTCCATTTGTTTGAGATTTTTCTTCCCTGCCTAGTCAAATGTTGACTTTTTGTGCTACACATTGCCATTTCATTTGGGAAATTCTCATACCATATTGTATGATCATGAAATTTCATATGTGATAACTAGACATCTCAAGCTTGGCATTGGTGTTAATCTCATTCATTTCTCATCTGTTTTCAATTTGATATGATTTTTTGAAGTTGACCCATGCTTGTTGACTTTCTTTGTGCATGCTTGAATTTGGTTTGACTTCATGATTTTCATTGACTGCCTTCCTCTCATCCAAATGGGATGAAATTTGACATGCTTACCATGCTATGTGTTAGGTTTGATCATGATTTATTTGGTGATTTTTGGAAAATGTTTAGATTGCTTTTGAGTTAAGTCTTGCTGTTGACTTCTATGAGCTTCTGTTTGTCACACTTTGACCTAATTTGTTCGTGAAATGATGATAGTGATTGATATGAATGTGAACCCAATTGGTTTTGTTTCCTAATGGTTTGAACATGATTTTGGATACTTACCCCTTGCTGTTTGGACTTTCTCATTCATTTTTGACCCTAGGCTTGCCCTAGTGGTCCTGCTACTCACCTTTGAGCTTGTGTTTTCAGGTTGACCAACAAATGACCAATGAGACCAATTTCTTTTGTTTGAGATTGCCTAGGTGCCATGACTAACTTGTTTGTTTTGTAGGTGGCTTGGCTCACATGCCATAAGCCTTGTACCTTGCACATCCATGTGCCTCCAATTAACTGTTGGTGTCGGTTTTTGTTTGTTTTGTTTGAAGTTGTATACTAACATCTGCTTGACTGTTTCAGGTGCTTTAGTTGCTTTTAGTTCCTTGTGAACTTTTGCTTTGCTTTGCTTGTATAAGCAATTTGCATTGAGGTATGTCTCCTTTACTTCATGTAGTCTGGAAGACCTGGCCTGTTACTTGGCCAGGCAACTGTCTGAAGTCCTCCTTAAGAGGCAATGTTTGTGGATGTTTAACTTTGTCCTTGCATAGAGTCAAAGACCTCCTAAGTGAAGAGGCAATTGGTGGAAGGCAGGGATATGCAATCTATCCCCCACTATTCAGTGTGTCATCTGCTTTGCTCACACCACTGTGTTGATGCATTACAGATACAAACCCAAGATCTTGTGCAATTGCACAGTTGAGTCAGTCCTAAATGTGTAGAAGGGTTCCCACTTTCTGAACCCACACATTCTTGTCTTGAGCTCTCCCAGGCCAGGGATAAGAGCTGTGAGGTCTCATCCTCACTTCATCCTTTCATCTGCTTCACCTTAGCCCCTCAATGGCAAGGTTAAGAGCAACATTCACCCAGTTCCAGAGGTTTGTTTGTTGAGGTTGATATGACCCCTTGACTAAAACCTAACCCTTGTTTGAGCCACTTGTTTGTGTATAGCGTGTGCTATCTGTGCTTGTAGGATTGTTTGACTTGCTTCCTGTGCAAGTTAGGATAGTTTGACTTGCTTCCTGTGCAAGTTAGGATAGTTTGACTTGCTTCCTGTGCAAGTTAGGATAGTTTGACTTGCTTCCTGTGCAAGTTAGGTTTAGTTTAGACTTGCTTCCTGTGCAAGTTAGGTTTTGCTTGGCTTGCTTCCTGTGCAAGTTAAGTGTGTGTGGCTTGCTTCCTGTGTGAGCCATACTTAGGATAGGTTGGCCCTTGTGCCATTTAGCTAGAAACCTTAACTTAGGGTTGATTTTGCATGACAACATCTAGGCTCGAGTCGTAGTCTCCCTAGAGTTGTGTCTCCCTCTGTTATCTGGTTAGGCTAGTCCTTCATCCCTGCGTAGGGGAACTACATCGCCCTGATCTTCATACCAGATGAAGTATGTAGGCAGGAGATTGAGCTGATCTCTCCGGGCGCCTTTTCTTTCTTTTTGTGTGTGTTGTTTTGGTTCGGATGCTGACATAAGTCCAGTGATTGGCATTCAGGCTCCACGTTTGCCTCTTTGTGTGCGTTTAGGTTCGGATGCTGACTTAAGTCCAGTGATTGGCAGTCGGGCTCCACGTTTGCCTGTGTGTTTTGTTTTGCTTGTGTGCGTGTCAGCCGAGCTACGAATGCTCTGATTCTTCTCTCGTCCGAGAAGATACGTATGCATAGGATGCGACATCCTAGCGAGCATGTGTCGTTTCCCCAGTCCGAACTACTTCGACTCTGATGTCTATGCCTGATAGACTAAGTAGGCCCAGGATACGATATCCTGCCGAGTCAGTTTCAGTCAGTTTCTTGTGTCTCTTTCAGCCAGTGTGTGTGTGAGTGTGAGCAGTGTTTTAGCAACCATTTTCCTTTCTAGTGTGCGTGGATCCCGTAGAGTACTACGGATGCGTAGGGGTGCTAATACCTTCCCTTCGCATAACCGACTCCCGAACCCATTCTCTTTGGTCGCGAGACCATGTTCTTTCCTAGGTTTACTTCGAGCGTTTCCTTTCCCTCTTTTGGGATAAATAACGCACGGTGGCGGCTCTGTTGTTTCTTTCTTTTCCCGCCGGTTTTTCGCGTGATGCGACAGCTGGCGACTCTGCTGGGGAAAATAGAGAAGTTGACCTGTGCTGGTCCGTCTTCCCTAAGCGAGTCTCTCCTAGCGCTCTCTAGGTTAGGGTTTGGTTGCTTTGTGCTGTGTTTATTTATTGCATTCATTATTTACTGTTTGCATTCATTGTCTGTTGTTTGCATTTATGTTTGTAATTATGTTTGCATTCATATTCATCTGTTCACCTGGCTGGTTGTCTGTTTCTCTCTGTTGGGGTGGGAGTTCTATGAGGTAAAAGGCCCAATACCCAGGCTATGAGTGAAATCTAGGAAACCTAGGAATAGAGTGATTCATGGGAAGCGGGTGGTGTACGCCACTTAGCGGAACATTGATATCACGAGCAGTTCAGACTCTGATGGGGTATTATCGGTGCATACATCGGGTGTGCACAGGATGATATTCTTGAAAGGGTTGTTTATCCTGCGTTTCTCTTGACCTTACCTTGGCCTAGACTACACCCGTGAGTGGGGAAGGGTTATTCATTACAGGTACTGTTGGTGACTTATGGTTCTGTTGGTGACTTTGGGTTCAGACAACAGTATATTCAGTTGACCTTGGGTTTTCAAGTTGGATTTGGGTTCTGAGTTTAGACCGAAGCTTCGACTTTGTGATCAGAGATGCACCGCCAGCCAGTTGTGTCTGCATCATGTGCATCATAGCATATTTATTTTCAAAAAGAAACGCAAAAAAAAATGAAAAAAAGAAAAAAAAAGAAAAAAAAAAGAAAAAACTAATCCCTGCATGCATATCATTTCTCAGGTACATTCCAGAGCTTGTTCACTGATAGAGATGGCAACAGTCCCAGAGTTGAAGCGGAAGACTTGTATCTACGTTTTTCCCTGTTTTTATGAGACATTGAGCCTTTTAATGGATTTTTTAAAGTTATCCATTAAAAGGCTCAATGTCTCATAAAAATTAATGATCTATCACAAAATATGCACAATTCATAATTTAGTCGTACTTATCATACTAAGAATGCACAGAAAATCAATCACATCATATCACATTGCAAGTCTTTAATCAATAGAACAGAGAAATTACTCACACAACACTTGCAACCCTAAAAACCAATGAAAAAATATGCAATTTTTTAAAAAACAAAAACATAAACAAATAGTAAAATCAATCGAGAATTCCCGACAACGGCACAAATTTGATTTGTTGTCGCACATGAGTCAAAAATGAGTTATTTAAAATAAAGTATAAGGAAGTGAAACTCGAGTCGTATCACAAGGACTCTAAGTTAATTTAACCAAAGGAAAGAAACAAAAAGAGGGATTTAGGTTTTCTAACAATTGTAAATAAAGAAAACGATTACAATTATGATTAATGGATTAATCTACTGGTTCAGTAATTTCAGACTTATCATCGGTTATTATATCGCCAATTTCCTAAGCGAATTCAGTTCCTATTTGATTATAGTATTAATTAACAAACGAGATCAACACTATGTGAATTATATTCCTATTTGCCGTATTAAGCATGACGGCTGAAGATCGGGTTAACGAATAAGCTAAGTTAACACGTGAAATTAAGGAACATGCATCGATAAAATTTAATCAAAACTATTATATACAACTCGAATTAAGCAAAAAAGAATACACAAAATAGGATTGAAAGAGATTGAATAAAAACTGATAATATAATAACCTCAAAGTCTTAATGAAATTCAGAAACAGTATATTAACCTTGAAGTTTAGTCGGCCATGTAATCCTAATGCTCTCTAATTCCTAAAAATTGTCTTCCTTTTCTAATTCTAACTTTAGCTTAATTATATAATAAAGAAAATCAGACCATATGAGTATCAGTCCCGAAAAACATAAAATTCGGTCCAAAACTTATTATTTTACTAATATTGTATATTTGACCCTATTTATTTTTAGAATACGAGTTTTTTAAATATAAAATAATAAACAAAAATTTAAATGATATACATTTTTTCAATGAAAATATAAAAACTTATCTCTGCAAGTTCTTTGAACTTTCACAATTGTGTGAGCATGGCCAATTATTCTAAAAAAAAAATTGTACATGTTTTACTAATTTTTCCATTGTTAGCAATTCCTCATTGCTAAAGTCTTTGATATCATTCAGGAGACAAGTCCAAGATTAGGTCTCAAATTGAATATTTGTAAGACTATGATATTTTGACCTCTATGTGATGGTAGCAAACGTCGTGAGAATTTGTTCTCGTCATATATTGGGAGGATGATGTTGGAGATGAAGTTGCTTGGATGAGCTATTAGTTGAGAGGATGACTTTATCAATGGGTTTTCCATGAAGAGAGCTTTTAAGGTTGTTGAGTTAATGCATCTTCAAAATCAACTAAGGGATACTCATAGTGAGCTTCTACTACTTTGATCCTGAATGGATATTGCCTAATTGTTTTTTTGTCTAAGAACGTGCCAACCTAATCATATGGAGGAAACAACAATTTGATTCAATAGAGGGTGACTTCTTTACTCATTAGAGTTGGAGGATTATGGTTTTACTCGGTAGTAAAGGATCTCTAATACACTTGTATGGCTTCAAGGACCCAATCTAGATTGTCACAAGATCATATATTAAGAGACAATGAGGTACTCCCTCCGTCCCACAATGAGTGACCCATTTGGAATAAAAGAGTGTCCCAAAATAAATGATTCATTTCAATTTTCAATGCATCTTTTCCAATTTTACTCTTTAATTAATATTACTTTCATCATTCCCAATACATAATAAGGGTATTTTAGTAAAAATATCATCATCTCTCTTTCATTTATTCCTTTTTCTTAATTTATGTGAAATGATCAACTGAGTCACGCATTGGGGGACAGGTGGAGTATATGGTATGCACTCTAATTTTGAAAGAGTTTTAGATGATCTTAGTTTTGTGATTCCAGAGTTTGACCTTAACAATTTTTCTAGCAAGGATATTGTCCCTCCTAATGCACAAAATGTTTTGTCGAGTGTCATTTTTTGTAAAAGTGTTTATCATATGGATGTAAAGTTTGACATGACCACAAGACAAAAACAATTTTTGGTTGCTTGCAAGCCGCACATGCTCATGACTTTCTCCTTACTATTCCTATTGATGGGTTAGGCCAACATATGTCATCAGTGGAGTATCGTACTATCCTGAGATACCGTCTTATGATTCTCTTATTTCTTATTGATGTGTTTTTATCTGTTTATCGCAAGGCGTGTTTGGGTACATTTTGGGGAACACACAAATAAATTTAGGGAGCTTCTAAGCTTCAAATATTGATATGACCTTCTTAGGGATATCCCATTTTATATATTTCGATGGGCCAGAGTATATGTGAAGAAAGAGACATGTGTGAATTTCTTGACTGACCCACATGAGGGAAGATCGACATTTGGGCCAATAGATATTCTTGTGTACGGGTGAGTATGAGGAAACATGCATGTGTGGGCATGATTGAGGTTTCTCCATTGGTCAGACTTGGGACTTGAGGTTTTACTTTGGGACAAACAACCTCAAAGTCGCTTCAATTAAATTGGTTAAACATGAAAAAACGTGTTCTGACAATCAACATGTTTTTATACCATTTGCCTTAGATACTTTTAATCTTATAATATCAAAAACCGTAGATCTTTTAAGGAGAATTCAAAAACTTATATAGCATTGTATCCATCGGTCAATAGATATACTTTTTTAAGATAATTAATTTTGTCATAAAAAATAACAGGCCAACTTATTGTTCATTTATAAACTTTAGATGAAATTATTCTTTGCATTAAATTTTTCTCTCATTATATTACATATAAGTATATACGATATATATGATCCATCCCTTGTCATATAGTGTTGGTCAATATATGAATATGAAACACGAGGGTAACTGAATTATTCCCAAAAAAGGGGTAGACATGACATGGTGAAGGCAAAAGGGAGTAAATGGGGGGTACCTATACTATATTATGAAGGTGCCCCGTGAATATGAGCCTAACTAGTACTATAGGATTGTAAATAATTGAATTGACCTTCCTATCATATCTACTATCTATGCTGTGGGGTTTATTTGCATCATCTTAGATTTGGTGGAAATCTTGTCACTCTCACTCATCTCAATTATTTTATAGCCACACAAACAATATACTATTTTAATTCATTCATCATTCATTCTTATGACTTTCCATGTCATTGTCGCAAGGCACCCATGCTGCTACCTAGTTTATATAATTCATCAATGCTGCTTATGAGGTTACTCATCATCACAATATGCATTCGTGTTTTCTTTTAAACGGTGGGGGAATCTCTTATTAAAGTATTCATTTATATTTTTATATATTCCACATGACTCATTAGATTTCTATTTAATGATCCTAAATAGTATGTTCATTATTTATATCCATATGCTTCTAGTCACCAACCGGATAAAGCTAAGTCAATACTACTAAAAGTCAATGGAATTGTCCACTACACGCTAAATACTACTATCAAATTATATAAAAATTCGAAATTACTCTTTTTGCAAATTCAATGGAATGGTTCACTACACGCTAAATACTACTCTCAAATTTTATAGAAACTTACAATTATTTTTTTAAACTATCTAGAGATTGAAATTCAGACGTATTTAAAATACAATAGTTTGAGGTATATACGCATAGGGTAAATTTGAATTCTAATATCCGAATACATCCTTCAGACACTATTGTTGGCTCATTTCCTATGTATATGTGATAATAAAGTGGTGAATTAGAATTCTAATTTTCGGATACACCACTCGAATAATATGTTTGACATATTTTCTCGTATATTTGATAACAAATGAGTGAATCCGGATTCAAAAATCGTGATACATATTTAGGACACTATCTATGACACATTTCCATGTACATTTGATAACATAGGGGTGTATTTGGATTCCAATCACTAGATGCAATTCTAGGATAATATTGTTTGTATAAGTTATTTGTATAACATAAATCATAAGTCATTAATAAATCATCCGCACATTATTCATGCAAAGTCATTCACACATTATTCATTTGCATGCACCATGCACAATCCATAACATAGTCATTCAAAATATTTACATTAAAATACAACTCTTAGTTATATCTAATGCCCATGTTCCTCATATCTCTTCTATATTACAATGCAATCCGTACCTCTAATAATATCGCAACCAAAGTAACCTTATCATGTGTGCCTTCCCAAAACTCTCTTCTAGCTATGCATATCTTCCAAGCGCAATAATATGATAACATATAGAAAATACATCCATAATATGATTTGTCCTTACTTGTTCCTCTTCCAGTAACTCTTGATTAGCAGTCCTAGGGGGATCTTCTTCTAGCACCAAACACTCATGGTAGTCAGCATATATCGCATCAATAACTCTGCGGAAAACAATTGTAAGATGAACAACTTCAGGGTTCCTAGGTATACCTTGAAGATACTTGAACTTCCGCAATACTTACTCAAGTAGATGTGGGTAAATATGTCAAGACCCATAAGCAATCCATCCAAAGTACCAGGATATCACCTTCATAGGTTGTGTCTAACAATGTGGATCATACGATGAAAAACAAATATCATCCACCAGAATATAGTTAAGAGCAAGTTTGTACGACTCAATCACAAAATTCTCCTTGAGTGGGTTAAGTGAGAGTGCACGTGGAAACACTTTAGCGTAGTCAAAAACATATTGCCAGCCACAAATACCTATGAAATGTTGAAGGATCCATGTTTGGAAATGGTTCAGATGAAATATCACTAAGGATGTAGAATAAGTATTATAAAATTAATAAATGATATGTAAATCAGTTACCTGAAATAGATAGTTTCATCTAGTCATTTGTCTCGTCTCCCGTTTACTACCTTTAGATAACTTGGGGTACAGGTAAACCAAACAAGTTGTCCCCAAATCGTACTCGTGAATCTGCTCCAAGTCCATGAAGTACTTAAGGTACACAATATCAACATAGATCACACTTTTGTCCATAAAAATGCATGTGTCAACGAAGATTATAATGTATGTCTTCAATGCACATTGTTTTTGGTATACAACATATGCATTATCACTCACAACATCTACAACTGAACTCAAGTGGTCAATATATTATTATTGTTAGGAATGAAAATTTAGCATGACAACCTCTGTTTTCTTGTATCTCCTTTTGGGTGTCACCCACATCAACTCCTAATTTTGTCACCATTACACTGAGTGTCTCAGATCTATAAATGGTAGAGTGATCCAACAGTCTTTGAGTGATCAGTGGGTGAAGGAAACATGATACATCATAAAGGGTGATGCTCATTTAACCAATGGGAAATGGAAATGACGATGTCTCTGCGTGCCATCTCATCTCTCAACAAATACGGACAAACGACCCTGGTTAGTATAACCATATCCTGTCCTACAAAAGTTCTTCATAACAGATAGATATAATACATCCTGAAATCAATGTTCATTTGGCCGGAGCACTTTTGCTATCTTCCTAGCATGACTTAGACACTTAAGTGTGTCACGGTATTGAAAAAATATATATCAGCGTCAGATAATAAAATTTGTATAAAACAAATATTTAAAAGAGTAATTAAACATTTATGCTGGCATATATGCCTAGCATTATGGTATACATAATGTGGAAGTTATGGTATGTCATTTGGACCTCTGGGAAAAACATCAACGTCAAGAGCAGGTCTAGCTGCTTGATGTGGGTCATGTGCATGTACAACATCAAGAGTATGAAAGGGAGCAACGGGTGATTCGTCATGAGTCAAAGATACATTACCATAGGAAGACGATCCATCGGTAGCCCAAGATGATTCTCTAGCAACTTACAATGATTTGATTCTCTCCCTATGTACTGAAGCATGTTGAGTGACTACGCCAAAAATGATGTTAAATATCCCCTTTTTATGCTTTAATAGCACTAATTATATGTGCATCTAATAGGATTTGAAAGTTAATCATATAATCAACATTATTGTTTTGAAAGTGAAGGGGAAAAATGAAATATACTATACTAGATTAAGATAAACGACGTGCAGAAACAAAGAAGTTTGGCCATCAACCTTGTCATTATTTACTGATACTTAACAAGGTTACATCACACCAGATAATTAATTCATCTATGGATCATCATTACAGAAGAAAAAAACACTTGCAATTCTCAATACTTGTTGGGTCTCCAAATTTGTGGAGTTTACCAAGAATATTTGATTAAAAACACAACTCCTTATGCAAGTATGTCTTATATTTGATTAATCCATTAAGATAATTGCGCTAAAACAAACTGAACTAAATAGACAAGCTATATGTGACATTGGGAAATAGTAAAGCAACTAGCCCTGTGCGAAAAAATCACAAACCTCCTCCTCAATTCATCCAATAACTCTTCAACTCTTGGAGACCTCCTATACTAAAATCAAACTTCTCTAACATATTCGTTACAAACACATGTTTCAAACTGTACCGAATTTTTAATTCAAACCAAGGATTCAACCTACTGTTTCTACTGGATGTAACCTAATGAATTTTAATTACAATCATTTAAGGAATTACATTGCATGTATGAAAAGCATAAAAAGAAAAAATGAATTAGAAACTTACCAAATGTCTTGAATGGAGAGGAGTATAAGTTGATCATGTTGTTTGGTTTGAAGCCATGAGACTAGATATTGAGAAAAAATGTTGGACCCAGATATGTGAGAGTTAGGGTGATTTTGATAGAATTTTTTATTTATTTATTTCAAA
Organism: Lathyrus oleraceus; assembly: GCF_024323335.1. Classification (NCBI taxonomy): domain Eukaryota; kingdom Viridiplantae; phylum Streptophyta; class Magnoliopsida; order Fabales; family Fabaceae; genus Lathyrus; species Lathyrus oleraceus. The sequence continues at coordinate 462,445,487 of NC_066579.1, forward strand.
TATAAAGAAAATGATAGGGAAAGATGGTCCATGTCATTTAAATGGCAGCGTCCGAAATTTAATGTTATTTGAATTTTAAAATTTGAACAATATAAAATATATATTTTTAAATTTTCATCCAAATATGGATGAGTAATAGTATCGAGTGTAGTGAAAAAAACAATCAAAGGACTTTTTTAGTCAACATTCTAAAATACCAAGAGTTTATTATAATGATCATTCTAGTAATGTATTTTCTGTTAAAATGCAATATCAAGATTATTCAGTAGTTTATTTTGGCAAATTTGAGCATATAGAAAAGTGAATTGAGAAATAATTAAATGTCTCGTAACTTAGTGTAATAAGTTTGATGTTATTTTGTTTGATTGCTAGTCAAGCCCAATTATAGCTAGAAAGAAAAATATTTTTAAAAAAAAATTTCAAAATTATAATCTCGGTGGATTAAAAACACATAAGTTGTATGTTATTTCTCGTCAACAAAAAGTTTTATATTATTTTCTCTTTTATCCTTTAATTTATAATTTAAAGTAAACAACTATATATATATATATATATATATATATATATATAAATGAAGGGGTTTTAGTACTCTTTTATTCTCATATCTTCTCGTATCTTATACTCGGGATTCATTAGTCTCTTAACTTTAAAAAAATTATTTGAGTGTCTTAGAATACCACGTGGATTAAAAAAATTATAAACCGAATCACGTTAGTCATTCTGTCTATTATGCTAGTCAAAGTTTGCTAATAAACTATGTGGTAGTGACGTAGAACGCCATGTGGATTTGACCAATTTTTGTAACGGGGTTAGCGTTGAAAGAATCCGTCACTAAAAATTATTTTTTGGGATTTTGAATGTTTCTTCGTCATCTTCCTCAAAACCCCAAACTTTCCCAAATCCAAAAAGCCACAAATCATGTAAGAGAATTATAAATGCCCTATGTCATTTCAATTATCACTTTTACTTTTTTGGTTAACACCGACCCTTGTTTTCTTTTTCAAAGAAAGAGATGGAGTAAACGTACCGCGAGAAGATGACCATGGAAATCATCGAACTTATGACGAAAAAGGAAATGTTTGACTATCCAGAGGATGACAGCAAAGGCGGAGTTCTCAATATCCGTGCACGGTGGTAAATGACAAGGAAAATCACTTAATCGTTGGCAATGGTGACGATGAACTTCTCTATGATGGTGAATAATATTTTCTTCTTTTTGTTACTTTTGCTTTAAATTGGTCCATGGTGACTTATAAGGAATTTGTCCATGGTAACTTATAAGGAATAGTATTTGAGAAAGGGCGGTGATATTTTGCTTAGAAGATGCGCGGGTTTTTCGTTGCAACTCTATTGAGTTATATATTAATCTCCAATAATGTATATCATCTCAACAATCTCAGATAACTAATCAAGTTGAATCTGATGAATTTTATTCATAAGACTCAGATGAAGCCGACCTAGAAGCAGAAGCAGAAGTCAACGTCGTTGATGAAGAAGAAGAAGAAGAAGAAATCGAGACACAGGTCGATCATATGTTGAACAACAACATTGAAGATGACGATCATCCAACGCCATTACCTCCAAGTCATGTATATAATCCGCCTCAGCATATGACAAGCATGGACTTGCATGACGATGAAACATCCAACAGTGTTTTTTATAACTCGTATCCACGATCAGAGGGTGAGTAAAAGCGGGAGATACGCTCCGCACTAAATAAGAATGTTTGCGAAGGTATGTCATCGAATGGCATAACATTCTTTGCAAATTTCAGTTGGTTGATTCTCACAAGAAGAGAAGCGATTCTTGGGAGATAGCTTTTATAGACTCACCTCACAGTTGCATTGCCACTAATGTTGCACAATGATTAGATGCGAAGAAAGAAAAAAGGATGGCCAAACAGCACGTGTATTAGAACAAAAATGAATACGACTGATAAAATGATAAGATTATATAGTATATGTCCCCCGGACACAATAAGAAAAAATATCCCAATCTAGGAGCAACATCTGCATCATAATTTATTACCTCCTTTCAATTTTTGTAACCTTTGATTTTGATATATTAATAACTTTTTGTTACAACAAGGTTAACAACAAACATCACTCCAACTTAAGCACACTTAAAACCGAATAGGTCTAAATAAATAACACAAACAACAAATATCAAAACAAATGAAAATACTTAACCAAAACATTTAAAAACAACATTTCTAACTGATTACAACAATCAAACTGATGTCACCTGGTCCAAACATCACTTCCCTAACATCCTTATCATTTTTTACTTGCACCCAACCACGTACACCATCAAGTCTCTCAATACTTCTAATTTTTTCCCTTTCTGGTATGTTTCCATCTAACCAACGAACCAACTCCCTCTTTAGTTGATCAAAACGACAGATGTTCTAAAACATCATCTCCATCGGAGGATTGTCTCTCGAATAAATCATTTTTCCATAGCGGCGGCGAAGACGAAACATGTTTGCAATATAATGAAAAGAGATGTGGAAAAATGAATCACACAACACCTTTATTTATACAAAAAAAATTATACACTACACTGAGGCACCAGACCAATTGTAGCCAATTCAATTGGCGCCTGACATGTATGTATCTCCTAATTATTATACCTGACTAGTGACTAGTTGTCTATATGTGTTGATGTTGACTTCTAAAATTTTAATTTTAAGTTTCCCATTCCTTAAATACCTAAGATATTGAAATATATACAAAACATGGCACTCAACACTCAATATCTGTAACACACAATACCTGCAACACTCAACCTCTGCAACATCCAACATATACAACACTCAATCTCTCTACTAAGGTCAACATCTCTACAACATTATGTCTCTATTGACTATGGGTGATGAACATCGAGGAACAATCGATAATATTGCGACATTTGTATGTTATTACTTATTCTTATTTTTATTTTTATTTCGTAACAGAATGTCTCTATTGTTTATTACTTATTCTTACTTATTTCTTACTTATGTTTTATTAGGACCCTACGAGATTTTGATTTCGTGTACATGAATATGTACCACGCGATCCTTTGATAGAACCATATATTCGAACATGCGGTTTTGGTAATTTACTCAACATAGTCTCATACTCGGTTGACTACAAATTTATTCTTGCTTTGTTAGAGAGATGGAGACCTGAGACCCACATATTTCACCTTCCTTTCGGTGAGTGTACTGTCACACTTGAGGACGTCTACATGTTGAAGTTCCATCCTATCATTAACCTTCAATACCATTCATGATGATTCTATTTATTTGCAGCTGAAATTATCTCTCGTATAATGATACAGATACAGTAAATATATCGTCCCACATTGGATTGCTTCAAAATAAGAGGAACATTGCATATAAATAAAGGGAGTTACTTTTCGACGCTTAATGCTCCCCTATCACTTTAAAAAAAGTTACAAATGTTCCTAATGTCTTGAGATACATCTTCGGATGTATCTTTTTTACACATTTCTCGATGCAAATTAATAAACCCTTAATTCAATATGTACCAAAGTTACACATTTCTAACTTGATAATCGTTCGTTAAAATTCTTAAAAAGAAATCACTAATATACCACTTTTACATTCACAACTCTGCATAAAACCAATTGTTCATGCTAAGTTATATTAGACGTTTGATCAACAATATTAGAGAAGCAAAAACACCTCTCTTGGTGCTCGTTATCAATGAAATGTAAAACTATATATGTAATTGCAAAACCACCTTTCAGAATTCAGTTCATGCTATTGTCATCCTAAGATATCTTTCCATCTATGCAATAAGTTTAGATGATCATGGTCTCGCCTGTGAAGCAATGTTCATGTTGACGTCTTTAATATAACAGAATAAATGGCATTAAGAAGAAAATAAGTATACAAAACAAAATATTGCACCAAAATTAGTACAAGAGTATTACAAAGATGCATCTCCAGATATACCCTAAAAAATATACGAAGATGCATCTTCGGAATAGATTTTGGAAAAATGGGGTGGCTAACTGAAATACGAGAAGTGATATGTTTTTAGGTGCGTTCGAATATGCATATCCGGACACATCAAAGACATTTTTGAGTTTTCAGAGGTATGGGCCGCACCTAATAGACTGGGAAAGGTAATCCCCTAAATAAAAGGTATGTATGATGGAAATATCTAATTGAAAAAGTTTTGTATCACTTAGTTTTGTAAAGGAAGAGGAAGTTCAATGTTATATAAAGTATTCAAGTTCTTCACTACAAGATGTATCAGTCAAAAATACTTTAAGCTTGTATTTGACTTTTTTGTTCTTTTATACTCTTGTGTTAGAGTGTTGTAAGATGTGGTTAAATATTTACTTTGGGGTGTGAGTGTACTGGGGGCTTAGGGGTGGCTGAGAGTAAATTATGTGTTGTAACGATTCTCACATATCTTTATTCTTTGGTTTTCATTTAACAACAACCGTGATTTTTTCTTCAGTTTTAGAGTTTCCACTTTATGTCCTTTTGTTGTGATTATGTTATTTTATTTTATCTTTGCCTACTTTTCCCAACAACAGGCATCACAACTTTTGATTCGATTCGGGGATAGAAGTTCTTAGTATGCTGTGTGGTTGCAGCTTTGTCTGATCTTTCACATCACAAAAGAAGGGTACTATTGTGAAAGAGTTGTTGAGTTGCAGTCACAAGTTTCACTATGTTGTTTAGCCTAGAGAAAGTTGATGGAAGAATTGTTTTTGACTTGTGGAAAGTTCAAATCAAAGATGTGTTGATATAATTAGGATTACAAAAGGTGTATTATGATATTATGTTGGTGGTTGAAAATCTTTCTATCAACATGGAAGTTGCACCATACATTTTCAACCTGATTTTCAACATGTGAAATTCTTGAAGTGGTTTAGCTTCAAGTGAAATATGTTATTCATGATAGAGTATATGATTATCGGTGATGACAATGTAAAATTCTTAGAGTGATTTATCTTCAAGTGAAATATATTATTCATGGTAGAGTATGATAGTTTTTGAATTATGATTGTTGTGAAGACAATGTGAAAGTTCTTGGAGTGGTGTAACTTCAAGTGAATATACTCTTATGGTGGAGTATGATTGTTCTCTTTGAACTATTATTATCGGAGAAGATAATGTGAAAATTATTGGAGTAGTGTAGCTTCAAGTGACTATACTATTTATGGTGAAGTATGATTGTTCTCGGTGAACTATGATTATCATGAAGACAATGAAAGATGATGTATTATTTTCAATCAAGGTGTAGATTATTGAGGTAGGTTAAAAATATACATGTTGAAGAAGTCCTATAACACTTAGTTTTGTAAAAAAAAATAGGGGGTACAAAGTTATATAAAGAATTCAAGATCTTCATTACAAGATGCACCAATCAAAAGTACATTAAGCTTGTATTTGATTTTTTTTACTCTCTTATACTCTTGTATTAGAGTATTGTGAGATGTAGTTAAATATTTTCTTTAGAGGGTGTGAGTGTACTAGGGGTCTAGGGTTGGTTAAGAGTAAATTATATGATGTAATAATTTTCACATAGTGTTATTCTCTGGTTGTCATTTGACAACGACCATAATTTTTCTCTAGTTTTGGAATTTCTATGTTATGTCCTTCTGCTGTTATTGTGTTCTTTTTTTTTATTTATGCCGATTTTTCCTAACACTTCACACTTCTCACACGTCACTCGAAATTCCAACATTAATCTTGTACTCACATTTTAGGATTTGAAACTAGTGAGAACGTCAATAACTATATCAAAATATCATTTTATATACAAAAAATAATCAATTCTTTTATCATATACATTTAAATAAATCTTTGACTAGGTATATGGTATTATCTTTGATATACTATTATTCTCAATTTTCACAATATCTTCAACCATCATATCATTCTCATCCTTTTAGGATCTTCTTATCATCTTCAACCTTCTTAAAGTGTCCATCAACCTATTTATGATGTTGAGGTTTCACATGATATCAAACTATCACATAATCTTGAGCACAATTGAGTTAGAATACCTAACCATTTTAAAATTATATCTAAACTCCTAGTATGATATTTCTGATTGATGTTGTCTTTCTCATTTTGGACTTGTATGAGGTATTGTGCATTCGTTCTTCAAATTATTTGCAATAAAGCTTATAACATTTACACATGAGCAGTAACCATAATAAATATGAATTAAAAATAGAAACAACTTTACCTACATGAAATGATTGTTATTCATATTTCTAAGATAAACGAGTCATTCACTTTCTTCTAGTGCAACTTGTAACGAATGAATCATTTTAGAGTACTTATACCTAATAAGTAGAACTACAACCCTTTTATATTTTTTTTCAATAAAAAATCGGATATATAACATTATCATCCATTTACCCCCGAGTGTTGGGTTGATTTCTACATAAGTTAGAGTGTGTTTGACCTTATTAAACTGACTCCCTGACCCAAACATTTGGACATACCACTATGGATTACTGTTTAGCTCTCATTTAAGATCAAGAAGGAAGATGGGATAAGATAGAACTTATCGACCAAGTAATAGAGAAACCACATAAAATACTTAACGATAATCTCCTTCAACATCAATGACATTTTTAAAATACTGATGCATAAATAGATATAACTCAACTTTGTTTAGGAAGTCGTGTTACACATGAGGACACTGTTGGAAAATTGCCATCCAAGGCGCAGCGGAATTTAAAAATTTCTCCATTTAGTGATCCTTACGAATGGGCATGATCAGTGATAGAATCGTTACCTCTTGTGGCGATTCAAACCTTTGGTGCAGATCTCTGATAATGATCAAAACCTTTGATACAGATCCACGGGGCGATCACGAACGTTGAACGATGACAACGTCTCTACTCAGTCCACACGAACGGATTCCTTCAATCGCAGTGCTAGCTGTTATGAATGAAGGCTTTGAGTGAGAGAGAGATACGAAATTCCAACTCTTCAGTTGTGTTGTATTCCCATACAAAGCTTCTGCACAAGAGCTCTATTTATAGAACCACTTGTGTGGGCTTCAAGCCAAAAAGCCCACTTAAGTGCATTTTGGCCTATATCTCATAATATGCCAAAATCACTTAAGTATTTGGTACCTTACCATATTTCGTATTCTGCTTAAGTACACCGTACCTTACGATGTTCCTTAATTATTCTATCTCTCATCAATCCGTCTTTTGTGTGTGACCCTATAGGTTTTCGCGGCGTTGGCAATTATATTAAATCACGCATTTAACATGATAAACAGTGAGCGGTATCTAGCAACACATCACTGCTACCCAAGTCACGAAAATGTCATGTGATCTGACAAAACCTCCTGTGATAATAATTATGTGTATAATTACCCCTTTGCCCTTATGTCTATATTGAACACAAGGTATAGACCGTGTCACCCTTGTCCAGTTCAATATTGGGCCCATAGACATTTATCCTGTTACGCAGGATTGGCAAATCCCATCTAGGACACTCATGTCCCTCAGCATGCTTCGTGGAGTACTCATCAACTGTCTTTATGGTCATCCAGTTACGGACAACGTTGGATCGGCAATAAAGCACTTAACTCTACATCTAGGATCCATAGTGGTTTCAGGTCGAAGAGTGGTATACACTATTATCACCATGAGAATAACTTATGACACTTTGCATAACTTTATATATAGTATTCTCATAGCAGGTCAATCCAGTACAAATATTACTCATAATATTCATACCTATATTTAAGACTTGATAACTCTTTATCCATGATCCATGAGATGTGATCATCAGTCAACAAACATAATAGTCTTAATGCTTTAATGTTATCCCACTTCACACTAAAGCTCGACTACGGATACTTTAAGAATAGTGTCCTTATGTTTAATGTGTTCTCATGATTAAGTCACACTTAATACATTAAACGGACTATCTATTCCAGGGACTTTATTAATCAACCATAATAAAGAAAATGCCTTTAAATAATTCGATACAAGTACCAAAAGTATTGGCCTCTAGGGCTTACACCAACAGACACTAGTTTATTGATTAGTATGATGTATAAACTTTCTAATTGGGTATGATAACTTCGACTGCGAAACTGATGTCTATAGATGTAAAGAGTCTGCATGTTCAAAGAAATGTGGTGAATTCTTAGGGGGGCGTTCAAAACGACCTCCACTGAGTAGGACTTTGTTTTTTAGAAAGAAAAGTGACGAAATGACTAGTTCATATTGCGTTCCTAATATAGAGAGAAGTTCTAAATCGTGCATGTAATTCATAAACCTGTCTTACAATCATTGAAAAAACAAACCGGACTACTTCTTTTGTCATGTTACTGATAAATTTTAGATTATAGAATCAAGGAGTGTAAATTTAAAAAAATAAATATTCGTATTCTATAACTTGAACGGTGTTAAATACCATAGAATAAGAAAAAAAAACTCACCATACATGATGTGTTTAATAGATATGGATTATAGAATTTGAATGTGTATCTTCTAAAATTTACATGTTTGGATTCTATAATGTGAAATATACTAGTAATACAACATACACAAACAACCAATTTTATATATGACATCATAATTAAAATACATGCACACGAACCTAAATAAATATCAATTTTGGAAGAATAGATATATCTGGATGACTTTCTTGAAAGACACCAACATCATCAAATTGCAACATCTTCTAATTACCATTTTACACTATAGGGCTAAACAGATCGAGATAAAATGGATAGTTATTTAGAGGTCTATCAAATTCAATGATGTTGGCCTCAATACATATTATTAAGTTAGAATTAATTAGCCATTTTATTATCCAGTCTAGGGCTAAACACATTCGTTGTACTTCCAATATGCATTGTGCGGTCTATCAAATTTTATAATAATTCCTTCTTCAATGGCCTCAATACAACACCTTTCATATGTTCCAAAATTTTGAGAAAGTTTGCATATACAATTCTATATTGGTATATTTTTAAGGGTCCCACAAGTGGCAACATGGAAGGGAAGCGACGTAACACCTCGTCTATAACACCTTCCTGATTGCCTCGTTTACCAAATCGAGCGCCCATCATTCAGATGTGACGTCCATCTTTTAGATTGATTGTCTTTCCGTAGAAACGTGGATATGACTTGTCCTAGTCCACAACATTCCGGGGAGGGAGTCAAATGAGGAATTTACCACATTGTCTTATAATAGGGAATTAACTGTCACATTCGTCTACTCCTATAACCGATTGTTATTTCTTGGGAGTCTGAGGTCCAGGCCTAAGGATCTCTATAAATACCTCAACCATGAGGTTGAAGGGTTATCTCATTTTCCGTAGGTATCATATATATATCTTATCATCTCGCTGTATGAATAAGCCCTAACCTTACAGCAACCCCTAAAAACCTCTAACAATCCTTAATTACTATGGGTTGTCATATATTATACTTTTAGTCAGTACAAATTTTAAATAAACCAATGTAATCAAGATATGATTCCTCTGAGTCAGACTCCAAATAATTTCCAACGCCTCCATGACGGTTTTCATTACTTCAATTGCTTACATCTTGCTCTTAATATTTTTCTAGATGTAATATTGACAAAATAGAGAAGTATACTTGGGGAAAACTCTATAAAAACATCCATCAAAGCATTTTCTTGGTTAGTCACAAATTCCTTGGAATTATTATCTAGAGTTTTTAACAAATCCAACACCTCACTAAATCCTAAATGATGCTATTTTGCTTCCCATGCACCATTTCAGTAGAAGTGACACTGGAAAAATCAAGCAATAGTAGACAATATTTATTGGTTTTATATGCGGCATCCCTCACCAAAATTCCGCTTAGACCACGAGTCAATATTTTGCATTCGGCGTTCCGCTTAGACCACGAGTCAATTTCATCGAATTACCGTCTTTCCTGGTGTCGAGGTGTTTTGTTTGGATTTTCGGCAATAGTTTCCCAGTTGACCTGAGTTTTATGCCATTGCGACTACGATGTATTGTCCGCTTTGGGTGTAAAACCTTCACGGGGTTGTTCTTTAGAAAAGGTGTCTCTTTTCTTGAATTGTCGTGCATGTCATTTTAGCTAATTTGATGGTAGGGGTAGATTCAACTGATCTGTCTCGCCATGTAGGTGGCCGATAAATCTGCTGGATTCATGGGGCTTTTCTTTCTCCCTCTATTTCAGCTGGTGTCTATGAGATATATGTTCGTGTTCATCTTTGAACTATATTCAGATTTGTTGAGTTTCCAAGGTAGATTGGGTTTCTCAAAATGATATAGTTTATCGTTATGATAAAGAAGGAATTGAATTTGTGGCAGAGATTCGTTTCTCTGGTCGTGGTAGTTCTAATCGGTGGCTTCTTTCGGTTTCCCTTTCAGATAAGGTGAGATCTTGTAAGAACGAAGGGATCGTCTTCGTCCTGAAGTTTCCTTTTGAGTCTTCTTAGTTACAGTCAAAATTGGTAGTTAGACCGGAGGAAATGTATTCTACCGTAAGGTCTGAAATGAAATGAGATTCAGATGTGATTTCTCCGTGATTTTGGTTTTGGGTCAAACACGATTTGAATGTGGAATTTTATGGGAATTTGATGTCATTTTCCACAAACACTACTATTGTTCCGCACGGGAACCCGAATTAATGTTGTTGAACTCTTGAAATAGTGATGATGATCTCTAATACAGTAATGCGGGGTGGATCTGCATGATTAGTACTCAAACCCTCAAGTTAATTACAAAATCTAAGATAAGTGAAGTTAAAAATGAAGATTAGAAAAGTGTATTTTAAATCTCGTATGTGTTGGGCTAGACATAGTTGCGCTCTCGTATTGGACCTATAACCAGCACATAACCTATTACATTAAAAAAAACTTATATTACTACAAATTACAAATTTAACAATATAAAATAAGTCCTCCTTCCCCTCCCTCCAAACATATAAAATTATATGTTTGGAAGGAAGTTTTGTATTGTTTCATAAGAGAAGGCTTTAGTGTTTATTTGAAATTTAAAATAAAAAAACTTATTTAAATTATGATTATATAAATCTATCAAAAAATAATAAGAGAAGGCTTTAGTGTTTATTTGAAATTTAAAATAAAAAAACATATTTAAATTATGACTATATAAATCTATCAAAAAATAATTTTATAGCATTTTAACTATATTTAACTTATTTTCAAAATATTTTATATTTTATTCAATTTAAAAGGTAAATAAAATAAGTTATCGCATTCTCTCCCCCTGCAAATAAACATTCCAAACACATTCTTAAAAAGTCAGTAATCATATTCCTATATTTAGTATTGCACCCCTATACATTTACACAAGAAAAGATAAAAACACTCCTTAACTTTTCCAAATCCACATTTATTCATTTGAGAATTACTAAAAATATGTGAATCATAAACTTTAAAATTTATATAGTAATATGTAGAGTAACTTTTAGAGCAGTTATTTTCTAAAGTATGAGTATAGTAGAAATCATCTTTACGACTTATATTTTTCTTAACCGTAAAATTTATCTCTGCGATATTGTTTTTTTAAATAGTTTATGTTATTTCTAATTATAATTGGCATTTTTACAACAACTCAGAAAATCATTAAAAAAAACAAAATCTAAATTGAAACGAATATTTAATTGATGTAAACAAGGTTTTAAGATTTTAAGGTTCAATCAAAGTTGAATGGAAGTTCAACCGATATTAATTGAATAATATTTTATTTTATTATAATATTCTAATAAAAATATATTATAATTTTTAATACAAATTATAATATAATAGATAAATAAAAAAATAATAATTGCTTTAATTTTTTTATATTCAGATTTTTTTTTATACTTATTTTGGTTAAGGAATGTGTTTTATTTGCTTTTGTGGACTAACAATTTTGATGATTAAATAGAGTAGACAGTAGTCTCATTCTCTATTAAACAGGCCACACTGTTCGGTCCTATTCGGTTTTTGTTATGATTTTGAAAAACCAAAGAAAACTTTGAAACAAAAACTAGGGGTGTGGCGAACGTTTCATAAAATATTTCTTTAAGATTAAAAAAACCATTATGTAGCTTTCTAGTTAAAGAGCATGATTTTCTATTTGATAATGATAGTCTCAATTATATTACTATTTTGAAAAAAAAGTTGGGGGTTGCACCCATACTCACAACTCCTAATTGGAATATCCTATTTTATTTTACCTGTCATGCTTGTGATTATGCACTGGGAGCAATTTTAGGCCAACGTCATGCAAAAAATTCTCATGTTACTTATTATGTCATCAAGGTCTAAATAAGAACTAAGTGAATTACACTACTATTGAAAATGAGTTACTAGCACTATTATTTGCATTGAACAATCTATAAAAAAAAATAACTTTGAGTAAATATGGGTCATCCAACAGGTAGATAAGAAGGTGTGTAATGGGACAATAGACAATCAATCGCGTTTTATGTCATACCTCAAATTTTGTCTATCAAATTTTATTTTTTAATTGCATTTAAATTTATCTGCATATTATTTCATTTGGTTATGGAGTCTTATAAAAATTCATAAATTAAAAATCAAGATAAGGTCAACATTTTACATGTGTTAGGAAATTTGACTAAAATTGCATGCATCATAGGTTGTTTGCTACAATAATCATTTAAATCATCATCACATTATTCTATTTGAAATTTCATTGATCATTATCACACATCATAATAAAAAGTCAAAGAATAGTCAACGTTCCACATGTTGAGAAAATTGACTAAAATTTCATGTTTCTTTTTTGAAAAAAATATATTCATGACCATTTAATTCATCATCGTAATTTTAATTTCACATTTCATTAATCATTTTCATACATCATAAATCAAAAGTTAAATTTTTGGCACTAAAAGACAAAAATATCACACTTGTTTTGTCAAACCACTCATACATCTAACACACCTTCAAATTCGCACTAAATTCACAATGTATCAGCAATTTGGAGTGCATTACACCAAATATTTTGCATCAAAGTTAAATTTCTCACAACTTCCATCAAACTCAAGTGAAATGCACTTACATTTTTTTCATCTTTACATAATCACAAGTTTAACCCTTAACTTAATTCTAACTCTATATAACAATACATTCTCACATCAAAAAATCACATATAACTCACTCTTATAATTGCCAAAACTTTACCAATTTGAATTCCCAAAATTCAAATTTCTTCACTTTTAAAAAACTTTGAATTTTCACTAACTCTTTTGAGTTCTTGAGCAATTGTGTTTCCACTTTCATTGCATTTAATTTACAGAATCATTACCTACACATATCACCAACCAAAATAGTTCAAATCAAAATCAAAGGTTTAGTTCGATGTTGAACTCAATTTTTGAAGTTTCTCGAATCTTGAATTTGAGTAGATGAGATTGAGAGGATTCTAAATCTACAAAAGTTTCTAAAACTTGAAGCTTGTTTGGACCTTCGTCGTAGCATGATCGAAGAGCCACCATGTCCACCATTATTATCAGCAAGTTCTTGAGGTTTTCGTTCAAGTAAGCCTAATCCTTGTTTATTTATGTGTTTTTTGTGTGTTATGATGTTTATGCATGCTTAAGAAATCTATTTCAACCATCAGTTGCATGAAAACGCGTTTAAATTGAATTTCCGAAAATCTGTTCAAGAGCTCTCAAGAAAATGGCAAAATCATGACTCTCAACCGTTTCGTGCGAACTTATATACCATTCGATTCTTCAAATTCGTAGCTTGTTTGCTAATTTTGATTGCATATTTCGATTTGTGGCGAAAATCCAAGTCCAACGGCATATAATTTGTAATTTAATTCGTTGATTTGGTGATTTATGGATTTTTGTTCATGAACATTGTTGGAGAATGACGAACATTGTTGGAGAATGACGAACATCGTTGGGAAAATGATGAACAAGTGAGAGGTTGAAAATGATAAATCCAAAATCAATCTCAATTGTATGTTGCATCTTGTTCTTTTTACATTTTATTTATTTCATTTAATTTATTATTTATTATTTGTTTTTCTATGCGTCACATGGCATGTGTTGGTTGGTATGAGTGAAAAGGGGATCTTGTACAAGATCCCCTGCATGAGCGTACCATGTTGTCTTGATCTTAACCGTTGGCGCACATCTAACGGAGGAGATAGAATCAATATCCTAGGGTTGTTGACTAGCGCCTTTGGGCCCTCATTGGACCAGTGAAAACTCTTTATGTCAATGGTAAGAAGTATGGACTAGTCATTATTGATGACTATAGCAGATGGGCATGGGTTAAGTTTCTAAGACACAAGGATGAGTTGCATTCTGTGTTTTTTACCTTCTGCTCACAAGTGTAAAATGAGAAGGATCTCATAATTGTTAAAGTCAGAAGTGATCATGATGGAGAATTTGAAAATAAATATTTTGAAAAACTTTTTGATAAAAATGATATTTTCCATGATTTCTCTTACCCTAGAACTCCACAACAAAATGGAATTGTATAGAGGAATAATAGGATTTTGCAAGAAATGCCCAGAACCATGATCAATGAGACTAATGTGACTAAGCACTTCTGGGAAGAGACAGCCAACACAACATGTTACATTCAAAACAAGATCTCTATAAGACCTATTATGGGTAAGAATCCTTATGAATTATGGAAATATCAGAAGCCCAATATTTCATGTTTTCATCCTTTTGGATGTTATTGTTTTATGTTGAACATGAAGGACAATCTGAACAAGTTTGATTCTAAGGCACAAAAGTGTATTATGTTAGGATACTCTGAACGCTCTAAAGGCTATAGAGTATACAACACAAAAACACGAATTGTTGAAAAATCAATTTATGTTAGATTTGGTGATAAGCTTAACCCTGAAAAGTCAAAGCTTATTGAGAAGTTTGCATATCTGGAGATCGCCTATTCAGGTTCTTGAGGTAAAACTTCAAAAGAAAAAGATGTTGAGGCAAAAGACTCTGACGCTACTCAACCAGAAGTTGTTGAAGTTCAGGCTCCTCTGAGGAAGCATGGACAAAGTTCCTCACACTCTGAAGAATTGATTATGGGAGATAAATTTAAATCAGTCAAACTAGATCCTCATTCTAACCTTCTAAAGTGGGTCTTTAGAAACAAGTTCAATAAACAAGGACAGGTAGTAAGAAACAAGGTTAGACTGGTTGCACAAGGCTACAATCTACAAGAGATGATTGACTATAATGAGACCTTTGCACCAGTTTCCAGTTTAGAGTCTATTCGTCTCTTAATTTCCTTTGTTGTTAATCATAATATCATCTTGTATTAGATGGATGTTAAGAGTGCATTTTTGAATGGTTACCTAACTGGAGAAGTGTATGTACATCAACTTCCTGGTTTTGAAAATCATAAAAATCCATATTTTGTTTTCAAACTTTAGAAATAATTGTATGGTCTGAAACAAGCTCCTAGAGCATGGTATGAAAGACTAATCAATTTTCTTTTAGAAAATGATATCACCATAGGGAAGGTTGATACAAATTTGTTTTGTAAAACATTCAAAAATAATATTCTTGTTGTTCAAATCTATGTGGATGATATCAGAATTGGTTCTGCCAATGTCTCTTTGTGCAAGGAATTTGCTAAGTCTATGCAGGCAAAATTTGAGATCAATTTGATGGGAGAACTCAAGTTCTTTCTGGGAATTAAGATTAATCAAAGTCCAGAAGGAACATATATCCATCAAAGTAAATATACTAATGAACTTATGAAGAAGTTTGACATGTCAAAATGCAAGATATCAAAGACTCATACACATCCTACATGTATCCTTGAGAAGGATGAGGTAAGTACAAAGGTAGAACAAAAGGTATACAGAGATATAATTGGTTCTCTCTTATACTTAACTGCTTATAGACCTGACATTTTGTTTAGCGTTTGTTTATGTGCTCACTTCCAATCAGATCCTAGAGAGTCCCACTTAACAATTGTTAAGAAGATCTTCAGGTATTTAAAAGGTACTATTAACCTTGGCTTGTGTTATAGAAAATCAAAAGAGTACAAGCTAATGGGTTATTGTGATGCTGATTACCATGGAGATAGACTTGAAAGAAAAATCACTTCTGGAAGTTGTTAGTTTTTGGGAGACAAATTGATCTCATGGTCCAGTAAGAGGCAATCAACCATAGCATTATCAACTGCTAAAGTTGAATACATTGTAGCTTCTGAATGCAGCATATAGATGCTCTAGATGAAAAGTCAGCTAGAAGATTTTCAGCTTGAAGATGTTACTTGAAAAATAACCCTTGCAATATCTTCCAGTTTATACTGAGTTAGTGAAGCAATTCTAGGTATTTGCTTCAACTATGAATCTTCAAGTAACATCTTCAGTGTTAGGGCATAAGATCACCATTTCTGAGAAGTCTATTTCTAAGCTTCTCAGTCATGATGGTTCTGGGAAACGTTGCTTTGAGATGCTTGCTAAGAAAGATAAAATGGAAGATATTATAAGGGTTATTTTTCTGAATGGGAAGAACTCATCCAATGCCAAGAATCTTCACAAACATCTCAGAGTTTGATTCAAGATTCTTCTGGGGTGCATTCATCAGAGAACTTCTACAAATTCTCCATATTACATTAACACATATCAGAAGTACATGTTGTATTATCTGTCTTCTAGAGACAAGATGAATTTGTCTTATATCCTCTTCAAGTATCTGAGGGAGATGGTTAAAGATACAAGACATGGGTTCCCTAAGCTCAGAAAATGGATACATATGGGAAGGTTGATTTCTGACCTTTTATTTGAGAGCAAGCTTGTGCAAACGCTAATGGAAGTACGGATGACAAAGGAAGTGGAATTTGAAATTAGGAAGAATTTCAATGGATGAAATCTGAAGCACATATCCTTGATAACAACAATTGTTGACCCTTCAGAGTTTCTGGACAGGACGAATGTTGGTACTAGAAGAATTCCAGTGGATAACTATCATCTCTTCTCCAAGGAAGATCCTATAGAAGTTTTGGAATTTTATATTGTTAGTTGCTTGGCAACAGGTATAACTCCAGTTGTGTTTTCTCTTGAGGAACTCTCAGATCATCCTACTGATGTGTACTCGCTCAAGAGAAAGAGAAAGCTCAATTCTTTTGGTGAAGGACCTTCTAGAACTGCCAGACCCCCTACCAAAGTTACTAGGACTTCATATTCTGAGAGATACTATGGGACTAGAAGTAGAAGTTGCCAGTTCTGGGAACGTTAGAGTTGTTGAAGCATCTACCCCTTCTAGAGCTCATGGTAAGTCTCCCTTGACTGAGACTTCATTTATTTCTACTAGTTATGTTCTTTCTACTTCATATATTCCTCTATAACCTTCTATACCACCATCCTCATACATTCCTTTTGGAACTATAACCACTCACCTTCCAAAACCATCAAGTGTTTATGAAACAATCATTACACCTATATCATATGTTTTTGTAACACTCCATATACTAATCCAAACTATGGTTGAATCAACCATCATGACTACTACTCCAATTCCTTCTAAACCAACAATAAAAACCATTGCCCTAGTACCCACAGTAACTATTCCATCAACACTACTTTCCCAAATCCTTAATTCAAATACAACACCTAGACCAACCCACACTATCTCAACTGAAAAACCATCTAAACAAACACCATTACCACCATCAACTTCTTAACCTAATCCCACTGACCCTCAACATATGCAAACAAAAGATTACTCTTCTGATTCTATCTTTTCCACACCAACCTCAATGGCCCTTACAATCCCTGTAGCACATGCATTTCCAGAAGACACACCCTCTCCACCAACTCCTTCCCCCCAACCTATCATTGATGAACCTATCATTGACACCTTTATGGAATGAATCAGAAATAATGAACCTTCAACCTCTGATTCTTATGACCAAATAATAAACATCCCTTCTAACCAAGCCATTGAAATTTCTTCTGATTCCGAGATAGAATCTGAACCTAAACCTATCACTGACCCTGAGGAAATTGATGATTTAGTTAGACAGTTCGAATCAGAGGCAAATGAACGTCTCCACTATGTAGTTCAAGATGGCACAAACTGTGTCAATCTTGATCAGAGTGATGCTACCTAGGTTGGACGCATAAGGTGGATGAATTCAAGCTCTAAGAAACTTAAGTAACTTTATTATATAGGTGCTCATAGAAGATTTAGTGATAAGCTAACTGTCGCATCTCGAAAAATGAGATTCCTCGTGATGATCGTGGAAAAATTTATGTTCGAACAAAGTCGCCACCGAACTTTATTTATCCCAATGAAGGGATAGGAAAATATCGATAAAACCTTTGGAAAATAGAATAATGGTCGTCGCAACCATATTTGGGTTCGGGAGTGGATTACGCAAGAGGAAGGTATTAGCACCCCTCGCGTCTATTGTACTCAACGAGAACCTTTTAGTTCTAATTTGTGTTTCGAGTGTTAATTTATGTTTGTTTGTTATCTTTGGGTTATAGAATATTGAAAATAGAAATGGATGAGAACCTCAGGAAGGGAAAGGGGAGGTTTTTTATTAGTGTGCTCGCGAAGATACAGCAATCTCCTGCCTACGTATCCTTGTGGTATAATAAGGAAATTAGAGCATTCGTAGTTCGGGGAACTACGGTTGGTTGGTGTCTTTTAGTGAACAACTTTTTAGATCGTGTTCTAAAGGATAAACGTTAGCTTGTCTACTCTCGGCGGAGGCTTAAGCACTAGTTTGTTATGCGCATTAGAAAGGATTAAATGGTGTTCTTTCTGAAAATAGTTTTGGTCACACAAGGGTGACAAGTTGGATTAATATGATGGATGTTTTGATTGGTTGAGATGTTTTTGGTTGGATGACGATCACTCGGATAGTCGAGTAAGAAAACTCGTATCCTAACAGTCGGGAAAGGGAGTAGAAGACTCTAGACCACTTTCTTTTTCATCCTTAATTATAGAAAGAATTTGATAATAATTAAGGTGTTTTGAACGGATGACGAATACTCGGATAATCGAGTAAGACCACTCGTATCCTAATAATTGGGAAAAGGAATAGAAGACTCTAGACCGTTTTCCTTTTCATCCTTTATTGTGAAAGGAGTTAATAATAGTTAAGGTGTTTTGAATGGATGACGATTACTCTGACGGTAGAGTAAGACAACTCGTGTCCTAATAGTTGGGAAATGGAATAGAAGACTCTAGACCACTTTCTTTTTCATCTTTAATTGATTATAAAAATAGGTTTATGTATAGTTGACGTATTTTAGGATAAACGACAAGTACTTAAATGGCTGAGTAAGACAACTCATATCCAAGCTTTTGAGGAGAGGAATCGAAGGCTCAAGACCATCTCCCTTTTCGTACAGTTTATTGTAAAAATGATTTGATTAAGTTGTATGTTTGCGGAGAAATGACAATTTTTCGACTGACCGAGTAAGAGAACTCGTATTCGACCAATTGAGGAGTGAAGTTGAAAACTCAAAGTCAACTCCCTTTTCATTTAGTTTACTGTGAAAATATTTTGATTTAATCGGGGTTTGGAGATTTATAAAGGAATGATAACTATTTGGCTAAATAAGTAAGAGAATTTGTACCCAAATAGTCGAGGAGAAAAATTGAAGACTCAAAGTAATCTCCCTTAGAATTTGGTTTATTTGCGCTTAGGTGGATTAGAAATGACGGTTGTTCGATTAATCGAGTTTAAGAGTTTGTGTTTAAATAATCGAGGAAAGGAGTTGAAAACTAAAAACCATTACCTCTTTTATTCTTAAGTGAAATAGTATTTGATTGTGATTAGGTATTTTTAATTCTTGATAAAGAATACTCGATGTTGGATCGAGGTTTTAAAATTTGTATTTTTTCGTGAATGAATTGAATTTATTGATTGAATAGTTCATCTAATCGATTAATAAAAACCGGATAGGTCTCATTGTAAGAAAGCCCAAGAGTAAGCCATGTGAGGTTGATGGCGATACTTTTACAAGTAATCGACTTACGAAGGTGTTTGAAAATGGGCTCGACTTTGAATCGAGAACTATGTGATTTATTTTTGAAATTGGCTCGAATGGTTTTGAATCGGTGAAAGCGACATAATTTTGTCACAATTATAACATGTCATTTCGTGTGCACTCTGTAACACCCTTCTAAAATACCCCAAAAATTAATTAAAATAATAAACATATAATCAGAGTAATAGTGCACCAAGGGTGTCACACAAACATTCCACACCATTTAAACAATATAACAATCATGCTCTTTTATTTAATTTAAATATAAAGTATTTGCACAATTACGCAGCGGAATAGAATTCAACATCATCATGAGACATGTAACACCATACAGGTAAACTAATTCAACAATTTCCAACAATACAATGAAAAGGTTCCCTCCCGATGTTACATCTACCAGAGCATGACCCATAGGACACTACTATAGACTCCAAGCGTTAGCTTCTATTCAACTCATTTCTCGTTACCTGAAAAATAGGTTGTAAGGGTGAGTTCCTCAATCAATATAATAAGCATTATAAAACAACATGTAATGCCAAGTAATTAACACATCAATCACCCTAATTGCAATACACATTCAGTAATAGCTCATTGGCTTAAACATCATTCTCAACATCAATATACAATACCCGTATAATCTCAAATCATATTTAACAACAACACAACACACGTATAATATTGGAACACATCCATTCATATTATACGCCATACATATTTTTATGCAATGAGACTCTACACATGCGGTACCGACTATTCTTGAACATATAGTTCAAGCTCACCGATCCCTCCGGATACGGCTACTAAGCTCACTAGTCCCACTCATTGAGATCTAATGACTCACTCACTAATCCCTCACCATGGGAATTAGCTACAGCCCCAAAGGCTAGACTATGCAAGCTAATCATCTAGCATGCAAACATCAACAACAATTCACAACATTTCACTCACCAATTCCTCACAATGGGAATTAGCTACAGCCCCACAGGCTATGCCATGCACACTAATCATCTAGCAATGCAGCATCAACAACAACTCACAATGGACATATGCTCACACTCTAAGCCATACAACAGTCCATTCACAAATACATGCATAATATATACATTCACAACATTTCGCATATCATCATACATCATCAATACATGTATCAACACATCATCAACACATGTATAAAACACTTCTTCAGCACATGTATGAAACACCTCAGCAACACATGTATAAACACTTCTTCTGCCTTGCTCGCTAGGCGAGACAGTGGCGAAGCTCTGGTTCGCTAGGCGAGCTCAAGGCGAACAGCTCCAGGAAATTGGTAAATTAATTCGCTAGGCGAGCTCAAGGCGAAGGTAATAGCGAACTCATTCTGTTTTGGTGAAAAACACAGCTAGCACTCACTCGCTAGGCGAAGCTCCAGCGAGTCCACAGCGAACATTACAGTAGCAAAACCTCTCAGTCTCGCTGGGGCGAGGTTGAGGCGCGTTCCTTCGCTAGGCGAAGGTTATGTTCGCTAGGCGAACATGACAGTTCACCAGACGCGTTTCTTTGGGCAGGGATCTCATGTGCCCATTCCAGACCCTTCCCACTCAAACTTACTCGTCGCCATTCATCACCAATTTATCGGTTTGATTACACACACAATTATCAATTTGATTACGGTTTTCACTCAACCTATTCATCACAAATTTTCAGCATTCCAAATCCCAATTAGGGTCGATTCAACGGTTTCTCACTACCCATTACATATTATCCCATAATACCCATTAATCGACGATAAACCCCCCTTACCTTAACAATCCGGCAGAATCTTTGAGCTTCAAGCTTTCGTTCTCCAACCTTTGCTCTTCAGCTCCTCTTCTCTGCCCTTTTTCCCTTTTCTCTCACGATGCTTCTCTGTTCTGTTTTCACGTGAAATGCTTTTCCAAATGAGAACTTTTCCTTATTCCAACATATATATATTTTCCAATAATAATAATCCAAAAATAATAATAATAAAATTTCCAATTATTTAATTAAATTAATAATTAAATTATTAACTCAATTCAAATAATTATTTTATTATTATCGGGGTGTTACAACTCTCCCCCACTAAAAGAGTTTTCGTCCTCGAAAACATACCTCAAGCGAACAACTCTGGGTAAGATTCCTTCATCTTACTCTCCAGTTCCCAAGTCACGTTGCCACCTGCTGGTCCTCCCCAAGCCACCTTCACCAAGGCAATCTCTTTACCCCGCAACTGCTTCAACTCTCGATCCTCTATCCTCATAGGTGATGTTTCAACAGTCAGGTTATCTCTCACCTGTACATCATCTACTTGGACTATATGCGACGGATCATGAATGTATCTCCTCAACTGAGACACATGAAAAACCTCATGCAAATTCGCAAGCGACGGCGGTAAAGCGATACGATAGGCTACTTCTCCTATCCTCTCCAAAATTTGATAAGGACCAATGAATCGAGGTGTCAACTTCTTCGACTTCAAGGCTCGACCAACACCAGTTATCGGAGTAACACGAAGAAACACATGATCTCCCTCTTGGAACTCAAGTGACTTCCTCCTCTTGTCATGATAACTCTTCTGACGACTCTGAGCAATTCTCATCTTATCCTGAATCATCTTAATCTTTTCCGTAGTTTGTTGAACAATCTCCGGTCCAACCACAGCACTCTCACCGGACTCATACCAACATAAAGGTGTCCGACATCTCCTACCATACAAAGCTTCAAACGGTGCCATACCAATACTCGAATGAAAACTATTGTTGTAGGTAAACTCAATCAAAGGCAAATAACAATCCCAAGCACCTCCTTTTTCCAAAACACAAGCTCTCAAAAGATCCTCTAGTGACTGAATAGTCCTCTCAGTCTGACCATCAGTCTGCGGATGATATGCAGAACTCAATCTCAACTTAGTTCCTAAAGCCCTCTGCAAACCTTCCCAAAACTTCGATGTAAATCTAGGATCTCTGTCCGAAACAATACTAGACGGAATACCATGCAAACTCACAATCTTCTCAATATACAACTCCGCTAGTCTCTCTAACGGATAATCCATTCTGATCGGAATAAAATGAGCCGACTTCGTCAATCTATCAACAATCACCCAAATAGCCTCAAAATTCTTACTTGTTCTCGGCAAACCAGAAACAAAATCCATACTGATACTGTCCCACTTCCATTCTGGAATAGCCAACGGTTGCATTAGCCCAGACGGCTTCTGATGCTCAATCTTTGACTTCTGACAAGTCAAACAGGAATAAACAAAACTTGCAATTTCTCTTTTCATTCCCGGCCACCAAAACAACTTCTTCAAATCATGATACATCTTCGTAGCTCCAGGATGAATACTCAACCCACTACGATGTCCTTCTTCAAGAATACTCTTCTTAAGTTCTGTATCATCCGGAATACACACCCGATCACCAAATCTCAAAACACCATTCGCATCAACTCTGAATTCACCACCTTGGCCTTGATTCACTAAAGTCAACTTATCAACCAAAAGCATATCAGATTTCTGACCCTCTCTGATCTCATCCAAAATACCATTTGTTAACTTCAACATTCCCAATTTAACACTATTGTGAGTACTCTCACACACCAAACTCAAATCTCTAAACTGTTCAATTAAATCCAATTCCTTAACCATTAACATAGACATATGTAATGATTTCCGACTCAATGCATCAGCCACTACATTTGCTTTACCCGGATGGTAATTCAACCCAAAATCATAATCCTTCAGAAACTCTAACCATCTCCTCTGTCTCATATTCAGCTCTTTCTGATCAAACAAATACTTTAAACTCTTATGGTCACTGAAAACCTCAAATCTTGATCCATACAAGTAATGCCTCCACAACTTCAAAACAAACACTACCGCTGCCAACTCTAAATCGTGCGTCGGATAGTTCCTTTCATGAACCCTCAGCTGTCTCGAAGCATAAGCTATAACCTGCTTATTCTGCATCAACACACCACCCAAACCCAACAATGAAGCATCACAGTAAACTTCAAATGGTTCCGACGAACTCGGTAACGTCAAAATAGGAGCAGTAGTCAACCTTCTCTTTAACTCTTGGAAACCTTCTTCACATTTTGAGTCCCAAACAAACGCTTGCCCCTTTCTAGTCAACATCGTCAACGGTAACGCCAACTTAGAAAATCCCTCAATGAACTTCCTATAATAACCAGCCAAACCAAGGAAACTTCGAATCTCGGCAACAGACTTCGGAGCTTCCCACTTAGATACCGCTTCTATCTTAGAAGGATCAACAGCAACACCACCTCTTGAAATCACATGACCAAGAAAACTAACTTCTTCTAACCAAAATTCACACTTAGACAGTTTAGCAAATAACTGCTTTTCTCGCAGCACCCCTAAAACCACTCTCAAATGCTCAGCATGCTCTTCTTCAGATTTCGAATACACCAAAATGTCATCAATAAACACCACAACAAACTGATCCAAGTACGGATGGAAAATCCTATTCATGTACTCCATAAATACTCCAGGCGCATTAGTCACACCAAAAGGCATTACAGAATACTCATAATGTCCATACCTCGTTCTGAAAGCAGTCTTCTGAATATCCTCAGTTTTCACACGTATCTGATGATACCCAGATCTCAAATCTATCTTGCTGAACACACTCGCACCAACCAACTGATCCATCAAATCATCAATCCTCGGCAAAGGATACCGATTCTTGATCGTCACTTTATTCAGTTGCCTGTAGTCCACACACAACCTCATAGTACCTTCTTTCTTCTTAACCAACAACACTGGTGCACCCCACGGTGACACACTCGGACGAATAAATTTCTTATCCAACAGATCTTCCAACTGACTCTTCAATTCAGTTAACTCAACAGCAGACATACGGTACGGAGCCATCGATATCGGTCTAGTACCAGGTACCAATTCAATCGAGAACTCAACTTCGCGCTCTGGCGGTAACTCATTCACTTCTTCCGGAAACACATCAGGAAAATCACACACCACAGCTAGATCACCAATCACCAGTTTATCTTTAGCCTCCAAAGTCGCTAACAGCATAAACAACTCTGCCCCATCAGCTACTTCCTCATTCACCTGCCTCGCTGATAGAAACAAACTCTTTCCTTCTTCAATCTCAGGAAAAATCACAGTCTTATCAAAACAGTTAATAGAAACTCGGTTAAACACCAACCAGTTCATTCCCAAGATAACATCGATCTGCACTAGTGGAAGACACACTAGGTCTATCCCAAAATCTCTACCAAAAATATTCAAAGGACAACTCAAACAAACTGAAGTAGTAGTCACTGAACCCTTTGCAGGAGTATCAATCACCATACTTCCAAGCATCTCAGATATCTCTAACTTAAGTTTCACAGCACAATCCAAAGATATAAAGGAATGAGTAGCACCGGTGTCAATAATAGCTACAAGAGGAAAGCCATTAATATAACACATACCTCGGATCAAACGATCATCTGCAGAAGTCTCAGAACCCGATAAAGCAAAGACCTTGCCTCCTGACTGATTCTCTTTCTTCGGCTTAGGACACTGTGGACTGATATGACCCAACTCTCCACAGTTGAAACAAGTTACAGTCTTCAGCCGGCACTCTGCAGCCAAATGACCACCTTTGCCACACTTGAAACACTTCATCTCAGCACTGGTACACTCATGAACACGATGTCCAGCCCGACCACATCTATAACACTTAGCAGGAGCACTAGAGTCTCCCCCACTAGGCCTCTTCATCCCACTCTGCTTCTGAAAACCTTTGCCAGCTGCATACGGTTTCCCACGATCCATCTGATTCTTACCCTTCCTATCAACCCTCTGTTGATAGCTCTCTGCTCTAGCCTTGGAATCCTGTTCAAAAATTCTGCAACAGTCAACCAAGTCAGAAAACACCCTGATCCTCTGATATCCAATAGCCTGCTTGATCTCGGGACGCAACCCGTTCTCAAACTTCACACACTTCGAAAATTCTCCAGCAGCCTCATTATAGGGAGTATAGTACTTTGACAGCTCTGTGAACTTCGCAGCATACTCAGTAACAGTCCTGTTACCCTGTTTCAATTCCAAGAATTCTATTTCTTTCTTCCCTCGGACATCCTCTGGAAAATACTTCCTCAGAAATCTCTCCCTGAACACAGCCCAAGAAATCTCAGCATTCCCAGCAGATTCCAACTCAGTGCGGGTAGCAACCCACCAATCATCAGCTTCTTCTGACAGCATATGTGTACCGAACCTGACCTTCTGGTTATCAGCACACTCAGTTACTCTGAAGATCCTCTCGATCTCCTTCAACCACTTCTGAGCACCATCTGGATCGTATGCTCCCTTGAACATTGGAGGATTGTTCTTCTGGAACTCACTCAACTGACGAGCAGCTCCCATTCCCGCAACATTCGGATTTCCTCCAAGTACTCCAGCTAGCATACCCAGAGCCTCAGCAATCGCAGCATCGTCTCTACCTCTTCCAGCCATCTCTATTCTGAAAACCCAACAAGCTAAAACAATAAGTACTGATAGGGTTACACAACACCTATCCCGTACAGGGGAAACAGAATAATTACGACTCGACACGACCGACTATGCTCTGATACCACTAATGTAACACCCTTCTAAAATACCCCAAAAATTAATTAAAATAATAAACATATAATCAGAGTAATAGTGCACCAAGGGTGTCACACAAACATTCCACACCATTTAAACAATATAACAATCATGCTCTTTTATTTAATTTAAATATAAAGTATTTGCACAATTACGCAGCGGAATAGAATTCAACATCATCATGAGACATGTAACACCATACAGGTAAACTAATTCAACAATTTCCAACAATACAATGAAAAGGTTCCCTCCCGATGTTACATCTACCAGAGCATGACCCATAGGACACTACTATAGACTCCAAGCGTTAGCTTCTATTCAACTCATTTCTCGTTACCTGAAAAATAGGTTGTAAGGGTGAGTTCCTCAATCAATATAATAAGCATTATAAAACAACATGTAATGCCAAGTAATTAACACATCAATCACCCTAATTGCAATACACATTCAGTAATAGCTCATTGGCTTAAACATCATTCTCAACATCAATATACAATACCCGTATAATCTCAAATCATATTTAACAACAACACAACACACGTATAATATTGGAACACATCCATTCATATTATACGCCATACATATTTTTATGCAATGAGACTCTACACATGCGGTACCGACTATTCTTGAACATATAGTTCAAGCTCACCGATCCCTCCGGATACGGCTACTAAGCTCACTAGTCCCACTCATTGAGATCTAATGACTCACTCACTAATCCCTCACCATGGGAATTAGCTACAGCCCCAAAGGCTAGACTATGCAAGCTAATCATCTAGCATGCAAACATCAACAACAATTCACAACATTTCACTCACCAATTCCTCACAATGGGAATTAGCTACAGCCCCACAGGCTATGCCATGCACACTAATCATCTAGCAATGCAGCATCAACAACAACTCACAATGGACATATGCTCACACTCTAAGCCATACAACAGTCCATTCACAAATACATGCATAATATATACATTCACAACATTTCGCATATCATCATACATCATCAATACATGTATCAACACATCATCAACACATGTATAAAACACTTCTTCAGCACATGTATGAAACACCTCAGCAACACATGTATAAACACTTCTTCTGCCTTGCTCGCTAGGCGAGACAGTGGCGAAGCTCTGGTTCGCTAGGCGAGCTCAAGGCGAACAGCTCCAGGAAATTGGTAAATTAATTCGCTAGGCGAGCTCAAGGCGAAGGTAATAGCGAACTCATTCTGTTTTGGTGAAAAACACAGCTAGCACTCACTCGCTAGGCGAAGCTCCAGCGAGTCCACAGCGAACATTACAGTAGCAAAACCTCTCAGTCTCGCTGGGGCGAGGTTGAGGCGCGTTCCTTCGCTAGGCGAAGGTTATGTTCGCTAGGCGAACATGACAGTTCACCAGACGCGTTTCTTTGGGCAGGGATCTCATGTGCCCATTCCAGACCCTTCCCACTCAAACTTACTCGTCGCCATTCATCACCAATTTATCGGTTTGATTACACACACAATTATCAATTTGATTACGGTTTTCACTCAACCTATTCATCACAAATTTTCAGCATTCCAAATCCCAATTAGGGTCGATTCAACGGTTTCTCACTACCCATTACATATTATCCCATAATACCCATTAATCGACGATAAACCCCCCTTACCTTAACAATCCGGCAGAATCTTTGAGCTTCAAGCTTTCGTTCTCCAACCTTTGCTCTTCAGCTCCTCTTCTCTGCCCTTTTTCCCTTTTCTCTCACGATGCTTCTCTGTTCTGTTTTCACGTGAAATGCTTTTCCAAATGAGAACTTTTCCTTATTCCAACATATATATATTTTCCAATAATAATAATCCAAAAATAATAATAATAAAATTTCCAATTATTTAATTAAATTAATAATTAAATTATTAACTCAATTCAAATAATTATTTTATTATTATCGGGGTGTTACACACTCAAGGTTCGGTATAAATAAATAAAGAAAGAATAATCATGCACATACACTCCACAAAATAAACAATTATCTAAATTATAAATGACATTAGTAATGATATAATTAATTAATTAAATGTTTAATAGATTATTTTAATTAAATAATAAGTAATTAAAAAAAGATAATGAATATAACCAAATAATTGCATATTTACTGTTAAATATTATTATTAATAATAACAATATAACTGCATATTTACTATTAAACATTAATAATAATAATAATAATAATAATAATAATATAATTATAATTTTGAAAGAAAGTAAGTAAACTAAAACATTGTCTTGTTTTTATTTAATAGCCACAAAAGTCTATTGTATATTTTTTATATGTATAGAAATAAAACAAAATAAGTGAAATAAATTAAAAATGAAAGCAAATGGGCCAAGTAAGAGAAAAACCCAACTCAAGGTGCTGCTGGTAATAGAATAGGGGGGTTTGAATAGAGAATATGTCTTTGGGCCCAAACAGAGTTCGCCCAAACGAAAGTACCAAAGCCCTAAATGGCTTGGTCAAACATTGACTAAATATGGAGAAATCTGGGCCACGTGATTAGCATACTTTGACTTGTTCCAAGATCAAAGGAGGTGCATATGAAGGTGTACCACCATATGGTGGGGGGATCCACACAGGATCCCCTGGTTGACCAACCAAGTGGCGCCACCAGAAGGGGCTATGTGGCGCCCATGCTTCCAACCTAGTCAACATATAAAAACAAAAAAAAATATGAGAAAGAGAGATCATTCTCTCGCTTCACTCTCTCTCTCTCTTCGCTTCAAGTTGCTCTGCAACTTTCCAATTCATCACCACCACTCTCACGACCAACCTTGACCGGAGAAGACGGTGGCGGTCGGCCAACCGCGGCGGCGCCGCCGTCTTCTCCGGCGACCAACCACCCTAACCCTAAAAAACCAAACACAAACCCCACTTGTTTTTCGCTCCTCTATCCAAATCTAAACTTGTTTTTTTCAAAAACTCTCTCAAATGGCTGGATCGGTACCTACAAAAGAGGAAAAACCTAAACCCTAATTTGATCTCTCTCCCACATGGCCAAAAAAAACTTGGTTCGCTCTTAACCTAAACCACAAAACTTAAACGCCCAAAACCTAACCCTAAATTCAAGATTTAAAGTCCTACAGCAATGTTTTTTGAAGAAATTGAAAGGGGGGTTTTAACCCACGCGAAGAGACGAAGATGATGGCATGGAAAGGTGAACGAGAATGGACTTACTCTTCGAAGTCAACCTCCGGCGACGCTTCCCCTCCCGTTAAGATGAGTTTCTCTCCTATGTTCTTCCTTCTTCTTCTTTGATTAATGTTGTTGCTTGGCTTTACTGTTAGGGTTTTGGATGTTCTATTTGTTGTTTGATTGTTGCTTCGTATCCTTTGTTTAATTTGCTGTTAAAAAAATATTTTGATTATTCTCTTGGATTTCAAAAAAAAACGTGTTCTGTTTGGTTTGTGGTTATCAGAGAAAATATATTTTAACAATTTCTTCTGGATTTTCAAAAAAAACCGTCCTCTTCTTGTTAATTGATTTGTTGTTTATATATGTGAGTTCTGTTTTTGAGATCATTTGTTGAATCCCGTTTCCAAATTTTGTGGGATATTTGCTTTGTGGATTTAAGGTTGTTTGGATTGGATATTGGGATGTACTTTGAGCGCTCACTTTGGTTCATTGTGTAACCAAATAATCTGTTTATTTTGTGGTTTATTTTCCAGTTTGTTTTAAGTGCTTATTTGATAAGCTGTTTTCTTTGAATTTGGTTTTGCATTTGTAGGTGAAGTGATGTTGATTTGAGAAAAGGGGGCGGCGCCAGCTTTTGGAACTAGGGGGCGCTGCAATTACAAGTCACTGGCTTTTGAAAAAAAAGTCTCTAAAGACCACTTCAAACCATTGGATTTTTACATTTTATTTAATTATTTTCAGAACTTTGGATTATTTTGTAACATGTAAATTAGTCAAGTGCTCCTTTGGATTCTTGTGTAAATTTGGATTATTTGGAGTTTGGATTATTATGTAATTTTTGGACAATTTTAATTTAAGCTCTCTTTAATTATGCCTTGGCCTTTTTAGAGTAATTTGTAACATTTGGATTTAATTGGAATATGATTTGGAACATGATTTGGAATATAATTTGGAATATGATTTGTGCCATTAGTCCTCTTTTTAAAATTTTAAACCTTGCCTTATCAATTTAATTATATTAATAAAAAAAAATTTAAACTATAATTCAAACTGAAAATGGATTGGGCTCAACATTGAAATTTAATGGATTTTCAATTTGATTAACTTTAGCACATTAATATTAACAAAAATAAAATATGCCAAAAAGGCTTAAGATAAAACATGTCACAAAAAAATTGCAATTTCAAACTTTGATCATAAAAATCAATTAAATACTCATGCATGTGATATCTTAATCTTAAACCAACATACTCACTTAGAAAAGATGCAAGTTTAGTTTAAGGATTTTTATGAATGGTTTAGAGATTTGGCATATGTATTTGAGACGTGCAAATGGGTTTAATGATGAGTGATCATAAAAAATATCCATGACTCTTAATACTTTACTAATAATCAAATGGATTTGGGATTAGTAATGTAAAAGATTCAAACCATACTTTTAATTATGGACACGTTTATGTAAATGGGTCTTTGAAACAAAGAGATCTCATGGGTAAACCAAAATGGGCTTTGTTAGCCAAAAATGCACATACCATCCCATGCTTCAGTAAAAGACAAATGCAGCAGATATTTTCTTAAGGGTCTTAACAGATGAAAATGTCATTAAAGACTTGATGTCACCAAGGACTGAGAAACCCTAAAATAGAACCTATGTATTAAGATAAAATTCATGTCTCTTAAAACTGGGTAGGGACTGTCGGTGAAAGATTTTTCTTACCCGGAAAAAATTGGGGTATGACAGCTGGCCCTATTTAATTACCTCAAACCGGAAAGTAAGAATGATAGCAGTCTTCGTGCATTCACGGTGGGAGATAATTAAATACAAGAAGACCTAGATTTTGTCCTAAGAAAAGTAAGGAAGAAAATATAGGAAGAAAATGCGGTGAGAAATGGCAAAAGACATTATCCCGCAGTAAAAAAAATGGAACAGTCAAGACTTTCTGTGAGTTGTCAGAACAGTATCTTGGACATCATAGTCGAGATATATGGAATGGCATCCCTAGATAAATCTCAAGACTTCCCAGAATGCCGGAATAATATAAAGAAAACCTGGCATGAGACTCTTCATTTTGATGAAGCAGCATCTCAAATAGTAAAAGTGAGATTCTCTGTATCGAGTCGGAACCACATCTTATACGATAGAATTAAAATATTCCAACAAAGGGAAAAAATACATTAATTGAATCTAAGACTCCCCGAGGATATTAGAGTAGTATCTCTAAAAAAATATGAAATGAGACTCTTCATATTGATGAAGCAACATCTCGAACAGTAAAAATGAGATTCTCTGTATCGGGTCAAAACAGCATCTTATATGATAGAATTAAGATATTCCAGCAAGGGAAAAACACCCTAATTGAATCTAAGACTCTCCGAGGATATTAGAGCAGTATCTCTAAAAATCTGAAATGAGACTCTTCATATTGATGAAGCAGCATCTCAAACAGTTAAAATGAGATTCTCTGTATCGGGTCGAAACAGCATCTTATATGATAGAATTAAGATATTCCAGTAAGGGAAAAATACCCTAATTGAATCTAAGACTCTCCGAGGATATTAGAGCAGTATCTCTAAAAAAATCTAAAATGAGGCTCTTCATATTGATGAAGCAGCATCTCAAACAGTAAAAATGAGATTCTCTGTATCGGGTCGAAACAACATCTTATATGATAGAATTAAGATATTCCAATAAGAGAAAAATACCCTAATTGAATCTAAGACTCTCCGAGGATATTAGAGCAGTATCTCTAAAAAATCTGAAATGAGACTCTTCATATTGATGAACCAGCATCTCAAACAGTAAAAATGAGATTCTCTGTATCGGGTCAAAATAGCATCTTATATGATAGAATTAAGATATTCCAGCAAGGGAAAAATACCCTAATTGAATCTAAGACTCTCCGAGGATATTAGAGCAGTATCTCTAAAAAAATCTGAAATGAGACTCTTCATATTGATGAAGCAGCATCTCAAACAGTAAAAATGAGATTCTCTGTATCGAGTCGAAACAACATCTTATATGATAGAATTAAGATATTCCAGCAAAGGAAAAATACCTTAATCGAATCTAAGACTCTCCGAGGATATTAGAGCAGTATCTCTAAAAAAATCTGAAATGAGACTCTTCATATTGATGAAGCAGCATCTCAAACAGAGAAATGAGCTTCTTCGGATAAATGAAGCAGTATCTCAAATGTTCGTCTGTTGGGGGAAATTTTAAGAAAAGACTCCTTTTGAGGGAGACTTACTAGAAATGTTCTGCAGGGAAAAAAAACTCATAAGAGACTTTTTAGGGTAACCTCTGCTTGGGGAGCAATGACTGTAAAGAAAAATGTTGGGAATATCATTATTAATCATAAAGTTTGAAAAATGATTTGCTGAGAGATAATCCCGCGAGCATATGTAGGGTAATAACTTCATTTGGAAATGAGGAATGTCCAAGATACACATGAATGACCTTGGATCCTGGTATTTTATATTTGTTTTTTTGTATGATGTCCCACTTTAGGTGGGAATTCCATGCATGGAATGGTACATGAGACGCATGCAAGTATGCAATTTACTGGGGATATTTGGCTGTGCATGTAGGAATGCAAATGATTTTTATTTTTGTTGCACTTCCCATTTTATGGGAGTGTTATGCATGAGTATGCTGGTGATTGATATGACCGTGTTTCTTTAATTTTTCTGTTCGATAGGAAAACCATTTATGAATGATTTATATGATGCATGTTAGAATGCAAATGGGTAATTGGACATGCCCCGGTTAAGACGTTTTTTTTGCTTTGGGGTATGATGCCAATAGTGTGGACTTTTGTTATTGGGGTGATCAATGAAGATCATGTTTTGATGCCCCTACTAGGTGGTTTTGGGGAATATATTTGGGTTGCTCCAGGTTACTGAAAGGTTTAGACTTCTCAACACGCGATACTCCATCAATGATTTATCAACGTTTCTGCTGGAAATGCAATGGAGCCTTGCCCCGGTTTAGCTATACCATGAGTACATTTATGAGAGGTGTGAATTAGTGGTTGAAAGGAACATAGGTATCTGCAAACAGTCCTACACCTTTATGAAAAACAAGAACGAACTTGGAGACTAAAGGATTCGCCCACTTACTGTTTCAAAAGCAATTTTACCACTTTATTCAAACATGTGTTTTATTTTCTCCCATAATTTTTTAAAATTGATATTTATAAAAAATAAAAGGGTGTTTTGCAAACAAACAGATAAAATACAAAAAAAATGATTTGGGCACATTTTTGTTGAGAAGATTTCTCTTTTATTGATTTGACCCTTAAATGGCCGATTGTACATAAAGATGCAATTCCTTAATGAGGTAATTGTTGTGCATAGAAACTGTTAGTACCTTAAGATTGGCATTAATTTTGTAAAACAAATAATGTAATCACCTCTGTTGTTTTAATATGTTGGGTTGAAGAAGTTCAACATCTGGACCAACATGTCATGTAAGATGTCACGACATCGGGACTGTGACATCTCACATGTGTATAAAACTGAATCAGTTAATTCTGGTTTGTGTTAAATGATTAATTAGGATATCTGGTGAATACCCTAACTCCTATGTGGAGATCTTGAAGATTCAATCAGAAGATTTGGTGAATATATTTGGTGAATATACAGTTTCCAAATATGGAAAAGAAGCAGGGATTCATCAAGGTGTGAGCTTGGATGACTTAACTGCAAACCTGCAGGATGGAGGATGTTTACTCAAACTTGGTTCCACAATCAAGTCTATGAGAACATTGAACTCTTGTTCTGTGAAGGGAGGAAGTTCTTTCAAATGGCAGAAGAAGGAGCTGAATTCAACAGCTAAATGTTAAAACACAATGTTGTGACATTTGGTTCAACATCAGAATCTTAGTTGGTGAAGTGGCACATTAACTTGAGATAGAAGGGTCTACATGGTTGTAGATTGGATACTTCAAAAAGACCGTTCTCATTGCAGTTCTTTGGAGTTGCTGGATGGAGAGGATGTTACATGTTCATGTCTTGGAAAATCTAAGTTTTGTTCAACATGTAGCTTGAAGTTCAAGTCTCACTTGGAAGGTCAGAATATCTTTGAGAGAAGTCTGATAAACGTGGAGAGGTCAAAAAGTGGCATTTGACTTTCTCATATGAGGATTCATGAAGGAGGTAATCAACCAGTGCCATTTGGTCTATCTCAGAAGTGAGTTCGAAGAATCAAGATAATCAACATATGGCAGCTGATTATTCTTGAGGAAGGTCTGAGACAAATTACCTTAAGCAGAAAAGGAGTAAGTTGAAGACAAAAGGAGGTGTTTTCTATTCATCTCTTGGAGCTTGTGGAAGGAGTTCTGAGCTATCTATGGAAGATTATCTCTTGTAATGGGATGAGAATGCATATGTCCCAATTTTTGTCTGGATCAAGCTTGTGATTCAGTGATATCTGAAGAATATCAGATGGTGTTATGTTATGAAGTGGTTTTCTGTTCTGGTTAGAAGAGAGATAGTCACAGGGTGTGGATGTGTTCAGCCAAGAGGGTTGAACATAGAGCGTGCTCTTGAAGACATGAATATGCGTCTTATGCTTTCCATTCATCAAGTTGTTTGGGTTCTCTTTGAATCAGGAAGTATGTGAAGGCCCAACTTTGGGGTGTTGGATATGTTCATGTGTGATCTCCAAGTTTCAAGAGGAGAGTTGGTTGTTCATGACAGGGGGAGTTCTGTCTTTGCACTGCAAGTAATCATCAAGCTTGTGGTTTATGGGTTCTCAGATAACAAGGTATGGCACCTTGTTAGTTAGTGGGACGATGGCGTGTGTGTCAAGGCTGAGTGAGCAGAAGAATGTCTGATCTGATGTCATGACATTACCTTGAAAATTTTGTGTGTCTTACTAGTTGCATCCATAACTAGTAATTCTGTTGATTGTTGCACAGATTTAGGGGGAGGAGAAGTACCCTTGTGCATGTGTGTACTACTAGTAGCCATAGCTAGTAATTGTTTTGCTTCTGCTGCTGATTAAACTACTGTCAAGTTGTTTAACTGCTGGTAGTTGTCCTTGTGAACAAAAAGGACAAAGTGTTCACAAGATGTCATAAGTGATGTCTTAACATAAGATATCCTATGTTCCTGCTGGAAGTTGTATAAGGATTTGGGAATGTGTGGTGCCAGATGTCAAGCTACCACTGAAGGTGAGAAAGTGGTTTTAGGAAATGGTGATAGGGAGAATACATGAAGAATGCAGACGAAAGTAGTGTCAAATGTTAAGACATAGCTTGCAACGTGTCTGACAGCATTTATGGAATAGTCTTGGAACTGTTGTTTCTGGAAAGAAACAGTCAAGAGCTATAAAAGGTATTCAAAGATAGTCCGGGATATTGGTGGTGATTGTCTGACTGATTCTCAACAAACATTTATGGATATTGACCAAGCATTTACTCCTACCGTTAATTCCTAAGCATGGTCTGACCTATTTAAAGGATGTATCAGCATTCCTCTTCTCACAAGAGCGACATTTCATTCCCTCTAAACCATGGGGTTTGTTAAGATCTGGGCATACTGCTCCTGGATCTGGTTTTGTGAAGGTGTCACTTATAAATGTTTAGCTAAAAAGGGGGAGAGAAACATTGTCCTGAGGATGCACCAGAAGCAAGCAATATCTGGTGGCAGAGAGAAGATGGGTTCGGACACAAAAGTCACTAACTGGGTATATCAGTTGTGTCTTGTGATCTGAGTTAAGAAGACAATTGTGTCTTGTGATTTGAGTTACATTATCTATGTACTCAGCATTACATATTCTTCAGGAAGCCCTTCTGTTGAGGGGAAGGGTTGTGATGGAGTTGAGCCTTGTACATCTTCTTCCTCATGTACACCAACAGTGGTGGTGGCAATGGGGCTGTCATTGACAAAGAGGAAGTACAGACCCATATTGGGTTATTTGTTTTAGCTAAAATTTGCCAAAGGGGGAGATTGTTAGTACCTTAAGATTGACATTAATTTTGTAAAACAAATAATGTAATCACCTCTGTTGTTTTAATATGTTGGGTTGAAGAAGTTCAACATCTGGACCAACATGTCATGTAAGATGTCACGACATCGGGACTGTGACATCTCACATGTGTATAAAACTGAATCAGTTAATTCTGGTTTGTATTAAATGATTAATTAGGATATCTGGTGAATATCCTAACTCCTATGTGGAGATCTTGAAGATTCAATCAGAAGATTTGGTGAATATATTTGGTGAATATACAGTTTCCAAATATGGAGATCTTTTAGGAAATAAAAGATTGAAGACCTTGATTGTAGCAGAAGAATTCTGCCAGCTCTGTGACAGCAAAGGAAAAGCTTGTTGCGATTTCTGAAGGCCCAAATCCAGTTGGGTGGTTAGGTTATAAATAGCAGATTGTAACCTAGGTTTTGTAAGCCTCAAACAATGTAAAAATTAGGGGTGTGTGTGAGGTAAACCTCCCAACCTGTGGGAAGGTTACCAGGTGTTTCTCAGTGCTTGAAAGCATGAGATTATTTGTAACTCAAAGCCTGTAGGCAAGAGTTGTTATGTTCTTGAACGAAGCTGTGAAGCATGTTCAAGTTGTTTAAACATTACATTGTAATTGTAGTGATAGGAATGGAAACTGGAGGTTTCTATCTAGGAGTTCCTAGGTATAGATTGCATTGGGTAGGGATTAAGTGAAGAGTTGTAAACGGGGGAGTTTAACTCTGAATTAATACTGCTAATAGTGGATCTTCTTCCTGGCTTGGTATGCCCCCAAAGTAGGTAATGTTGTACCGAACTGGGTTAACAATTACTGGTGTTTTTACCTTCTGCACACTATATTCTGTCTGTTATAACTCAGTCTGGTTTTAGTCTGTTTATGAAGGGAACAACAGACCTGACACATAGCCTGCAGTCTGAATGCAAAACAGAATGTTATGACATTCATCATTGACTGCTAATAATGATGTATAGACTGGTTGGTCTGTTACAGTTCGACCATCTGCAAGGTTGGAACAGGTGATGTTCAAATCAATGTTGAGACATCATGCTGTTAACTGGGCAGGATCAATAAACATAAGTGTTATGTTTGATCTCTACTGTGTCCTTATACTAGATGGACAAAACTGGATGTTCTTCTATCCATGGTGGTATAGTAGCAGATGTCATGACATCTGTGACTGTGTGCATATGAGTACTGGGTTTTAATTTTTATAATTGTCTTGCTGTATTAGTAACAAAGTTCGATCAAATGTCATGACTTCGTGTAGAACATCTGAACTCTGACTATACCAGAATTTCAGAAACAAAATAGCAATGAAAATTGAGTCCTTATCGAGTTTCCACACTGCTATGATCCTTATGTCTTTGATAATCCGAGCACTTTGCTTTTGAAAAGTGAGGTAGATTGATTATTTGTCTTCGAGGCTATGTCAGATGTCTGTAAGTACAACTCTTTGCCTTGGAATTAATCCATATCTTTTGCCTGGACCGCCCTTCCGGTTTTCGATTCACCGGGATACCCATTTTTGCCTGAATCGCCCTTTCGGGTTTTCAATTCAGCGGGTCAATTCTTTTATTTTTATCCCTAATTTTTGCCTGGATCTCCCTTTCGGGTTTTCGATCCACCGGGATAGCCGTTTTTTTGCCTAAATCGCCCTTTCGGGTTTTCGATTTGGCGGCTTTTATTATTCCACTTTTTTAGGCGAAGTACTTTTTAACAGCATCAGCGTTGGTGGGAAACGGCAACTTATCACCATCCATAGTTGCTAGAATCAGAGCACCTCCGAAAAAGGCTCTAACCACCACAAATGGACCTTCATAATTTGGTGTCCATTTCCCTCTGGAGTCTTTGTGAATAGGTAAGATTTTCTTCAGCACTAAATCTCCCTCTTGAAACACCGTGGGATGAACTTTCTTGTCAAATTCCTTCTTACGACGCCTTTGATAGAGTTGACAGTGACCTAACTCTTTCAAGCGTTTCTCCTCAATAAGGTTGAGCTCGTCGTACCTTGATTGAACCCGTTCTGCCTCGTCTAGCTTAGCCTCCATCAAGACTCTCATCGAGGGGATCTCCACTTCTATAGGGAGAACTGCTTTCATACTGTATACCAAGGAATAAGGGGTTGCCCCTGTTGAAGTTCGTATCGTCGTGCGATAACCATGTAATGCAAAAGGCAACATCTCATGCCAATCCTTGTACGTAACAACCATCTTTTGGATGATTTTCTTGATATTTTTATTTGCAGCTTCAACAGCCCAATTCATCTTAGGTCGATAGGGTGATGAGTTGTGATGCTCGATTTTAAATGTTGCGCATAACTCATCCATGATCTTGTTATTGAGATTGGACCCGTTATCAGTGATGATCTTGTTGGGAATCCCATATCGACATGTGATGTTATTTTTTAAGAAACGAGCGATTACGTGCTTTGTGACATTCGCATAAGACGTGGCTTTCACCCATTTGGTAAAGTAATTTATGGCCACCAAGATAAATCTGTGTCCATTTGATGCTTTGGGTTCTATCATTCCAATCATGTTGATGCCCCACATAGAGAAAGGCCAAGGTGATGCTATGACATTCAGCGGGGTAGGCGGTACATGTATTTTGTCAGCATAGATTTGGCATTTGTGGCATGTTCTGGTGTAATGATAACAGTCGGTTTCCATCGTCAACCAGTAGTAATCTTCCCTTAGAATTTTCTTTGCCATGGCATGCCCATTGGCGTGCGTACCGAAAGACCCTTCGTGTATGTCCCTCATAAGCCGATCCGCTTCATGTTTGTTGATCGCTCGACTTCGTGATTCGAATTTGGGGTACAAACTGCAAGTGCACAGTTCTATCGCGTAGTTTTAAAAGATATCGATCCCACAGGGACTTATGAATCGATATACCGTTATCTAAGGTTACTACGTAAAGCTAAGGTGAATAGTGGTTGATTGTTTGGGGGGCGAAGCTAAAAACTAAACTAAGATCTAGATTAAATATTAATAAAGCGGATATCGGTATGCAGTTCGTCGTAATTAGGGACTCAATTCTTTGTCGGTTTCTTGGTTTTAAAATAAATCGTTTCAGTTAACTTTATTGATTAAAGGTTTTATCTCAAACTCTCGCTCTGTTGAATAAACCATGATTTTATGTTAATGTAGCTGTCACTTATAATTAAGTCAAAAACCACTTTTTGAAAGTAATAAAGTTGCAGAAACTCTTTTTAAGAAAACACTGACCGTTTTAAACACCCTTATCTCAAACTCTCGCTCTGTTGACTTAGGTTATACAATTAAACCCGAATGCTTAACTCTCGTCCTCACATTCAATCTTTAAAAATACTTTTTGGAAAAGGTCAGAATTTAATTAACTCTAAAACTTGCTCTCGCCCTGATCTAGAATTAATGCCTAATTTACACTGTCCAGTTAAAACCTCAAACTCTCGCTCTATTGATTTTAACTTCTTTATGTCTTTTACTTTGGTAAAAAATCTTGTTATTAAACCTGTAAATTGAGACCGTAAAAAGATTGATTTTAATTTTAAGTTTAATTAGACCGACTTAGTCTTGATCCCTTATTTCGCTTACTTTACATACCGATATCTAGGCGAATTAGCCAGACATGCTAAACAAACAGAAATACATATCATGCATAAACAGACTCATCACAGGCAGATAATATAAATAAATAATAAAACAAAGCATTAAATAATGATTAAAGAACCTGAATGCGTTAAACAATAGTCTTGAACACTCCACCACAAGCCGGTAGGATTTGTTCTTGGATTCTTCAATTAAACAATAAATTAAACCAAGGAAATAAAACTAGAATCTAACGTAAGGTTAGATCCGATAAAAAGTTACACAATAGTTTCCGGTGTAGAAACTATTATGCGAAAAATATCTAAATGCTAAAAAGGGAAAGGTAAATTGTAAGGGAAAAAGAATGTAGAACTTGCAAAAGAAATAAACAAATAAACAATGTTAAGTTGCTGGAAAAGAAAATTGCAGAAGCGTAAAAAGAAAGAAAATTGGAAAAGCTTCGGCAGCGTGAGCGTGGAAAAACCGAGGAACCCTTTTAGGTTTTTGAAGTAGCTATTTATATTGGTGTTGGTAACTGCTTTTCGTTTCCCCAGGGTCTTCAACGTGGCTAAATGCATGGCGTGGATATAGGACACAAACTCCTCAACGTCTCTTCAAGTCTTCTGAGGGCGTTACTTGCGCCAAAAAGATAGTGGAATGGTGTGACGCTCGTTACACCATGTGTGACGTCCGTCACACGGCTGTTTTGTGTGACGCTCGTCACGCCCCCTGTGACGTCCGTCACAGGCACAGCATTGGTTTCTTGTGCGCTTTGGGCTGGGCTTTGGCCTTTGGTTCTTTTTCTCTCCTTTTTGCACCTCCTTTTCTTCCCTTTTTCACTTTTGCTTCAAAATGGATACCTGACATAAATAGAAAGGAAATACCGCATAATATCTGATAAAATGAGATAAATTAAAGTAAATGATATTATAATCTAATTGAATTAAGTCCTAAAATATGATATAATTTCATGTTATCAAACTCCCCCATACTTAGATCTTTGCTTGTCCTCAAGCAAAATTCAGTATAGAACTCGTTTTTTTTTAAAAAATTAGCCAGATGAAGTTTTCAAAACACACATCAATTCGTAATAGGTTGCAAATGGATTTTGTTTAGGAGCAACTTGAGTTTAACCTTGACATCAACAACTACCGTTACAACCTCAGATAACCCTGCCTTGTGCAAATCAGTTCAAGTACCCTATTATAGCTATCCTAGTTCCCTTACTCTTATTTCACCCGTTTTCATTCTAGCGAAATCACATTAAGCCCTTTATCTTTTCGCGCACATAGTGGAGTAACCGGTTAGTGATTATGATCCGCTTTTAGCTAGAAGTTCTGGTACATAAGTCGGATAACTTCGTTATTCAGTCCATTGCAAATTGCGGGGGATCGAACCGTAGTCCGCCCTACCAAGTTCAGTACCAGATACCTACTGAACCAACTCATAATGGATCTTGCATATTATGCTTTTGTATGATCTGCAACCTTTAGATTAAATGATCTGGTAAGGATCACCTAATTTAATCAGTGCATTTCCTGATATATTCGTATATTTTTTTTATGTTACTTTGGGAATCATTCACTTATATTCATCGGCTCTCCACGTAGTTTGCTATTAAGATGGTGCTGACTTCTCGTATAAACTACTCGGGGTTACTATAAAACTAAAAGTTCAAGGGATTGGTATAATAGATACTTATCCTGATCTAACATGTTGAGGTTCTTAGAGCGTTGTTATGGTAATAATTTTTGTCTTGATTTCACTCAAGTTTTATAAAATAAGCGACCTTTATACTTACTGAGTGTGTTGAATTTTTGTTATGGCTCAAGAAAATTGAGGGGAATAGATAATAAGAATTTTTCACACTAGGGACTTGACTTAAAATAAATATATATTATAATAATTTTTTTTTCATAATAAGAAAGGGAAATAACAATGAAAGGGAAAATAACATACTTGAAAAGGAAATAGGAAGAACAAGTTTTCCTCCCCATACTTAAATTAAACATTGTCCCCAATGTTTTAAGGAAATGAAATACAATATGGAAAGGAAAAAGAAACTACAACTAAGGTTGTCTTCCGCCTCTGGTTCTTGGACCTGGTGATCTCGGACGTAAGTCTAAGTTGTCGAACCTGCTGAACAACTCAGTAAACCGCTGGTCGGTTATGGCATTCCTAGCATCCTGTTGTTGTTGCATTTGATGCATTATCTGCATCATCTCGACATTCTGTGCCTACATACCCTCAATAGCATCCATGATGTCGTCGTTGGTTGCAGGCCTTCTTCGTCGACGACGTTGGGAGGATGGGCCAGATGTATTGCCGGAAGGGTTGAGCGGGACTGACTGTTGTGTAGGCGGATGATCACCTTGCTCCATTGCTTCAAACTCGTCTGTGTGCGGGTTTGTTTGTGAAGGCTCGGTGGCTTCGGGAGCGTTTAGATCATAGAGGTGGCGGTCGGGGTTTGTGACATCAGTTAAGGTGATATTTGGTAGAACAACGCTTGGGACTGCCTGGTTGTTCACCATAAGATAATATCCTCCGCCTACTCTGTTCTTAATCAAGCGGCTGGATCGACAGTAGCTGATATCCATAGATAGGGGGGGTAGAGATTCTAAAGTTTGGAGTTTATCCCCTAGGTTTAGGCCAAGTGCTATGGTGGTGATTAATCCACCAATTATAAAAGGTTGCCGGCCTCTAGCACATAAGGTGCGGATATGATGAAATAGAAAGGAGGCGGCGTTTACCTGAGTATCCGGTTCGAAGACGCATTGGAGGAAAAATAGTTCCTTTGAGTTTACCTTGCTGTTGTTTGGCCTTCCAAAAACTGTGTTTTGCAGGATGCGGATAAAGTACCGGATAGTGGGGTTATGTATATGGGAGAGAAGGAGCTCTTCCCAGTTGTAGGTATCTATACCGGAAATTTTCTTAAAAAGGCCGAAAACGCCAACTGTGTTCCAGTTTGAGTTTGGAGGGATTCTGGGGTGTAGCAGACCTTCTATGGGAAATTGTAGCATGGTACTCAATTGGTTTTGGGTTAAGGAGTACTCGGTGTTGAACATACGGAAGGTTGCGGTACCGGTTAAAAATTCGTCTTCACCGGCGGGAGTGGTGTAGTCGTATGAACTTAAGAATTCTAAGGTTAGGGATGGGTAGGTGGGTTGATTATGAGTGCAAAGGAAGGTTAGGTTGGCTTGACGGAGCATCCATTCGATACCTTGGAGTAAGCCTAATTGTTGTAAACAAGTTAAATCGGGGTACCTGGTGGAAACGACGCCTCGCTGTTGGAAACGCTCGAATTGCTCCCTTTGATAATTTTCATCTTCGGATCGGAAGATGATATTTCCAAAATTCTGATTTCCCGCCATTGTGATGAATGAATCTTGAGGGGGTGATTTGGAAAGAAAAGAAATGTATTGGATAGGAGAGAATGGTTTGTGGTGAATGAAGGGAGGTTTGGTGGGTATTTATAGGAGAAGAAGTTGGAAGTTGGAAAGAAGAAGTGGTTGAAAAGTAATTAAGTGTGGTTGAATGGAAATTAATGGGGAAGGTAAAAAAATAAAAAGGTGTAACGTTCGTCTCCAACGGCTCCTTAACGTTCACTAGTCTGAAGGGTGTTACGCTCGTCACAGGAGTGTGACGTTCGTAACAGGCACTTGGTGTGCCGTCCGTTATGGATTTGTGTGACGCTCGTCACACATTCCATTTTGGCAAGACTTCAGTAGCGTGGATTTTATTTTTGTTATTTATTTTGTTTTGTTTTGCTTATGATTGGTTTATTCTGCAAATTAATTTATCGTGCATGCTTAATCTGCTTTGTATAAT
This sequence comes from Lathyrus oleraceus, assembly GCF_024323335.1. Taxonomy (NCBI): domain Eukaryota; kingdom Viridiplantae; phylum Streptophyta; class Magnoliopsida; order Fabales; family Fabaceae; genus Lathyrus; species Lathyrus oleraceus. The sequence goes on from NC_066579.1 coordinate 462,489,635, forward strand.
AATAAGTCATAGGTAGCAACAGTAGAGCATAATAGCTTTTGCATAATAAAATTAAATAAACAGCTTCAATAAAATGATCATAATGTAATACAGGAAAGGAAAACAATGAAATGAAAGAGAAATAAATGTGAACATGAATTCAAATAACATTAATAAATAATCTAACTTAAAACTAAATAACTTAGAAAAATAACTAAATTCTATCCCTCTGTACGATCTCTGGCCGGAGGAGCAAAAGAGTTAACATGATGTAGCAACTCGTGGAACTGATTCGTCATACTGCTCATGTATCCTAGAACTTCGTGTCTCATGTTAGTAAATTCTCCTCTGAGGGCGTCTTGTTCTGACATCAAAGCTTCAATGGCGGTGTTATAATCAGTTCCGGGCATATGGTGCCGGAGGTCGGATATGGCTGATTCTTCGGTCTGAACAGGCTGAGGAGGAGGGTCAATATCATAATAGTCGGATGGTGTCTGAGGGTCAGATTCAGCATGAGGGATCTGGTCATCATAAGTCTCATAGTCATCACAAATCTCATAGTCCTGGATGGATTCAGTGGATCCAGCAGGAGTGGGAGTTTCGTTCAGGTTATAGAGCCAGTTACTGCGTTTATGAATGCTAGTCCTAGGATCGAGCATGGTGAATAGGCAGAGAACCTGGTTATCAATAATAAGCTCAAACTCATCAGTCCCAAGGTTCGCTATAAACATAGTGTTGAAGAGGAAGGGTATACTCATAGTAGTAATGCCACAAAAAGGGCTAAGGTCAAGCATAGGCTGACGTAATCCAATAGCATTACCTATCATAGTTATCAAACCGCCTATTCTAATGGGTGCTCGCTCATCCTGGATAAGGTGGTCCAAATTAGCTAACATAAAAGTGGCACCGTTCACTGGACGGTTCTGGGAAGCACAAAATATGATGAAGAGTTCATCACGTGAAACTGAAGTACTATTTGGCTTCTTCCCAAATAAAGTGTGGGTCAGGATCTTATGGAAATAGCGAAAAGCCGGGTTGTGTATGTTTCCAGAGAGAAACTCATGTTCTTCGGGCTCATCATTTCCAGTCAGCTTACCCCAAAAGTGTTCAAGTTCTCTATGTTCAAAAAGTTATTCCTGGCTTACTGTGAATGTGTCAAAGGAGGTAGGAAAACCCAAAAGATTGGTAAAGTCTCTAATATTAAATTGGTACTCCATATTGAACATTCTGAACTGGATAAAACCTCTGCTAATTCCTTTTCCATGGCTGGGTAGATAGATTAATGAGCTAAGGAATTCTAGTGTGAGTCTCCGGTAGGTGGTGAAATGTCTCAGGATAGGGGATGTCTCCCATCCTATCTGGTTCAGCAAATACAGGACACTCTGTCTAAGTCCAAGGGCAGTCATAGCCCAATCATCAGCATATAAACTAGGTAGCATCTCTTTGGTGGCTAGTTCTTCAAACTTTTGTTTCTGAGCCATTCCTCTGAATTTGATACTCATACGATCAAAATGTCCCATCTGGTTAGTGTTAGCTAGAGAAAAGAAAACATGAGTTTTAGTCAGGATTTGGCCAAATGCCGAAAGAAGAAAGAATTATTATTATATATATATATATTATTTTTCTCTTTTTTTTTTTTTTTTTTGAATTAAAAATAAATCAGGAATTAATACTAAACAGAAATTAAAAGAATAATTTAGGAAAAAGAAAAAAAAAATAGGAAAATGATAATAATAGAATAAGAAAATAATTGTGGGTTGTCTCCCACTAAGCGCTTTGTTAATGTCGCAAGCTCGACAAAGAAACTGTTAAGTATAATCTGTAGGTCCTGGGGGCATTTCGTCTAAGTGTAGGATTTGCGAATCTCCATTGGTTTCCGCATAATGATAGTGTTTTAGACGTTGCCCGTTTACGGTAAACGGTTCTGTGGATTTGCCTTTGATTTCTATTGCTCCACTGGGGAAGATGTTAGTGATATGAAAAGGTCCTGACCATCTGGATCGTAGTTTTCCCGGGAATAACTTTAGTCTAGAGTTAAATAAAAGGACTGCGTCGCCTTGCTTGAAGATTTTCCTTGATATACGCTTGTCATGCCATTGTTTTGTTCTTTCTTTATAGATTCTGGCATTTTCATAGGCGTCTCTTCTGAGTTCTTCTAATTCATTTATGTCAAGGATTCTCTTTTCACTGGCGGCTTTATAGTTTAGATTCAGATTTCTAATAGCCCAATAGGCTTTATGTTCTAATTCTACCGGGAGGTGACAGGATTTTCCATAAATGAGCTTAAATGGGGTCGTCCCTATGGGGGTTTTATAAGCAGTTCGGTATGCCCACAAAGCTTCTGGTAATTTCAATGACCAATCTTTCCTTGAAGTGGCGACCGTTTTTTCTAGTATTTGCTTGATTTCTCTGTTAGATACTTCCACTTGTCCACTGGTCTGAGGGTGGTAAGGTGTCGCTATCCTATGTCTCACTCCATATTTAAATAATAATTTTTCGAGTACCTTGGATATAAAGTGCGATCCACCATCACTGACTACTATTCTTGGGATGCCAAATCTCGGAAATATTATATTCTTAAAGAGTCTAGTTACTACTCGGGTGTCGTTTGTTGGGGATGCTACAGCTTCGATCCATTTTGATACGTAGTCAACTGCCACGAGTATGTATTTGTTACCGAAAGAGGATGGAAAAGGTCCCATGAAGTCTATTCCCCACACGTCGAAGATCTCTACTTCCAAAATACCTTTTTGTGGCATCTCGTCACGTCTAGATATGTTTCCCGTGCGTTGACATCTGTCACATTCCTTAATAGCCGCATGTACGTCCTTCCATATAGTTGGCCAATAAAAGCCGGCTTGTAGGATTTTAGAGCAGGTCTTGGATGTACTTGTGTGTCCACCATAAGGAGCGGAGTGGCAGTGTTGGATTATATTTTCTACCTCTTCTTCGGGTATACATCGACGGAAAATACCATCGGGGCCTCTTTTGAAAAGTAAGGGATCATCCCAGTAATAGTGTTTTATGTCGTAGAAGAATCGTTTCTTCTGTTGGTAAGATAAAGTAGGTGGAACTATTCCGGCAGCTAAATAATTGACGAGATCAGCGTACCATGGTGTGGCAGATATAGCTAAAGTGGTTTCTACTTGCATGTCGGAGTTGTTCTCTTCCAAAGTAGCTATAAGTTTGTCATACGAGAAATCATCATTAATTGATGTTCTTTCCGGTTCAAGGTTCTCAAGTCTAGAGAGATGGTCTGCTACTACGTTTTCAGTTCCTTTCTTGTCCTTGATTTCTAAGTCGAATTCTTGTAGCAACAAGATCCATCTTAGGAGTCTAGGTTTAGCATCTTTTTTTGTTAAAAGGTACTTGATAGCAGCGTGATCAGTGTAAACTATTATTTTAGCTCCAACCAAGTAAGAACGAAATTTATCTAGCGCAAATACCACTGCTAGGAGTTCTTTCTCGGTAGTGGCGTAATTCATTTGCGCTTCATCCAGGGTTCTGCTTGCGTAATATATAACGTGAAGCTTTTTATCCTGGTGTTGTCCTAACACAGCACCTACAGCATAATCGCTAGCATCGCACATTATTTCGAATGGTTCACTCCAGTCTGGTGTCTGCATTATGGGTGCGGAGATCAATGCTTGCTTAAGCGTTTGAAATGCTTTTAAACAGTTATCGTCGAATATGAATTCGGCATCTTTCATCAACAGTCCGGTTAAAGGTTTAGTTATCTTAGAGAAGTCTTTGATGAATCGTCGGTAAAAACCGGCGTGTCCTAAAAAGCTTCGTACTTCTCTCACGGTTCTTGGGGGTTGAAGATTTTCGATTACCTCTATTTTGGCTTTGTCTACTTCAATTCCTCTGTTCGAGATGTTGTGTCCTAAAACAATTCCTTCTTGTACCATAAAGTGGCACTTTTCCCAATTAAGTACTAAGTTTATTTTTACACATCGCTCAAGAACTCTTTCCAGGTTTTCAAGGCATTCTTCGAAACTTTGTCCGTATACAGAAAAGTCATCCATAAATACTTCCATGATATTTTCGAGAAAGTCGGCGAAAATTGCCATCATGCATCTTTGAAAGGTTGCAGGGGCATTACACAGACCAAACGGCATTCGTCTATAAGCGAAGGTACCAAAAGGGCACGTGAACGTTGTCTTTTCTTGGTCATCAGGGTGAATTGGTATTTGAAAGAAGCCTGAATAACCGTCTAGATAACAGAAATGTGAATGTTTTGCTAATCGTTCTAACATTTGGTCAATGAATGGTAAAGGGAAATGATCTTTTCGGGTTGCTTTGTTTAGTTTCCTATAATCAATGCACATTCTCCATCCTGATTCGATTCGTTTAGTTATAGTTTCCCCTTTTTCGTTTTCAATAACGGTTATGCCTCCTTTCTTAGGTACAACGTGCACAGGACTAACCCATTTGCTATCAGATATAGGATATATAATACCTGCTTCCAATAACTTGGTTATTTCTTTCTTTACTACCTCACTCAGGATCGGATTTAGTCTTCTCTGGTGTTCCCTAGAGGTTTTACAGTCTTCTTCTGACATGATGCGGTGCATACAAATAGAAGGACTTATTCCTTTAAGATCGGTGATGTGGTACCCTAGTGCGGTTGGATACTTCCTTAAGATATGTAAGAGTTTTTCTGTTTCGAGTCTCCCTAGATCTGCATTAACTATCACAGGTCGTTCGAGTTCTAAGTCTAGGAATTCATATCTCAGATTTTTGGGAAGTGTTTTCAGGTCAGGGGTTGGTTTGTTAAGACATTGCGTAGGATCCGGTGTTATTGCTAAACATTGGTATGATTTGTCTTCTACAAGGCAGTCAGGTGATTTGTCTTCTCCTGACTCTGCTTCTTTTATGCATTCATCGATGATATCCATGAAGTAACATGTATCTTCTATTGCAGGTGCTTTCAAGAATTTGGAAAGAATGAACTCAATTTTCTCTTCACCTACTTCGAAGGTGAGTCGTCCTCGTTTTACGTCTATGATTGCACCGGCAGTTGCTAAGAATGGTCTTCCCAGTATAATGGGCGTAATATCATCTTCTCTAATGTCCATAATTGTAAAATCAGTGGGAATGTAGAATTGACCTATGCGTACGGGAACGTTTTCAAGGATTCCTACAGGATATTTGATGGAACGATCTGCTAGTTGCACAGACATTCTGGTTGGTCTTAATTCTCCCATTTCCAGTTTCTTACATATGGATAAAGGCATAACGCTAATTCCGGCTCCTAAATCGCATAAGGCTTTGTCGATGACAAATTTTCCTATGTGACAGGGTATAGAGAAACTACCTGGATCCTTGAGTTTAGGGGGCATGTTTTGGATTATAGCGCTACATTCGGCAGGGAGTGTAACGGTTTCGCTATCCTCAAGTTTCCTCTTATTAGAAAGGATTTCTTTTAAGAATTTAGCATATGAGGGCATCTGCGTAATAGCTTCGGTGAACGGAATTGTAACGTTTAATTGTTTAAGGAGATCAACAAATTTTCTAAATTGGCCCGCATCTTTGGTTTTAACAAGCCTTTGAGGGTAAGGTATAGGTGGTTTGTAAGGTGGTGGAGGTACATAAGGTTCCTTCTTTTCTAGGGTTTCCTTATTACTCTCTTCCTTTTCCTTAGGTTCACTTTCCTCAGTTGATTTCTTAGGGTTTTGGTTTTCTATCCTTGGATCAGACGGTCCTTCCACTTCCGTTCCACTTCTTAATATAATTGCATGAGCATGGCTTCTCGGATTTGGTTGGGGCTGTCCAGGGAATGTACCAGTTGGGGCAGCAGTAGGTGCTTGTTGTTGGGCTACTTGTGATATTTGTGTTTCCAGCATTTTGTTATGGGTAGCCAAGGCATCTACTTTGCTTGCTAGTTGTTTAAGTTGTTCGCCAGTGTGTACATTCTGGTTTAAGAAATCTTTATTGGTTTGTTGTTGGGAAGCTATAAAGTTTTCCATCATGATTTCCAAGTTGGATTTCCTAGGGGCGTTATTGTTAGGCATGGATGGGTTCGGTTTCTGATATCCCGGAGGTATAGCTGGGGCTTGATTTGGAGACTGTCCAGGTGCGTACAAAGCGTTATTACTCTTATATGAAAAGTTTGGATGGTTCTTCCAATTTGAGTTATAGGTATTCGAGTAGGGGCTTCCTTGAGCATAGTTTACTTGCTCTGCTTGGATTCCTGTCAAGAGTTGACAGTCCGTAGGAGTGTGGCCTTGGATTCCACAGACCTCGCAATTCTGAGTTATAGCAACCACGGCGGCTGGAGGTGATACGTTTAAACTTTCAATTTTCTGGACCAAAGCATCCACTTTTGCGTTAACGTGATCAAGGTTACTTATCTCGTACATGCCAGTTTTCGTTTGAGGTTTTTCCACCGTTGTTCGTTCGGTTCCCCACTGATAGTGGTTTTGGGCCATGCTCTCGATAAGCTGGTAAGCATCAGCATAAGGTTTGTTCATTAATGCATCACCTGCAGCGGCGTCTATTGTTAACCTTGTGTTGTATAAGAGACCATTATAAAATGTGTGAATTACTAACCAGTCTTCCAAACCATGGTGTGGGCAAAGTCTCATCATGTCTTTGTATCTTTCCCATGCTTCGAAAAGAGACTCGTTGTCTTTCTGTTTAAATCCGTTTATCTAGGCTCTTAACATAGCTGTTTTGCTTGGCGGAAAGTATCGGGCAAGAAAAACTTTCTTCAACTCGTTCCATGTGGTGACTGAGTTGGAAGGGAGAGATTGAAGCCATCTTCTAGCGCTATCTCTTAATGAGAAAGGAAAAAGACGAAGTCGAATTGCCTCTGAAGTGACACCATTAGCTTTAACAGTATCAGCGTATTGAACAAATACGGATAAATGAAGGTTTGGATCCTCGGTAGGATTTCCAGATAATTGGTTATGTTGCACCGCCTGCAACAGCGAAGGTTTAAGTTCGAAGTTGTTTGCTTCGATTGCGGGCGGAGCAATACTTGAATGCGGCTCATCTTGCGATGGAGCGGCGTAATCTCTAAGAGCACGAGCTGGTTCTGCCATCTCGGTTATCGAAGGAAAAAGGTTTTTGAAATCAGGAAGTTCTATAGGAGGGAGATTGTTTGCAGCACGATATTCCCGAATTCGTCGTAAGACTCGGAGATATAGTTCGATATCGTTGATTCGTAAATAGAGTGGTTCGCCTTGTGAGCGAGTGCGTGGCATACAAATCAACGAAAGAAAGAATAGAAGAGAAAGAAACCTTAGTCTCTACAGCGTAACAGAAGAGTTACGATATCGATTAAATAAAAGTCCCCGGCAACGGCGCCAAAAACTTGATCGCTCGACTTCGTGAGTCGAATTTGGGGTACAAACTGCAAGTGCACAGTTCTATCGCGTAGTTTTAAAAGATATCGATCCCACAGGGACTTATGAATCGATATACCGTTATCTAAGGTTACTACGTAAAGCTAAGGTGAATAGTGGTTGATTGTTTGGGGGGCGAAGCTAAAAACTAAACTAAGATCTAGATTAAATATTAATAAAGCGGATATCGGTATGCAGTTCGTCGTAATTAGGGACTCAATTCTTTGTCGGTTTCTTGGTTTTAAAATAAATCGTTTCAGTTAACTTTATTGATTAAAGGTTTTATCTCAAACTCTCGCTCTGTTGAATAAACCATGATTTTATGTTAATGTAGCTGTCACTTATAATTAAGTCAAAAACCACTTTTTGAAAGTAATAAAGTTGCAGAAACTCTTTTTAAGAAAACACTGACCGTTTTAAACACCCTTATCTCAAACTCTCGCTCTGTTGACTTAGGTTATACAATTAAACCCGAATGCTTAACTCTCGTCCTCACATTCAATCTTTAAAAATACTTTTTGGAAAAGGTCAGAATTTAATTAACTCTAAAACTTGCTCTCGCCCTGATCTAGAATTAATGCCTAATTTACACTGTCCAGTTAAAACCTCAAACTCTCGCTCTATTGATTTTAACTTCTTTATGTCTTTTACTTTGGTAAAAAATCTTGTTATTAAACCTGTAAATTGAGACCGTAAAAAGATTGATTTTAATTTTAAGTTTAATTAGACCGACTTAGTCTTGATCCCTTATTTCGCTTACTTTACATACCGATATCTAGGCGAATTAGCCAGACATGCTAAACAAACAGAAATACATATCATGCATAAACAGACTCATCACAGGCAGATAATATAAATAAATAATAAAACAAAGCATTAAATAATGATTAAAGAACCTGAATGCGTTAAACAATAGTCTTGAACACTCCACCACAAGCCGGTAGGATTTGTTCTTGGATTCTTCAATTAAACAATAAATTAAACCAAGGAAATAAAACTAGAATCTAACGTAAGGTTAGATCCGATAAAAAGTTACACAATAGTTTCCGGTGTAGAAACTATTATGCGAAAAATATCTAAATGCTAAAAAGGGAAAGGTAAATTGTAAGGGAAAAAGAATGTAGAACTTGCAAAAGAAATAAACAAATAAACAATGTTAAGTTGCTGGAAAAGAAAATTGCAGAAGCGTAAAAAGAAAGAAAATTGGAAAAGCTTCGGCAGCATGAGCGTGGAAAAACCGAGGAACCCTTTTAGGTTTTTGAAGTAGCTATTTATATTGGTGTTGGTAACTGCTTTTCGTTTCCCCAGGGTCTTCAACGTGGCTAAATGCATGGCGTGGATATAGGACACAAACTCCTCAACGTCTCTTCAAGTCTTCTGAGGGCGTTACTTGCGCCAAAAAGATAGTGGAATGGTGTGACGCTCGTTACACCATGTGTGACGTCCGTCACACGGCTGTTTTGTGTGACGCTCGTCACGCCCCCTGTGACGTCCGTCACAGGCACAACATTGGTTTCTTGTGCGCTTTGGGCTGGGCTTTGGCCTTTGGTTCTTTTTCTCTCCTTTTTGCACCTCCTTTTCTTCCCTTTTTCACTTTTGCTTCAAAATGGATACCTGACATAAATAGAAAGGAAATACCGCATAATATCTGATAAAATGAGATAAATTAAAGTAAATGATATTATAATCTAATTGAATTAAGTCCTAAAATGTGATATAATTTCATGTTATCATTTGTCCACACACCTCAACAAAACCATGTCATAGTTTTGCTTGTATAATACTTCTCCATTCAAGAGGGATTTTGATGCCAACCTCCGGAGGGTTCTCTTGTCAAGGCTGGAAGCCTCTGCCGGATATTCCCGCTTCTCCAGATACTGTTTGATATCAAAGAACCAGGGTTTACCATCTGGCTCTTCTGCTATCGTCAGGCAATGAGCAGGTTCATCAAAACGCCTAATTTCAATATGAAGCTGATGGTTGGGCCATATCAATTTGTACATGGAAGCCAGAGTTGCTAAGGCATCTGCCATCTGATTCTCTTCTTGAGGAATATGAGAGAAAGTGATTTCGTCAAACTTTGGGAGTAGCTTCAGTACATAATCCCGATATGGAATTAGGTTAGCATGTCTTGTTTCCCAATCGCCTCTGGTCTGATGTATGACTAGAGCGGAGCCCCCGAATACTTCTAGTATATTGATCTTCAACTCAATAGCTTCTTCCAACCCTAGTATGCAAGCTTCATACTCGGCCATGTTATTTGTGCAGGTAAAATAAAGCTTTGCAGTGAATGGTAGATGGAAATTCTTGGGAGACATCAGCATTGCCCCAATTCCATGGCCTATTGCATTTGAGGCACCATTAAACATGAGTGTCCAGCCTGCTCTTGGCTCAAGGCTTTCTTCTGGTTTGGAGTCTTCAACATCCTTAACAGCCATGATGTTCTCATCTGGGAAGTCAAATTTCAAAGACTGGTAATCCTCTAGTGGTTGGTGAGCGAGATGGTCTGCTAATATGCTCCCTTTGATCGTCTTTTGCGCAACATATTGGATATCGTATTCTGACAACAACATCTGCCATCGGGTAATTCTACCAGTGAGAGCTGGTTTCTCGAATATGTACTTGATGGGATCCATTTTAGATACCAACCAAGTCGTGTGAGTTAGCATGTACTGCCTGAGACGCTTAGCGGCCCATGCGAGTGCACAACATGTCTTCTCGAGTAATGAATATCTGGTCTCACAATCGTTAAATTTCTTGCTCAGATAATAGATGGCATACTCTTTTCTACCAGTCTCATCTTGTTGTCCCAACACACAACCCATGGACTCATCGAGCAATGTTAGATACATGATGAGAGGTCTCCCATCGGCAGGGGGCATTAGAATCGGTGGTTCTTTCAAGTATTCTTTGATTTTATCGAAGGCTATTTGACAATCATCATTCCACTCCACGCCTTGATTCTTCCTCGGGAGCTTGAATATTGGTTTACATGTTGCAGTAAGGTGAGAGATAAACCTGACGATGTAATTTAGTCTCCCCAGGAAACCACGAACCTCCTTTTCAATCTTGGGCGCAAGCATGTTCTAAATGGCTCGAACCTTGTCAGGATCTACTTCAATTCCCTTTTGGCTTACAATAAAGCCTAAAAGCTTCCCAGATCGAACCCCAAATGTGCATTTATTAGGATTAAGTCTCAACCTAAACTTCCTCAAACGGGCGAATAGTTTCCCCGGGTTGGTGATGTGTTCTTCTTCTGTCTGGGACTTGGCAATCATGGCATCGACATACACCTCAATCTCTTCATGAATCATGTCGTGAAAGAGAGTCACCATGGCACGTTGATATGTTTCCCCAGCGTTTTTTAATCCAAACGGAATTACCTTGTAACAAAAGGTGCCCCAAGGAGTAATGAACGTGGTCTTCTCCATGTCTTCGGGATCCATTTTAATTTGGTTGTATCCAGAGAACCATCCATAAAGGAAAACACGGAGAATTGAGTTGTGTTATCCACCAATACATCAATGTGAGGTAATGGGAAATCGTCTTTGGGACTGGCTCTGTTCAAGTCTCGGTAGTCTACGCACATGCGGACTTTTCCATCTTTCTTCGGTATTGGTACAATGTTGGCAACCCATTGCGGGTACTTGGCAACTTCCAGGAAACCAGCGTCAAACTCCTTTCTCACCTCTTCTCTGATCTTGAGAGCCATATCAGGTCGAGTTCTTCTTAGCTTTTGTTTAACAGCAGGGCATTCTTCTTTAAGGGGGAGCTTGTGAGTCACAATATCAGTATCTAATCCAGGCATGTCTTGGTATGACCGAGCAAACACGTCATCATATTCGTGGAGGAGCTCTATCAGTCTTGTCTTTACTGCATCTTGAAGTGCGGCGCCTACCCTTACTTCTCTTTTATCTTCTTCTGTTCCCAGATTGATAACTTCAACGTGTTCTTGGTGTGGTTGAATGACCTTCTCTTCTTGTCTAAGTAATCTGGTCAACTCTTCAGGGAGCTCGCAATCTTCCCCTACCTCGTCTTCAGCTTGGTAGATTGGACAATCAAAGTCATATTGGACCATAGCAGTGTTGTTATCAATGGTCTCGGTGGTGTTTCTGCATGTTATGATTTATGCAGTTTATTTAGAAAGTGTGTGCATAAAAATTGACATTTTTGTAAATAAGTAAAAACGAAAGGAAAGGAACAAGAATTTGGATGCAAAACATCATTTCATTAATGATAAACTCTTGAAAAAAAGATAAAGGAGGCCCTATAACATGCCACTGTGCCTTGGGCAGAGCACAGGGTTTTGTCTAAAATGATAAAATTACTTTTGAAATATTTGGGGAACTTCCACAACCTTCTAGTTTGTCAGTTCTTCATTTGGTGCGGCTTGACGCATCCAGCTAGACACCCCTTCTTCGCGATCTTCTTCGCTGATCATTGCCACCTGCTTGCCAAAGATGTGGCCAGCGCTGGTGAGCGTTTTCTCTACAGAAGGAATCTTCTCTTTGTCAGGTTGGTTACCGGCTTTGTGTGATGATGGGTCATACCCCAGGCCAAACTTGTCTAGTTTCTCTTTCACTTCCACCACTTTGCCCCAGTCTTGAGCATCTTTACTTTCCATAACAACCTTAGCTCCTTGCCACGAGGCCATGGATGGTCCTGATTTCGGGACCTCCAAGGTCTGTTGGATGGCCATCATGTTTACCACTTCCAAGGATTGGAATGGTGTCTCAGTGATTTCACCATCCACCTCGATATATCGAAAAGATGTCAAGTGACTAACCAAGATATCTTATTCTCCTCCAATCACAAGCATCTTGTCATTTGTAATGAATTTTAGTTTTTGATGCAGAGTGGAGATGACAGCACCTGTGGAGTGAATCCAAGGTCTCCCAAGTAGGCAACTATAACCGGGATGTATGTCCATGACTTGGGACGTGTTATTGAAAATAGTTGGACCTATCTTGGTTGGTAGGTTAACCTCTCCTATCACTGCTCGCCTTGAGCCATCAAATGCCTTTACGATTAAGGTGTTGGGTTTCATGCTTATCCCCTCTATTGGCAGCTTTATCAAAGTTGTCTTCGGCATGACATTCAGTGAGGAACCTGTGTCTACTAAAACTCTTGACAGTATAGTATCTATGCATTTCAAGGAGATATGAAGGGTCTTGTTATGGTTCTTTCCCTCGATTGGTAGTTCATCATCATTAAAACCCAAGAAATTTCCAGTGGTCATGCAAGTTATCACGTCATCAAATTGTTCTATCGTTATGTCCTTTGTGATATGAGTGGCGCTCAATACCTTCAACAATGAATTCTTGTGGGCTTCTGAGTTGAGTAGTAGAGATAACATGGATATTTTAGAAGGTGTTTGATTTAGTTGGTCCACCACCTTATAATCGCTCTTCTTGATTATTCTTAGAAATTCCTCAGCCTCTTCACGAGTGACCGCAACTTTGGGAGACAGGTGCATGTCTTGCATTTCTTGATTAGGGACGGGGATCTGGACAACAACCTCCTTCCCTTTAGCCCTTGCAGAAGTATCAGCAGTTCTTGGCGCGAACACTCGGCCACTACGTGTCATTCCTGTTGGGCCCACAATTGAAGTGACATTTGGTTCGTTGATCGTCAAAGGTTGATCTTCTTGCCCCTGCTTAAAAGCTATGGGTTGATATATCCATGGGACTGCCTTCTCATCTCTATATTCGAATGGTGTTGGAACTCTATCACCAATAGGCTTATAGGTATCTCTACTTTAACCTCATCATAGGGGATGTCCACCACGGTTATCTCTTCCCGGCGCTTGCTCTTGACACGACAATTTATCTATAATTCGCCTCGATCCAGCATTTGTTGTATAAAACTCTTCAACTCTTCATTGTTCTCTTCCTCAACCAACTCCTCCGGGATCAGACCACTCTTCAGCAATTGTACTCCTATCTTGGTGATAGGTGTTTGAATCTCTTCAACCTTACGGATCAATTTTCCTTGATCACCCTCCTCAATGGCACTGACGGAAGCATCCTTATGTGTTGGCATAGGATTGATGTTCACGTTCGGGCGTCTCGGAGTGAAAGAAACGGCCTTGGCTTCGATCAAGTCTTGTACCCGATTTTGAAATGCGAAACAATTTTCCAAGGTATGACCAGGTGCTCCCATGTGAAACTCACAATGGGCATTGTCGCAACCTGAAAAATACAGTGTGCGAAAAAACAACCGGCGAAAGAGAATGACAGAAGAGTCGCCACCGTGCGTTATTCATCCCAAAGGAGGGAAAGGAAACGCTCGAAGTAAACCTGAAAAAAGGAAAGGACAAGACGGGGTCTCGCAACCAAATCTTGGGTTCGGGAGTCGGTTATGCGAAGGGAAGGTATTAGCACCCCTACGCATCCATAGTACTCTACGGGATCCACTTTTGTAGTTTTTGTCTAAAGGGTGCGGGTTTACCTAACGTGTTTATTTACTAAAAAGGTTAAGAGAAATGACTCGCGCGGATGTCGCATCCACTGCATACGTATCTCATCTGAATATGAGAATCAGAGTCTTCGTAGCTCGGCTGACCTATGGGTTGGGGGATGTGTGCTCGCTAAGACATCGCGTCTTATGCCTACGTATCTCATCTGGAATGAGAATCAGAGCAAGCCGTAGTTCGGCTAACTACGGGGTTATGGATTGGGTTTTGGACGAACAACGTTACTACGCAATCTACCGGATGCTCGACCTTTGGAGACTTACTCGCCTGTAGTAGAAGGAGTAAACGTGTTGCTTTGGGTTTTAGGGTTTGGGATGCTCGAGGGCAAAAAGGCAGTCCTTGACGAAGGAACCGCGCTACCTGCAGGGATATGAATACAAAACACAAACATGTATCTCAAAGTAAAATGCCACCAAGGGGCTCAAACATTGCCTCCTATCGAGGTCTTCCAGCTAAGAAAGCGATAAAGTATGAGAAAGGGAAAAAATTACCACACGGATAAAGATCCGAAGCTATAGCAGTTAAAGGGGCAAGAAACCCTGAAATGTCTCCCGCTGGACCGTCAAAGGAAATCAGTCAACACGAATAATCAGAATAAAACTCCAGGGGGTATCCCACAAATAAAGTGGGAAACCACGCGAGTGTCTCTGCGAAAGCCATGTGAGCCCTCACAAAACTCGACAAAGGGTTAGAGCAGTAGGATGAAATCAAGAGAAAACAATGCCATGGAAACACAAGACAGGTTAGAATAAACAAAATAGGGTAACCCAGAGTTGCCCCTAAATCAAAATGTAACCACATGAATAATTCCATCAAAATTCACAAAAGGCTCACAAAAAAGGTATCAAATTCACCCATAATACCTCATACATTTAGAGCATTCAAATTAAAGGCATAAAGATGATGGATATAGGGCAAACCTGATTGGAGAGCTTGATTGAAATTGAGTTGCACCCGTGAGGTTTACAAGTTGAGTTCCCTTCAGGGTTTGGAGGTTGCTCTGAACTCTGTTGGCTTTTCTCTCACTATCTTTTTCCTCAGGGTTTTGCTTCTCTTCCTTCTTTCTCCAGTGAATCTCCCAGTGTAACTCCAAGTGTAACTCCAAGTGTGTTTTCCTCTACTGAAACTTCAGTATTTATAGACTGATTTTCGTGGGTAATGGGCTCAAATGAGGGAGACCCAAGTCCAAAATAATTTGTTATAATTTATTTATTTATTTTATTTATTTAATTAATTAATTAATTAATTAATTAATTAAATTATTATTTATTTATTTATTTTTCGTTTTTTTTTTTCGTTTTTTTTTTTCGTTTTTCGTTTTTTTTTTTTTTTCAGGAAAAATGAAGGGTAAATTTTGGGGTATTACAGCTGCCCCTATTCAATCAACTGGAGACCCGGAAAGAAGATGGCAGTTGCTTTCGTACTTTCGAGGTATCAAGGGATTGAATACAATAAAAGCCCAAAAATTTGCACTGAAGTGAAGTGAAGTAACAATGTCTGTCAGAATCAGCAAAGAGGTGGTCTTGAAAAAAGAATTCGTCTGGTACGGTGAGAGTCAGTTTGAATATCGAAAAAGAATGTTAAACTGGATACCAAAATAAATGGTAACACAGAAATAACCATGGCTTGAATGTCGCTCATCAGTCTGAATACTGGAAAGGATTTCGATCTGAACATCGGAAAATGGGCCTGAATGCCACAAGTCGCATCGACCTGAACGTCGGAACCTTCTTCGATCTGAACATCGGAAAATTGGCCTGAATGCCACTTCGATCTGAATATCGGAAAATTGGCCTGAATGCCACTTCGATTTGAATACCGGAAAACTGGCCTGAATGCCACAAGTTGCATCGACCTGAACGTCAGAAACTTCTTCGATCTGAACATCGGAAAATTGGCCTGAATGCCACTTCGATCTGAATATCAGAAAATTGGCCTGAATGCCACTTCGATCTGAATACCGGAAAACTGGCCTGAATGCCACAAGTTGCATCGACCTGAACGTCGGAAACTTCTTCGATCTGAACATCGGAACACTGGCCTGAATGCCACTTCGGTCTGGATACCGGAAAACTGGCCTGAATGCCACAAGTTGCATCGACCTGAACGTCGGAAACTTCTTCGATTCGAACATCGGAACACTGGCCTGAATGCCACTTCGGTCTGGATACCGGAAAACTGGCCTGAATGCCACTTCGGTCTGGATACCGGAAAACTTCATGCCTGTCAGCATTGGCAGAAATAGGGAATGATAATAGAGGCGGCGCATGGGCCAATGACACTTGCTGGGGATAACAAAGGTAAGTCATGAACAATCTTCAGTCTGAGTACTGGAAACAACTTATAGCTTATCACTTGGGATACCGAGAATGTTTTATGCTTACATGCGTATGTTTGAATTTTTCAATGGCGTAATGCTCCATGAAAATGGAAATGCTACGCGATTTGGAAGGATGCAATGCAATATGATTCTACATGCAGAGATGCGAAATGCTGGGTAGAATGCCAAGCTAAGGCAAGGGATCTGCTGGAGAAATGATCACCATCTTCTGGACCCTGGCAAGGCTGTTGGAGATGCACAGCACAAAGAACTCTGTGGGGAGATGACTAGCCATGCGGTGTTCTGGCCATACCG
The DNA here is from genome assembly GCF_024323335.1 of Lathyrus oleraceus. Lineage (NCBI taxonomy): Eukaryota > Viridiplantae > Streptophyta > Magnoliopsida > Fabales > Fabaceae > Lathyrus > Lathyrus oleraceus. The sequence goes on from NC_066579.1 coordinate 462,506,076, forward strand.
AGACTCTGATCGGGGAAAGAATGGCATTGGAAGCCTGCTGCTGAGGAAAGCTACAATGGTTCTGGCAACCACGATTTGCGAGAGGTGACTCAGCAGGGGGAGCAAACACTGATACGGTACCGAGGTTCTGCTTCAAGGAAAGAAACCATGGATCTGGCATTGGGATTATCGATCTGGCATCGAACTCTAAGGAGCAGCCACTTCTGCTGGGAAGATACAGTCTGGCACTGTCAACTCCGCTGGGGATATATAGTCTGACACTGTCAACTCTACTAGGGAGTGTATGTCTTGAAACAACCGCTTGGGGAAGTACGGTGGTGAGAAACTGCTGGGGATTGAAGAATCCAACACTCTGATCAGCTCTGCAGGGTCAAGACACTGAATTCGTCTGTTGGCGACTTCACTGGGGAAGATACTCACGACCATCTGCAGGAGATTTTAAGGAAATGCCCCGAGGGTATCTGTTCTGAATAGACGATCCAAAGCACTTAAAAATTTACAGCAATTTTAAATGTTTATTAAGCCTGTACCTGTAAAGCCCTTATGTGTCATGATGCAATGTTTATCAAAAATTCGAACGTCATTTTTGCAAACAAAACAGTAAAATGAAAATGAAAACAGAGATATACTGAATAACATGATTTTATTGATTGAATGGCCTCTGAATAGGCATTTACATTAGGAAGCAATCCCTGGAAAGAGGTAATCGCACAATAGATAAAAACAGAAATTAATCTAATGGCAATGTGAAATGGATTTCTATTGGGTTCCAATTCTGCTATGACTTGCTCGTCTTCAAGATCCTCCAGATAATCAGCCTTCTGAAAGAGTGATTGGACTGTTTCCTATCCTTCAAAAATTTCCAGTCATTGGCACGAGATGAGATTTAGAACTACTCAGAACGCAGTCATTCGCTTAATCCCTAACTTTTGCCTGGATCGCCCTTTTCGGGTTTTCAATCCACCGGGATACCCATTTTTGCCTAAGTTGTCTTTTCAGGTTTTCAACTTACCGGGTGTACGATCTTTTCATTTTTAATCCCTAATTTTTGCCCGAACCTTTTCATTTTCTTGGTTCGTCGGGATGCCCATTTTTGCCTGGACTACTCTTTTTACTGTCCAGCGGGTCTATTTTATGCGAAGTATTTTTTAACTGCGTCTGAGTTCACAGGGGAAGTGAAGTTTTCACCATCCATAGTTGCAAGCATTAAAGCCCCACCATCAAAAACCTTGGTGACGATATACGGTCCATCATAGTTAGGAGTCCACTTGCCCCTACGATCTGTCTGAGGAGGAAGGATCCTTTTCAAAACTAAATCTCCGACTTGGAAACAACGAGGACGCACTTTCTGATCAAAGGCTCTCTTCATCCGACTCTGATACAACTGCCCATGACAAATGGCTGCCATTCGCTTCACTTCGATAAGACTCAACTCATTGAACCTTGTCCGAATCCATTCAGCTTCGTCTAGCTTGACATCCAACAAGACTCTTAGAGAAGGAATCTCCACTTCAACAGGTAGGACTGCTTCCATACCATACACAAGGGAGTAGGGGGTTGCCCCGTGTAGCGGTGTATTCGTCGCTATATGATCTATTGATTAAACCATAAGCAAAGTATACAATGAATTCGAGTCGCCACCGCACTTTTATTAATCCTAAGGACTGGTTAAAAAGCGAACAAAAACCTAAGAAGTTTTACACGTAGAAAACTAATGAAAAAGATCAGAGATCGGGGTAAGGGGTAAATTACGCAATGGGAAGGTGTTAGGCACCCATCACGTCCTAGGTACTCCTAGGGAGCCCTTTTCACACTTGTTGTATAAAAAATGTTTATTTTGTTTTGACATATTGTGCAAACACGATTGAGATGATGAGAAAAGAATATACAAGTTAATTATTTTTGTGTTCGAACGGATGAACCCGTTGCCTACGTACCTTCCATCAAAGGTAAGGGTCAAAACGCCGTAGTTCGGCTAAAAAATTTCCAAACATTTGTGAGTTCATTTTAAAACAATAGCACTAAGGTTTTACGTTATCCACGGGAGAAAACTCAACCTTATGAAACAATACGTCCACCATGTGAGAAAAGCTTCCACTCGCTAGTGAGGGGTTAACCCTATAATAAGCGAGGAAGACTTACAATTCAATCAACTAAGGAAAAATAGGTGAGGTTAACATCAACCAACTAGGATAAATCAAACCTATGGCTAATGTATGAAAACTTAACAAGCATGGACAAAGCCACAAAATCATTGAGTGAGTTGGATTAATGGATTATGATTATTCACAAAAAGGATGGTCAAAGTATGATTAGATTGATTCAAAGAAGTGTTATGAAAAGAAGTTTGAAAAGTCATGGACTTAGGGTCCAAGTTTCTAATTTTGAAAAAGAGGATGAGAATGTTTGCACAACATGTATTTACAAGTTTTTAAAAGTTAACAAGTGAAAAGGGGTTTTGAAACAAAAAGGTATGGATGAAGTGTAAAACTTCCTAGAAGTTCACCTCTTGAAATCATATAGAAGATGATTCAAGTGTGTCCTTAGGAATGAGGCAACAAAGTAAGTAAAACAAAATAAAAGCAAGGTGATACCGGATGCCATCAATGGTCTTATACCAATCTCACAAAAGCAAAAAGCGGATGTCGGATACCAATAACTGGGTTTACACCAACCTCCTAAAGTAAAACAAAACTTGGAAGTCGGATGCCAATCTATCTGGACTTAAACCAACCTCTAAAGTATGGTCATAGGAATACAAATGCCACATCACAGGGACTTACAATTGCATCCTCTCATACAACAAACAAGAACAAAGAAGATATGAGTGACCAATGAGGTCTGACACTCTATCCTTCCATATCATGGGAACAAAAGCCAAAGAACATGGTTTTACAATTGTCCTCAATGGGTAAACAAACAAACCACAAGGTATACAATAATGATCATACAAGAATCAACAATCAATAATGATGAATGCACAAGGGCAAGTAAGCATGTACAAATGCAACAATCAATTAAGCAAACAAAGTCATTTATCACCCACTATAACCAAACAAGGAGGCTCAATCAAAGGGTTTGACTTAAAAAGTCCACTGGAATAGGTGAATGGCGCTCTTAACCTTGCCATTGAGGGGCTAAGGTGAAGCAGATGAAAGGATATTAGGGGTGTGCCTCATCACTCTTATCCCTGGTCAGGGAGAGCATCGAATAATCAGAAGGTGTGGGAGTTCAGAAAGATGGAACTCTCTCCACATTTTATTGACTCGATAGATCTTGGGTTAGGATCTCAATGCTACAACCATGTGATGGGAGCAAGGAGAAGACTCACAGGATAGTGGGAGATAGGCTACATATCTCTTATATCCACCAATTGCCTCAAATGAGGACTTTTCCTGCTTGGGACAAACATAAACAATCACAAACATCGCCTCTTAAGGAGGACTTCAGACAGTTGCCTGGCTAAATAACAAGCCAGGTCTTCCAGACTACATGGAGACAAGAGAGTCTACCTCAATGCAAATTGCTTATTTAAGCAAAGCAAAGCAAGTTCTTAAGAGAACTGAGCAACTAAAGGGTACCTGAAATCAATCAAATATAATCAGCATCCCATTCAAAAATCAAACAGGCAAGGTAATAAACCAATAATCAATCACAATCAAACATGTGCAAAGCACAAGGCTCAAAGCTCAAAGGAGCTAAGCATCCTACAAAATAAACAATTTGTCAAATGAATTCAACTCAAATATGCATCAACCTCCTTAAGGCATTAGCTTTTTAACCTGAAAAGTCAAAGTCAAGCTCAAACATAAGTAACAAGACCACTAGGACAAGCCTAGGGTCCAAAGGATGGAAAAATCTTAAAACAACGAGTAAAACATGATCAAAGTCAAGATAATTCAAATAAGAAGAGATCCCAATTGGTCTCACATCCAAACTAAGCACTAATTTCATTTTATGCACAAATTAAGACAAATTGAGCAATGTTGAATCACATATGGACAACCAGAATGATTACATCCAAAAAAATATCAAAACAGCACAGTAAATTCCACAAAAATTATATCCTAAACAGAAGGCATTCAATGAGCTACATATCAATTTTCATGCCATTTGGACTAGTGGAGCTATGTCAATTAAATCAACATGTTAAGGCATGCAAAAACACAACCAAATTAAGTCACAACATGAGTATCAACTTCAATCAATGGTGAAACAGTGAAATCACATGAGAAATGAGTAGGACCAAAGCCAAATGGAAGCTTAATATGTTAGGAAGCACTCCACCAAATTTCATATTCACAGGATTAGGGATGAGGATTTGGCAACATATGTAAGTTTGCTACTCAAGAAACAATCCAAAATTGCTAAACAGCAATCAAAAATGCAAATCAATTAGAAAATGGATCAATTAAATCCACAAAAAATCATGGTGAAACCTAACATATATATTGTATCTCATGCAAAAAATCAGGGCCATAGGCCTAGGGGAAGCATGGAAAAATAATTCATGAACTCAGCATAGCATAGTGTGACACATATTGTCACACACAAAAAGAATAAATCATATCTACCAATCCAGAGATCCAAAAATCACAAATGATACACCAAAATCTCCAGAAATGTGTCAAGAATCATCATACGAAATTTTATTAATTTTGGATAATGTATGAATATTTGGTGATTAAAATGGCAAAACATACAATTATGTCACACATGTCAAATATCAATATACCATTCAAATATTTTACCAGGCACAACTTACACTACTATGCCTAAAAAAAAGTAGATAAAATTTGGAATCTAACAAAAAAAGTCCCACCTAATTTGGATTTAAATTGAATTTTATATGAATTTTATAAGTTTTGATTAATTATGATAATATTTATTTAATGATTATATAAATTTAATGGATTAATTTACAGCGAGTGGCAATATCGTAAATAGTCCAAAACGCAAGTGCAGTCCTTCATTTATTGCGTGGCGCTTTGTGGTTGGCCGGTTATGGTGGGAAACAAAATTTCAAAAGTGGCACGGCTGGGAACGGATTGAAAGCTGAAAATTTTCCAGAATTTCTAATCTTCATCGCGGTTCATGCGGTTCTTCACCTCCAGCTACGGTTACGACCATTTCTTCACCAAAACACGCAAATGATATATGGATCTCTCCGTCTCTCAGTGTAGATTACGATTATGGCAATGGTTTTGGCTAAAGATTAACGTATAAAAAGATCTATTCAAGAATTGCTTTGATGCACAATCTTTAAATCCAAATATCTCCATGAATACTCGATGAAATTACGCGATTCAAACGGTAAAATGTTCTACATTCAACGCACTACAAGATGCATATAACAATTGCGTGAATTAACGAGTTCGAAATTTCACCTTCTTGGAGTGGCGGTGCGAAATCTTTGCGTATTTAGCTCCAATTCACAAAAACAGATGTAGTAGATTGATTATGGAGGTGATTGATGGTGAAAATCCAGCTCATAAGTGCTCGAATCCGGAGAAAATTGCAGCTGCCATGGAAGAACTCAAGCTTCCAACCATGGAGTTCTTGTGCGAATCTTGCTTAAAATGCCAAAAACAGAACTCTACCGATGCCTGCAGATGAAGATTATACCAAAAACAAGCACAAACAATGGTGAATTATGGATGAAATGGTAAAAAAATGCTTATGTGAAATTGTGAAAAAGTGGAGAAAAAGTGAGAGAATTTGGAGATTTTTTTGGATGAATCTGAAAATTGTGATTATTCCCCTTGTGATTCTGTTATAATTAACCTTATATACCAATGTGTTAATCCAACTCTAATCATGATTAGCAATTTTTTGATAATTAGCAAAATGAGCACATGTAAGCAATTTGGCATTTTTGCCCTTGGAGAGTTCCATGCAATGTAACAGTGATTTATCACTTCAAACAAGTCATAATTTTCACTTGGAAGCTATTGGAATTGGTCCCATGTCAAAATTCCATCTACTTTGAAAGTTGGACCATTTTGCCCTTGCATTTTAATTAGTTCACTTAAAAAATGACCTTTTTATGTGAAGGCTTTTGGCAAAATGTGGTGATGGATCATGAAAGTACATATCAAATGTGGTTTGCTCAAAGAAGAACCATCCAATTTGGACATTCCATGTGCAAGTTATGCCACTTTGAATTTAGGCATTTTCTGAAATTGATTGGACCATATCTTGCCAACCATACATGGGAAGTGAGTGTTCTTGGACTTTTTGGAATGGTGAGAACAAGATCTTCAACTTTCATGTTGGACAAATTTTGATTTGAAGCTTGGTTCATGATGTAATTTTGGGGAGCATAACTTTCCATTTTGGGCAGGTGAGAATTACAGGTCATTTCCATTTTGGGAAACTTTTCGTCTGACTTCAAATCCTTCAACCTTGGTCTTTGAAATGCCAAATGAGACTCATATGGACATGAATGAGGTCTTTCTAACCATCTCACACCTTCCAATCCCTGATTAAATGCACAGTTGACCACAATTGACTTTTGTTGACTTTTCTAGGATTTTGAATGACTGGGCCATGTTCTGATGAATTCCAAGCCTCTCTCAATTGAGATCTTGATTCCACATGACATCACAAGTTATATGAACTTATGATGAATGATCATGGTGTCCAAATTCTTCAAGAATGGTCACCATCCAGCTCAATGCCTGATTTGACTGTTTTGACTGATGATTGCTTCATCTGCAAGCAACAAGGTTAGATGACAATATTTTTGTACTTTTGGTTAGTAAACATATGAAAAGCAAAGACATACAAATGCAATACATGCTTGGTGATCAAGAACCACACTCACAAGGTATCCCACCCACTAGGAGGGCAGCTAGGGTATGCAATGATCCTTGAGGCCATGATATGCGATGTTATGGGCCATGAGGGATCTTAGGGCCAAAATTGGGGTCTTACACCCCGGTCGATGTACGTACTGAAGTACGGTACCCATGCAAGGCGAAAGGTAGCATCTCATGCCAATCTCTGTACGTGACGACCATCTTCTGCACAATCTTCTTTATGTTCTTATTTGCCGCCTCAACAGCGCCGTTCATCTTAGGGCGGTAAGGGGAAGAGTTGTGATGCTGAATGTTGAAGTTCTGACACAACTCCTTCATCATTTTGTTGTTGAGATTAGAACCATTATCAGTAATGATTCTTTCGGGAATCCCATAGCGACAAATGATTTCTTTCTTGATGAAACGGGCAACCACATGTCTGGTGACATTCGCGAACGACGCTGCCTCGACCCACTTGGTGAAATAGTCGATGGCAACAAGGATGAAGCGATGCCCATTGGAAGCAGTCGACTCAATCTTTCCAATCATGTCAATGCCCCACATGGCAAACGGCCACGGCGAAGACATCACATTCAGAGGATTCGGCGGTACATGCACCTTATCAGCATAAATCTGGCATTTATGACACTTCCGAGCATACTTGAAACAATCTGATTCCATGGTCATCCAATAATAACCCGCTCTCAACAATTTCTTAGCCATTGCATGTCCACCGGCATGAGTACCGAAGGAACCTACATGAACTTCCTGCATTAACATGTCCGCCTCGTGTCTGTCCACGCATCTGAGCAAAACCATGTCGAAGTTCCTCTTATACAGCACATCGTCTTTGTTCAAGAAGAAACTGCCTGCCAATCTTCTCAAAGTCTTTCTGTCATTGTTGGATGCCCCTGCAGGGCACTCTTGATTCTTCAGAAAGCACTTGATATCGTGATACCAGGGCTTGTCATCGACTACCAGTTCAGCAGCAAACACATACGCGGCCCTGTCAAGGCGCATCACATCGATCCTGGGAGCATGGTTCCAACGAATTACCTTGATCATGGAGGATAGAGTAGCAAGTGCGTCTGCCATCTGGTTCTCATCACGAGGTATATGATACAATTTTACCGTTGTGAAGAAAGTCAAAAGTCTTCTCGTGTAATCTCTGTAGGGGACCAGAGTGGGCTGGAGAGTATTCCAATCACCATTCACTTGATTGATCACCAGAGCTGAATCTCCGAAGATGTCCAGAGTCTTGATTCTCAGATCAATGGCTTGCTCAATACCCAAGATACAGGCCTCGTACTCAGCTTCATTATTTGTGCACTCAAAAGTCAAACGAGCGGTGAAAGGCATGTGGGCACCCTTCGGAGTAGTAATGACAGCGCCAATTCCACTACCTCTAGCATTGACAGCCCCATCAAACAACAAAGTCCACTTTTCGTTTGGATCAGGTCTCTCCTCAACAACTGGCTCTTCACAGTCTTTCATCTTGAGGAACATGACATCTTCATCAGGGAATTCAAACTTCATTGGCTCATAATCATCAATCGGTTGCTCGGCAAGGTAGTCTGACAGAATACTCCCTTTGATGGCCTTCTGTGACGTGTACTGAATATCATACTCTGTTAAAATCATTTGCCAACGAGCGACCCTTCCGGTGAGAGCTGGCTTCTCGAATATGTATTTCACTGGATCCATCTTAGAAATCAACAAGGTAGTATGGTTCAACATATACTGTCTCAGTCGGCGAGCAGCCCAGGCCAAAGCACAGCAAGTTTTCTCAGGCTGCGAATATTTGATTTCACAGTCGGTAAACTTTTTGCTAAGGTAGTATATGGCATGCTCTTTTCGACCAGACTCGTCATGCTGTCCCAATACACACCCCATCGAGTTCTCGGTCACTGATAGGTACATTATCAGAGGTCTCCCAGGAACTGGAGGTATAAGGATCGGAGGTTTCTGTAGATACTCTTTTATCTTCTCGAAAGCCCTTTGACAATCTTCATTCCACCTGATAGCCTGATCCTTCCTCAGCAATTTGAAAATTGGCTCACACGTGGTTGTTAGGTGAGAGATGAACCTTGCAATGTAGTTCAACCTCCTTAAGAAACTACGGACTTGCTTCTCTGTTCTTGGCTCAGGCATTTCCTGTATTGCTTTCACTTTGTCAGGATCCACCTCAATCCCTTTTCCGCTAACAATAAAACCCAACAATTTTCCCGATCTCACCCCGAAAGTGCACTTGTTCGGGTTAAGTCTCAGTTTGAATTTCCTCAAACGCTCAAACAGTTTCTGCAAATTCAACAAATGTTCTTCTTCTGTCTGAGATTTGGCAATCATATCGTCCACATAAACCTCGATTTCATGATGAATCATATCATGGAACAGAGTCACCATTGCTCGCTGATATGTTGCTCCGGCATTTTTCAGACCAAACGGCATCACCTTGTAGCAGAAGGTGCCCCATGGGGTTATGAAAGTTGTCTTTTCCATGTCTTCTGGTGCCATCTTGATTTGGTTATAGCCAGAAAAGCCATCCATGAAGGAGAATACCGAGAACTGAGTTGTATTATCCACCAACACGTCGATGTGAGGTAATGGGAAATCATCTTTAGGGCTAGCTCTGTTCAGATCCCGATAGTCGACACACATCCGTACCTTTCCGTCCTTCTTAGGTACTGGGACGATGTTTGCAACCCATGGCGGATAATTGGTGACTGCTAGAAACCCTGCATCCAACTGCTTTTGTACTTCTTCCTTTATCTTGACAACCATCTCTGGTCTTGTTCTTCTGAGCTTCTGCTTGACCGGAGGACAACCTTCTTTGAGAGGCAAGCGGTGCACCATGATGTCTGTGTCCAGCCCAGGCATGTCCTGATAAGACCAGGCGAAGATGTCAACGTATTCTTGCAGCAATTCAATCAGCCCTTTCTTCACATTGTCTTCTAAAGCAGCCCCTATCTTGATTTCTCTCTTGGCGTCCTCGGTGCCGAGATTAATCACTTCAACAGACTCTTGATGCGGTTGAATAACCCTTTCCTCTTGTTTTAATAACCTGGTAAGCTCTTCAGGGAGTTCACAGTCTTCATCACCCTCTTCTTCAGCTTGAAAGATTGGATTTTCAAAGTCGAAACGAGCCATAGCAGAACCGTTATCAATAGGATCCGGTGTTGTGCATCCGCATGAGTGATGGTATGTGCTTATGAGTGTGAACAAGAAGTGAAAACTAAACTAAACATTGCCATTTTTTTATTTTGAAAAACTGCAAAAATAGAAAGACAGGGAACGAAATATTTGAATGCAAAAAGACGTCCTTTATTTATGATAAAAAATGCAAGTGTCACATAGGTGGGGCCTACAATGAGTCATTACGCCCTGGGCGGAACGTAAGACTTGGATATGCATGAATAAACAAAGAAAATTACTCTTCAAGAAGAGTGACTTGGATAATCTCTTCAGAAGACCAATTGTTGAGAACTTCACCCGGGATCCTCGGACGCACCCAATTGTCAATGTCACAATCACTATCCCCCTCTTCTTCGTTGACTGCAGAGACTTGACCATACTGAATGATGCCAGCACTGGAGAAAGTGATCGGCCCCTGATGAGTCTGAAGTGTTGAAGTTGTAGAAGTTAGAGTTGGCTGATACCCAATCCCGAACTTATCTTCTTTCACTGGTAATTCCAACAGACGCCCCCAACCGGGAGCAATACCTGAATCCACCACGGCTCGTGCCTGCTTAAAGGATGAGATAGAGGCACCCGCTTTAACCTCTTCCACAGACTCTTGGACAGACAAATCTTCAACCTGGAGGATACCTTTGTCGAGCAAGGCCTGGATACCCTGCTGTAGCTTCAAACAACCTCCACTCTGAGTGGCACAATCCAAACAACCCTTCCCACAACCGGGGAAAACATCGGCCTTCAGCAAGCATCCTTTGATATCCAACAATGGAGTCTTCAACTTCAACACATCCTTAATGGGCTTGACTTTTCCCTCTACCAAATTAACGTTCGCACCACCATGCTGGGGCATGGGATTGTTGACGACATTCGGAGCTGGTGCAAGGTCGATGGCCTTTGAATCTATGAGGTCCTGAACTACGTGCTTAAAAGCTTTGCAGTTCTCAATGTCATGGCCAGGTGCCCCAGAGTGGAAGCTACACCTAGCGTTGGCGTCGTAACCCACCGGAAGTCTACCAACAGGAGGAGCCAGAGTGCGCAATTGCACAAGTTATAGTTGTTGAAGACTAGAAAGTAACTGGGCGTACGACATTGGAAGGGTGTCGAAACGCCGGTCCATCATCCTTTGCCTCTGTTGATAAGCGGGTCTGTTACCCGGTTGTTGCTGCTGTTGATACTGAGCTGGTTGACGTTGTGATTGTTGTTGTTGTAGTGGTGCTGCAGCTGGAATGGTCACAGCCGCAACATACGGTTGCTGATGATAATTCTGAAAATTATTCCTCCGGTTATCCCTGTTCTGATAAGAAGATATGGCATTTGCATCCCCTTCTCTTCTCTTCTGTCCTTGAATGAACGGCTTCTTCACCCCTGATGAGGATCCACCTCCACTCTGGATCTTGTATGTCTTTAGGTAATTCTCCACCCTTTCTCCAGTAGAGACCACATCAGCAAAGTTGGAAGCATTGCAACCTACCAGACGCTCCAAGTAAGGTTCAGGCAGCATATTCATGAACATGTTGGTCATTTCCTTTTCCAACATAGGAGGCTGAACACGGGAAGCTGTATCCCTCCAGCGTTGAGCGTATTCCCTGAAGCACTCATTGCTTTTAAGAGACAGATTCTGAAGTTGAGTTCTGTCCGGAGCCATGTCTGCATTATACTGATACTACTTCACGAAAGCTTCTGCCAAATCCCTCCAGCAACGGATGTGGGCTCTGTCCAGCCTCATATACCATTCCAAGGATGCCCCAGCTAGGCTATCCTGGAAGAAGTACATAAGTAGCTTCTCGTCATCAGAGTATGCAACCATTTTACGGAAATAGGCTTGCACGTGAGTTTTGGGGCAAAAGCTGCCATTGTATTTGTCGAATATCGGAACCTTGAATTTCGGTGGCACCCTCACACCTGGGACCAGCCCCAAGTCAGCAACATCTACTCCCAGAGGATTCTGTCCTTCCACTGCCTTCAGCCTTTCTTCCAATCTCCTAAACATGGGGTCCATGCCAAAATCTTCCTGAAGCAAGGGGAACTGATCATCCTGACCATCCTGAATGGGTTGTTGACCTAGGTTGACATGTAGGATTGGGATAGGCCCCGGTCCATTGGGTCCATTAGCCTCTCCAGCTGGAGGATCAGCCAACGTCTCCGGTTGAGTAATAGGGGGATCCCTCTGTACCAATAATCTAAGCTCCTGCTGTCCTTGAGCCACCCCTTGAACCAAATCCATGAATTGATTCATGCGAATCTTCATCTCGGCGAGCTCTTCCTGTAGGCTTTCCATTACTCTCTGTTGGTTCCTCCGGGTACCGTATCGGTGAATGCCTGAGTCAGCTATCCTGCTAGTGGGACACCAAACAAACTGAGAACACTGTGGCGGTACCTGTTATGCAAGACATGCGGATGACTATGCAAATGCAATGACATGTTTATCAGTTCCAAGAGTATTCTACCCCCTTGATTCCAGTCTCACATTTGATAAGCAGTGTAAAAAGAAAACCCCGACTAGAATCAAGAAGAAGATTTAAACCTCCTTGAAAAGGATAAACATGTGTTAAATGATATGAATGCAAATGATGTGATGATGTGAATGCAATGCAGTGGCATGTCAATCAGGATTGCTGTATCTGCTTGAACATCTGTCAGGTTGCACTGTCTGGAGAGAAATTAAGAGCACACCAAACAAAGGTCATGGGATGGATCATGTTATCCTTAATATCAACCACCCATTTTGGCGGATTATGGTTTACACCTTATCAATACCCGAGTTTCATTGATATTAAGGATACCTGATCAGATCAACCATGAATCAAGGGTTTGTCGCAAGTCACGAGCATGGAGTTTAGGTTAAGAACCACCCAAAAGGAGTGTACTAAGGTTTAAACCTGTCAAACATGTTCTACAAAAGGTTCCCATAGTCATAATCCCATCTTTCGGATATTATCAGAGGAACGACTACTCGTATTCCAACAATATTCTCAAGAGAGACTCTTATGAGTGTAGTATCGCGTAACAATCGTATCAAATCTTACACTTGAACGACTTTCGCACTACGTCCTACGAATAGGCCAAGATGGGTTTGGTAAACTAAGGTCCTTGGCTTCTTAGGTCTATATTGGAACAAGTAATGTCTAACCACAACTTACTTATGTGACATTATTGATCTCAACATGACCTCCACCAAGTGAATGGGCTTGCAAGTCAACTCGCTAAGGAATACTCCACACAAGTTGACAGGACTATGCCATTCTCCTATCTTAAGTGCACTCGAGTTCGGGTATAGAACTCATCTCACAAAGATCACCAAGCAACCATAGCCAGCCAACAGATACAACAATGATATGTACACAATGTAATAAGGTAAAACAGGTAAATAAATAACTGTACAAAAGCATGAACACCCAATAAACAAACAAACTACAAAAGCTAGGAGGGACTCGCTTAGGGAAACCGGGTCCCCAGCAGAGTCGCCAGCTGTCGCAACCTGAAAAATACAGTGTGCGAAAAAACAACCGGCGAAAGAGAATGACAGAAGAGTCGCCACCGTGCGTTATTCATCCCAAAGGAGGGAAAGGAAACGCTCGAAGTAAACCTGAAAAAAGGAAAGGACAAGACGGGGTCTCGCAACCAAATCTTGGGTTCGGGAGTCGGTTATGCGAAGGGAAGGTATTAGCACCCCTACGCATCCATAGTACTCTACGGGATCCACTTTTGTAGTTTTTGTCTAAAGGGTGCGGGTTTACCTAACGTGTTTATTTACTAAAAAGGTTAAGAGAAATGACTCGCGCGGATGTCGCATCCACTGCATACGTATCTCATCTGAATATGAGAATCAGAGTCTTCGTAGCTCGGCTGACCTATGGGTTGGGGGATGTGTGCTCGCTAAGACATCGCGTCTTATGCCTACGTATCTCATCTGGAATGAGAATCAGAGCAAGCCGTAGTTCGGCTAACTACGGGGTTATGGATTGGGTTTTGGACGAACAACGTTACTACGCAATCTACCGGATGCTCGACCTTTGGAGACTTACTCGCCTGTAGTAGAAGGAGTAAACGTGTTGCTTTGGGTTTTAGGGTTTGGGATGCTCGAGGGCAAAAAGGCAGTCCTTGACGAAGGAACCGCGCTACCTGCAGGGATATGAATACAAAACACAAAACATGTATCTCAAAGTAAAATGCCACCAAGGGGCTCAAACATTGCCTCCTATCGAGGTCTTCCAGCTAAGAAAGCGATAAAGTATGAGAAAGGGAAAAAATTACCACACGGATAAAGATCCGAAGCTATAGCAGTTAAAGGGGCAAGAAACCCTGAAATGTCTCCCGCTGGACCGTCAAAGGAAATCAGTCAACACGAATAATCAGAATAAAACTCCAGGGGGTATCCCACAAATAAAGTGGGAAACCACGCGAGTGTCTCTGCGAAAGCCATGTGAGCCCTCACAAAACTCGACAAAGGGTTAGAGCAGTAGGATGAAATCAAGAGAAAACAATGCCATGGAAACACAAGACAGGTTAGAATAAACAAAATAGGGTAACCCAGAGTTGCCCCTAAATCAAAATGTAACCACATGAATAATTCCATCAAAATTCACAAAAGGCTCACAAAAAAGGTATCAAATTCACCCATAATACCTCATACATTTAGAGCATTCAAATTAAAGGCATAAAGATGATGGATATAGGGCAAACCTGATTGGAGAGCTTGATTGAAATTGAGTTGCACCCGTGAGGTTTACAAGTTGAGTTCCCTTCAGGGTTTGGAGGTTGCTCTGAACTCTGTTGGCTTTTCTCTCACTATCTTTTTCCTCAGGGTTTTGCTTCTCTTCCTTCTTTCTCCAGTGAATCTCCCAGTGTAACTCCAAGTGTGTTTTCCTCTACTGAAACTTCAGTATTTATAGACTGATTTTCGTGGGTAATGGGCTCAAATGAGGGAGACCCAAGTCCAAAATAATTTGTTATATTTTATTTATTTATTTTATTTATTTAATTAATTAATTAATTAATTAAATTTTTTTTTTTTTTCGTTTTTTTTTTTTCAGGAAAAATGAAGGGTAACTTTTGGGGTATTACAGGCATTAGCGTCGTATCCAGGTGGATATGAAAAAACAGTTGGTTTTAACTCCCTCAATGTTAGAAGGCCCTCATTTTGCAGATATGGGAATATCTGACTATAAGGTACTGGTAGGGGATCAAGTTGTCTTCTTGGAGGTCTTGGCTTGAATTGTCTTGGTGGTGCGGTATATTACTGATGATGATGTTGTTGATGTTGTGGTTGATACATTTGTTGTTGCTACATTAGTTGTTGATAGGGTATAGGTACCACGACGACGACTTGACCATATGAAGCTTGTTGCTTCCCTTTATAGTTTATGGATATGGCGTTTGTTTCACATTCTCTTTTCTTCGGGAAGCCTCCAGAATACTTCTTCGATGCGCTAGGTGTTGTCACTGCTCCTGGAATCATTCCATCCCTCAACCCCTTCTCTATGCGGTCTCCAATTGTGAATAGATGTGCGAAGTCAGATGCTGCACTGCTCACTAATCGATCAAAGAATGGGTCCTTCGAGGTGTCCACAAATATCCCGGTCATTTCCTTCTCAGAAAATGATGGCTCTACCTGAGCATCCAACTCTCTCCACCGCTGGGCGTATTCTTTGAATGACTCACTCTCCTTCATAGCCATCCCTTGCAACTGCATTCGGTCGGGTGCCATATCTAAGTTATATTTGTACTGACAGAGAAATGCGTCATCCAAATCCTCCCAGCTTTGAATCCGCCCTTGCTCTAAGCTCATGTACCATCTCAGAGATGCCCCACTCAGACTGTCTTGGAAACAATGTACAAGTAGTTTGTCGTTTTCGGTATGAGCGGCCATTTTTCTGAAGTACATTACCAGGTGACTTCTTGGACAAGCCTGTCCTTTGTATTTCTCAAAATCAGAAGTTTTAAATTTAGTCGGGATGACTAAATTCGATACCAAACGCATGTTCATGGCAGAAGCACCGAAGATATTGCTTCCTTCTATGGCTTTGATCTTCTTTTCCAGGGCACGAAGCCTATCTGCAGTAGGATCTGGAAGTATCTTAGGTTTTGGTTTATCAGGCACATAGAATGCATCATACTGGTCATCTCCAATTTCGGATCCATGATGAGTAGACGTATCAGAAGGTTCTGCACGGTCTCCATCTCCTTTGCCTCCTACCGGTATCTGAACCAATCTCTTCTTGGTGGGGACGTAACCCTCGTCTTGGGGGTTCAGACCTGGCGTGCTATCATTCCTTTTTGCCCTAGCTTCTTCCTCCTCAATCCTCTCTCTCTATGAGCGATCGCGAGCATTGTCTCCAACAGCTGATCCATCTTCTCCTGGATCATATTGATGTTTGTCCTCATGGTAACCTGATTGGCCTCAACTTGCTCTAATGTCATCTTGTATTTGCTTCGCGTCTCGTATCGGTGTTAATTAGTCAGTGTGGCTAGATAAAGGTTAAGAAGGTTGGGTGAGTTTTTTGAATTTTTATGAAGCGTGATGCATAATGAAGATGCGAATGTCATGTGTATTTTATTTTCAGGGAATCATTCGAGTTTCATTAGTTGTTAGTAATTCGAAGAAACAAGAAATACTTAGAATAGCAATAATGGAGTAAATTTTAAACGTCATTCATTCAAGTACACAACGAAGATCATAGTTCAAAAGTACATTTGTTAAAGGAATAAAATACATGACATAAGCAAATTAAACAGATGGCTTTCTGGCCTGAAGCTCTTCTAGTTCCTCATTGAATCTCTTCAACAACCCTTTACAGAGAAGAATGAAATTGATTATGGCTGGAGGAGTGCTATCTTCTTTCAACTCTTCGACCGCGTCTCTCAACTTCCATGGTAATTCTTTAGCCGCCCAATTACAGAACCCTACTAGCCCATCAAGTTTTACACGAAACTTATCCCTATCTCCTTGTAAGAAGTCTATGGTTTTCTTAAAGGATTCATAATCCTCAATCACATAGTCTCGCTCTTTCAACCATATGGAACTGTCTTGGCATAATGACTCTAGCCGGTTCTTCCAATAGCTAACAGACTCCCTTGCATCTCTTACTTCTCGATACTTCTCCTCCCATATCATGGGTGACACCCTAGAAGCTTCAGTGGCTATATTCTTGAGTCGACACTCCTGATCTACTTCAGCCTTTGCATGACGAACAGAATTGGTGAGCTCTTTTATCTGAGCCCCAAGTGTATCCCTTATCGTTTTGTTTTCCTTCGTGGCTAGATGCCACCAAAGCTCATTGTCTTGACATTCTTTCTGAGCTTGTCGTAGTTGACCCTTAAGAGTATCTAAACAATGATCAGCTTGTTCTAATCCCACTTTGATCTTTTTCCTCTTATGCTCCTCCTTGTTGAACTTTTCTACATGTGCCTGAAGTTGTGCCTCTTTTCTCTCAAGCTCCCACTTCATGGTGTTTTTCTCATTGATGGTTTGTTGGAGTTTTATCTGCAGCTCTTCATTCTCTTTTTCTAGCTTTGCCATGGTAGTCTTGAGTTCCTCCATTTCTTCAATAGGGACATGGGTGAGCTTAGGTTCAGGAAGAGGTATAGGTGTCTGAATGACAAATGGCATTTTAATCATCTGCATCCTTTGCTTTACCCACTGAAAATATGGTTCTTTTGTAATCCCATTTGCTCTCCCTAAATCAACTTTCCCTTTTCGATTGACATTCTTCCAAGCCTCTTTGATTCGCTGGAATAAGCTAGGATTCTCAACCCCAAAGTCAAGTAACAAGAAAGCTTCCAAAGAATTTGCCTCTGGAGCGCCTTCCATTGGGTAGCCAAGTTGTCTGAGTGATAGAACTGGATTAGCATTCACACATCCTTGAGTTCCAATAAGCGGTAGATTTGGGAAATCTCCACAACTGAATATGATATCCATGTTGATGTATTCTTTGGAGTACCAAGAGAGATCTTCAGATCGGAGTGATCCCAATCTCTGAGGCCAACTAACATCTATCTGTTCAACCCAAACACCTTTCTTCGGAAGATGTTCTAGAAACCACTTATATAATAAAGGAGCACAATAAGCAATCAATCCCTTATTCTTAGTATACCTATGACTTATGTCATAGTAGACATCGGCTAACAAAGTGGGTATTGGGTTCCCAGTAAGGAAAACATAAATGGCAACCATGTCTATGAAACCATCCATATTCGGGAACAGGACGACGCCATAGATGGCCAATGCAATAGCAGAGTAACAAGCATCCCAACTTTCTGCTTTCAATAGGGTATGAGCTCTTTCTAAAAGAAAACTTAGTGAAAATCCTTTGGTATTCCCTTTGGTCTCTAAGTTAGCATCTACTTCCTTTTCATCCATATGAAGCGCACTAGCAATGACCTCAAGGGGAAAAGATTCATCTATCCCTTCGAATAGTGGCTTATTCTTTATAGAATCCTAACAAGACGCTCGAATTCTTCCAACGTTGGTGCTAGCTGGAAGTCCTGGAATGTGAAGCATCTTAAAGGTAGGTCGTAGAATTGGGCCAAAGTGATTAAAGTTGTATGGTCCACTTATTGATTGAGAATGCTGAGTAGGTTGCCATAATTCTTCCCAAAGTTGATTCTGTATACCGGGTGCATCTGAGAGACCAAGTTACGTAAGCTTTTCAGGTCGGTATCCTTGAACTTGAAAGAGTAAATGTTTCTTTTGCTTGATTCCTTGTTTCTTGAATTCCTGCAACTCATGGTACTCAGATTCCTTGGAAATAAAATAACATGAATGTTACGTTATGAATGATATTATGTGTGCTACATGTAGGTTAATATACAGGTCATGAGAGTGGGTATTCTTGGTTACTAAACAAAAACTCTTTTGGGATGATGCTAAAGGTAAGAGGTTCCCAAAGTCATCAATCAATATTTAAGAAAGTTATTGTCATGATGAAAACTCATCTGCTAATAACATCCCTAAATAGAGTCTCGTTTGGGTGAGGCTTTCGTATGGTCCCAAAGAGGAAGACTCCTAGTGGATCCATACTACACAACTCTCGAGTCCAAGGTTCTAATAAGGTTCTCAGAGTCATAGATCGAGGTTGGGACTACCACTATAAGGTAGTAATACGCCCGAGGGATCTCATCTGATTGGGGCTTTCGTATTAACCCAATAAGTCTGGGACTTTTTAGGTAGAAACTACATAACCACCGGATATAATGGGTTAAAAGGTCCCTAGAGTTATTGATCCAACTAGAGAATACTATCGTCGTGAAGAAAACTCGTCGGGCAATAACATTTCAAGAGAATCTCTTCTAGGCGGGGTCTTCGTTTCTTCCTAACAAGGAAGACTCCTTGTGGGCGCCCACTACGCAACCACCAACTTAATCTTATGGTTTTCCTCAGACTCGGGTGGAGAGCCTATCTCACAAAGTATCACCAACTAGAGAACCCCCAATAAGACATAGTCAATAAATCACAATATAATAATTATGACAGAATAATAATAGTAGAATAAAAAAAATAACAGATAAACAAACAAGATTAACACACAATACAAAAACTGAACTAAATTAGGCTTCACTCTCTTTTGCTTGGAGCTAGTCCCCAGCAGAGTCGCCATCTGTCGCATCTCGAAAAATGCGATTCCTCGCGATGGTCGCGGAAAAATTTATGTTCGAACAGAGTCTCCACCGAACTTTATTTATCCCAATGAAGGGATAGGAAAATATCGATAAAACCTTTGGAAAATAGAATAATGGTCATCGCAAACATATTTGGGTTCGGGAGTGGATTACGCAAGAGGAAGGTATTAGCACCCCTCGCGTCCGTTGTACTCAACGGGAACCTTTTAGTTCTAATTTGTGTTTCAAATGTTTGTTTGTTTGTTATCTTTGGATTATAGAATATTGAAAATAGAAATGGATGAGAACCTCAGGAAGGGAAAGGGGAGGTTTTTTATTAGTGTGCCCGCGAAGATACAACAATCTTCTGCCTACGTATCCTTATGGTATAATAAGGAAATCAGAGCATTCGTAGTTCGTGGAACTACGGTTGGTTGGTGTCTTTTAGTGAACAACTGTTTAGATCGCATTCTAAAGGCTAAATGTTGGCTTGTCTACTCTCGGCAGAGGCTTAAGCACTAGTTTGTTATGCGCATTAGAAAGGATTAAATGGTGTTCTTTCTGAAAATAGTTTTGGTCACACAAGGGTGACAAGTTGGATTAATATGTTGGATGTTTTGATTGGTTAAGATGTTTTTGGTTGGATGACGATCACTCAGATAGTCGAGTAAGACAACTCGTATCCTAACAGTCGGGAAAGGGAGTAGAAGACTCTAGACCACTTTCTTTTTCATCCTTAATTATAGAAAGGATTTGATAATAGTTAAGGTGTTTTGAACGGATGACGAGTACTCGGATAATCGAGTAAAACCACTCGTATCCTAATAATCGGGAAAAGGAATAGAAGAATCTAGACCGTTTCCCTTTTCATTCTTTATTATGAAAGAAGTTGATAATAGTTGGTATTTTGAATGGATGACGATTACTCGGACGGTAGAGTAAGACAACTCGTATTCTAATAGTAGGGAAATGGAATAGAAGACTCTAGACCACTTTCTTTTTCATCTTTAATTGATTATAAAAATAGGTTTATGTATAGTTGACGTATTTTAGGATAAACGACAAGTACTTGAACGGCTGAGTAAGACAACTCATATCCAAGCTTTTGAGGAGAGGAATCGAAGGATCAAGATCATCTCCCTTTTCGTACAGTTTATTGTAAAAATGATTTGATTAAGTTGTATGTTTGCGGAGAAATGACAATTTTTCGACTGACCGAGTAAGAGAACTCGTATTCGAACAATTGGGGAGTGAAGTTCAAAACTCAAAGTCAACTCCCTTTTCATTTAGTTTACTGTGAAAATATTTTGATTTAATCGGGGTTTGGAGATTTATAGAGGAATGATAACTATTTGGCTAAACAAGTAAGAGAATTTGTACCCAAATAGTCAAGGAGAAAAATTGAAGACTCAAAGTCATCTCCCTTAGAATTTGGTTTATTTGCGCTTAGGTGGATTAGAAATGATGATTGTTCGATTAATCGAGTATAAGAGTTCGTGTTTAAATAATCGAGAAAATGAGTTGAAAACTCAAAACCATTACCTCTTTTATTCTTAAGTGAAATAGTATTTGATTGTGATTAGGTATTTTTAATTCTTGATAAAGAATACTCGATGTTGGATCGAGGTTTTAAAATTTGTATTTTTTCGTGAATGAATTGAATTTATTGATTGAATAGTTCATCTAATCGATTAATAAAAACCGGATAGGTCTCATTGTAAGAAAGCCCAAGAGTAAGTCATGTGAGGTTGATGACGATACTTTTAACGAAGGTGTTTGAAAATGGGCTCGACTTTGAATCGAGAAGTATGTGATTTATTTTTGAAATTGGCTCGAATGGTTTTAAATCGGTGAAAGCGACATAGTTTTGTCACAATTATAACATGTCATTTCGTGTGCACTCAAGGTTCGGTATAAATAAATAAATAAAGAATAATCATGCACATACACTCCACAAAATAAACAATTATCTAAATTATAAATGACATTAGTAATGATATAATTAATTAATTAAATGTTTAATAGATTATTTTAATTAAATAATAAGTAATTATAAAAAGATAATGAATATAACCAAATAATTGCATATTTACTGTTAAATATTAATGATAATAATAACAATATAATTGCATATTTACTATTAAACATTAATAATAATATAATAATAATAATATAATTATAATTTTGAAAGAAAGTAAGTAAACTAAAACATTGTCTTATTTTTATTTAATAGCCACAAAAGTCTATTGTATATTTTTTATATGTATAGAAATAAAACAAAATAAGTGAAATAAATAAAAAAGAAAAGCAAATGGGCCAAGTAAGAGAAAAACCCAACTCAAGGTGCTGCTGAAAATAGAATAGGGGGTTTGAATAGAGAATATGTCTTTGGGCCCAAACAGAGTTGGCCCAAACGAAAGTACCAAAGCCCTAAATGGCTTGGTCAAACATTGACTAAATATGGAGAAATCTGGGCCACGTGATCAACATACTTTGACTTGGTCCAAGATCAAAGGAGGTGCATATGAGGGTGTACCACCATATGATGGGGGGATCCACACAGGATCCCCTGGTTGACCAACCAAGTGGCGCCACCAGAAGGGGTCATGTGGCGTCCATGCTTCCAACCTAATCAACATATAAAAACAAAAAAAATCAGAGAAAGAGAGATCATTCTCTTGCTTCACTCTCTCTCTTCGCTTCAAGTTGCTCTGCAACTTTCCAATTCATCACCACCACTCTCACGGCCAACCTTGACCGGAGAAGACGGTGGCGGCCGGTCAACCGCGGCGGCGCCGCCGTCTTCTCTGACGACCAACCACCATAACCCTAAAAAACCAAACACAAACCCCACTTGTTTTTCGCTCCTCTATCCAAATCTAAACTTGTTTTTTTCAAAAACTCCCTCAAATGGTTGGATCGGTACCTACAAAAGAGGAAAAACCTAAACCCTAATTCGATCTCTCTCCCACATGGCCAAATAAAACTTGGTTCGCTCTTAACCTAAAACACAAAACTTAAACGCCCAAAACCTAACCCTAAATTCAAGATTTAAAGTCCTACAACAATGTTTTTTGAAGAAATTAAAGGGGGGATTTAACCCACGCGAAGAGACGTAGATGATGGCATGGAAAGGTGAACGAGAATGGACTTACTCTTCAAAGTCAACCTCCGGCGACGCTTCCCCTCCCGTTAAGATGAGTTTCGCTCCTCTGTTCTTCCTTCTTCTTCTTTGATTAATGTTGTTGCTTGGCTTTACTGTTAGGGTTTTGGATGTTCTATTTGTTGTTTGATTGTTGCTTTGTATCCTTTGTTTAATTTGTTGTTAAAAAAATATTTTGATTATTCTCTTAGATTTTAAAAAAAACTTGTTCTGTTTGGTTTGTGGTTATCAGAGAAAAAATATTTTAACAATTTCTTCTGGATTTTCAAAAAAAAACCATCCTCTTCTTGTTAATTGATTTGTTGTTTATATATGTGAGTTCTGTTTTTGAGATCACTTGTTGAATCCCGTTTCAAGATTTTGTGGGATATTTGCTTGTGGATTTAAGGTTGTTTGGATTAGATATTGGGATGTATTTTGAGTGCTCACTTTGGTTCATTGTGTAACCAAATAATCTGTTTATTTTGTGGTTTATTTTCTAGTTTGTTTTAAGTGCTTATTTGATAAGTTATTTTCTTTGAATTTGGTTTTGCATTTGCAGGTGAAGAGATGTTGATTTGAGAAAGGGGGGTGGCGCCAACTTTTGGAACTAGGGGGCGCTGCAATTACAAGTCACTGGCTTTTGAAAAAAAAAGTCTCTGAAGACCCGTTCAAACCATTGGATTTTTACATTTTATTTAATTATTTTCAGAACTTTGGATTATTTTGTAACATGTAAATTAGTCAAGTGCTCCTTTGGATTCTTGTGTAAATTTGGATTATTTGGAGTTTGGATTATTATGTAACTTTTGGACAATTTTAATTTAAGCTCACTTTAATTATGCCTTGGCCTTTTTAGAGTAATTTGTAACATTTAGATTTAATTGGAATATGATTTGGAACATGATTTGGAATATAATTTGGAATATGATTTGTGCCATTAGTCCTCTTTTTAAAATTTAAAACCTTGCCTTAACAATTTAATTGTATTAATCAAAAGAAAATTTAAACTATAATTCAAACTGAAAATGGATTGGGCTCAACAATACAATTTAATGGATTTTCAATTTGATTAACTTTAGCACATTAATATTAACAAAAATAAAATGTGCCAAAAAGGCCTAAGATAAAACATGTCACAAAAATATTGCAATTTCAAACTTTGATCATAAAAACCAATTAAATACTCATGCATGTGATATCTTAATCTTAAACCAACATACTCACTTAGAAAAGATGCAAGTTTAGTTTAAGGATTTTTATGAATGGTTTAGAGATTTGGCATATGTATTTGAGACGTGCAAGTGGGTTTAATGATAAGTGATCATAAAAAATATCCATGACTCTTAACACTTTACTAATAATCAAATGGATTTGGGATTAGTAATGTAAAAAGATTCAAACCATACTTTTAATTATGGACACGTTTATGTAAATGGGTCTTTGAAACAAAGAGATCTCATGGGTAAACCAAAATGGGCTTTGTTAGCCAAAAATGCACATACCATCCCATGCTTCAGTAAAAGACAAAGGCAGAAGATATTTTCTTAAGGATCTTAACAGATGAAAGTGTCATTAAAGACTTGATGTCACCAAGGACTGAGAAACCCTAAAATAGAACCTATGTCTTAAGATAAAATTCATGTCTCTTAACATTAGGTAGGGACTGCAGGTGAAAGATTTTTCTTACCCGAACAAAATTGGGGTATGACACTAACTGAATACTTAGAGTCTTTTGTGGATCTTTTCTCCCCAAGAAGTCCTATAAGACAACTTCCTCCGCCTAGATTCCTCCTGCTGAAGAAACTACCTTAGCAATATCTTCTAGAACTCATCAATCAATGGAAGTTGAAGGCTCTAGTTCTGAACCCATTCCACTGGTTCTGAATACTCTGTAAGAGTTGAAGCAAGAGAATGAAGTTGTAAGGACTCGGTTGGACAAACAAGATGAGATGTTCAAAGAACAAGCTAAAAAAAACAACAATATTGAAGGGATTCTTCATGTTATATTATCCAGACTGCCACCTCCTTCTTAAACCTTAGTTTTTAAAACTTGTTGCTTTCTTAGTTTCTAAGTTTTTCTTTCATTTATGACTTTGTACCAAGAGGATTTTTTAATGAAATGAATTTCTACTTTAGTTTTTACTTTGTATATTTCTTTATTTTTGATTGATGACAAGAGGGGATTGACTATACAGAAACCTTTGCACCAGTTTCCAGGTTAGAATCTTTTCGTCTTTTAATCTCTTTTGTAGTTAATCATAACATCATCTTATATCAGATGGATGTTAAGAGTGCATTTCTAAATGGTTACATTACTGAAGAAGTGTATGTACACTAACTCCCTAGTTTTGAAGATCCTCTTAAAATATAGATTTTGTTTTCAAACTGAAGAAATCATTGTATGGTCTGAAACAAGTTCCCAGAGCATGGTATGAAAAACTAAGCAATTTTCTTTTAAAAAATGATTTCACCATAGAGAAAGTTGATACAACATTATTTTGTAAGTCATTCAAAAATGAAATTCTTGTTGTTCAGATTTATGTTAATGACATAATATTTGGTTCTGCTAATGATACTTTGTGCAAAGAATTTACTAAGTCTATGCAGGCAGAGTTTGAGATATGTATGATGGGAGAACTCAAGTTCTTTCGGGAGATTCATATTAATTAAAGTTCAGAAGGAACTTACATCCATCAAAGCAAGTACATCAAGGAACTTCTGAAGAAGTTTGACATGTATGAATGTGAGATGTCAAAGACTTATATGCACCATACATGCATCCTTGAGAAGGATGAGGTAAGTGATAAGGTAGAACAGAAGGTATACAAAGGTCTGATTGGTTCTCTCTTATACTTGACTGCTTCTAGGCCTGACATTTTGTTTAATGTCTGTTTGTATGCTCGATTCAAATCAGATCCTAGAGATCCCATTTAACAGTTATTAAGAGGATCTTTAGGTATTTGAAAGGTACAATTAACCTTGGCTTATGCTATAGAAAATCCAAATACTACAAGCTAGTGGGTTATTGTGATGTTGATTATGCTTGAGATAGACTTGAAAGGGAAAGCACTTCTGAAAGTTGTCAGTATCTGGGAGATAATATGATCTAATGGTCCAATAAAAGGAAATCAACAATAACACTTTCAATTGCTGAAGCTGAATACATAGCATCCTCTGGATGCAGCACTCAGATGCTCTGGATAAAAAGTCAGCTAGAATATTTCCATATATATGGGAGTAACATTCCTATACTCTATCATAATACTTCTATTATTTGTTTATCTAAGAATCTCATTCTGCATTCTAGAGCAAAACATATAGAGATAAAACATCACTTTATCCGTGACTGTGTTCAGAAGGGTATTTTAAATCTAAAACTTATTGATACACACCATAAATGGGTTGATATCTTTACAAAACCCCTTGCTGAAGATAGGTTTGTTTTTGTTCTCAAAATTTTGAAAATGGACTTATGTCCATGATGAAAAAGATGTTTTTATCATAAGGTTTATTTCTTAGAATGACAAAATGAGACTCTGAGATTTGTTGGTAGTTCTGAACATGTGAGACTTCTGAAGTGAGAAGAATTCATAAGTTCATATGTATCCAGACAGAGTTTGTTTGGTTAAATAAATCTGCTTAATGGATACTAAACAGTTTTTTATTAATAGTTGCCAATCAATTTCGATAAATGGAACAGTTTTAAGAAAGTTGTCTTAGAAAATTGAATCGTTTCTGATCAGATGATGTGACACGTTGAGTGAATAAACCTTGGGATTAGGTAAAATCTTTCACACTTTACCGCCTTGTAAAAAAATTGTTGTTTGCTTAATGTTTGTCATAATTGCCAAAACTTCTATTTAAACTGACTCCATTCACTTCACACACTTACGCTACTCTCACATCCTACACTTTCACTCTTTGAGCATATATTCTTTGCAAACCCTAAAACCATATTTGCTCTTCAACAGTGGCTTTTACTCAACAAACTGCTCAACTGACTCAAGATCAGTAATAAGCTCAACAACAAGGGGTTGCTACTACTCAATGTATAGACGTGGTTCTTCTTCATCATCGCAACAACCACAACAACTTCCTCATCTGCTTCAGGTTATTTCTTTAATATCTTCTTCCGGTGATCTTTCTCATAGTGAAGAAGAATATGATGTTCCAGAGATTACCTTGAATATCTCTACAGATAGACTGGAAGTTGGGAGAACTGCTTATTAATTTCAATAATTTGAAGGGCAATATGATTGACCTTCTTTTTGCTGTCAGATTTCAAGGTTGGGAAAATTTCTGCAACCGTCTTCAAGGGCCAATTTACTTCAATCTAATAAAAGATTTCTAGATTCATGTTACATATTGTTCGTTCCAAGTCATGTCCTTCGTGTTTGGAAAGAAGATGGTGATATATGAGAAGCTTATTGACAAACTCATAAATCATGATGGGTCAATAAGATGTGAACAGATGGTGGAAAAGGATTCAAATATTAATGAGATGTCGAAAGTGATTTTCTCCTCTGGAAAAAACTCTAGCAAAATCAAGGATTTGTTTCCTCATTTGAAGGTTTAGGCTAGGATACTTCTTGGATGCGTAAATCTCAGGCCAGCAACCAACTCCTCTAACTACATCAATGATGATCACCAGTACATCCTTTACTAGATTGAATCTGGAAAGAAGGTGAATCTTCCTGCACTTCTGCTTCGGAATCTAAAAAGTATTGTGATAGATACCAAAAATTGTAGCAAAAGGACCAAGAGCTACATTCCTCTGTGTAGGTTGATCTCATATATTCTGATGTAGAGCAAGTTGATTGACTCTCTAATAGATGATCAGTTTACATAAGGCATGAAGCCTACTTCTGGAAAATGGCTCAAAGACAATGGTCTGAAGAATGTAAAGATTATTATTGAGGTAATAAGTCCCCCTGCTGAAGTATCCAGGGAAGAGATACACAACAGAAGGATACCTTTGAATGATTTTCCTATCTTCTCAAAGTCATACTCTCTTTATGATGTGGTTAAGTTTATGGGGAATTGTCATATTGATTTTTTTCTGGAAGCTTCTGAAGTTATTTCTCAGAAGAAGAAGAGGAAGACTGCTAAGAAGCATTCTGAAATTATGGTTAAGAAGTTTAAGACTTCTATAGAGCATATGGAGACTTCTACTAAAGCACCCGAAGCTTCTAAAGTTACTTCTGCTAGAACTTATGTTCCTTCTAATATTCATCTGATTACTATTGTTAATAGTTTATTCATTCCACCACCCACTATCACTTCATCCATCCCAACCACACTTCCATACAATGTTCCATTTGTTCTAGAACTCATGCCTACTTTTGCTTCTCAATCCAATAATCCAAATGTCACAATTCCACCACCCTCACCATCTATATTTAAACTTCTAACCTCCACTATAATACCTCCATCTCAATCACATTTACCATCTTTTCTCCTATCACAACTCATACAACCAAGAAACCATCCATTAGATCTTGAACCATTTTTCCCCATTCACTCGATGCTCCTATTGTAGAATCAAACTTTGATTCTGACACTTATTCTGATGTTGAACATATAGCCCTTCCTGATAGAACTCCTCAACCCTGTTCTAACCAAACACCCTTTCAAACCAACATTCACCATACACCCTCGGATGAATTGTTAATTCAATTTAAAGGCCAGGCTGTTGGAAGACTCCACTCTTTATCTCTCTCTCTCTCTCTCTGAAGCTTGTGCTTCTAACACAAACCTTTAGAAGGTGTGTGCTCTGACCAACGACTTCAGAAGATGGATTCAAGTCAGTTTTGAAATGCTAGAGATTGCTTGCCTGAAGGAAGCAAAAAGGAACTTCCATGCTAGACTCTGTATTGTTGAACCCCTACTTCATAAGGTTCCTCGAAAACTTATGTTTCCTACTCCTGTTGTGACTCCACCTTCTTCTCCCATTCAGGCTCATTTGGTTACTTTTGAGCCTACTCTAGAAATTTGAAGTGTCTCCGGTGAAAAGAAGACTTTGAACTCTGAGGAGTTCATTCTGAAGGCTTTGGAGCGTCTATCTGTTGCAAATTTTGAAGTAAACTAAAGGACATCAAAGCTAGAATGGGTGCTTTGAGAGATCTTATCGAGACTACCACCCCCTCTTAAACCTTAGTTTTAAAAACTTTGTGTTTTATTTGCTTTCTTTTTCATTTATGTACTTTGGATTCTCTTATCTTGAATAAAATGATATTTTTTTGAGTAAGAATGATTGTGTTTACTTTGTCTTTATATTCTTTTTGAATGATGACAACGGGGGAGGAAGAATGATTGATTTTGATATATCTAATTTCCGAATTCTGAAACCCAAACATGTTTTATATGTTTCTGACATTGGTAACATTTCTGAGAACTTTGAATAAGTTCATCATGTTAACCAAGGGTTTCAGGTGCTTATTGAACCAAGTGCTTAAGTTGAACCAGACATATACAAGTTCTAAACCAGACAAAGTTCTGAACCATATATATACAACCAGGTTCTGAACTAGACGAAGTTCTGAACCAAATATATACAACCAGGTTATGAATCCTGACATCAGTTCCCATGAACAAGTCAACCAGGCTATGAAAGCATTGACAAATCATGCTTTATGATGATGTTGATAACCAGACTTTCTGACACTCAAGCAGTACTTGGAATGAATTACTTTTGTGCCCAAGCATATGCATTTTGAGAAGCTACTTCATCCATTTCAACCAGGCTTATGCCTTATGGGAAGATAGCAATCAGATAGTAACCAAATGTTTGCCTTTCTGAAAGAGAGTAACAACCAGACTTTTGCCTTATGGAAAGTTATTTCTTTCATGCTAATTGAAACTTTTATATGTATTAAGATTATTTTAAGTCTTGAACTCAGGGGGAGCTTGCAAACCTAACTCTGACATTCTAAAGAGAAAAATAATTGTTAACAATAGAAAATTCAAGGGGAGCTTACAAGCCTTGCTCTGATATTTTTATGTGATTAAACCTAGTAAAAAAAGTTCATCAAAATACATGGTTTTTCATCATCAAAATTGGGGAGATTGTTAGAGCAAGATTTGGTTCTGTATCTGGCCTTTAGTTTTGATGATAACAATGCATTGTGTCTTAGAGAACAATTTTGTACACTAATGATTTTTATCTAGTGTGTAGATTTTGCTAACATGATCTGACTCTGAAGCAATGACATGTGATGTCATCAGATTCTGGAATCAACACACTCTGATTCTGAGGTGATTCAAGTGCATTACAAGATACTATCAAGTTCCAGAAAGCTCTTATACAACAATTATGATGAAAATTCATGTTAAAGCTTCTGATTGAAGAGACTTTAAATGTTTGTCTGTCTTCAAAATTTCGCGCTCAAGTTCTGAAGATTCTGAAGAACAAGATTTGAAGACTAGGTTCTGAGGAACTATGTCAAGACTCTGAAGACCAAGGTTCTGAAGATTCTGTCAACTTGTCTCTTGATTCTTTTAAGCATGCTTCAACATCATTTCATCAGAAGTCTTTGAAGATTAGAAGATAAGAACAAAAGGTTTTGCGTCAGGAAAATAGTACACAGTACAAGATCACCCTTTCCTCCACTACTCTGATTTTGTAGGCTAAGGACAATACTATTGTATCATTTTGCCTCCCATATGCAAATCGTTATGAAAGAGACAGTTGCAATTCAGTATTCCAATTCTACCCTCCAACGGTTCTTTTATATGCCTATATAAAGGAGACTTGAAGATTAGAAGAAGTGGTTAATGCTTTGATAACGCTACTACACACGCTCTTGCTAAAATCATATTATTTATGTGTATAGTTTTGTAAACATACAAGAGTTTTTGCTTGTTACTATGTGAGAAATATTCATTGTATTAACTTGTGTTAATCTACTTTCTTAGAAGCATTCTTTGTAAACACAACTTATAAATCTCAAAGTTGTTTGAGTGGTTTCCTTGAGTGACTAGGTTTTAGTCAGATAGACTCAAGAAGACAGTGATTGTTTGTCTTTGTGGTGTCTGTAATCAGGTTTTGATTATAGTGGATTAAGTCCTTCTTGAGAAGGAGGAATCACCTTGGTAGGGTGAACTGGAGGTATTTTCATTAACAGCGAACGAGTATAAAAATAACTTTGTTATTTTTCTTGTTCGTGTTTTTGCTTGATTGAGTTGGTTTTGAAAAAGCTTTTGCTTTTAGAAACTCAATTCAAACCCCTATTTCTTGTGTTTCTTACCACCTTCAAGTACCCCAAGGTAAATGGTTATCACATTGATGACTTCTACCACCTTAAGAGAGAGAGATGGAGAGAGAGGGGGGTCAAATGGCTTATCCTAGAGGGAAAAATAAAGAAAGGCTCTCAACAAACTGGAGGCAGTTTTAGGACTTTGGGTGAGATCATACCAGAAGGCACATGTCTATGAAAGATAAGGAGCCTGAGAGAAGAGTGGAGGACCGACCACTCCGTAAAACTCTTAACATTATAGTTGATGGGTTCGACAGAGGAGGAGTGTCTAGCTCCTCCCACAGAAGATATGTATGACAAGTCATGGTGGTAGAAGACTCACCCGTGTAAGGGAAACTTGAAGGATGATTCAAATCCTTAAATATTTTTCTCTCAAAAATACGTGCATGAATCCTCCCTCATTATAATTACCATATGGTCATAAAAGTGCAATGTAATGACTGGGAGATCAAGATAGTGTTAATTAATCCAGAAATTTATTTTGATGTCTTGTATTGGGATGCCTTAGATAGGCTAAAGTTGGACCCATACGAGCTTTAGCCTTTTAGGGTTTTTGGTGGACTTTTCAAGCAAGCAAATACAAATAAAAGGTTACATTACTCTCAAGATGGTGTTCAAGCTTAAAGAGAACACCTAGATGATCAAAGATAGGTATCTCGTAATACATTCCCCATTGTCGTACAACATAATCATTAGGAGACCTGCCTTAAACCTATTAGGGGATGCCATATCAACATTATACTTAAGCGTGAAGTACTAATTAGCGAATGGGTGTATCGACATGATTCAGGGGGTCAAGAAATCACCTAAAGATGTCAGCGAGACAGTCAGAGGGTCAGATGGGAGACTATGCTAGGTAACTTTGCGCCCAACATGTGTCCTTTATACAGCTTATGCAAGCTAGACAAATCTGGAACACTGGATACTTCTCTATGTTGTTGTTTTGCTAAATGCAATCAATCCAAAGAGTCAATCCGATAGGAACTATAGTTTGTTGAATAACTTCAGAACTGCATCAAATTTCTTTTTGTTGTTTAAAAAATCAAGAATTTTTTTATCTTGTCTCTAAGATTCTTCTTCAATTCGAAGAAAATAATCAGACTCTCAATTGATTTATTTATTTTTGGTGACGAAGAATTTTTTTTAAAAAAAAATTCAGATTAAGGGGAAGTTTGTGAATAATAAAATCAATTTGAAATTGTTCATATAAATACATGCATTTAGTAATGATCTTGTGAGAAATATTTTGTAGTTCATGACATTGAGATTCCACAAACCTTTCATCTACCACCTAGTACTTCATGTAGCGACTAACAACATAGTTCTTTGCTCAAGCTACTTTGATATCATACTTCTTTTTCAAAGTTTTCCAGACCTGTTTTGCAGTCTTGCAGTTACTGTGGTAATCATACAGATCATTAGCGAGTCCATTCATAACGTGATTTTTGTAGAGATAGTCATTCTCTTTCCATATGAATTTTTTTTCTGAGTTGTAAATCGTTCGCTTTAATTTGGGCAGCACATTCAACTTCAGTAGAATTAATAATTTTGTCTGAATCCACAGATTTCTTGTCGTTAGTTTGTTCAGTTGATCCAGAAGGAACAACAGAAATGATATCACTCAAAACATTGGCAATCTTTTTTTAGAGTTAATAAAAATCACATTTTTTGTTGTCAGTGTTTGAAGTGACTTCCTTCAAACTTTAATAGTTTGTCAGAGACAACAACCACAGAAATATCAATAATTTCTTCAATAGCTATGGAAGAAATTATCGGGTCAAGTCGCGGACTAGGTCACTCTCTTTAAGACGTTTCGCGACACTGCTCAAAATTATGCAAAGTCGTCACTCAACCACGATGCCTCTAGAATAAAACAACTTAGTTCCATATTACATGATAGATGATCGATCTAGAATTACATTCTCTACTGATACAAAGAGTATAGTCTTTTATATTTTGTATTTTATATATTTTTTATTATCTCTTGTATTCACAATTTATTATTAATTCTTATGGGAACCCTAACTTCTCTAAAACTTTATTACTCTTTGTCACCACTAGTCCAATATCCACACATAAAATCTTTATGAATCTCTTTATTGTTAAGAGAATGAACCTATAACAAAAACCAAAAGGTTTAGAATAGTACAATTATAATGTGAATGGTGAAACTTGCATGTATAGAGAAAAGAGAGTGATATTAGAATAGTACAATAGTAATAATGTGAATGGTGAAACTTGCATGTATAGGGAGCATGAAATTAGGTGTGATGATGAAAACTAGAGAGCATGAACGTGACAAAGATGTAATACAACATAGTTTTATAATAAAATACTAACAGTGGATTACACATCAATAGCACACCCTGCTCTCCATGTTCACCACTTATACTATCTTATCTTGTTTGGTCTATACACATAGAAATCTATTGTATACATAATTTGTTGTAACTAAAAAGTCAAGGTTGCTTAAGATAGAGACATATATATGCTACAATTTGTTTTTTAACATTTTCTTTAGTGCTCTTTCTTTTTCATGGGACCATTTTCTTTTTCTTAAAAACATGTCTTACATGTAAATGGCCAACACAACACTCTTCATCTTTTAAACACTACATGTGTTTTGTGTATTGCAATTTTGTTCTTTTTCATATAACTTCAAATTTTTGCCACTCTTTTCTGGTTTTCAACTCAGCAATTATTATTATTGGTGGGTTTTCATTTCATTTTCATACAATGTCGTCTAACACCAATTGATTGTTGCACTGTTGAATGAAAGTGATGTTTCCATCTAATTTTTTTCCCTCCCATTCTCCTCAAATTCATCATATAGTATATAGTTTTAGTTAAACCTTTCTTATTCCTTTAACATTGTGATTACCTCGTTGACAAAAGATACATATGTGCAATAATCATTTTCTGTTCATTATTTGATACATCTTTTCAGTAACTAACTACTTTGAATTTTCAAGTTAAATAATGATTACCAAAAATGTGTTCTAATCTAGTGCATTTTATTTAACATCAAATTTTCCAGATGGTAGAATAGACTAATAGTCACTATTTTTCTTTGGAAAGTGCATATTCAACTTTAACATCGATTAATCTAGGAGATCAATCTTATTGTCTATTGAGGATGATGGCTAAATTCCGGCCGAGCAGGGTTCTGTATGGATTAGTCAAACACAAATTAATTTTAGGAGACCAATTTCACTGTCTCTTGACGATGTCTCAAATTTTGACAAATTCTGACAGAGCAAGATTTTGCATGAACTAGTCCAACACAAAAGTTAACTTTAAAAGCGATTAATCTAGGAGACCAATTTCACTGTCTATTTGCGGCAGATTCGGTATGGATTAATCCAACACAAAAATAGTTAACATTGACGGAATTTGAACGTGAAACCTTAGAAGAACATACTCTTGAGTATAAAACTTCACCAACCGATCAACCACTCGGGTTTAATTAATAGTCAGTATTGTGTATTAGTCTCTAGATATTGCGATAAAACTATGGTTTACCTTAATTAATTAACTAACTGTGTGAATTATTTTATGGTTAACATGAGGAATAAAAGTGGCCTACAATACATGAACACTTTGTACCTTTTTCCCTATAAAGTATAAACACATTTGTTAACTTCTTCACTAAAATCATTGCTTTTCTGTTATTGCATAGCTGTCAGGTGTGAAACTTTCATCCTCCTAATTATTAATTTATTATATCATACTAATAATCATCTCTCACCACTATTTTACTTGTGTTGTATCCATTTTTATGTAATGTAGTATGAGTTGGTATAGCATGATAGTAGTATTTTTTTAGCAGCCTTTTTCTCTTCTTTTTATAATAATATCTTTTTTTATAATTAGTGGAGATTTTATGAGATTATGAAAGATTCAAAGCAAAATCTTTCTCATGATTACTTTTCAATGGTTATGTAGCAGGCCAAGAAGGGTTTCTAATTAACAATAATTTTACTATCAAAATATCAAGAGAGACTTTAGGCTTTAATCCTCAAAGATTCATGAAAATACTCATTGCTCATGTTTCTTCCTAAAAAGTTTCAATGTAACTCTTTCTTTTCTTAGTTTTCTTTAAAGAGTTTCGTTGCAAAATTTACTCACAAAATATAAAAAGTAGAAATTTGTAGATTTGAACTCGCATCCCTCTCTTACCGTTATTTATCATCTGAGTTAAACTTAGTATTTGAGAGAATTAGAAAATTGTAGATTTGAACTCGCGTCCATGTCTTATAGCTATTTACCATGTGAGTTGTAATTACGGAACCGCGTGTATCTCCTAAGTATCGATATTGATATGATAATAAATATTGATGTTAATGAATGTTGTGAAATGTAATAGGAATAGGAGTGGTTGGAAATAATTGGTAACACTTGTCCCACAAGGCACTATTCATGTGACATAAAGATTTGGATTAACAAAACAACCTAGACTACATGAGATATAATCCATCCTTAAATATTGATGTCACTTTTATGTTTTAAAAGCAAAGCACTTATTTAAAATTCTTGTTCTGCTTATTCAGACAGCAAGGCCCATTATTCTTTTTTATTTCTTTAAGTTTGCTTCTTCTGACAAGGTATGTATAGTATTCATTAAGTTAAGCATCAAGATCATAGACATAGCAACAACATAACTAGAAGCAAAAAAAAGTGTACAAATAGTAATAGGATATTATCATCATACATATACATACACCTTTGTCTTTAAATTATTGGTTATAAAAGCTAACTGTGGTGACCATAATGTTTCTGTGAAGCAAATTACCTCTTCTTATCTTTCAACTATCTGTTGTTTTTCTCTTAACAAAGACAGAACAGGTTTCATAGAGAGGTATGAGTGATTTAAACGGCGAAAGATCGAAGACGTGGAACATATACACGGCTTCGAATCCAGGTCCGTCACATTCACAGACAGGAGGAGGAGGAGTTGATGAGGAAGGTCCATGGAAAAGCTTTGGAACATCTATGAGTGCAATATCTTTTGGTTTTGTAGCCACAGCTATTTTGATTTCAATGTTTCTAATAATGGCTATATTTGAACATTTGTTTAAACCAACTCAACAGTTTTCTTCTACACCAGAATCTATGTTGCCAACTTATCAGGAACAGCACTCACTACCAACCACAAAACATCGAAATGCGCAATCGGTAAGTCTCTTTATTATGTTTTAACATATAGATATAACACGTATTGTAATAATGTATGTGTGTGTATCTGTTGCAGGTTTCATCATCTTCTTATGCTTGTGATTTGTCAGTGTTGATGCCAGGGGAGCAATATCCTACCTACATTGCTCAACCTGCTCCTCTGCCATGTCCAAGGGAAGGAGCTTATTGGCCTTCTCATCAACATCATTTTGTATTCAATAATTAGTACTAATTTTTCTAACCTGCTAAATATTATTGATGGATTTATTTGTAAACATTACAGACATTAAGAGATTATTATATATCTGAAGTCTGTTGTTTTCAAGTTGGCTGTTCTCAAAAGTTATGATGGATGCTCTTCAAATTTGTGAAACTTTAACACAATTTTCTTCCCAGATTGTGTTTTCTTTTTGCTCTCATATCCTTATCTCACTTGTAAGTCTTGTTTTGTGCGTCTGGCTTTGAAATCGAAATCACTCAGATTTGATGCTTGTTTTGTAACATTAATTCAACCAGAAGTAAGAATATTGCACCAAGTTAAACTTTAAAGTTGCTTCAAAAACAAAAAGAGTAAATCGAATAAAAGATATGACATGAATTTTGAACATATTAAATTGATATATATTAGTGTTTACAACAGAATTTCTCCAGGTGATCTAATGAAAACAATAGGAAGATGATTCACCAGAGACCAGTGGAGTTAAAATTCAGCTAGTCAATTTTCCAATTGGGGAAAAATCCTTGCACTTATGCTCATCCCTTCACATCAATTTCATCAAACAAACTCCCTCACTGAATGAATCTTTTCGTGTTGTATAATGGCTGTAAAAAGGACAGCCTACCCGATTAGGAAAACTAAAGCCAATTTATCTTGATGAAAAATACCATCCCCCTTCTCTCCCAACCTCTTCCTCCTGAAAAATGAACACTTAGTTCTGCTGATGAAAGTGAGAAAGGCCTAACGAATAAAAATAACAAAGTCGACTACCGATCATCCAACATTTCGTCATCATCATCGTCAGGTAATATCATAGTCAACAAAGAATACTTAACCCGTAAAGAAATTTTTCCCTTCTCAACCAAAAGTCTTGCTCCAGTGACAACCCAATAGCCAGGAGTCTCCTGTGGTCCTCTAGTCATCTCAGTTGTGTCAACAAATTTAAGAAGCCTGGGAGCTTGGACGGGAACAGGAGGGCCGCCCGGATACACAGCTGAATTTATATTAACATCTGCTGGACGTGGAGGCGGCTTCTGAAAAGCCCCTGTGAAATGTTGGCTAATAAGAGTGGATATGAGTCCCGACTTGGCTCCTAGCCCAGGCGACCCATCCCACTCAGGATGTTTTACCTCCCTAGCTCCCAACACAGTTGAGAATTTAAGTCTTAAGAAGAGTATATTTTTAAAGCCGTAATTCTCAACTTGCAATTGTGCTCCAGTTACTATTGAAAGATCCTCCTCGGATTCCACAGGAGCAGTGCACACATGAGAGAAATTCTTCCATTGAACCTTCTCATAGAATCTCTTATCGTATGACTTTCGCCGAAGGTTTTCATTTGAATCATCTTCAAGCTGGAAGATTTTTGGAAGAGATGAAAGGTGTTGCATATGGATGGCCAGCCGATTGCTTTTCTTACCTTCAAGATAGAGACGGAGACCAGTCACTGGCCTCTTTCCTACATCAACCTGTTATAACATCAAAAGCATTTCTGGCTTTAGAACAAATGTTACAAAACATAGAGAACCAAATCAATAAATGACTACAAACATTATAATGTTTAAGATTTAAATTTTAAAATGGTGAACTGATATTAAATACACTAATACTTTTAGTTTTATACTGCGAAAGATGCATCTTTATGTGCAAGACTGGGTTCCACTACATGTTGATAAAAACAAATCTTAAAAGCTTCTTCACACTGATTTAGTAATTTTCCTCCGACACAAACCAAAACCAAAGGACGTGAGCATGATTTTTAGTCATCAGACGAGGCACTGACAATTTGCCACTGAATACCTAAATTCGCAGAATACAAAAGAATAAACATTTACCGGTATGGTGTTCACATAGAGCCTTGGCCCCATGAAGCTAAATTGTAAAGATGCAGAGTTCCGTTGCTTCCATTGTGGACCAAGAGGAAGTTCACTGAATACAGGTGCCCACTGCCTTGGCAGCTGGAATTCCAAGAATTGGTGGAGTTCTTCAATTGGTGGCTTATCTGCAAGTATCAATGCAGAATGATGAAACATTTCAAACTGGTTCATATAATTTGCATACAATCAGCAACCAACAAAGAAAAACAAATTAAAAAGAGGGTGATCCATGAGAATTTAATTTTATGGGATAAAAAGTTCAGGCTTGAATGTTTATGAATCACAAATTACTGTTCTGTAATAAGGGTGTCCTTAAGTTTCAGTACATAATACTACAAACCAATGACTCGGCAATTGTCAAATCCATGTGCGAGTCACCTATAAACGCACCTAGAGCAAGCACACATTCTCCAACAAAATGCCATTTGGTTTTGGAAGGTAGATGCTTAGTATTTTGTACAACAATAAGTTCATTCAAAGAAAAGCATATTTAACTCCAAAATGAAATAAAACATCAGCAGCCAAATTTATGGGTTCCTGGGCTTGATTAGTTTTAAGAACTAAGAAGAAGCCTGATAAGGCTCTAATGATTTACTGATGTGGGTTGATTCCCCCTTTAAGGGAGTTACTAACTTGTAAACAACAACTGAGAGGCATAGTTAGCTTGAAAAACGACAATGCAGATATGCTATATCGGGAAGTTCGGACGGAGAGAATGGAATAGTTATAAATAAAACATCACAAGCAACAGCTATAAATAAAAATGGCATAATAAGGTTATTTACATAGAATACATGCAAATAACAGTAGCAACATTGCTCACATCGTAAATATAGGTTTATGGCATGGCTCAAGAATCCACTCCCCGGAACTCCATTCAATAGAGAGGTTATTGGAATGAAGGACATTGAGATCACATCAGGCTCCAACTGAACGGTCTGTAACCACTCATTATGCGATAGACTTTTGTCATCACTTCCACCTCTTCTCTTGCAAAAGCTTACAATATCCTGCAAAAAACATAAATAATATAAGGTGACCGCTATTGTAAAGATAAATATTAAAAAATTATTCCAGCTTAAATTGTGTAAGCACACCTCCTTATGTGAATAAGAACTTGATGGACTAATATTAGCAAAGGTTAGCCTCTGCGTCCTGGTTCCAAACTGTAAGGAGAAAAAAATTAATAAACCATTGGATAACATCTTGCAAGACTTTGACATGAATTAACACAGCAGAGAAAAGATTATCATTTGAGATCGATTAATTTGACACAATGATTCACAAACCTTGCAAATCAAAATCATTTATTTGAGCAATGAAACTAGCATACATTATACTCTCACACTCCTCATTCTTTCATGCAAGTCATTGGATAACAACTTGGCCCCGCAGTAACATTTCTTGAATGGCTCATCCCTAAATTTTGCCCATACCACAGATAGTTTGTGCAGAGTTATCTTCTTTGTTTTCCCATTGTTTAACGATAACAATATATACAGGCCAAAAAAAGTAAGAAACTCAAATCACAGAGCCATCCACTCAGAAGGAGAAAATAATTCTGACATTTTCATGAAATTACATAGCAGGCTGCTGAATAATGAATTATTCCGTAGCTCAAAATTCCAAATGTTTCCTCTTAACATTTCCATTCAAATCACACGTTTTCTTAGGTCGCTTAATTCTAGAAAATCAGAGCCTCTAATATATAATTAATAATCTACATGCGGGTGAAAATCTCAAACAAATATGAACCACCCTAAGTTGAAGTCTCTTTGGAGTAGTAAAATCGAGTAGGAGAAAACCAGCACAATACAATGCTAACTACTGTTTTATTATTTATATTTCATTCTTATTACAGAAGTACTTTATGATAAAGAGAGTCTAATGGTTGATAAATGAAGAGATATGATATCAAGAATTGTATCTTTAGTATTATCTATATAAATAAACATCACATACAGAAAGGTGAAAGAAAGAAGAATAACAATGAACTTCAATATTGGGATTTTAAACATATCTTGAAAAGGAAAAGCATAATTTCACAAACCTTGTTATTTGGGAAAACTTGATCAGAAGCCACGCTATATTGGCCATTAGTATCCAGAAACCTTTTATCTGCCATTTCTTTCAACTTTTTCTGAACATCAGCCGGTTGGAGAGTTGATGAGTGCTGCTGCTTCAAATATATTACATCTTTTCCTCCCATCTTCATACCAACAATGATATGGGTCCCAAAGGTATCGATAAACCTGGGTTAATTGGGAAAAACAATAGTTGGCGAGAGTCTCAAGTCCAAATAGGATTAAAAAATAAATGGGAGCTGGGTAGAATTAATTCTAATTGAATTGCACTCTTTAGTGTTAAGTATGACTCATGGGCAGTGTCAAGAAGGGAAGGGCAGGGAGCCGAGCGAGTGTAGAGGGTACTCTTGTAATTTGGACGGTAATATTATATATATGGTGTAAACCTAATTTATTCAAGTAATAATACAAAATTACAGCTGCATAGTCGCAGACGTAAAATTGTGTTTATTGGCTTGTGCTTTTTCGTCCCTTCTCTCTTTTGTTACTAGCTGTGAAGCACGGGTACTCGATTTTAGATAAAGTACCAAATTTGTTTTTTGTTTTTTTAAGTACACCAACCGGTACACATTTGGTACCACGTACCCAACTTTTTTTAATTTTTTTCGGATGGTATAATTTGGGCTTATTTTACTGGTAAAAACTAGGTTAATTATTTTATTTATAAATAAAAAAGTTCTTTCACAACCAAGTTCTTCATCTTCTGCGGAGAGAAATTGGAGCACAAATGGATTTATTCACTCATTAAAAAGGAATAGGCTCAATCTAAAGAGGGTGAGGGTTTAGTTTTTGTTCATACAAATCTCTGTCTTTTCTCGAGAAATATTAAGGTTTATAATAAAGGAACAATAAAAATGTGGGATATCTTGTGGGATATTGGTGGAGATGAATGGGATCTATTTGATGTAGTTGGTATTCTTGAAGTTGTTAGTCTTTCTCTCAATGAACCTGAACTAAAAGCCGCTCTTTTCAATGATATTGGAAAGGAAACTATTGCTATTCAGCCCATGATTTCATAATTTATTGATACTTTTTAAGTGTGATTCATTTATGTTATTGCTTTTCTTAAGCAAATTGTTTTGTAATTTTAATATTTTGTTGTTATTTAAACTATATAACTCCTTTATTATTTTTATAATTGTATTTAAAAAAATTATACTAAAGTACCCGTATCTTAGTTTTTCTAAAAATGTCGTACTTCGTACCAGTACCCGTACCGGGTACATGGAACGCACTCGTACCTATGCAACTCAAGTTACTAGTTGCTATTCTAACATTTAGTTAGCCTCAATGTAATTGATGCATTCAGTCAATACAAAGATTTGAAACTGTAAAGTATATAAACTAAATTAAGATTGAATCGAGGATTACAGACCCAAATCAGACCTAATTTAGCTAAAACCATTTATCAAGGTCATATTCTAAATTTAAATGCAAAAAATCAACTGAAACCAAAGAAAAAATATGGCAACATAAATTTTTATCAAATGAAAATTGGATTGTAGTTGGAACACGCCAACAATGCCCTGCCTAATCATTATCATAAGCCCCCCTCAAATATTTAGTGATAAGAAGGTTGAAAAGTAAGGTAATGCAGAAGTAAAATAATGTTGGCTAAACAAAACTGAATCTCACCAAAGAAATAACCAGATAGATGCAGCCACAAACTGACATAAATGTGGTATTACACTCATAACATATAAGGATGAAAAATACAAAATATAAATTCATAAATCCAGGGGCATAAAACCGCAGTTGATTGTTGATATACTAGAGAAAAAAGACTACAAAATACACTGAATCTGTGTGTAAAGCAAGCCAAATGCAAATAGAATCTCAAATTGTTAACAAAAAGAAGTATCATAAAAAAAATAATCACCACCATTAATCATAAAACAATATTCCATTCTGCTTCTTAAAACTATTCAGAAATTATAAATTTAACAGATTCATTATTCAAAAATGAATTGTGTATTGTCTAAATATGACCTACCAAGGAAGGACTACCAACAGAAATCAACCCCAATTTCTTTCAGTTCCATCCTACCAGTTAAGCCAACCCTTGTTGGCTATACAGCAGAGACCCATAATTCCAAAAACTAACCAATATTTGAGAACAACTCACCTTGCTAATGCAGGTGGGTCCCATGATGATGGTACAGCTTTTTTAACATGATCGCAAAGTATCATCTGAGACTTCTCTAATGCAACAGTGTAAAGTGTTATTAACACCCCATCAAAAGCAAGGGTCTTGGTATGCGCTGCATCTTTCTGCCAACTCCCAGAAAATTCAAACATTGAATTGAAAAGCCCCGATGGAATCTTTCCGGTCAAAGACAATTCCTGATTGAACTGCTCTGTCATCTGAGAAGAAGAAAACCACCGGTGAAAGGGAGACAAACCAAGCATTGCTTAGATTATTGACATGTACCATCACCGCCACTAACTTATGAATCATAAATAAAAATATTTCATTTTGCTCCTACAAATCCATTCCGAAATTTATAAAACAACAGCTTTAAGAAAGTTAGCAGCTCTATGATTCCAAAATGAATCACATCTGTGTTGCATTATAAATGCCCTACCAAGTACCAACTACCAAGAGACCAACAAAAATCAAAAGCTATAGCTTTTAGTTCAATCCTACAAGGGTTGGCTTTGGAGGGTGATAGTTAAACCAAAGCAACTAGGACACATCATTCTAAAAACAGATCATTGCCAAAAAGACCAATGAAAGAGGAGAACTATTATAGAAGGAATGAGTTATTTTCCTTCCATTCTAATTTTCACAATGATGACAAGGCCAATTTGGAAATTTTGAGGGTAGAGCAATAGTCTTGCTATGTTTTTGTTTAGAAAAATGATTAATATTACAAAGAGAAAACTCATGAATTAAACTAAATAGCATTATGTGAAAGTTTGACCCACTAATAAAAATTTAACACATCACTATGTGTTTCATTACAGATTTGCACCATACTAAATAGCATTTCTGTTTTGGTAATTCAAAACTAAATTTCCACAACATAAGATTAGCTTGTTAATGCATCTATTTGATCCATCAATTATCTAGTAAAGATGATGAAAAGTGTATTTCAATACAGCGAACGTAAGCAAGGCACCAAGAAGAGTTGAAAATAAATGGGTCATGACAATATTTGTGAGTTGTGAAATATTTCTACTCAACAGCTAAAAATTTCAATCAGGTTGCAACGGAATTTACGGCTCCATCTAAAAACGGAAACTTTACCTGTTGAAAAGACAGAACATCAGACCTGAACCTAGTGCGTTCCCCTTTATCACATTTTAT
The DNA here is from genome assembly GCF_024323335.1 of Lathyrus oleraceus. Classification (NCBI taxonomy): domain Eukaryota; kingdom Viridiplantae; phylum Streptophyta; class Magnoliopsida; order Fabales; family Fabaceae; genus Lathyrus; species Lathyrus oleraceus. Next base: position 462,549,725 of record NC_066579.1, read on the forward strand.
TAACTTGGAAACATTTGGTAACGAAACTCCACCAGGTAAAACAACCTCTCTTACATCATGTTCATCAATCTCAATCAAACGCGAATGAATAGAATCCCCTTTACAAAACTTGAGCCTTATATCAGAAGATATATCATATCCACGCCCAATCGATCCAATGGCAATCTCAGCAGCTTTACAAGCCTGATCTTCTTTAGGTGCCATAATAACTCAGCAAACACTCTCACTGAAATCAAAAACAAATTCCAAAACTCAGCACATAAACCCATAAACAAATAATCAATTTCACTATCTAGAAAACACATATCATGAATATAAACTTAATGCACAACAGAAAAATCAAAATGAATAATAACAATAATAAATTTTCCTAGAAATAAAGAGAAGTTGGGTACTATAGATAGAAATTTGATACCCCACTTTAACAAGACATGCAAAGACAAAAGCATTTATAGTCAAAACTTGAAATTAAGCAAAAATTGCAGAATTGGAGCAAAAAAACATACACGGTGCATGAGAGCGAAGCTGAGATAATGAGTGTTTGAGGATGAATTGGTTTGTTTCTATCTGAAATTTGCAAACCCTAATGGAAAAATTGAAGTCTCTGAAGAGAGACAATAAATAAGACTGCAAAGAAAGAAGTAAACACAAAATTTTTCTTATTTTATTTTTAATGAATTGGGAAATGTTAATTTTGAATTTTGATATTCTCCTACTTTATATAAATAAATATGTTACTATATTTTTATTTATGAAATTGTTTATTCAGAAAAGTAGTGATGATAAGATCTTGAGTTGACTTTTCCAAATTGATGAGTACTACTAGCAATGAAGAGCACTACGACCAAAGCACCAACATAATTATATATTTTTAGATTGGTAGATACACAAAAGTTTAATGATGAAGTAGAAAAATAAAAATCAGAATTGCACTATTTATGGTTAGTTAATTTGCAAAAAAATAGATATTACTTTAGTGAATTCATTCTTAAATATTAGGACCTACCATTTACTTAAAAAGGAAAAAAAAAAAGTATGTATATTTTGAATGTGCCGAGCCCATTGTTTATGGTCAATGGTTTTGTCCAAAAAAATTGGGCATCAGGATCCAAATTATTTTAGCATTTTTCGAATTTACAAGAAAATACATTGTTTTAATAATGTGTGAATTATATAAATATCAAAGTTATCTGTTTTAAAATGAATGTCATTCTCACTTTTTATTATAAAAATATTTGATATTTTTTCAATTGTGTCATTTAACTATTATTTAGTATACTAATTCCAACATATTTATAGGATTAATTTAATAAAAATGCAATGTCTTATGACAATATTATTTAAAGACAAAATGATGTTCAAGTCTCAAATCTTTTAAGAAAACATCATTGCATTGTCCTTAAAAAAAATCACATTAAATATCATGCATCTGACTGATTTTGCTGAGTCAATGTTAGCTCTCCATTGGAGGAATAATAGTGCACAACATATGATATGTATGTAGGTAAATCCATTAAAACCATAGGAGATAAATCCATTAAAATCATAGGAGGAATAAATGTGAAGAATTATGTAATCAAATAACCAATATAATACTATCATATTCTATCATATGTAACTAATCATGTTCTTGTCAACTCATACAATAGGTAAATTACACTCCAAAACGCATATGTCTGAATAGTAAATTTATAGTGCGTTAATTCAATTATATGATATAATTGGGTGTATGCTTTATGATGCTAATTTTGAGTCATAGTTGTTATGATTCATTTGAGTTGTGACGCAAGGATTTTCAAATTCAATGAACATGATGTATTTTTTGTATTGATATGGTCTACCAAATTGTGTATAATCTTATAATATGTGAAACATAATTTTGGTATCACACATGAAAGTAACGATAATCACTATACACAAAGGTTTCTTTTTAAGTTACTATGATTTAGTTTAAATGTACATATGGATTTTTAAATTCAATGAACATTATGCCTCTTGTGTTTGTGATATGTTTGTTTAAAACTATTATCCTGCATGACGTGGCAACATTGCATTATTTACCTCCTTTTTTAAGTTTCAATTGTTGTATAATATTATGGAATGTCATGTTTGTATTTTTGTATTTACGTGTTATATGTCTCACTTCCAAGCAATAGCTCGTGACAAAACATTTCACCTGCAAATTGCAACACACAAAGCCATAAGCACTTCAAACGCCAACATGCATAACTCAACAAACGTATCGCCCTGCATAATTCATTCAATATCATACACTAAATCAAACTCCTTCATTCCAAATGCATAGCCTTGCTCAACCCTGCACATTTCGATTAACACAAAACAATTTGAATTCCGTGATAAGCTAACAAACGCAATGCATAGAGAATCAAAACCAACCAACTAACTGAAATTACAAAAAACTAACTCATTTTTACTGATTTCAAATGCTAACAGATTCCTTAATTTCTAACTACCTCGATGCATTTCAATTGAATTTCATGTGCATTTCTAACTGCAAATCAAAACTCTATAAATACAAACTCTACACTCTTCACAAAGGACCACAAATCAGAAATCATCACTGTAAATTCTCGAACGCTCATTCATTTTTTCCATTTTTATTCTGTGAATTCTCAGAAACTCTTCAACACCTCATCTCAATCCTCTCTCACGATTCATAGCACAAAGAGCAGAAGGGAAGAGTTTACAAGAAGAACAAGAGCATACATCATAGTCGAAGAAGAAGCATACAGAGGGAGAGATCGATACATGTTTTTGCCACCGTGTCAGATTCAAATCTGGTGAGTTTTTCTTCTACGATTCGTTTGTGTTGTGATTCCGTATTTTTTCTCAGTTTCGCATGCACAAAATTTTGGAGATGAGATTGATCTTGAAGTAGAGGATTCACATTAATGAGGATCCATTTATGGTTTCTCGCGTCTGAATTTTAGAAGGGAGATAAGACATAAAAATATGGATAAAGGGTGAAAATTTTGTTTGTGCTGTTGAGAATTGATAGCTTTGACCTGGACTTTGTACCTGGATCATGAACCTGTGGATATAGATCATGTTTGCTTGTATAGTTTGGGCTTAAAGTCCAAACTTTCTATCCTCACCTCCCTCATCAGTGAACACCCCTGCTCCCATGCTTAGATCCATTTCTTAATCAATTGCTTCATGTATTGCCTACATTTTCAGACTTTGGCATCCTTTTCTTATTTCTTCATGCATTGCCTATAGTTACATATTTTGGCATCCTCCTTTCATTTCCCATACAGTGGCAGAATTTGGCATTCTTTTCCTTACCCTACAGAGTTTCAGACTTTGGCAAGCTCTTTTTTTCCTATGGAGTTTCAGACTATGGCAACCTTACTTTTTGCCTACACAATTACATATTTTGGCAAAGCTTCATGCCTCTTTGCCTATAACGTTACAAACTTTGGCATTCATTCTTTATGCCTATAGGGTTACAGACTTTGATTACCTCTTTCAGTTCCTATATAGTTATAAATTGTGGCATCATTTCTCTTTGCCCTTATGGAGTTTCATACTCTGGCATTCATTTCATTTTACCTTATGTAGTTACAAACTATGGCACACATATCATTAAACTTTTCCCTACAAAGTTACAGGCTTTGGCAAGCAAGCACTTCATTGCAAAGTTACAGACTCTGACCCCTTTTGTCCTGCCTATACAGTTACAAATTATGGCTTTCTCTCATGCTATCCTAGAGGGTTGCAGACCCTGGAAAACATATTTCCCTACCTTGTAGAGTCTCAAACTCTGGTAGCATCCTTGGTTCGGACCATGCTTTCACTCTTCAAACAACATTTGCTCTTTTATCACTTTGGCTAAACACCACTCCTTGGTTAATGTCATGCTCTTGTTATTCACGCAATTTGTTTTCCCTTTTGGAAACCCAATCAAATATCTTTCTTTCTTTGTTTCGCATTAGTTCCATGAACTATGAAGCTCCGACTTTCTCATTGCACGATGAGAATACGTAGGCACGAGGATTTAAATCCTCCGTGAGCACATTTATTTATTCATTCACTTTCTCATATTATTCATTACCTTCATTTACAACCCTTTGGTTTAAACACCATTACCTGGTTTAAACATTATTACCCGGTTCAAACACCATTTGCCCACTTATATCACTTTTACCTTTTTCCTTCTGAGGCAAACACTAGTTATACCTCTTGTCAGGTTTAAACATTGTTTCTCTCAGTTTTTTCTTTCATCTCTCACCTTTAGTTATATGAATTATGGAACTCTGAATTTCTTATTGCACTATAAGGATACATAGGCACGAGGGTCCTAATCCTCACCGAGCACTCTATCTATTCTTTTCTTTTCCTTTATTCTTTTTTGAGTAATCCTTAGATAGCAACACATATCCGAGCATAGAATAATCAAAACATTTCCCGTTGAGTACAACGGATGTGAGGGATGCTAATACCTTCCCCTTGCATAATCGACTTTCTTACCCTTTTTCTCTTCCCCTGGGTTTTATCGATGTTTTCCCTTTTCTCCGGGAATAAATAAAGTTCGACGGCGACTTTGTTATATCTTCGAGCGTGTGATGCGCTCGGATATATTTCTGCTAGCTTCAGTAGTGAATCACCATTTCCTCAAAAAGATGTCTCACTTAACCTAATAATGTTCACTTTGTTATTCAATCACATAATTTTTTAATGGTAAAGTATATTTTAATAAAAAATATTATGTTACAGTAATAAATTACGATGCATAAGAATTGTTTGGTTGAAGTTGATAGTTTTGATGTTAGAATTTGTTTGAAGTCTCACATTACTTAGGTTTTTGGATTGTTGATTGTATAAATATGTGAGAGCAATTTCACTCTTTGAGCTAACTTTTGGGGTTGAGATCTGAACATATTTAACATGGTATCAAAGTCTGAGTAAGGACTGCAATGTGGTCATTTGATCCATGCATACGCTAGGTGTGAAAGTGGGTGTTGAAATCGATATTTATAATGTTGAAGTTTGTTTGAAGTCTCACGTTGCTTAAGTTCCCGAACTATTGATTGTATAAATATGTGAGAGCAGCCTCGCCCTTTAAGGTAACTTTAGGGTTGTGATCCAAACATATTTAACAAGAAATAAGAAAATAATCAAGATACACGATAAAAAAACAGGAAGCCTCAAACAAAATATAATCCTTGTATGCCGTAATATTTGTAGTGCAAAATTTATCTTAAAAGAAGGAAGTAGGTGGTGCATATGAAATGGTTCAAATATACATGTTTTTAATGAAAAATGACCTAGTGATGAGTCTATTCTTGTTCCTACACCTCATTAACTTAACACTCATGATCAATATTGTGTGGTTGATTTGTTATGTCCGCATAATAAGAGATGGAACTCTCAGATGGTTAACTCTTTCTTTAACCCGATTAGTACCAATAAAATTCACAATACACCATTTTTTCACTCGGTTACAAAAGACACGAGGGTTTGGAAATCAGGGACTAATGGGGATTATTCAATTAGAAGTGCTTATAAATTATGTACTCATAAGCTTATTGATACTACTCACCTAAGGCGACTTAGATCTTGGCACCTCATTTGGAAAATTCAAGCACCACCAAAGGTTAAAAATATGATATGGAGAGTTTGTAGAAATTGCATTCCAGCTCGACAACCACTTCAAAGTAAAGATATTACTTGTCCTAGTAACTGTGTTTTATGTGATAATGGTATCAAAGATTCTTTGCATGTTTTTCTAAATTGTCCCAACAGTCTGCACATTTGGTGTCAAACCCCCATTTATTCTATTATTTGTGAGGAAGGAAACAGTGGAGTTGATGCTCCTATAATTTCTTCAACATCGTTCAAAATTTGTCTATTGAGTTTTGCTCTCTTTTTGCGAGTGTTATTTGGAGTATTTGGATGCAAAGAAATAACAAGATATGGAACAATATTACCGAGCAACAATGGATCGTTCTTAATAGATCCTTTGAGTTATTTTAGTCTTAGAAAGCTACTTGGGATTTTAAAATAACACATCCTCCTTCTTATCGAGCCACTTCTTATAACAAATGGAGTAAGCCGTCAACTGGGAGATTTAAATGTAACGTGGATGCTTCTTTTTCATCTTTGAAATACAAAGTGAGAATCAATGTTTATATTAGAGATGGTCTTTGTGCTTTTGTATTAAGAAATGTGAGAAGTGGTCTCAGTCAAAAACCTGCAGAAGGGACAAGAAATCTTACTAGTGTCTGATAACACCCCCTTTCTAAACAGGTTGACTCTAGAAGGTAACTATCATGCAATAATTGTCAAGAAAAAACAAGATTTTAGACGGAACCCAACTACTCCAAATAAAGAAAAGGATACGACTCTGAAACGAAAGCAGTGCCATAGAAGAAGTCAAACTCCCTCATATGCATGATGTAAGTGAAGGTCATTGAAAAGTATCGTCATTAGAATGCTTACAAATTCATTTACCTCTTTTTAGGGTCAGGATAACATCTCTAAGCAATAAATGAAATTCCTCAAGAATAGATAACTCTCTAAGAAAGAAGGATCTCATCCATCTAAAGCCCTAGGGCAAGACCCCATTGATAACATACCTTATCTCACCCATTAACCATTCTAGCTAGAGATTTTGGAGAATAAATTAAGGGGATGTTCCCTAACCAAAGATCATCCCAAAAGGAAGTCTGAATATCCAACCCCACTTTCCTATCAATGCCATTAGAGAATCAATATGAGCTACATTCCTCTTTTGTCCCAAGATGAGATATATCTTTACACCACTGCGAAGAAGAATGCAATCCTCTAACCCTACCTCCACTATGAGAGAAGGTAAATATACATTCATATCTAGCTATTAGGATATCCCTCAAGAGTCTTGAATCCTTTAGAAGCAACCTACATTTCCACTTCGCCAGAAGAGAAAAATTAACCATCCAGAGATCCTTCACTCCTAACCCCCGCTACTTTTAGACTTACATACATCATCTCAATTCACCCATGGAATCTTAGACATTTTCTTCAACCCCCTCGCCCTTCTCTCCAGAGAAATCTTCTTTGTAAAACCATAATCTTTTTCCAAACCATAACAAATATTTTCAGAAAGAACAAGAAGAAAATAAGAGTGACATTCAAAATCAAATTAAGGTTAACATTAAATATTGAATTAAGGAGAATTATTCTACCCAAGTACTCACGGATGTATGCTTTCAAAAGGTGAGTATTTTTTCCAAAAAGACAACCAAATGATCTAAGTAGATTTTTTCATTCAAACAATTTTGTCTAATATTTATTTAAATTCTTTCTTATTTAACATTTATAATTTTAATCATGTTTGATATCCAACACGTATCGGTGTCCGACATTGATATAAATAATTATATTTAATTTATTAATTTTTTTAAATTATTATTAATATCAACAATATTGTCTTGTCTTGATGTATTTGTGTTTGTAATATGTTGTCATTATATACACCAAGCTAGCTTCAGAGTCTTACCCTTTAGTCTAGGTAGAGAATAGATAGATCACAAAAATGAATGGTTATTCAAAGATTAGTAGCACTCCTACTACTACAAGCCAGAAATCAAGATCTATAGATTTTTCAGATATTTTCTCATTTTCTCAAACACCAAAACCCATCAGGAACACTACTGTTGTCCCTCCAACCACTGTTGAAGCAGTTAATGATAACGAGGTCATCAAGAAGAGGGAAGTAGATGAGGGAGAGAGATTTGGAGTGATACTAGGTAGGAGCTCTTCAGTTTCTTCTTCATCTTGTTCAGCATCTGGGTTTCAGGCAACAATGGAGAGAGCATTTTCAATAAGATCTTCATCGTCAGTTTCAGAGAGGTATTGTAGGATCCATGATCAGAACATGGTAACAACATCATCAGATGATGATGCAACGAAGAAGAAAAAACAGAGAGGAGGCAAGATCCTTAAAGTCTGTAAGCGTTTCTTTGGATTCTAGTTAATAATGAGATTTGAAGGTTAATTAATTAACTAACTCTTTCATTCCTTATAATTACTATCCGTCTTAATAATTAGTTACAAAAAGCAAAAGTAGATTTTGTATTGAGCTGCTTTAATTGATTGTAAAGCATAGAGAGGTTCAAGTGGATACAGGATCTAGTAATAAATTTCCTTGTACGACGGAAAGAACAACAGTAGCATCCAAAAATCTGCGTTAATGTTTCTGCGTATGGATTGGAGTTCCAATTGCATTCAACCTAGGATGGCAATTCTGCGGATTTGAAGAGAGTATTATACTATCCTGTTGTCGTATCCAATGTATTCAATATATTTCTTAGTCACCAATGCAAAAATATTTAAATGATTATACGTTTTAGAGATGTATCTCTAGAAGCATCCATATCTAAATTAACTTTAAAATATTTCGAAAATACATCTTCGAACATATGTCGGAGTGCATCTCCTAAACGTTTTGGAGTTTAAATTCCGTCAAAACCTTCTCCTTCATCATTTTTCATATTTCTCAAAACCTTTTCAAACTCTCTCAATTTTTTTCATCACCAAATCCAAAATCAAGCAACCAAGGTCAGAAGAACTTCAATCAACATCAGAAATATCATCTAACACTTAAGCAAAGTGAAACATTGTAAGTTTTTTGATGTTTTGAATAGTTTTTAAATTTTTGTTTAAATGAGTAGAAATTGACGATTAAGTTAGGAAATGAGTAGAAATTAGATGATTGATAGTTCAAACATAGTGTAAAACATGATAGCTGATTGAAAATGATGATCAATGCAATATTTTTTTGGTTTCCATGTCTGCATTGTTGTCATTGACGTAGCTACTGAGTTGCAAAAAAAATTGGAGATGCATCTTTGGAATTTTTAACGTTTTAGTTTCCCAGCAACCGGAGATGCATTTTTAAAATTTTCTCAATTTTTTTTTGCTTGTGATGTTGTTTGCTTGCACTAAGTGACTGCTTTACTTTAACTTATATACATAATGGTTGATAGACACGATAGACTGAGGCACAAGAGGTTGCACAACACGCATCAATGTGGCTGCAGAAGAGTCAACAGGTTTCAGAGGCTCATGGTCCCTCTGGCCATACAAAACCATCTATTTTTAGGGCTCGTGCTTCTCCTCATGCTTCTTCATCATCTTCTTCTTCCCATAGAAAACGAATTTCACCTACTAACACATCACTCGCTCAATCCTCCCGCGGGAGCTAGGTTTTCCCTATTTAGGCGCCTGAGGTACCCGAGTCACCAATAGTACCAGAGGCACACTGTCACCTACTACTGCTGATGTTGTTGAGCCAATGCCCCCTCTGGAGGGTGAGGCTGTTGCAGATGTTGAGCCATAGGCTTTTGGAAGAGGCCCTGTAGATTTGTTAATACTGCCTCATTATCCAGACCATACTTCCAGACATATATGAGACAGAGAGGTAGCATTAATTAGATTCATTCTTTTTAATTTATGTTTATTTTAATTGATAAGTTTGTAACATTGACTTTTATTTTTTTAGGACCGTGATCCGCTGAAGTTTATTAATCAAGGGCGGAAGATTACTAGCTTGCCTCAGTCGAATGACGATTGGTTTCAGATTACTTTGTCCTTATCTGACCTGAACGACTTGTGCATGATCGGTTATATTACAGTCAACCATGGGATGCTTAATGCATCCGTGGAGAGATGAAAATCAAAGACCTCCTCATTTCATCTCCCGCTTGGTGAGATGTCTATCACACTCGATGATGTCTCATGTTTGCTAGATCTTCCGATTAGGGGGGGGACTCCTAAATCATGAGAGGATTACCAAAGATGAGGCATTTGAGATGATGGTAGAATATCTAGGGGCTGACCCAGGGGAGGCGAAAGAGGAGTTGGATAGGACCAGGGGGCTCATGCTAGATTTGGATATCTAAAAAAGGTATATACAGAGGAGTTCCAGAGATCACATCAGGCTATAGGTGATGACGAGCAGGTGAGGCTCCACAGAGAGCATGATATAAGAGCATACTAGCTATATTTGATTAGCACTGCGGCTTTTATGGACAAGAGTGTCACTTATACAAATGTCGTCTACCTACGTTACTTTCAGGATTTTGAGAGGATCCATGAATACAACTAGGGGCCGTTTGTTTGGCTATTTGTACTCGAAGTTATCATATGGTTGTAGGTGGAAGACGAAGTAGGTCACATGCATCATCATACTATTGACGGTAATATTTATTGGTCTTTTAATATTTGTGTATCATTTTTATTTTATCTTTACAACGCCATTACTTATGATTTATGGGTTCCAAACTTTTTAGGCTTAGATCCTCCAACACTTCCCGCGCATCTTCGGTTGAGCAAGTGTACTGACTTACTCTAAAGATATGTCGTGTGTTATTGTATTTTCCCTGCTTAGGAAGAGCCAGGAGATTGAGTCGTTCAGAGTGTATCTTGACCACTTAGTTGCTAAGGACATGCACTTTAACATCTATGTCGATCACCGTGAGATACATCCATTTGACGAGATAGTGTTATACTTTGGATGGTTGACATACGGATCACGTCTCACTGCTTCTCATTTGCCTGAGTGTGTCATGCGGTAGTTCGGCTACACTTAGACCATTCCCATACACCCTCTTATATCTGCTCGTCCTACTTTGACACGTAGACAGATGGATGACATGTTCGATGATTATGATAGTCATCTGATACCGGAAGAGGCACTGAGTACCATAGCCCTGAGCGAGTGGAGCTATGTGGACGGGTACATCGGATGATTCTTTAGGGTGTCGCATCCGTATATGGTGCATGCTACTCCAGGAGATCCACTGAAGTCAGTTCATCAAGAGATACTGGAGGAGGATCAAGCACAGTTAGATCATGTTGAGGATGTCTTGCATACATGTCATCGCATTATGAAGATTGCGCATGCAGACATTGATAGATGTATCTACTCTGATGGGTCTGATGTGAGGCAAGTCCTAGATGCCATCATGACAGAGGCACGATGACATTGATGTATCGGAGACAGCGCCAGAGGCTGGGGGATTGATGGTCGAGTAGCCCGATGAGGCAAAGGAATCAGATGAGATGTATTTCAACATACACAGTAATGCATTAGTATATAGTAGTATTATTATGGATTATATTTTATTTTGACATCATGTTACTTTATTGTTATTCTCGACTTTTTTGACATTTATTGATCTTTTATTAATATATGACATTTTTGGACCATCTGAATTTATGAACATCATTTTTTTAATATCGATTGTATGGTTTAAATCTCGTCACATAATATGGTACATAACGCTAATATATCTTCAACTGAATACACGTAAACAAAACATAACATGAAACATTCTGTTCTGATACGTTACTGAGATGTAACTCCGTAACATAAACGGAAATGCATCTCCAGAATATTTTAATGTTCAATCAGAATTTGGTATGTCCGAAGATGCGTCTTCGGAATCTGGAGGCATTTTAGTATTTTTCACGTGGTGCGTAAGTAACTCATAGGGTGCATTAAGAAATTCCCTTTAAAAAAATTGCGTGTCCGAGTCCATACTCGTGTTGGCACTAAATTTTATATAAGTACTTGTATTTTATGTGTATCTAAATATCCATTTATCCACATTTCTAATAAGAGATTATCGTCAATTATAATTAAATATCATTTTAAATTTTTAACATTTAAAAAATTCAAACAAATTATTATCGAGTTAAAATATAAACAAACATTTATATTAAAACGATTACAAATTTAATAATGATATATTTAATAAAATTGATAAGCATACATGTATATATAATAATAAATAAATATATATATATATATATATATATATATATATATATATATATATATATATATATATATTATGCGGATATGATATGAGGTGGTTACTAAAGTATGTAATTGTGTCCATACCCGATTATTTTAGTGGATAATTGTCCGTACCTATTCTCGTATCCATTTTGCGGATTTTTACCCTACTCATTATGGTTAATTTTTGTGGGTACCCACTACGGATGAGTCTAATTGTTATCCCTACCATCAAACTAAATTGTTCATCGATAAAGAAAATGAAGTCTTCCTATCACTCGTCATTTATATCTGACAGTGTCACACAGGGCTGCTATTACCTTTATGTATTTATTAAATATATTTGATTTTTTTTTTGTTTATTGAATTTTTTGAAAAAACTACCAAAAAATTCTAAAATTTCGGATAAAAACACATTGACTTATGGTAAATATCTGAGAAATACTTGATTTTTTGAATTTTTTTATAATTGTTGGATTTTTAAAAATTGTCGGTAATTCATTTTTGACAAATAAAAATTAACACTGACGGTATCTGATAAATTACAACACTTTTCAAAAAATTTGATAGTGTAATTTTTATTATTTTTGTTTTACCAAATATGAACAATCAATATTTTTTAAAATTTAAAAAATGATCAAAAATGTCAAATTTATAAAATAAAATAAAAACTAGTATGTTAAATTTATTTTTCAAAAAATCGATACAGAATGCATACCCTGTCTTTTAAAATACATTACCAATTTTTTTTATTTATATAGGATGTTTTAATTATATTGCTGGGTTTTTCATTTGCTCTTTTTTTATTAGTTTTAACAAATAAATTTTGAAGAAAAAAAAGGCATGTCGTGTCTCACAATCAGAATTTTAATTGAAATACACTGACAGTGTAAAAGGATTTTACACCGTCAGTTAATCTTAGACGTTGGATATTAAAATAAGTTTGACTTTTATTTTAAAAACCTATAAAATAATACAAACGGCTGATGGTGATGAATCGACAGTGTAAATCTTTTTACACTGACAATGAATAGTAATTAATCTCATAATAATAATAATAATAATGGAGGTCATGTTCTCCAAAATAATAAGAAATTTATTGTCCACTTCATACGCTTACAAGTGGTTACTACTTCATAGGAGTTTGAGATACAGATTTACAGACTTCTATAAATACATCAACCTTAAGGTTGAAGTTGAATCCAATTTATCACACATACAACCCTATAAACCTTTCACAATCCTACACTATAAAAGGTTGTCACATATTATACTTTTAACGAGAACAATGGGCACCCACCGTGTGATCGATAAAACTGACCTACCATGGTTACCATTATTCACCACTCATTTTCGCCATCTCCCCCAGAGGATAAAAAAACAAAGCTTTGAGAAAACTGTTGTTCTGGACTGGCCACATACTCGGGAATCCGGCCCCACCTTCAGAGATCCCACTACCGCAAGGAAAGGACTTCCCAAATTGGTTTGAACCAAGCGGACCCCTGTTCCGATCCAACCGCCTTCAAGCATAATTCCTTGGATCCATCTCAAGCAGATATTAAAGCTTCGGGAACATCCCTCATAATCGGGGAACTTTCAGTAATATATAACCAGAAGATTCGTCCCTCCAACGCATCTAACTGTCATCTGCATCTCATGTCGGTTAGTTAGCGAGTTGGTTATTCAACTCCTCTATATATGTGGAAGACGCATATTCAGGTAATAGTTTTAAATACAATTTGAATACTCTCTCTCATCACTCACATACTGAGTTGAGCTTGGAGTGTTAACCTTGGTGGAACACCCCCTGCTTTGTCGCATTGGAAGCTCTCCTCCATCGTAGCTTCCGTGAGCGCATCTATTCCTGGTTCCGATACGGAACAGTGGCGCCGTCTGTGGGAAACGACACTTGATTCCAACGTATCTTATGATTCACTATTTTCAAGTCCATTCCTCTAGCGTGATATTCTCCTCGACTTTGAACTGGAGGATTCAACAGATCGAAGGAAATTCAGTTGCGGTCGATAACATCGAATTCAACATTGATTCTCTAGATCTTCATTGCTCGGTACCTTTGAACATCATTGATCTATAGAAATGGATGGATCAAGAATTGCTCATTCTGTCACTCTGCCAAGCCACCTTGGCAGCCACTAGTGTGACACGACCAACCACCAGTCGACCAAGCGCCAAACCTCAATAACAACACTCCTCAACAACCAACCGTGATTCTCCCTCTACCGCAGGACGAGACACCGTTGCTCTGAACTCAATCTCCAAATCCTATGGATTTTCCTGAGATCTCATGAGGTTTTGGAATTCTTGAGATAAACCTCAGATCCCACAGCATGAACGAGTTGATCAATGATATTATAATATCATTCAACAACAAAACTCTGAGGCGGTGGAATAAAGGTTCCTTCGCTTAAAGGAAAGCCTTCAGCACGTTCTACTCCGGGAAAATATAGTACAAGAAGCTGATTCGAAGAAAAATCAAATTGCACGACCAGATCCTTCTGCAGCATAAGAAGAAGTAAAAGACCAGAAATCGAAAGAACGCTCCCCAAAATAGTCCAAGAGGAGACCGAGGGAGTTGCGCTCCATCTCCAGACCTTGATGAGCGTCAACCAAATCAAGAGCAACCTAAACATCATTTATGTGCTTGGATCTTGGAGAGAAAAACCCCTAAATCCATGTAAAAACCTCCCAAATTGGAAGAATACAACGAAAGGGGGATCCGAACGAGCATGTACAACTTGTCAACGACTGACTCAACTACTATTGCACCGGCGATGCTTCCAAATGTAAGTTATTGGCATTGACGTTGGTCAAACCGACACAAATAAGGTTCAACGGCCTTTTTAACGGTTGCATCGAGTCATGGACAAATTTTTGTGATCGACTTAGCGCATATTTTACCGCACGAAAAAGAAAACCACTCAATATCGCCGCCCTAGCTGTATGCAGGAGGCAAAAGAGAGAATGTGATCCTACATTTATCGGCACACTCAAGTTTCAATAGAAGTAGAAAGAATCGAAGAATATCTTCTGTGTTGGATCTTAGAGAATGACCTCATTCGTGACCATCCTTTTCAAACCAAGTTGGGAAAGAAAAAGGTGATGACGACTCAAGAGATGTTAAATCCAACTCAACCATATATAACATTAGAGGAGAAACTGAGCACTCGCTTCAATAATAGGCCTCATCTATTGATAATTGTCTTGAGTGCCTCGTAGGAAAAGGTCCCCGTAGCGGAGAGAAGATATCGACAAAGGGACATACAACCTATACAATATGTATACTCCTCTAAACACTTCCATGGGACGAATCTACCAAGAGTGTGCCAACACCGAATTCAGGAAAGCAGGAATTCGACCTCCTAATACTGTACGAGAATCCACCCAAATAGATAGATTAAAGTATTTTTCATTTCCATAGGGGACATGGCCATAACACCGACGATTGCATTCAACTCAAGGACGTGATTGAATCTTTAATCAAGAGATGACGTCTTTCCAAATACATTCAAGGCAGCAAACGAGACCGATAAGGATCCCCTAAAACTAAATCCCCAATTAAGCTTCCCGAGTCCGATGTTGGCACTGAGAAGGGGGAAACTAGCAAGAGAAAATAGTTGTATATTTTCTTTATCATTGGCGGGGTACCTCGGGCAAATTCCCCTTCCAAAGGGACAATCAAGAGAAAGATTGTTGAGATGATGGTCGTCTACAGGGGTGGAGGCAACTCGTTGCTTAGTACCTCAGACCCACCCATGCTGGAATTCTAAGACTCCAAAAAAGTTGGAGGGATACCCAACAAGTTGTTCCCCTTGGTTATCATAACTTTTGTGGACTATTCAACGTTTCATGGATCCTAATAAATGGAAGAAGCTTGTGTAACATCCTTCACTCATCGTTATTCGAGAAAATTAGCCTAAATTGGGAAAGTCTTAGACCATACGACGATTCAGCCTTCTTGTCATGTGTGATGAACAACCTGAGTCCAAGTACCATTGATCTTTGAATCTTTCTTCATCTTTTGTTGTGACCATCAACATCACTTATTTTTCTTCTTCTTCGTGTTTTGTAAGTCTTGCATTACTTTCATGATTATTCCTTTTGTTTTGAGGATAATCACTAGCATATTAACCATGCTTCTAACAATTGAAGCACTGAATATGACTCTTATCAGGTTTCAACTACCACATATTCCTCTACCTGTAGCCTCTTCTATCTGATTGTTTTGATTTGTGGGTTGTCTCTGGTTCGACGAATTTCCTTTTTGTTAGTAATTCCTACCGTTTGAATTGTTGTAACTTCCTCTACCTCTATTGTTGTTCCATATTCCTTTGCCTTTATTTACTTTTGCTGATTGTGCCTGCATAGCTCATTACCTTTCATCTTGCTTGTAGATCTTTCATTCATTTTTTGTTCATGAGATTCAAGATTCCCTTGAAGTTCTTCTTTTGTCATGCTTGACATATATTCTACTATGGCTACAACCACATGATTGAATTTTGGAAGTAATGACCTCAAGATCTTTGCAACTATTGATCTTGATGTCAACACTTCTCCTCACATCTTGATTTGATTCACCTGTATTATTACCCTAGTGAAGAAATCAGTCACACTTTCACTTTATTCCATCTGAAGCAACTCATGCATTCTTTTGTGAGTTTGTAACCTCACTTCTTTCACCTTCTCAGCACCACCAAAAAAATTCTCCATGATGTCTCGTGCTTTCTTCGATGAGTTTACATCACGAACTTTCTCAAAGTTGTCTAAATCAACGCATTAATGGATTATAAAGAGATCTTTGTAATTTTTCTTCTTTAAATCATTATGTGCAGCCTTTTGTTCATCTATGGCATTGTCGTCAATTGTTGTTACTCAATTTTTCACAAGATCCCAAATATCTTGATAGTAGAAGACAACCTTCATATGCTTACACCAATTTTCATAATTTTTTTCTTTCAAGATGGGAAGATTTGCTGGAAAATACCCGTTTAGAAGATGAGTCATTGTTTTATGCTCCCTAAGAATCACAACCAATGCTCTAGATACCATATGTTGGAATCAATCTTGATAAAAAAAGATTATATCATTTTCTTAATTGATTCAAGATTCTCATTCTTCACTCTTCACTTGAGTGATTCACCACACATTGGTTGTAAGACGATTCCCTCGTACAATGATTTAAAACGAAAAATACTTTTGAAGTAATGAGGGAGAAGATAGAATTGAGAAAGAGTATGAGTTATTGAAGTGAAAGGAGAAAAATTTTATTGATCAATATGTCAATAATAAATTTCTATCTCTGTCTATATTGTACTAATTATAAATTCATGGTATCTCCCTATGTATAATAAAATTATTTGTACATCACACAATCTCAAACTAACTAACTAATTTTAACAAGCTATTCTTCGACTCTATCAAATACATACTGCTCCGACTACGACTAGTTGTATTCAACTCTTTATCAAATACATGCATTTTCGTCTATTATAAATTGTATTTAACATTCTGTAGTTGAGATACTTACATATTCAACTATTACAAATTATATTCAACTAGTAGGTCCTCTAAATACTATGTTTGACTTTAACTCTCTGGAATGTTATAACTTACAAACAACCAAAACAGGTTTAATAAATAAAAAATTACATATTTAATAAATGGTACCAAATCGAACAAATTAAAATGGTTTGTTTCATTTAAAAAACTTTATTATAGTTTAATGTTATCTCCTATGAATAACCCTAACGGAGAAAGGATTTTGGACTCCTAAGGAGCCGTGTGATAATAAATAAGTATGGTATGGTGAATCGCAATTAATGATTTGCATATCCTGTCTTGTTTATTACTGCTATCCTAACTTCCCAACTTAGTTAGATGCAAATTTGGTGAAAAACATCACATGCCCACACGTTCCAAGGTACCAACCCATTCTGGCATTCTTACATTAACCGACAATAATGGTTACAACTTTCCCTTCAATTATTTAATTTTTGTTACTATATCCATACGTGTAAAACTGTACTACTATCCACACACATTGGGATTGTTTTTCCAAATTCTCAACTACGCATTCAGATTATCAAAACTCAGTAAATTTACCTCGCTAATCACACTACACAACAACATAATGAGTCATCATAGATTCAATTATCTACCATTGTTCACTTCCTTGCCGAATACGACAATTTAGTCAAATTCTCATTATATGCTACCTTCACACTCTTCTTACCCTTTAGTCTAGGCACAAAAATGAATGGTTATTCAAAGATTGGTAGCACTCCTACTACTACAACCCAGAAATCAAGATCTATAGATTTTTCAGATATTTTCTCATTTTCTCAAACACCAAAACCCATCAGGAACACTACTACTGTTGTCCCTCCAACCACTCTTGAAGCAGTTAATGATAACGAGGTCATCAAGAATGAGGGAGAGAGATTTGGAGTGATACTAGGTAGGAGCTCTTCGGTTTCTTCTTCATCTTGTTCTGCATCTGGGTTTCAGGCAACAGTGAAGAGAGCATTTTCTGTAAGAAGATGTTCGTCAGTTTCTGAGAGCTACTGTAGGATCCATGATCAGAACATGGTAATAGCATCAGATGAGTTTGTCAAAGAGGATGGTGATGATGTAACGAAGAAGAAAAAGCAGAGAGGAGGCAAGATTCTTAAAGTCTGTAAGCGATTGTTTGGATTCTAGTAGTTAATACTTCTGTAATTGTAGTATTATTATTGTAATCTTGAATAATGGGATTTGAATCATTCCTCTTTTTGAAAATGTTGCTTATAAAAAGCAAAAGTAGATTTTATGACGAGCTAGTAGTTTGATTGATTCATTAAGATAAGAGATAATTATTGTGGTTGAAATTTGGTTCATAATAATATGACACTGCAAGTCATTGTGAACCAAGCAAAGAGAGAGGTTCAAATGAAGTGGATACGAATCTACTAGTAATAAATTCCTTGTACAACCATGGAAAGGAAAACAGTATCATCCAAAAATGTCTCTTATGGAATCCAAAGAGGAAATTGGAATAATAATCCGAATAATAATCCCAAATCAGAATAACTAAATTATTCTAGTATGCAATTCTTTCAAATACGAGGTCTTAGAGAAGACGAACTGATTTAATTTAAGGAAGAATGTAATTTACTATTGGTTTGGATTTAGATCATCAGGTTCTTCATGTGAGATTCTCTAAGTCGAGTTTTTCAAACTTTTGGATCTTTGTTTGCAGTTGAGTCCCTCAAATATTGCTTAAAAAGCGAGTCCCTCGAGTATTGTTTTAGAAGGTGAGTCCCTCAAACATTGTTTTAGAAAGCAAATCCCTCAAATGTTGATTGAGTTTCATTAAGAGAGGATTCTCTAGTGGGGTCTAGTAGTCATATTGGCTCTAAGAGATGCAATGATTTCTCTTTGAGGATCCAACATTCATGTTGCCCTTAAGGGCGGCAATGATTCATCTTTAAGGATCCAATATTCATATTGCCTTTACCGGCACAAGGATTCTTCGTTGTGAAAGTGAAAAAATACACAAGAAGTGGGAGTTGAATTGTGTATAGATTTTTTTCGCTTTTGATGAACTACTTGAGTTTCTGAACAAGTTCAAAGTCTAATACCAGAGTGTCAATGGCAACTGAATAATAAAAAAGTTCAGAAGTAATAAACAAAAATCATCACATAGGGTTTATCCTAGTTTCTCTCCTTAACTGAGAGTAGTCCAGTCCCCTTGTCCAACAAGAGATTTTCACTATAATAAATCTTAACTACAACTTTCCTCAATCAAACCAGAAAGAGACTTCAACTGTTCAATCAATCCAGAAAGATATTTTCGCTCAAGCAATTCTGCAAGAGACTTCTGCTCAATCACACCAAAAAGAGACTTCACTACTCAAGCACAAAGGCAAGAGACTTCACTGCTCAAGGAACCTTGCAAGAGACTTCTTCTACTTTATACAAACAGTTTAGTAGAAATGATTACAACTATACTTTGATACATAATCATAAGTATAGAAGTATTACAACAACTACAATGTTTCTTAGCACTTAAGATTTCTAAGTTATACAAAGATAAGAAATCTTAAGGGCTTGTGCAAATAAACAGATGAAACTTTAGCTCAAAGTTTTTACTCAACGCGTTATGTTAGATTGTGTAGTAGTTGTGTAACCTTCCTTCAAGTCTTCAGCTCCCTTTTATATAGGGAGATAAAAGAGTCGTTGGAAAGTTGTTTTGCATAGGTCAAACATTTAAAATGCAGCAACTGCAAGAGAGAGACATTGGAAGAAAAATTATGTTAAGATCTCCAACCAAAGTGTAATAACACAGTCCACTACATACTAGGTATAAACCTGACGAGGTGGGTGAACTGGATAAGTCACATCAGCTTTTCTTGAGCCTTGCATTAAGGAACTCTAGTTGACTTTTATCCTAAGTTCAGTGTTGGCAAGATAGGTCTGCTACGGGGACAGAGTACAAACCAGAGGTAGAGCTCTTCAAATCAGGGTCTCTAGAGTCTGATATGTCACCAGAGATAGAAGCACCATGATTACAGTTTGAACCTTCAGAGGCTAAAGCACCACGTTCAGAGTTTGATCCTTCATAATCATCAGATTCTGATCCATCAGAATTTGAGACATTCATCTAGTCAATAAATGCTTTCATTAGGGTTATATCTAAGTAGACTTTAAGCTTTATAATCATGCACACTCGAACATATGTTAGTATACCCAGTTGTTCTTTAAGTACTTTTTTACCATCAAAACCCAAGGGATATGAACAAATCTTGTTCCAATAATCTCCCTTTTTTATGATGACAAGCAAATGTATTTAAAAGTAATGGTTGGTCAGTTTAACTAACTTGACAACATCAGAGTCTGAGATTTGTAAGCCCTCCTAAGTATCCAAGTTATTTAAACTTATTTTGATAGTATAAAATATATATGTTCAGATTTAAACATTAAAATAAGTTCAGATGAGGGTTCAGGTATACAAAAGCATTTTAAAAATACTTTTATCATCTTAAACATTCTCATAATTTTCTTCCCCTTTTGTCATCAATAAAAAGTTAACAAATAAACACGTTAGTAGAGAGAAAAAGTGTTGAAGAAAAAAATAATACGAGAAAACCTGGAAAAATGGTTTGACATATACGCATTGATTCCATAAGTTCCAAGATAGTCAAAATTAGATTTTGACGGTCTAGTATAGGAAGAAAACTCAAGAAACAGTTTGACTCAAAAACACCTCTATAAAAGCAGATGTTGAATTAACACCTTGATCACATTTCTCTGGAGGTTTTCGGTATAATAAAAAATGGGAAAGACAATAACATTCATGGTTGACAATAGAGGTTTCACAAAGGAAATACGAAATCTAATGAATAACCAGGCAAGGATGGAGAAACATAAATCTGAGGCATTAACAATGGCTCAGAGATCTAAGGCTATAGAGGATGAAGGCTCGTCTACTGAAGTCTCCAAAAAGGGAAAGACCTTAGAAGCGTATTTTAAAGAGAAGGATTATGATGAAGGTTGGAATACTTATATGGAGACACAAGAAAGTACAGATTATCAAGTCTGTTATTTCCAACTGTAAAAAAATGTAATAGTCTTTAGGTCCAAATAATGTAATGTCCTCTTTTAATTAGAATTGAACTTTTACCACTATTTTAGCCAAGAGTAATCCTTTGCCATATATTCAAAAAGTTTGTGGAATAGGTTATCACTCAATCAGTAATTAAAACTGGAAAGTTTTTAATTAAGACAATAAGAAAATAAAGAAAACATTTCATTTGAAGATAAAGATAAAGATAGAGTACATAGACATCAAAAGAACCTAAAAGAAAAACAACAACAAAGATTAAACATAAGAGCAGGCTCCATCCAAAGAGACCACCATGACTACAAAGGGATGAACAACTTTCAAAGCTTATGGAATCTTCAACTTATCACCCCAGATTTGTGAAGTAACATCAATCATTATTTTCTCAACCCCTCGCTGAGTGAAGAGTTCTGAAAGAACTCTTCCATAAGGAATGTAACAAGACTTCCCCTTGTGAAAGGATATGAGAGACATTTTAAGGTATTCAAACATAACGTGAGAGAGGTTAATCTTCATATCTGAGTTGAGACGAAACAAAAAACCTCTTTCATCAATATCTAGAGAGTTTAGATCTTTGTTCATTGCTAGAAGGTTTGATATCAAAACTTGATACAAGACTGATGTCTTGGAGTTAAGATTAGAAACCTTAGATAGATCATATATATTTTCAAAGATAAGGTGAGTAGGAAGAGAAGATTCCTTAAAGAGCATATCTGGAATAACACTTTCATCCTCCCAATTTATTGCATTGTAAATAAAGGTGGGGTGATGGTGATATGCACATCATATACAACTAAAAGAATGGCATGCTCTAGATTAAGTTCTTGGACAGATAAATTCACCCAGAATTCGTTGATCAGGTTAGGATAAGTAAGACCATAGAGCATAAAAAATAAATCATCCTAACCATTTTGGGAGGCAGTGTTTTAAAGATCAAAGCCATTAGCCATCATTTCTTCAAAATCTACAAGTTCTTTAATGATGACTACCAACTGGTTTTCCATCAAAGGTTATATTTATGGGCCATCTTAGAAGAGGGAGTAACTCAAAATAGAGAAGATGAACAAAATAAAATAAACTGAAAGATGTTTATAAAGATATGGACAGTGATTTGTCAGAAAGGTGCAAGACAATTGTCTTTGCTTTAAGACCACTCAAAGATAATCTTTTAGAGAAACACAACAGTAAAAACAAATAATAAATAAGTAGGAAAACATGAAGTGATGACAGAGAAGAATATTCACAAAAATCAAAGAGGTTTCACATCATTACCCACCAGTTTTTACCCAAAAACTACTATGTAAGATAATTATCAGATATGTAATTGTTGTCTGAAGCAAATAATCCACTCCAGAGTCTCAGAGTCTGAGGTCTTTCAGAATCCACTCTTTATCAGAGGTTATTTACAAAAACTCTGACTGAAGCTACTTCTAATCAAATTTAGACTTTGATACTCTACCCAGAAACAAGCATTATTCTGCAACAAGCACCACATTCAGATTCTTTTTAATAAAATCAAATTTTTCAATAGCTAAGGATTTTGTAAATATGTCATCTCATTGATGATCAATATCAATGAATTGAATATCTATTACACCTTTCTGAATATAATCTCTTATAAAGTGATGTTTTATTTCAATATGCTTGGTTTTGGAGCGTTGGACGGATTCTTTGTTAGACAAATAACAGTCGTATTATCACAAAAGATATGGATATTTTTCCACAAATCTGATAATCCTCTAGATGATATTTCATCCAGAGTAGTTGCGTACAACATTTTACAGCTGAGATGTATTCTGCTTCAGTTGTAATAGAGCAATAGTTTCTTGTCTCTTACTGAAGGTGTGGAAATCACAAGAAATGGGGTGTTTGAATTGAGTTTTAAAAGCAAAGCTTTTTACCAACTCAAAAACACCACACAATACTAAGAACAAAGAGATAAAAACACGCTTGAAACTCAAAGTTACTCCAATCCACCCGCCAAGGTGATTTTGCCTTAGACAATGACTTAATCCACTATAATCAATTGATTACAATAATCACAAAAATACCCTTCTTGATCTTCTCAAGGATCCGACTATACTCTAGTCTCCTTAAGGAAAATCACAAAGAACAACTTTCTTTATCTTCTCAAGGATCCGACTAAAACCTAGTCTCCTCAAGGAAATACAAACAAAATGCTTGAATAAGTTTTTTTTATGTGTTACAAGTTGCTTCTACATAAGTAGATTTTACACAAATAAATTACACACACTCAAAGAAAAGTATGCATAAAGTTGATATCTTTTCTCTAAGAAACAAACTTGTCAAATTGTTGTAGCACTTGCATTTTTCTTCAATTCTTCAGGTCCTACTTATATATCATAAAAAAGAGACCGTTGGAGGGCAAAATGAGGATACCAGGTAGAACGGCTACTTATATATCATAAAAAAGAGTTTGTTGGAGGGCAAAATGAGGATACCAAGTAGAGCGGTTGTCCACTATTGGATTGGTGAAAGGAGTGATATATAGTACAGTCTTTCGCCCATAATTTCAATGACGGGTGTGATGTATAGTACTGTCATTTGCCCATGATATCAGGTATTGAAATGAATATTTGATTTGTACCATGTACTATTTGCTCATGTACCAATTTTGATCTTATCTTTAAATTCATTGGCTTCTGATGAAAGTTGATGAAGCATGAAAAGAAGAAACACACAGTTGGATCAGAAACTTCAAAATCTTCAGTCAGAACCTTGACAGTGTCAGCAGTCTGGCTTGAGATCTTCAGAATCTTCATCTAAGTAACAAAATTTTAGAAGTTTGTCATTCTTCATAAGCTTGATGATCAGAGTCACGTCCAGAAGTAGAAACAGAGAGAATGTTGCAGCAGCAACATAACGTCTCTTCAAAAACTTCTCAAGAGTGAATCAGCACAGAAGTAGAAAGATTATTGCAGCAGTAACTTGACATCTTTCAGAACTTCTCATGATTAACGCAGAAGCGAAATTTGGAACATAATATTCAGAAACTAATGATGTTGCACGTCATATACTCAGAATCAGAATTTGTTGTTAAAGCTACACAATGACAAATCATTAAGGTACCAAAATTATTCTCACACAAATATAACATTGTTACCATCAAAACTCAATGTATAGATGCAGAACCAAATCTTGTTTTAACACTTACTAGCCTGTTATATTAGGTTTTCACCTATGAATTGACAGTTTCCACTAGTGGATTTTCTTTCAATTCTATCTCCAGCATAGTGAGCATCACATAATCTAACTAGCTTATAATATGGGGATTTTTTATAAAGAAATCATGGATTAGTTATTCCTTTTAGATACCTAGAGATTCTCTTAACAACAATTAAGTGAGTTTCTCTAGGATCTGAATGAAACCTTGAACGCAAGCAGACTCTAAACAATATATCATCCATAAAACTATGAGGTAAAGCAATGAATCAATCATACCTTTATATAGCTTCTGATTCGCCTCGGTGCTACTTTCTTCTTTGTTCAGACAGCATGTTGGATGCATTGGAGTTAACATAATCTTGGAGTCCCCAAGATTAAACTTTTTCAGAAGCTCCTTTGTGTACTTAGACTGATGAACATGAGTTCCATTTTTACTTGGATTTATTTGAATTCCTAATAAGAACTTCAATTCATCCATCATACTTGTCTCAAACTTAACATGTATAGTCTCAGAAAATTCTTTGTAAAGAGAGGAATTAGTAGAACCAAATATTATGTCATCAACATAAACTTGGATAATCAAGATTTCCTTATTCAGAGTCTTTCTGAATAATGTAGTGTCAACCTGTCCTTTTTGAAAACATTTTTTAATAGGAAATTGCTCAGTCTCTCAGGCTAAGCTCTTGGAGATTGTTTGAGTCCATAGAGTGATTTCTTGAGTTTATAAACAAAATATGGGTGGACAGATTCCTCAAAATCAGGAGGTTGTTTGACATACACTTCTTCAGAAATGACTCCATTCAAGAAGGCACTCTTGACATCCATTTGATATAAAACAATATCATGGTTAATAGCATAAGAGAGAAGAAGTCGGATTATCTCTAACCTTGTCACAAGAGCAAAGATTTCGGAGAAATCTATACCTTTTTGCTGACTGTAACCTTGAGTTACAAGTTTAGCCTCATTTCTTACCATTTCTCCTTACTCATTCAGCTTGTTTCTGAACACTCATTTTGTTCTAATGATGTTCTTCTGCCATGACCTGGAAACTAGATCCCAAACATCATTTCTCTGGCACTGGTTCAGGTCTTCTTGCATAGCAACAATCCATCCATCATCTGATAAAGCTTCATCCACAGAAGTTGGATATATCAAGGAAATAAATCTTAGCATACAAGTATCATCTTTGAATGTTAATCTAGTTTTCAGGGGATCATCTTTATTTCCAGTGATTAGCTCTTCTGGATGAGAAGCTTTATATTTGAAGGGATTCTTGGGTTGAGTTGGAACTTATGAACCATCTTGGCCTTCTTCAAAATTTGCAGCTTCTGGGTAAGCTTCAGAAGTTGGTTATCTTCTGGTACACCATCCTTTGAGCCCCTAATTTCTTAAAGTTCATCCTCTGGATGATCTTCAGAGACTTGTATATCTGCAACACTTTCAAAAAATAGTTTGTTGGAAGGGTTTACTATATCTTCTTTCAAAAATAGTTTGTTGTGAGGGTGTGTAATTTTTTCGTCCAAAAATTGTAGTTGAGAGAGGGTTTGCAATTTTTCCGTCCAAAAGTTGTAACTGAGTGAGGGTTTACAATTTTTCCGTTCAAAAATTGTAATTGAGAAAGAGTTTGCAATTTTTCCATTCAAAAATTACAATTTGGAGCGTTTGTAATTTTCTCCTTGAAATTGCAATTTAATGAAGAGTTTGTAATTTTATTTTGTAAATATTTGAAGTTGAACAATGAATTTGTGAGTTCTGTTTTTGAATTTATTTATTTTGCTCTTTTTTCTTTTTATGGGTAAGCTTCCGCGTGCGTATAAATTTATTTATTTTTTCGTTTTTTTTTTAACAATTAGTATCGGAGCTAAGGTTTTGATCAAGGAAGGAAGGAATAGTTTGTTAAAAGGGTTTGTAATTTTTCGTTCAAAAATTGTAATTGAGAGAGGGTTTATAATTTTTTCGTTTAGAAATTGCAATTTGAAAAGTTTATAATTTTCCGATCCAAAAATTATAATCGAGAAAGAATTCACAATTTTTTCATTCAAAAATTATAATTGAGAGAGGATTTACAATTTTGGGGGTTTGCAATTTTCTCCTTAAAATTATAATTTAATGAAAGAGTTTGTAATTTTGTTTTGTAAATATTTGAAATTGAATAATGAGTTTTATTTTAAAAAATATTTTTTGCTCTTTTTTTCTTTTTGTGAGTATACTAACGCGTGCGTATAAATTTTTTTTTCTCAACAAATTTGAAAGAAGTTCATAAACAAAAAATATGTAAAAAATTAGAGTGATCTATAACAATTTCAAGTTATTTAGTAATGCTTAATTTTTTTGTCCATTAATTACGAGTTTGGTTGTTGCAGTTAGATTTTTTCTTTATACTGAATGATTAATTTTGACATCAAATAACATAAATTATGTAATTGAAGATCAAAATATAGTTAAAATTACAATTTTTTTAAAAAAAAATATTTTTTATAAAAGACTATTTTAAATAAATTCAAAATTAAGAGATTTTTTAAAATTTTGATATCTAACAAAAATTCTAATAAAATGATGAAATATCTAATATAATCTTTTAAAAATAAATATTCAAACTAAATTTTCATTCAAAAAATTTATGAAAATTTTGTGTAAATTATTTTTACACAAAATTATATTACAATATAAAAAATATTTAAAAAAAAACAAAACAAACGGCATTCGTGTAACTTTATGTTCATTTTATTTGTTGTCCGGCATTAAGAATTCTTATTGCTTTGCCTTTGATTGGTTTGACTCATGCCATTTTCTTCAACTAATACTAAAATTTGTCTTAGAACATGTAGTATGTATAGACATGAAGGAATTAAGTATTGTGTTTTTCTTTGCCTTCTTGTTGATTAGTAATTAATATACATGTAAACTAAAATTAAGCTATAAAATGCAGCAATATATGGTTTTGTGTGGTGTCATATGAACTGAATTCATTCAGACAAAATTGAATCTAATGAAATTGCTACCTATTTCTGAAGCAGTCGAAGTGGACCAAAGGGTATGAAGGGTGAACTAAAAGATGCTACCCTAATCAATTATAATTGTAGAGCATCAAATACATTACTTCAATTTGATGATGTTGATGAGATGATATCATCCACCATGGCTATGGCTGATAAGTCGAAGGCTAAAATAGTAAAATAATAAGATATATGATTTTCCACGTCCGTTCAATTTTGAAAGGGGGAGTTGTTAAAAGTTGAATTCAGAAGAAATAGAAATATACTAATAATAAATAGGAAAAAGCGAAAGCAAAGAAATAGCATAACTAAATTTAATCCATTCCTGTGATCTTTATCTAATCTATCTATCTATATCCTTTTCTTTCACCCCAAAATCACTCTCCGCAAGGAACAAAACACAACAATACATGGAGAAAATGGAGGATGAATCTCCCAGGAATAGAGTCAAATTCCTTTGCAGTTATGGCGGAAAGGTTCTTCCTAGGCCCTCCGATGGAGTCCTTAAGTATGTAGGCGGCGAGACTCGCGTCATTTGTATTCCCCGCGACGCCACTTTCGCAGGTATGTATATTCCATTCTATTACAATGACAAAAGAAATTTGTGATTATAATGATAATGTAGTAATGTATGTAATCAGATATGATGAAGAAGGTGAGTGGCGTGGTTGATGGCGAGGTGGTGTTGAAGTACCAGGTGATTCCTGAAGAACTTGATACATTGGTGTCTGTTAGAACAGAAGATGACTTGAAGCACATGATTACGGAACTTGATCGGCACGAGAGTAGTGGATCATCATTGCTTCGCACATTTCTGTTTCCTTTGAAGCCATTGATAGTTGACAACCAGAGTCAGATGCAAATGCAACAAGCAGCACCACATTCACTTCCTGTTGAACCATATTTCTTAGAACAGCGTTACCTTGATGCCATCAACGGAATCATACGCCCAAGCCCCGGCTCTAAATATGCGGCTTGCTCTACGTGTTCTTCGCCAAAATCAACCTCTCCAGATGGATGTACTAGCGGGGAATCACCGTTCCACTACCAAGGTATGCAGCAGTTACAGAAGGGTATGGTTTCAATGCAGAGAGTGAGAAGCTCTCCAAGTTTATCCAGCCTTACAAACAGCTACAATAATACACAACAGTTACAGCAGCAGCAGCAGCAACCGCATAATCACGGTATTAGTAGAAGTAGGAGTAGTCATTATCAATACCAGCAACTCTCTCTTGTTGGTGGACTTAGACCAATACATGAAGTAGGGATTGGAATGGGAATGGGAATGGGAAGGATATCTCCATCTCAGATGAGTATGAATATGATGACAGATAATATGAGTAGTAGCAGTAGTAGGGGTATGAATTACTATTACTCTAATGCAAACAGACCCCATAAAGGTTATGCATACCATGATGATTCAGTTGGTCATGTTATTCCATCAGTCCCCCGGAGTCCCAGAACGTATTTAGGTGAATGACTATCACTTCATTCCTCTCCTCTTATTTAGGTGAATGACTATCACTTCATTCCTCTCCTCCTCTTTCCTCAACTACATTCTTTCATCCATTTGTATATATGTACATTAGAACCGAACTGTTGTAAATCAGTAATTGTAGTTTTTCGTTTTATTTGGTTCCATTCTAAGGAACTAACAAATTCATAGATTAGATTGTCTACTTCGGATACTATTATTATTATTGGGTTCAAGTATCTGCTGCTTACGTTGCTATCTAAGAGGATCTTGCATTTCTGATTAACATGCAAACGATCATTCCTTTTTTAGGAAGCAAAGTAGTAGTGTCATTTCTTCTAATAGGTTCAGGCAAATTTATCTTATTTTTCTTATATCAAATTACAACATTTTCGGCCTGTAAACTCCATCCACAATACATGTAATTCAGACAAAATTTCCAAAAGATACAGAAACGTGTGCGTCAATGAGCACCTATAATAAACAAATAAAGTCTAATTATATTAAGAGAAGATCCGCTCGCACTCAATTGACAAAAATCCCTAAGAATTTAGCACAGGAGAAGCATAAAATAAAAATAATCCCTATTCAATAATCTCTATTAACTCATTTAGAGTCTGTAAAATCAGCATCAATCACATCTCCTTCAGGTCCCTCCTTGCCTGACGATTCTGAGGGGCCAGACTCACTACCTGGTGGTGTAGGTCCTGCTTGTCCTGCAGCTCCAGGTTGGTTATATAGAGACTGACCAAGCTGCATAACTTCCTGGTTGAGGGCAGCCAAGGCATCTTTAATAGTTTGAGTCGAACCACCGGTAATAGCTTCTTTAAGTTCTCCCAGTTTAGCTTCCACCTTCTCTTTAACAGGGGCGGGAACTTTCTCTCCTAGCTCTTTCAATTGCTTCTCAGTCTGGTAGACAACAGAGTCTGCCTGGTTCTTGGTGTCAATTGCTTCCCTCTTTTCTTTGTCCTCTTTTGAAAATCTCTCTGCCTCGCTCACCATTCTCTCAACCTGCAAATCATTCAAGAGATAAGCATCAGAACTGTTTCCCGTTATAATCATATAAGGAGGAGTCATTCACAAAATCATCCTGTAATGGTAATAGAAGATACCTCATCACCAGGCAAAGTGCTGGCACCAGTAATGGTAATATCTTGTTTCTTTCCTGTGCCCTTGTCTATGGCAGCAACCGATAGAATACCATTTGCATCAATGTCAAATTTCACCTCGATTTGAGGAACCCCACGAGGAGCGGGAGGGATACCGTCTAAACGGAAGCTACCAAGAGATTTATTGTCCCTAACAAATTCTCTCTCGCCTTGAAGGACATTGATTTCTACACTTGTCTGCCCATCAGCAGCAGTAGAGAAAACCTCTGATTTTGAAGTGGGAAGGGTAGTGTTTCTTGGAATAATCTTGGTCATCACACCACCAAGAGTTTCCAACCCCAATGACAGTGGAGAAACATCCAACAGCACAATGTCACTAACATCTCCAGCCAAAACACCAGCCTAAAATCAACCGAAATTAAACATGAGGATGGTGATAATAATAATAATCAACAATTAAAACATAGTATCCAAACAATTTTTTAATGGCACTCCAATCAAACAAACATTCTTTCCTGCTTAACTACAGCTTAATATAAATTGGAAAAACTGCATCATTGGACTGTGAGAAAGGCTAGCCCTACCTGAACAGCAGCTCCAAGGGCAACCACCTCATCTGGATTAACAGTGACATTTGGATCCTTCCCAATCAGCTTCTTTACAAGCTCCTGAACAGCAGGAATACGTGTTGATCCACCAACAAGAATCACCTCATCAATATCCTTAATTGAAAGCTTTGCATCCCTCAAGGAATTTTCCACTGGTGTCCTAAGTCTGAAACACAATTCATACAAATATTAATATATATGAATAGTTTAAGCTAGAATATCTGTATGAAACAAACAAGCTCGGGGACAGGGTATTTTAAATTGGAGGGTGAAAATGGATTCAGTAAATTATTTTTACCTGTCAAGGAGATCTGAACACAGCTCTTCGAATTTAGCTCTTGTAAGAGTGGTCTCAATATGTTTGGGGCCATCTGCTGTGGCAGTTATGAATGGCAAACTGAAAACACAAATATTAATTAGCTTAGTAATTTGCACAAGGATTACTAAGCACACTCGGAAACTACAAAAATTGGGTGCAAATTGCTCCATGACAAAGCAAATACCTGATG
This sequence comes from Lathyrus oleraceus, assembly GCF_024323335.1. NCBI lineage: Eukaryota > Viridiplantae > Streptophyta > Magnoliopsida > Fabales > Fabaceae > Lathyrus > Lathyrus oleraceus. Next base: position 462,581,032 of record NC_066579.1, read on the forward strand.
TTTGTTTGAGACAATGATGAAAGCTCCATTTTTGCCTTCTCAGCTGTCTCAGTAAGACGTTGAAGAGCTTGTTTGTCTTTCAAAAGGTCTATACCTTCATCTCTCTTGAAGTCACCAGCCAGCCAATCAACAACTCTCTATAATAAAACCAACAGATGAAAATAAGAACACTCAACTAATGTGTATCACCACATTAACCAACTTATAATAATTAACAATACAAAGTAAGGAAGAACAAGTCCAACCTTATCAAAATCATCACCACCCAAGTGTGTGTCACCAGAAGTAGACAGCACCTCAAAGACTCCGTCACCAACCTCGAGCACTGAAACAAAATCAAATACCAATAAGCATACATGTCTCAAACCCTATCAAATCAAAAACTGCAAAGAAAGGCTTCCAATACCTGAGACATCAAAAGTACCACCTCCAAGGTCAAATACCAAAATAGTTTCATTGTTTTTCCTTTCAAAACCATAAGCCAAGGATGCGGCAGTTGGTTCATTGATGATTCTAAGAACTTCAAGACCAGCTATTCTTCCAGCATCCTTTGTAGCAGTCCTTTGTGAATCATTGAAGTAAGCAGGCACAGTAACCACAGCCTTGGTTACTTTATCATTCAAAAATTTTGAAGCATCATCAACAAGCTTCCTTAAAACCTATATAAACATTTCAAATATCATCAAATAAATACATATAACATAACTAACCTAAGAACAAACAAAGCAAGTAATCGTATAACATAACATACGAAGAACAATTCATGGAAAAACAGAAATGAAAAGTACCTGAGCAGAAATTTCTTCAGCTGCAAAAGATTTACCGATAGCAGGACAATCGAGTTTAACGTTGCCGTTATCGTCTCTGATAACTCTGTAAGAGACCTGCTTTGACTCTTCGTCAACCTCAGACATCTTCCGTCCAATAAACCTCTTGACGGAGAAAAACGTGTTCTCGGGATTCACAACCGCCTGCCGCTTGGCAATTTGACCGACCAACCTATCACCGTTCTTGGTGTACGCCACCACAGATGGCGTGGTTCTCTGACCTTCAGCGTTGGTAATTATAGTAGGTTTTCCACCTTCCATGGCGGCGACGGCGGAATTGGTGGTTCCCAAATCGATACCAACGACTTTCTCACTGACAACTCTCAAAGTGAAACCCTTCTTAAAGGTTTTGCTACTTAATTTAGGGAATGCGGCGCGGGTGAAGGGAGAGTGGTTGGAATTGAGTCGCTGACCGAAGAAAAGGGTTTTGGAATTACCGGAAATGGAAGAGGGTTTTTTGAGGGAAGAGAAAGAAGCGGTTCCGAGACCGTGTATTTGAGCAGAAGAAGCCATGAGTGAAGAGTGAAGAGTGAAGAGATAAGATGAAACCCTAACCCTAATTTGGAGGATAGAAAGACAAGTAGAAAGTAGAGTGGATGAGGGTAAGAAGAGAGAAACTAGTAGGTAACGAAAAATGAAGGAAGAAATGGGTTTATGAAAGTGGGGAAGGATGAGGGTTGGTTTATAATGTTATATGTGGTTACACGTATTCTAGAATCATCTCATGCTTTCTGGTTCATTTCTAACCCTTAGATTAAATTATAATCCATGGCCCTTCTTTGGTGGCATAATCTAGACTGCAATTTGTTTCTTGTTCCATCACACAATATTATTTATGTCAAAAGAATTCACTCTTTTTGTAGCCAAAATATTATTATTAATAATAATAAACTTATTTAATATTTTTTATATTTATTAGTAGTAGTACTAGTATATAACACCTTTTAAATTTTTGGGTTGAAGTGATAGCGTTTGACGAATATCATAAAATAGGACGAAAATGTTTCTCGATCTGATATGTTCTTATTAGTTAGAGTCATTTAGGTCAGTCGAACACCTTCAATGCGCATTCAGAGAAATTTCAAATGTGGCATTCATCTGCGCTAGAATGGTCTAGACAACAATAAATTGTCTTTGGGTTTGAGGTTTTTTAGAACATCAGTGGTTACTCCTAAAGGTTCATAAAGTGATCTTATAGTTAATTGGCTAAGGTAAATGTTGTGGCCTTCGTGTAGTTGACTGGATAAGGTTAGATATCTCTTTACTACCTTCAAATACTAGCAACAAAATATGCATCTCGACAGTCACATAGCGAGGAAGACAACGTGTTCTTCGTCAGAGACTTCAGGATTGTCAGTAACATGATAATCCTTAATATATTTGTCAAAACTAGCACGGTTCGTGTCGAAGCTTATGGTGTTTTCCTCTCTCTCTCAATAGGATCAAAATTGTTGTTAGTTGGACGAAGACCCGTAATGGTTGTTATATCAAAAAGGGTGGGTGTTACCATTCCACATGGAAGTTGGAAGGTGTTGGTAATACTTTCCCAAAAGTACAAAGAGGCGACCATCATGTTTTGGCAATAAGATGGACAAGTTCTCGACAATTGAATTAAGTCGAAAATACCTTTCAACTTCCAGATTTCACTCATTTTTGCCTCAATATTGTTCAGACATGGGATGTAATCCTCATTCTTTTTAGTGGGAGACGCTGAATAGAAAACATGTAAGGTGACAGTCATATATTCTATGTTTAAAGGTTCCTTAATACTAACCATGGGTTTAGTCCTATGATAAGAAGGGGGAAATCCCTAATCTTTGTAAGATCTACAGAAGGATCAGACATTTGACCCATAAGTGCATGGGTTTTTCCAAAAATGGAGTAAGGAATGATTACCTGGGATTTGTAGATTCAAAGTTTCTCTTCGTAGTTAGGAGGCTGTGGTACTCACTATTGATTTCCAATGCAAGTGGAAAATGGGAGCATGCGAGTTAACTGAAGGGATTCTTTGGTTGCTTTGGTGTTCTTCGTTTTAGAAGCCATTGTTATAAACATGGATTTGATTGTTTGAAGAAAAATAAATTTTAAAGATGAAGTTTCGGATAGCAATGGGTGGAAAAAGAGAATAAGTGTGAAAAAGGAGGTATTTATATTGTAAGAATAAAAAACCCTTTAGTTTTTGCTTGACAAATAACATAAACTTTATTGACACGTGCCACCATTTTAAAGGCAAAATTGAAACGATTTTTGTACACCTATCCATGACACCCTACGAAGACGGAACCATGATGGGGAGTTATGGGTTAGTGGGAAATCACATGTTTTCGAGGTGACGATTGATGGAAAGGTCATGATGTCCATGACGCCAGTCTACTGGTTGAAATAGTGTTTGAGAAAGTAAAAAACACTCATATCTCCTTTTCGTCGAAATAAGCCTTTTTATGGGGCAATTTGTTAGCTGGGGTTTTTGACAAGAGAAAAAATCTTAGTACAGTTAGAAAACTTGGAGCAAGTTAAGGTTATTTAGATGTTTATCGAAATGTTATGGTGCAACAATCAAAGTTTCAAGAGGAGAGGTGCAAATGAGACTTTGGATTTTTCAAGAAAATAAACATTTCTTCTAACATTTCGTCGACATGAAGATTTGGGTTTTCGACTGTGTCGAATAGAAATTACTTGGGTGCGAAGAAGTATTTTGTTCAAGTAAATAACTACTTATTAGTCTTATCCCGAGGAACACGTGGAGAACATTCAGAAGCGAGGTGTATGCAAGGATCTATGTGGTGAAGGGTGGAGAAATGAACGTCAGAAAATAGTTATTTTACACTTGTATAAATAGGGACTCTAGTGTTAGAATTTGGGGTGTTCATTTGATTTTACTACAAAATCTCACAAATACTCAAAGTATCAGTGTCAGAAAGAAACAAGTTCATTAAGAAAACTTATAAATCTTGAAACACCATTTTCATTCAAATGCAAAGTATTTTATTCCAGTTTATGATCTCTGCCAATTTGCCTTCATTCCTTTTTTTAATTGCATTTTTACTTTACATTTACTTTACAAACTTTTACCTTTTCTACATTGTCGAAATCACTACTTTTCTCAACTATTTTGACTAAGTCGAAATCTTTGACATTTTTACGCAAAACAATAAACAAGAGGCTTTAGCATTATGTCCTATGATTCCCTAGTTGATCCTGCAAGTAATCTTTAATAAGAGACTAGCAGTTGTTTACCAAATATCCCAATAAACATCCCTAAAGAGCTTTTTAGATCATCCTTGGGGCAAGTTCCTAAAGTAGAGCTTCGGGCAAGTCCTTCAAGCGTCATAGACAAACGCACGTTCAACATTAAATGTAACTAATGATTAACTTGTCTTGAGAATCCAAATCGATCCGGATTCCCTGCACGAGGCAAAAACGTAGGGAATCTTCCAGCAAGTGATAATGTTCCTAGTGAGAGGTTACTCATTACCTATTAGGTATAATTTACTTCTTCAAACTTACACTTGAATCCTCACCAAGCTTAGAGTGAAATTGCCTTCAAACCTACCCAAGATCAACCTCCTTAACTTCTTATGCGGGTATAAGCTTTTACTCTTTGAATTCTCATTTTCTATTAAGGGAAATCATTAAGAATTTATATGATAGTGGTAAGAGGATGAGATTTACAATAATAGAACATGCACATAAATGTATTTGTGTTACCTGAAGAATGTTGAGCAAACAAATGAGTCAATCGACTATAAGCTTTTATAAATATGCGTGTCTGGGAGTTACGAGAGCATTAGTAGTTCTACAAGTGATATTGACACTTTTTCTTCCTATTTTTTACCAGGAAATCCCAAGAAACTAATTAAGCTCAACAATATACTTATAAGGAGAGGGGTGCCTTATTTCAGAGTCATATCACCCTCTTCGGCTCTGGCGACGAGGACAACGTTATTCTGAAAGCACATTTTGAGGAGGGGTTAGTCGACATAGTCGCCCGCCCAGACTCACCCAATCCTTTTTTCTATCTGCACATTCTCGTCGTCCAAGATTTGGGGTTTTGGTTTCCTTTACCTTGTTCAGAGCATAGGTTTTGGCAATTGCAAACACCGTTCCCTTCTAGATTATGTCAAACAACTAAAGGTTTATTAAGGCTTTCAAGATCATATGTGTTGTGGTACAAAAAATACCCTAGCGCATTGCACACTTGAAATACAACAAAGTCACCACTGAATTTTATTTATTCTAAGAGAAAGGGAAAATATCAATAAAATCCAAAAGGAAGAGAAAGGGGTAAGAAATTTGGTTATGCAAAGGGAATGTATTAGCATCCCTCGTATTCGTTATACTCAATGTGGACCATTTTGATTATTCTTTGTGCATATGGATGTTATTATCTAAAGGTTACTTGTGATTGATTTTAATTAAGGGGAAAATAAGTTTTTAATTAATGTTCTCGCCAAGATTTTGAAATCATGTGCATACGTATTCTCATGGTGCAATGAGAAAATCAGAGCTCTCTAGTTTGTGGGGTAGAAAATAAGTATTTGTTGGTTGATTTTATGGAACGATGTTATAATCGTATCCTAGAAGTATTTTGATGTTAGTTGTTTGATCCTAGTTCAGATGCTCTAAGTTGTTAGTTTGACTATTAAGGAGTAGATTATAACAGTTCTTTTATGAAAAAAATTATTGTTTGGCTTGAACCAATGACAAAGAATTGTAAAGGTGGTGTTTAAACCAGAAAACAGAAAATTCTACAGATGGTGTCTGAACCAAGGACAAAGAACTGTAAATGTGGTGTTTGAACAAAGGACAATAAATTGTAAATGTTTGCCTAAATCAGAGATTAACAAGGCAAATGAGAAAAGGAATAAGAATTTTCCTAAACCAGGGGATTAACAAGGAAAACGGGAAAAAGAAAGAGAGTTTGTCCAAACAAGGGGATTAATAAGGCAAAGGGGAAAATAAAGAGTACAAGTGTCAAAACCAAGAGACGTTGTATCGGAACCAAGAGAGAATGATTATGGAACACTTTTGATATTGGTTGTGATTTATTTTAGTCTGAAGACGAATATTCAGATAGGGAGCTCTATAACAGTGTCTGAATCATTGAGGGAGAGAGAGCATATACCCTCCTCATTTTTCTTACTTTTATTATGAAAATATGCCCTGATTTGAATTGCACTAAAGTCTATGAATGGGGATGAATACTTTGAACAACTGGGTCATGCATCATGTATCCAAATATATTAAGAACGAGGATATGAATACACTCTCTCATTCTTCGTTTCTTAAGGCTCGTGGCATACAATTCACATCGTATTTTTTAGGTATTTCATGGTTTATTGAGAAAAAAAGCTTTTACTTTTAAATGGATAAAGAAAAAGACAAAGGTTAAAATGAATGGGACATGGTACCAAAAATGGAGAATAAAACATAATATTGTCATGCATTAATTATCCTATCTTTTTAGGGTTTTGATCATGAGGGATTTGCATTTGACCCAAGGAATCACACTTAGTACAATTCCTAGTGTCAATCTAATTTAAATTAAGTGATTAAGGGGCTTTTAACCACCTAATTGAATAAGCTCTTAAGGGATCATGTAATTGTCTACCCATTTTCTAGTGTCTAACATGATCAATATCCTAAGGTCATTAACTTAGTTAATTGACCAAAAATGTATTTAATTAATTAATTAAATCAGTAAAGGGGCATGCAAGAAAATCAGGTCAATCTAATAATCCAAGCTCATCATAACTTTTGTGGATTTTGAAGCAAAGAAATTAAGATCAATATCACAAAAACCCTAATTTCTAACCTAATTCTAATTAAGAAATTTCATCCTAAAACTAATTATACAAATCTTAATAATGCTTAGGGTACTAATTTAATGTTAAAAAAAAGGGAATTCTAAAGAAAATAATAAATAAAATTCAGTGGCAACAATGTTGTATTTCAAGCGTGCGATAGACTCAGATATTTTTCACGCTACGATAGCTCACGACTCTGTTGGGGATTCATTAAGCAAGTCAAGCCAAATTTTGTTTGTTTTCTTTGCATGTTTGTGTGTATATCTTTATTTCTTTACTTGATTTGTTTTATTTCATCTTTATTGCTTTTATATATTCATTATATTTTGGATATTTGTTATATTCTCTATTGAGGATTGGGTTTCATGATGCTCCTTGAGAGAAAAGCTCCATACCCAAGCTTGAGTATACACGCATGATAGAATCGTGGATAGCCATTTTGACTTGTGTTTCGTGCGTTGGTTTGACACGAGACCCACACCCAAACTAGATTCACTTGGAAGTACCACTATCCTGAAAGCATTTGTTACAGCAAGGTATTTTCATTTGAATATGTGACCCTGAGAGGCCTTTTCAGGGACCACCATTTTAAAGACTAGAACCTACATGTTATAGGGATATAGGATTTTTGCAGGAAACCTAAAGTTCTACCTACCTTGAGAATCATATGCAGTTTATCTAGAATATGTCGAAACTTTGAACCTATGATGTTGCATATTATTACATCATATCATCGTGAAAAACTAATTTAGCATATGGATACCATTTTTAGGTGTCATACCCCAATTTTATTTGGGCATTTTAAAACTATCATGCATCCGACTTTATCTTTACTTTGCATCACTTGCGTAGCATAACATGTCTTTCACCATGCATAATGCCTAAAATGTTGACTAGAATAAATTTTCGGATCTACAGACAGACCGGTTGAATTGTTTATCAAATATACATAAAATTAGCGGGTAAAAAAACTTAATGATCGGGTCTGCAAACGTCAGTTTTATTAATTTATGTTTTGCATAGTTTAACCTGACGTGCTCATTTTATTTTTCTGACTACTTTTTCAATTGCATTTTGACCTGCCCGAGTCTATTTTATCGGTCATTTTTTATTTCAAAATTTGATCAAAACCTATATATTTATAAGAAGTTTATTTCACACTGATTTTTTTAGTGCATTTATTTTAATTTTTCCAACACTTTTGTGCTCAATTTTTATTCATATTCAGTCATTTTATTTTTATTCTTTTGTCAATTTGTTTAGAATAATTAAATTGATTTTTCTACCATTTCATTTTACTTTTACCATATTTATTTAAATATGTGTGAATTTTAGTTATTTTAATTAATTTAATCTCATTTAAATTAATTAAAGCTTCTAAAAAGGGAAAATTTAGCATTTTAAATAATGTGTGCTTGTTTGGTTTAATATAGATCATTGATTCAAATTAATCAAAGGCACATGTTTAGAACCTTGTTTATTTCCATCATCCAATCAAAATTAGAAATAATATTAATTTTAATAACAAAGAAAATCAGAATAAGAAAATATTTCCTCTTATCCAATGACTAAGGGACATGTGTCCCAATAGAAAGAGGAAGCAAAAAAAATGGTTATGCTGGCAAAGGAGATCCAAACGCATCCCATCCTCTCACAAATTCTTCTCCATGTGACCTCTCTCAAAGATTGAAATTTTGGGACCACTCACACCCTGGCAACAAAATTATTAGCTCTCACTCACCTTACTTTTTGAAGAAAAAACCCAGATACTCTCTTTAAATAAAGGAAATGCAAGATAAAAAGGGAAGAAATATAAGAATTATCTTTCTCTTATTTTAAGTCACCACCAACTCGCACCCTCATTTTCCCATCTCAAATCACCATCAACCATTCAAGTCATCACTCATCTTAGCTCCTCAATAATACTGTCCTTCTCTCTGCTTCATCAAACATCAAAACTCCTCACTACTATAACCTTTTGCCTCCTCCAAATTCATTAACCGTCCAATATATGAATCTCACCATCATAATATCCCTTCACTTCCGGTGATAACTCCAATCCAGAGAACCTCGCTCAACTACACGAACACCATTTACCATTGATTTGCAACCTCCCCTCCATTACTCCCTCACCCACTGAATATCACATCCGCGTGCAACCTCTTCATCATAACCACCATTTCACAACATACCCGCCTCACAATTATAATGAACAACCAAAATTGAACTGCTTTGTTTTTCCCTCATACTTCTAAACCTTCTTAGCCATTACAAATCGATTCATCACTCTTATTCATCTTCTTATTTTCTCCACCATTGTGTTTTTGACACCACTTTCATTGTTTCTCTTTCACCAGATACTCATCATCATCAATGAAAAACCTCCAAATCTAACCTTCAAAACCTTTGAGGATCCATATACAAAACCACCTGAAACTAACACACTCACATACAAACAGGTCTGCCAACAACCAGAGCCTCATACTTAGCAACTATTTTGACAACAATGTTTTTCGACGACCACCGTGCTAGGTTCATTGCACTCTTGTTAATGTAATTTTGGTATTGTGTGATTTGAAGGTTCATATTCGCTTCCACTTTTATGAATCGGTCTACTCATTGTTGTTCCATTTAGAGTATTATCGTTGTTTCGAATTAAGGTTATATTAATTTCAGTCATGCATTACTCTGTTCGAATTTGACAAATTTCAACATTCAAGTCGGAGTCAGTAACATTTGAGTTTTATGTTGATTACTGTGTTTTAACGTGTGATTTGATTTCAATTCGATTTCATTGTCTGTTTCATTTTTTGTTATTTGATTGATGCTACTGTAATGAGTTTGATTTGTTAAGTATCATATATGTTGTTGTTGTTGCTTGATTTATTTTGGTTCGTTTTGTTTTGGATGAGCAAATCCACTAAAATCTTGTGGTTTTCATCTCTATCATAAGCTTGGAATTGACGAGAGTAGCTTAAAACATTCAGTTGCACTTGTTTTTCTTTTTTGGCATTGGAAGATCCAAGTTATTTATTTTATAAAACTTCATCTAGTGGTAGCAGCTTCCACAATGTGGATAATACGTTTCTTTTAAGATGAGTTTGTTGATGCAAAAAGCTTGGAAAGATTAAAGAAAGACATGAAGTTTGGATATGTTGGTTCATCTTATTGAGTTATGACAACAGTAAGTATTCAACATGGCGGTAGTTTTATGAATCGATTTCTCCATTATATTTGTTGAGAATGTATCAAGTGTGAGTAGTAGGGATAATAGTCCCACATTGATTGGTAATATGGAGACTTGAGCATTTATAAGTGAGAGAACCCACTCACCTATCACCTTAAGGTTTTTGGTGAATATATGGCGTGTCTCTCACAAAGGTGTTGCTCTAAAAGAAGAAGCCTCACAATATTCAATGCTCCCTAGTGAAAAAACTCCCCCAACAAATGGTATCATGAGCCTTTGGTTAGATACTTGTATCGTAAGTCAACAACGCCAGTGTGGTGAATAAGAAACGTTTTGTTGAAGAGTGTTAAGGACGCTAGTATGGTGAATAAGAAACGTTCAGTGTGGTACAAGAGAAGTAAGTAGAGCTTTCACTTGAGGGGGAGCATTGTGGATTCACACTTGAGAGGGAGTGTTGAGAATGTATCAAGTGTTGAGAATGTATCAAGTGTGAGTAGTATAGATAATAGTCCCATATTGGTTGGTAATATGGAGACTTGAGCATTTATAAGTAAGAAAACCCACTCACCTATCACCTTAAGATTTTGGGTGAATATGTGGTGTGTCTCTAACAAAGGTGTTGCTCTAAAAGAAGCCTCACAATATTCAATGCTCCCTAGTGAAAAAACTCCCCCAAAAATATTGTGATGTGTTGCATGGATGTTTGATTTCAATTTGAATTTGTTGTGATATTCCTGGATTTTTTTGTGTGGACAGTGTACATAATTTGTATTGCTGAATATAATGTTGAGTTGCTGCATTTCTATTGTGTTGGTAACGTTACATTATTATTTTCCATAACTCAACAACAAATCGATTATGATGATAATTCTGTCGATTTTGTTTATGTTGTGTTTCAAGTGCAAGTATTGATGGTTGTTTGTTTGTTTTGGATACATTGCTTTCATTATAATATTATTGTTTTAATTATGTAAATAATCGAGATATAATATCGGGTTGCTGCTGCTTTAATTCGTTGCAATTTAAATTGGATTTTTAATCTTCGGATTCGACAATTTTATATCGTTATGCCGCTGAATTTTCATTTGATATTAATATGATTTTGACGTGTTTCAGTTCCTTACACACGACACTTCGATTCTGTTGTCGCTATGTACAAACCGACTTTGAACACATTGTGGTTAATTCACTTCAATCATCTTTAATTAAATTAATTAGTTAATTTTTTATATTTAATTTTAATTACCTTGAATGTTTGATTTAATCAAATAATTTTAATAATTAATTTTGATTATATTAATTAAGTGGTGTAATTAAATTTTAATCAATTGATTTTGATAATTAAAAATTGATCGACTTATGTCACCATCATATCAAAAATTGTCGATATCATTTCAAAAACCATCAATTCGATTTCATTATTACATCTACTTCAAACCATTTTCATAACCTAAACCAAGCCATGTTCTATAATGCGGAATATTGGCCCAACGCTAAGTATTATTTTCAAACTTGATTAAATCGATTTGATACAATTCAATTCCCTTTCTGATCAAAACACAGCCCTAAAACCCTTTCTTTAAAACACAAAAGAAGGAGGTTCTTGGGGTCTCACATTCCTTGAATCTTCGAATGAATGCTCTCGAGGCATACGTCTCGAGTTAGCTCTCCATTCACTCTTTCATTTCTAAAACACATAATAACTTGGACTAAAAGAGGGATCATTGGAGTTTAGAATTCTGGTGGAATCTTTGAACAATCTTTTGAATGTGCATTGTCCATTAAAAATTTAATTAATACATTGAATGCAAAAGGTATAATTGGAGTCTAGCATTTCGGTAATACCCCGAATAATTGGTCGCGAGGCCCACGTCTCGTTCTTATCAAATATTCGTCTTTCGCCTTTAAAAAACACATAAAACATCAAACTTACTTTCTCACCCCCGTGCGATTGAAAACCCTTCACAAGAGTACATTTTTCAAATCCTTTCTAACGTGTATAAACAATCGCTTAAGCCTCCATCGCGAGCAAGAAACCCATGTTTTACCGTTAAAATGCGATCTAGACATGTGTTCAAATTCAATACACCTTTAATAAATCAAACCCTTTTTCAGAAACATACATTGTTTAGTCCTTTCTAACATGTATACAACAAACACTAAGTCTCCCTTCGTGAGAAAACCAGTTAATGTTTAACCGTTAGAACGCGACCTAAACATTCGTCCATTAAAATCAATCAACCAACACTCTTGGCTATGAAGAACTACGTAGCTTTGAGTTCTCCATCTCACCTGGAGATACGTAGGAGCAATACTCAACGTCTCGTCAAGCACTATAATATAAAACACCAAAAGTATCTTTTGTCTTACCCAGAACTATGTCGCTTTGGATTCCCCATTGTACCCGAGAATACGTAGGAGCGAGACTCGCAATATTGTCAAGCACCCTAATAAAAACCTTTTTGTGACCCATTTCATTTTACTTTAGTACTTTTTATCATTTGAAGAAAATAATTAACATAAGACAACATTCAATCGCAAGTTTGACTGAAAGGTTCCCGTTGAGTACAACAGACGTGATGGGTGCTAATACATTCCTCTTGCGTAATCAACTCCCGAACCCTGAATTTGATTGCAATGATCATTCTCTTTTTTTAAAGGTTTTATAGATATTTTCCCTTTCATTCACTGAAATAAATAAAGTTCGGTGGCGACTCTGTTCGAATCATTTTTTCTGCGACCATCGCAAAGGATTGTATTTTTTGAGATGTGACACTAGGGAATCCAAAAGTATTAGTCTTTGTTGAGCATTCAAAATAAGATGAGTACTGGTAGAAAGAGTACCTACAGTTACAAGTTCGTATTTTGGCATGTGCATGACTTTTGGTCTTATCTTCTGTCTTTATTTTCATTGCTTTACGATTACTCATAAAAATAGACAAAATCTCAGGATTCCCTGGAAACTAAAAATAACCTTTTTGCATCCATACATTCATACACGCATGCATCTCATTCTAAAACCAATATTCTCATATCATCTCTTTCGCATCATCCAGAAAAAATGTTGATTTTCTGACGAAAATATCTTACTTTAGCTAATCGTCAAAAGATAATGGCGGAAATTAAACAAGAGAAGAATACTTACAATGAAAACTTGGGTCAGGTCCAAGGAAAGATGAATATGATTCTTAAACTCCTTCACACTCAAAAGGATAACACTCTAGCTGCTACTTAAACCTCGAATGAAACTGAAGCGGCCATTCAGCCTATACCTAACCAGTCAGGATCTTTGCATGGGCCTAATAGAAATGTCATTGTCCATTCCTGGGGGATGCCATATAAGTTTACTCCACAAATTGTCAATGGTGGATCTCTCCTTCTTAATCAGCCAGGGCCTCAACCTCGGGTTAATGGGAATATTGCCACTCATCCTTGGGGAATGCCTCCTAATTGTTTTCCACCAATGATTGATCACGATAATAATGAAGCTCCTCAATGTCAACCTCAACAAAATTTTCTACCCAGGGCTGGCGAAGCACCATTTGGGAGAGAAAATGAATATAGGGGTCCTCTGATCAACTTCCAGATTCCTCCATAACACATCCAGCTTAGTACATAATATCCTCACCTAGGCGTTCATCCTACTCATTCTGAAGTACCACCTACTCATCCTATGGCACCATATACTAGTATAGGTCCATAGTATGCCTACCTTGGGGTACAGTATGCTAACGCTAATGCTTAGTTTGCTAATCCTGAGGCGCAATATGCTTAGTTTGCTAATCTTGGGGCATAGTTTTCCAATCCTGGTATAAATGTTTGCTAATTATGGTCCTTAGTATGCTCATCAAGGTATTCAGTATGCTAATAAGATCTTTGCTTATGCTAATATGAACAAGTCTTCAAGTGATTACCGATTATTGGAGGAACGAATCAGGAACATAGAAGGATTATTGGCCCATGGAATGGATTCCAAAGAGTTGTGTTTGGTACTTAATGTTGTGTTGCTTCAAAAATTCAAGGCTCATGACTTTCAGAAGTACAAGGGCTTGCGCTATCTGAAAAGCCATATGACCATGACTTATAAAAAAGTTGCCTCTTATATAGACAATGACACTTTGTTGATCCATTGCTTCCTAGACACCTTGTCTGGAGCATCCCTGGATTTAACATCGATATGGCTCTAACTATACTAGAATTGGAAAACCAAACTCAAAGAAATAACAAATCCTTCAAAGAATACGCACAGTGTTGGAGAGAGATGGTAGCTCGAGTTAAACCGCCTTTATCCGAGTCTAAAATTATATACATTTTCATGAATACGCTTCAGGGTTCATATTTTGAGAAGATGGTTGGAAACATGACATCTAACTTCTCATATTTGGTCACGATCGACGAACGCATAGAGAACGGGCCGAAGACATGCAAGATTCTCGATGTTGTTGCTGGTAATCAAGAAGGATCTAAGAAGCCCTAAGGAAAATTTACCAAAAAGAAATAGGGAAAGACTAGTGTTGTAAAGACCAATGTCCATCCCCAATACCAGGAACTCATGGCTCCCATGTCGTACTATATGTTCTGTCGTTTCCACCATCTTCTTCGCGAAGACGGCGGAGCTGTGTTCAGAAAATTTTCCAGAATTTTGAGATGCATACATCAACAGAAAGCTCTTTCAATGTAGATTACAGATCAATCAATATCTAAACCTAACAATCCATGGATTAAGAGATCCGAGCAAAAACATTTTGACATGTCAAACTTTAAGCAAGCATAACTCATTCATTTTTTATCCATTTCACACGAATTTTATATCAGATTAATCAGCATGAAAAACTCTATCTAAACATGTTAATGGAATTAAGAATTGAGAGATTCGAAAACTGAACCTCTTGAAGAGCAGTCCCTAAATGTGCACGATCCAAGGCTTTAAACGATCCAAATCAGCTCCTGAGATGATAACTTGAAGCTTTATGTGTGAATTGAAGCTTGAAACGAACTAGATCTTGATTAATTTTCCACTTCCATCTTCATGAGTTTGCTTGAAATGTACACAATTTTTGCTCGAATTTGATGATCCAATGCTTGATTCTGCATCCACTACACTCAATAAACCAGAATATGGAAGAAAAATGCTATGCTATGTGGAGAATTTTCAAGTTTTGATTGAGAGAAAATTTGGAGGGAAAAAGTTTCAAGATCCAAAAATGGTGAAAAAATGATTAACCTCCCCAATTCTGTTATGATTAGAGTATATATATGCTCTACTAATCACTCTCTAATCACACTTAAGCCAAATGTTAATGAAATGAATGAATTAGGGAGTGTTTTGGCAAATTGAGTTTTCACCCTATGCATGAAAATGCATGGTGAATAGTGCATGAATTTTCCTTCAAATTTACTCAAAAAATATGTTTTGAAGCAAGTTTCAAATGATGTTTGTAAGCCAATGCAAGTGAAATTATGTGTAAACCATGAATATTTCTCAAAATCACTTTTTCCCTCCACTTTTTAAAATTAAATCACTTGAAAAATGGACTTTTTATGTGATGAGTTTTCATGAAATGTGATGATGGATTATGATAGTACATGTCAAATGGAGTTTGCTCAAAAAAAGAACCACATGAATTGGCCTTGTGAATCAAGAGTTATGCCCCTTCGAAATTCAACTTTTTTGTGCTTAGATCAATCCATAACTTGCCAACCACAAATGAGAAATTCATGTTCTTGGACTTTTTGGAAAGGTGAGAGCAAGATCTACAACTTTCATGTTGGACAAATTTTCATTTGAAGCTTCCTTGGACACGTGGCTTTGAAGTCCAAAACTTTCCATTTTTGGAAACTTCAATCACAAGTCACTTGCTATTTTTGGCAGTTTTTGTCCTGACTTGATTTTCTTCAGTTTTAAGCTTTGAGATGTCATTCAACACTTGTTCCAACATGAATGAAATGTATCCAACTCATTTCCACCTCCAAATCCATCAGATCATGTACAGTTGACCACAGTTGACTTTTCTGATTGATAGATGAATTTGGCTACGCACTGATCAAGTTGAGCCTCAAACTCTTGATGAAATGGCTCAAGGATAGAACCCTAGCCTCAATAATCTCAATAAAACCATGGAATGAACCCCATAGCCATCATAAACCTCATCTCCTGATTATGCCCTGATTGGCCCAATGCAACTGATTAGGGTTGACCAGTGGTCAAAACCCTAATCTCAAGGACTATGCTTCAATGTCCTAATGATACCAAACCATGATGATGATGATGTATCATTTCAATCAAGATGAAGACCAATATCCTTTGAGAATCACAAAACCCTAATTCACAGCCCAATCCTCAGATGGCCAATGATCAGTCAATAAACCCTAGGCTTGCACTTTGACTTTCTCACCTGCTGGACAAGACTTGGGAGAATGACTTGCACAATGTAACCACATGATATGCAATATGCAATGCCTAATGACCTAAAATGATATGTAATATGTTAAATGCTAGTCCCAAGAGAGGAGGGCAAATTTTGAGGTGTTACAGCTGCCCCTATTCAATCCACTGTGAACCTGTCGACACGAAATAGCCTCGGCTTTCGGATGATCAGGATGAAGAGTGATTGAATACCAAGAACAGACGAACAATTTGCACTCTGGTGGGATAATAATTAACAACGCCTGTCAGCATCGGCGAAGAAACAAACTCTGAAGAAACCCGTCTGGAACGGAGAAAGTCGGCCTGATCACCGAAACAACGTCGACCTGGGTACCAAAATAAATGGTAACACAGGGAGAATTATGGCCTGAACACCACATATCCGCTCGGGATTGTCATTTCTTCTTTTCTTTTTTGCTTTTCTTGAACCCCGAAATTTTCTGTGCGCAAACGATCCTCGGATCTCTGCATTTGAACCCCAGAAAATGCATCAGCACTCCTCTTTGCCAACATAATGAACCCCGATCTCCAATTTGAACCCCAGTCGCCTGACGATAACTCGCGATCGCCAATATGAACCCCGTTCTCCAGAAAATGTCGCAACATCTCCTTTTCTCTATTTGAACCCCAGAAAATGCCTCAGCATCTCTTTTCTCCGTTTGAACCCCAGGAAAATGCCTCAGCATACCCTTTTCTCCAATCTCTCGTGATAATTCCGCTGGCAACATCGGAAATTACACCACACCACTCTGAGGGCGACATGTCAGAGGGTAAACCTTCATAAAGAAGGTAGCATGTGTAACTCTTCCTCGGAAGACACCTATAACGACCTCCATTGGCCTCAGCCAGAGTCTAAGGTAACACATGAACAGAAGATAATCCTGAGGACCTCATCCCGGATAAAATCTTCAACTCCATCTCCATTTGAACCCCAGAAAATGCCTCAGCATTTCCTTTTCTCCATTTGAACCCCGAAAATTGCGCTGATCGCAAAACGTCCTTTGATTTCATCTCCATCTCTGCTCGACGGAAACATTTCCTCCAATATCGCACTATTGGGGAACCTTGCTGCTCTGCCGTTCTGATGCTAGACTCCTCAGAGTAACACCTTCACCATCTGTCTCGCACGACAGAAACCTCCCCCAGTATCGTACTACTGGGAAAATACCTTTGGTCAAACCATGAGGCTAAACTCCTCGGAGCAACACCTTCACTGTCTGGCAAGAACCACTTCTCAAACGGTAACCACGGCTTGAGACTAGCTTATGCTTGCAATGATGCATGATTGATTTTTTCTGCGTAATGCTCCATAAACATGGAAATGCCACGCGATTATTCATTTCTCTATGCAATATGCCATGTTATTTTTTCATGATGAATGCATAAAAAACAAAAACATCCCCCTCAAGGGACCCTTCTGGGGAATACGAGACACTCTGCTGAGAACTCGCCACCACTCGGATTTCCACCCTGCTGGGGAATAACGCTGTTGCGGGGAATAAGGCAACCCTTGCTGGGGAAGAACCTCCTTTGCACCCAATCCACTCGAGAAACTGCTGGGGATAAGCACCACCAACACTCTGTGGGGATACAACAGTCTTTGACTTGCTGGGGATATCAATCCTGACTCCGCTTCGGGAAACCCTCCCAGATACTTGCCGACTTCACTGGGGAAATACTCGCATAGGCCCTGCTAGGGGAATAGCAACCTCCAGGCTCAACTGGGGAAACATCAATATATCACCTGCTGGGGATAACCATCCTGATTCTGCTAGGGAACCGCATACCACTCCGCTGGGGACAACCCATGCAATCCATAGGTAGAATCAACTCAGCTGGGGATGCAGAAATCCCTCCGTCCGCTACGGAAACTTGTTCAATCTACTGGTAGGATGAACACTGTTGGAGATATATTTCATTGAAAAAGACCCGCTCCACTCGGGGAATAGCAACCTTCAGACCTGGCTGCTGAGGAAACATCGTTGTAAACCTGTCCGGGATAACCATCCCGACTCGGCTGGAGAAGCACAGATCTGGAATCTGCTGGGGAGTTGGCTCCCTAAACTCTGCTTGGGGGACTAGCTGGGAAATGAGAAAAGTTGGCACAGAACACCCGTCGACTCGTCGAACCACGGTATCCACCTCTACTACTCGCATCCGCTTTCCACTTTTGAGAATTCCCAGACTCAACTGGACCTTTTCTGCTCCATCATCTTACATTCCAAGTCGCTCCGCGCTCGACGAGAGACGTACTCCTGGGATTATACAGAAATTTCAATTTTCCGACTTTGAAGAGTCTTCTTGGTTAATTTCAAGGGTCGTCGGACGTCTCTCGTCGCCTCTTCGTCGCCCTCCTTTGTGCACTCGTCCCTGATCGAACTCTGCGGGGAATTACAAACTTTCAAGTCTTCCGACTTTGAAGAGTCTTCTTGATTACCATCAAGGATCGTCGTACGCCGCAACGTCTTCGTCATTCTTCATTCGTTTATCCCTGAGCGAACTTTCTGGGGATCTATTACAAAGCTTCCACATCACAACCTGCAAGTGAGTGAAGAATATCTAACAGTACCTGCAAACAGATCGTCAGATAAAACCGTGCCCCAGGCGTGTCAAGATTTCAACACTTGGGTCACTCAACCTTCCAAATAAGATTTCCAGCATTCAATCTTATAAACATGCATTGGAAGGAACCTGTATGTCTTAAAATGCAAGATTCTTTATCAAAAATATCTGGATGTTTTTGCAATCAAAGCGGTAATGAAAAACAAAAACAAAATTATTTGACTGAATATGCATTTTATTGATCGGCAAAGTGTGTGGCTCAAATTGAGCAATACAAAGGAAAGCAATTCCTGAAAAGAGGTAATTGCGCTCAAAAGGAAAAATCTATCCTAATGGCAATGTGAAACCCGTGATCTCATCGAGTTCCAACTCGGTCACACCCCATATGTCCTCAGACTCTCCATGCTTTCTGCCTTCTGAACAAGACGATTCCGATTGATCCCTACCGGGTATTATCCATGATGCTTTAACCCAAAGCGCAAACGATCATGCTAGACGCAGTTGTTCGTTTCAATCCCTCTTTTGCCTGAACCGCCCTTTCGGGTTTTCAGTCCACCGGGATACCCATTTTTGCCCAAGTCGCCTTTTCAGGTTTTCGACTTGCCGGGTGTACAATTTTTTCATTTTATATTCCTAATTTTTGCCCGAACCTTTCTTCTGTTTTTGGTTCGCCGGGATGCCCATTTTTGCCTGGACTATTTTGTTCTTTTCGTCCAGCGGGTCAATTTATACGAAGTATTTTTTAACTGCGTCCGCATTCACAGGGGATGGAAAATCCTCACCATCCATGGTCGTCAACAACAAGGCTCCACCAGAGAAAACCTTCTTGACCACGAATGGACCCTCATAATTCGGCGTCCACTTGCCCCTTCGATCGTTTTGAGGAGGAAGGATCCTTTTCAGCACCATATCACCTACGTGATATACCCGAGGTCGCACCTTCTTGTCAAAAGCACGCTTCATTCGTTGCTGATACAACTGCCCGTGACAGATGGCTGCTAGCCTCTTTTCCTCTATCAGGCTCAACTCTTCATATCGGGTCCTTACCCATTCAGCCTCTTGCAGTTTCACGTCCATCAGGACTCTTAAAGAGGGAATCTGAACCTCAACAGGTAACACAGCCTCCATCCCATATACCAACGAGAAAGGAGTTGCCCCAGTAGATGTACGTACCGACGTTCGATACCCATGCAACGCAAACGGCAACATCTCATGCCAATCTTTGTAGGTTACCACCATTTTCTGCACAATCTTCTTAATATTCTTGTTGGCTGCCTCAACCGCCCCATTCATCTTCGGACGATAGGGAGAAGAATTGTGATGCTCAATTTTGAATTCCCGGCACAACTCTGCCATCATCTTATTATTCAAATTAGAACCATTATCAGTAATGATTCTCTCGGGAACCCCGTATCGGCAAATGATGTCTCTCTTAAGAAATCTGGCTACAACCTGCTTCGTCACATTCGTATAAGAAGCTGCTTCTACCCACTTGGTGAAGTAATCAATAGCCACTAATATGAACCTGTGCCCATTCGAAGCTGTAGGCTCAATCTTCCCGATCATATCAATGCCCCACATAGCAAACGGCCACGGAGACGACATCAAGCTCAACGGATTTGGAGGCACGTGCACCTTATCAGCATAAATCTGGCATTTATGGCACTTCCGCACGAAATTAAAACATTGGGCCTCCATTGTCATCCAGTAATAACCTGCTCTCAGCAGCTTCTTCACCATCGCATTCCCACTGGCATGGGTACCGAACGATCCCTCATGAACCTCTTTCATCAATTGGCTTGCTTCTGCATCATCCACACATCTGAGCAAGACCCAATCGAAATTCCTCTTATACAAAACCCCATCCTTATTCAGGTAGAATACCATGGCTAACCTCCGCAGAGTCTTTCGATCTTTCTTTGATGCTCCCTCAGGATATTCTTGGGTCTCAAGATAGCGTTTGATATCATAATACCACGGCTTCTCATCATCAGGCGCTGCATCAACAGCAAACACATAAGCCGGTCTATCCAGACGTCCAACCTCCACACTGGGGATCTGATTCCACCTCTGCACCTTAATCAAGGCAGCCAGAGTAGCCAAAGCATCTGCCAAAGGATTCTCCTCTCTGGGCACATGATGCATCTTCACCTTGGTGAAAAACGTCAACAATCTCCTCGTATAATCTCGATACGGAACCAAATGAGATTGATGCGTATACCATTTTCCGTTAACCTGATTCACAACTAGAGCTGAATCTCCATATATAACAAGGTTCTTGATCCTCAAATCAATCGCCTCTTCAATACCCAAGATACAAGCTTCATATTCAGCTACGTTGTTGGTACATTCGAATGTTAGCCGGGCAGCAAAAGGAATGTGAGATCCTTTCGGCGTAACCAAAACAGCACCAACACCGCTTCCATTCACGTTAACGGCCCCATCAAACATCAGAATCCATTCGGATTCAGGGTCAGGCCCCTCCTCCGGGATTGGTTCCTCGCAATCTTTCGATTTGAGAAACGTGATGTCCTCATCAGGGAATTCAAACTTCATCGGTTGATAATCATCAATGGGTTGCTGGGCGAGGTAATCAGACAATACACTCCCCTTGATCGCTTTCTGAGAGGTATACTGTATATCATATTCTGTCAAAATCATTTGCCACCTCGCAACCCGCCCGGTCAATGCTGGCTTCTCAAAAATGTACTTGATCGGATCCATCTTGGAAATCAATAAAGTGGTATGAACCAACATGTACTGCCTTAGTCGGCGAGCAGCCCAGACCAAAGCACAGCAAGTTTTCTCGAGCAGTGAATATCTTGTTTCACAGTCGGTAAACTTTTTGCTAAGGTAGTATATGGCATGCTCTTTTCGACCAGACTCGTCATGCTGCCCCAATACACACCCCATAGACCCCTCGAGGACTGTCAGGTACAGAATTAATGGTCTTCCCTCCACAGGAGGCATCAGAATCGGAGGCTCCTGCAAATATTCTTTTATCTTTTCAAATGCCGCTTGGCAATCATCATTCCACCTGACCGTCTGGTCTTTTCTTAACAACTTGAAAATCGGTTCACACGTGGCTGTTAAGTGAGATATGAACCGCGAAATGTAGTTCAATCTACCTAAGAAACCACGAACCTCCTTCTCTGTCCTCGGTTCAGGCATTTCTTTTATTGCTTTTACTTTTGCAGGATCAACCTCGATTCCTTTCTCACTTACAATAAACCCCAGCAATTTACCGGACCGCACTCCGAATGTGCACTTGTTCGGATTCAACCTCAGTCTGAATTGTCTCAGCCGGTCGAACAACTTGGCCAGATCAACCAAATGCCTCTCTTCTGTCTGGGACTTCGCTATCATGTCATCAACATAACATTCAATTTCATGATGAATCATATCATGAAACAAAGTCACCATGGCTCTCTGATAAGTAGCACCGGCATTCTTGAGACCAAATGGCATCACCTTGTAACAAAAGGTGCCCCACGGTGTAATGAACGTTGTTTTCTCCATATCATCTGGCGACATTTTGATTTGATTATAGCCAGAAAAGCCATCCATGAAGGAAAATACCGAGAATTGAGCTGTATTATCTACCAACACGTCAATGTGAGGTAGTGGAAAATCATCTTTCGGACTAGCTCTGTTCAGATCCCGGTAGTCCACACACATTCTCACTTTCCCATCTTTCTTCGGGACTGGCACGATGTTCGCGACCCATGGCGGATAATTAGTGACAGCAAGGAAACCAGCATCCCACTGCTTCTGCACTTCTTCCTTAATCTTCATTGCCATGTCAGGTCGAGTTCTGCGCAACTTCTGCTTCACTGGAGGACAATCTGTTCTCAATGGTAGCTTGTGCACAACAATATCGGTATCCAACCCTGGCATATCTTGATAAGACCAGGCAAAGATGTCGACATACTCTTTCAACAACACTACCAATCTGCTCTTGACACTTTCCTCCAAAGCAGCCCCGATTTTCACTTCTTTCTTAACCTCGTCGGTACCCAGGTTCACGACCTCAATCTGCTCTTCATGCGGCTGAATCACCTTCTCCTCTTGTTTTAACAACCTGGCTAATTCCCCTGGCAGTTCACAATCTTCTTCGTCTTCTTCTTCAGCAAGATAGATCGGATTGTCGAAGTCGTACAAGGGTGTAACAGGATTGTTATCAATGAGATCCGGAGAGGAATCGCATCTGCATGAATGTTGATTCATGCATTGCTTTAGAACCGGTGTGAGAAATTTAAAAAAAAGAAAAATGAAAACATTGCCATTTTTATTTGTTTTTATTTTTTTAAACTGCAAAAATAAATGAAAAACAGGGAACACCGCTTTTGACTGAAAAACATCCTTTTATTAATGATGCAGAATTTTGCAAATTATGACATGAGGTGGCCCTTACAATGAACCATTACGTGTCGGGCAACACGTAAGGTTTGCATGCAAATAAGAAAGAAACAAGAAAAATATTACTCTTCGAGGAGAGTGACCCGGATGATTTCTTCGGCCTTCCAGTTGTGGATTTCCATCCCTGGTTCGCACGACGTTATCCATCGGTCCATGTCACAGTCGCTGTCAATATCTTCACCCATCATGCAGATGTGGTCCGGATCCAGCATTCCGGCACTCGTGAAAGTTACAGACGTACGACCCCCTCTTCCTCGTCCCAAGCCTCGGCCCGGTTGATATCCAACCCCAAAACGGTCTTTTTTCTCAGGGACCTCCATTATTCTGCCCCAGCCTGGAGCCTCTCCGCTTTTGACTACCTCAGCAGCCTGCTTATAAGAAGCGATGGACGGTTTCTCTTCCTCTTGCTTGGCGAACAGGGCATTCTCCACCTTAACAGTTTCAAATGACTGGCTAGGCGTCTCCCATATTTCGCCGTCCATCTCAACATATTTGAAAGAAGAC
Organism: Lathyrus oleraceus; assembly: GCF_024323335.1. NCBI lineage: Eukaryota > Viridiplantae > Streptophyta > Magnoliopsida > Fabales > Fabaceae > Lathyrus > Lathyrus oleraceus. The sequence goes on from NC_066579.1 coordinate 462,604,765, forward strand.
AGGTGGCTGACAAAGATGTCCTCCTCTCCGCAAACAGTAACGACCTGGCCTCCCCAAACATATTTCAGCTTTTGGTGCAAAGTCGACGTAACTGCTCCCGCAGCATGAATCCATGGGCGACCCAACAAGCAACTGTAAGCTGGTTGGATGTCCATAACATAGAAGGTTGACTTAAACACCTCCGGGCCAATCTTTACTGGTAACTCCACCTCCCCGAATACGGCTCGCTTTGACCCATCAAAAGCCCGCACAATTAAATCAGTCGGGGTCAAAATCAGCCCATCACAATTAAGCTTTGCCAGGGCCTTCTTAGGCAACACATTCAAAGATGAACCGGTATCAACCAGCACATGCGAAAGCACGGCTCCTTTACATTCCATTGCAATGTGTAAGGCTCGGTTATGGTTCCTTCCATCTACGGTCAAATCCATATCAGTAAAGCCCAACCCATGGCTAGCATGCACGTTGGATACGACCGTCTCCAATTGGTTGATTGTGATTTCTTGAGGCACATAGGCTTTCTTCAGAATTTTCAATAAAGCCTCCCTATGACCCTCAGAACTCAACAGCAGTGAAAGAATCGAGATCTTAGAAGGTGTTTGCTGCAAGTGATCCACCAATTTATACTCTGACTTTTTGATGATTCTCAGAAACTCTTCAGCCTCATCATCAAATTTGTTATCCGACCCCGCAGGCGCCGGTGTCATCACAGGAGTATTACCGCTATCTGCCACAGCCTTCCCCTTTGCCCTGGCTAAAGCCTCGGCCTTTTCCTTTTTATCTTTTTCTTCCTCCCCCCTCCTCAAAGCATCGGGAGCAAATAACCTTCCACTGCGAGTGAAACCGCTGGGACCGGCATTATCCACCTTTAGCACGGTGGTTTCACTAGCAGATTGTTCTTCCAACCTCTCACCATTACAATATACCTCTCCCCCATAATGCCATGGCACGGCATCCTCTTTGTCGTATGGAATCGGCCCAGGTACCGTGATGGTAACTGGAGCCTCCTCCACCAGGTTAGACAAATCAACCGGGTCATAGAAAATGGTTATGGTGGAGACCTCCTCCTTCTTCCCTTCAGACTTCTCGATCACAATCTCCCCATCGTCCATCAGCCCCTGGACATGCTTCCTCAGAAGCTCACAACCATTTGCAGAAATAGTGCACTCAGCACACTCAAACCCGCAGCCCGGGTAAACCCCATTTCTTAACAACTGCCTCTTGACCTCAGCCAAAGGCGTCTTCAGCTGATCAACATCAAATAGCCCAACTCGACTTTCCTCAGAAATTGCATTCACCCCCCTCTGACCATGCGCAGGCATGGGATTTGCGTTGACATTGGGAGATGGCGCAAAATTAATGGCTTTGGAATCCACCAGGTCTTGAACTGTGTGCTTAAAAGCTTTACAGTTCTCAATGTTGTGCCCGGGCGCACCCGAGTGGAATTCACATTTAGCATTCTCATCATAACTGGCTGGCCTTTGATCAGGTCTCAAAGGTGCCAGAGTTCTGGTCTGCACAAGGCCCAAATCCTGCAGCTTCTTAAACAAGAAAGCATAACTCACTGGAGGCCTATCAAATTGACGATCCTGCGCTCTGCCTCGGATCTGATAACCAGCCCTTTGTTGTCTCTGCTGAAAGGGTTGTTGTCTTTGTTGCTGTTGCTGTTGTTGTTGTTGTTGCGGTTGTGCTGAATGAGACTCAGCAGGAATTGTTACTGCAGCATTGTGCTGGAAGTAACGGTCCCTACTGGGTCCGCGTTGAGCGTACACTGCACTGGTATCTCCCTCTTTCTTCCTCTGTCCACCATTGTTACCAAACGGCTTTTTCGACCCTGAAGAAGAAGAAGACGCACCCTGAATTTTGCCCAGCTTTAACCAACTCTCTATTCTTTCTCCAGCTACCACGATATCAGAGAAGTTGGTAACAGGACACCCCACCATTCATTCTGCAAACGGCCCCTGCAGGGTCCCCATAAACAAATCCGACATCTCCCTGTCCACCAGAGGAGGTTGCACCCTCGCAGCCAGTTCTCTCCATCGCTGAGCATACTCCTTGAATCCTTCGTTATGCTTTTGAGACATACCCTGCAGCTGGGTACGACTCGGAGCCATATCAGCATTAAATTGGTATTGCTTAAAGAAAGCATCTCCCAAATCTTGCCAGCTTTTGATATCGGACGATCTCAACTTGGTGTACCATTCCAAGGAGCCTCCAGACAGGCTGTCCTGGAAAAAGTACATCCACAGTTTTTGATCCGCGGTGTATGCTGAGATTTTGCGGACAAATGCCTGGAGATGAGTTTCCGGGCAGGAACTACCGTTGTATTTATCGAACGCAGGCGCCTTGAACTTCTGAGGAATCACAATTCCCTCCACCAATCCCATGTTGGACATGTTTACCACCCCAGGCGTGGCATAGCTCTCAAGCACTTTTATCTTCTCAGCCAGCAGCTGAATTTCCTTGTTCTGAGGAGGAATGTCATAAGGCACAAAAGGCTCATTTCGCATAGAGAACTGGTCAGCCTCTCTATCTTCCTCCTGATCTTCGTCAAAACCATAAAACGGAGGCACAAAGTTGTCTTTCGTATTCTGCCCCGGTTGGCCACCAACACCACCAGCATTATTCACCAGACCAACTGTTGTCCTCTTCCCACCATCACGAGATCCTTGCCCCTGGTTGGAGACTCCATCCAGGTTGACCCCACTGTTTGCTGCAGAAACCCGCTCGAGTTTCTCAACTTTGTCCGCCAGAGCCTTCTGACCAATTGCAAAGCCTTGCATTATATTGATCAGCTCGGTCATCTTTTCCTTCAATTCAAGCATATCAGCACTGGGAAGCTCCATGAGTCTGGGAGTATTCCTTCTGGTATAATATCTGTGAGGGCGTGTTGAGCGCAAAGGTACTGTCCTTCGAGCGCGAGCAATGATTCCTGTCACAAGCAAGCACGTTAATAACAAACACCTGCAAAATAAAGCACAGTCATTATGATCAATGCATGGATGCAGTGTCTATTCATATGAAGGACACTTTGTCTCTCGATCCTGGCATCACTGAGACAAATAATAATCCGGCATCAATATTCTGATATTCAGCGTCTGATTTTATCGTGCAGATCGGAGATATGTGATTTAGCATGATACCCCCAACCATGTGTGTGCCTGTGTGAGTGCATACGGCAAAGCAAATAAAGCTTGAAGATTAATCACTGACTGAAAATAACCATCACATAACCAAAGAGTGCACAAACAGTGCCATAGTCATACATCAACCAGATAAAATCAAATACAATCCTCCAGAATAGGAAAGAAATACAGACAAGTGAATTCCGTCAACAAGCCTGACGGTAATCCAACACAAATGAAAGATCTAACTGGATGAGGGTCCCACAGATGGCCCTATCTCATCTTCCATCCTCGCGAACTCTGCGGCGAACCTGAGCTCGGTGTTCTCCTGTTGTAGTCTCCCAACTTCCTTCTGATGAATCTTCATCTGCCTGAAGTAGTAGTCTCTCTCTGCCATATAGTGGTCTCTCTCGGCAATGATCTTCAGATTCTCTGCTTCCTTGACCTTCAGCTTGGTCTCCCACTCAGCAATGAGGACTCGGACTCTGTCATCTCTCTGATCCCGGACAATAATCTGCCTCCTCTTTTCATCTTCAATCACCTTCGATGCTCTGAACAGCTTCTCCTTGGTGATATCGTGCTCCTTGTTGGACGATGCTAAGGCTTGGCTGATCTTCCCATAATAAGCTGTATCCGTCTCAAAGCGTTTGGTCTCCAGAGCATGTCGCTTATCCTGATTTTCCATCTTTGCTTTGAGCTCCTGATTAGCTGCCTGAAACCGAGCAACACTTCTCTCCAATTCAGCTTTCTCTGCAAGCAACTGATCTCTGGCCCTCTTCATCTCGAGGAATTCCTCCATGCTGACAGAAGCACTTGGACCCTCAATCATAGGACACACAAGATCACCCCCCGGAAATGGTAGAAATGTAGACGCAATCCTCTTTCGCAACCAATCCTCAAATAGTGGAAAATACCGGCAGTTGACTTTGCCATAAGGAACCTTACCCCTCCTCTGGATATCTCGCCATTCGTCCAATACCTGCCTCAGCTTGGTCTGGTTACCATCAATCGGGAAATAGAAGGACTCCTGAATCTCTCGCCCGAGAGGAGGACCCTCTATAGCAAACCCCATCTGTCTCCGGAGAAGCATCGGGTTGTAATTAATGCAACCCTGAACTCCCACCAAAGGCACATTAGGTAAACTCCCACAACTGCATATGAAGTCCTGACCAGCTAAACCATTATGAGTCCAAGCAATGTCATCAGCCCGCAGACCCATCAATCGGAAGGACCACTTGACACTAGGGTCAATCTGAACAAAAGCACCTCGGGAAGGCAAATACCCCATGAACCATCTAAAGAGCAACTGAGAGCAGCATCTGACCAGACCCCCACGCCTCTTCTCATTCCTGTTATGCACTGAATAGTAGACATCTCCAATCAGGGTAGGAATAGGGTTTCTCTGCATAAACAATCTGATAGCATTATGGTCCACAAAATTCTTCTGGTTAGGAAACAACACAATCCCATAAATGCTCACAGCAATCAGAGCACAGACCGTCTTCCAGTTACCCACAGCAGCATGTTCCTTGGCATTGGCCTCCAAGAAACTCAAATGAAACCCGGGTAGCTTTCCTTTTTCCTTCAAACCTTCCTTGACCATTTCCGAACTCAAATAAAGAGCACGTGAAATTCCAAGGACATCTGGCTCTGCTCTGGTGACATGAAAAGGAATCTGATCACGGATCTGAATACCCAGGATGCTGACATAATCCTCCATCAGAGGTCCCAACAGATAGTCTGGAAAAACGAAACACCTCAACCCAGGGTCATAGAACTGAAGAAGAGTGTGGATGGCGCTCCTGTCGCAGTCAGTGAGTCTGAAAACCATCTTCAGAATACCGCCGTATGACTCTCTAAACATTCCCACATGGTCAGGAGTAATCAATGCTATCATATCCTTGAGCACACCAATCTCTGGATCAAAGAAACTGTAAGCAATGTTGTTCTTCAAACCGGTCCTCATATTGGAGCAGAAAATCTCTCAACCAGAATCTCGATCAAAAGTGTCCCTGCATATGGGTAAACATGGGTTAGATGCAATTAATGCAAAATGTAATGATGCTGATGAATGAATGCAATGCGTTGCCATCCTCCAAGCCATCTGATCATTTGCACTGAATCTGGGCTCTGAACTGATCATAACCATCTGAGGAATGTACAATCCCAATTCTGACCCACGGGTTCCGAAATAAACGGAAGACGGATACATCATCATCACCATCATCACCAAACCATATCCGAGTAGACACATCACCCTTATCTGAATCGGCCCGGGGAACCCGAAATAAACGGATCCCCACTGATAAAATATCTCGGCCCGGGGAATCCGAAATAAACGGATCCCCACTGATAAGTCACGGACAGCACTCCGGCGTCACAGCAATAAATGACCATAAATCCGACTTATAATCATGTCTCTGAATCACAGATCAAAAGTCACCATCTGAAGGCTATCTGAACAAACATCTGACAGAACAACCCTCCCCTCACAGGTAAGTTCTAATCAAGTCATCCTAAGGCGGATAATGGTCTCGACAATCGGGCAGAGATACTCAATGGGTTTGCCCTTTCGGGTGTGCCATTGTAGCTCCCTTAAGATCGTCTAAACCAAAAAATCCGGGAAAAGATCGGTCACCAGAGTCAACAACTCAAATGGAGTGACTCAAACAAAGCGGAATATCCACAGAGATGAGCACTATCAAGTGAGCCTCGTCCGGCTTGTGGCACATCACGCCGCCAGGCACATGTTGACTTAACATGAAAGAGGCAACGTGAGACCACACTAGTCCTAGGTGTATACTCGGGCCTGGGTTTTAGCCCCACTCAGAACACCCACCCCACACAACAGAACCACCTGCAGAGGACAGCAACAACATGATAGTATGATGCATGCAAACATTTAATGCAAATATATACACACTGGTTAGAATAATAAATGCAATAAATAATACAAAATAAGCAACCCAAACCAATCCTAAAACGCTAGGAGAGACTCGCTTAGGGACGATGGACCAGCATAGGTCTACATCAGAATGTCCCCAGCAGAGTCGCCAGCTGTCGTTTCCACCATCTTCTTCGCGAAGACGGCGGAGCTGTGTTCAGAAAATTTTCCAGAATTTTGAGATGCATACATCAACAGAAAGCTCTTTCAATGTAGATTACAGATCAATCAATATCTAAACCTAACAATCCATGGATTAAGAGATCCGAGCAAAAACATTTTGACATGTCAAACTTTAAGCAAGCATAACTCATTCATTTTTTATCCATTTCACACGAATTTTATATCAGATTAATCAGCATGAAAAACTCTATCTAAACATGTTAATGGAATTAAGAATTGAGAGATTCGAAAACTGAACCTCTTGAAGAGCAGTCCCTAAATGTGCACGATCCAAGGCTTTAAACGATCCAAATCAGCTCCTGAGATGATAACTTGAAGCTTTATGTGTGAATTGAAGCTTGAAACGAACTAGATCTTGATTAATTTTCCACTTCCATCTTCATGAGTTTGCTTGAAATGTACACAAATTTTGCTCGAATTTGATGATCCAATGCTTGATTCTGCATCCACTACACTCAATAAACCAGAATATGGAAGAAAAATGCTATGCTATGTGGAGAATTTTCAAGTTTTGATTGAGAGAAAATTTGGAGGGAAAAAGTTTCAAGATCCAAAAATGGTGAAAAAATGATTAACCTCCCCAATTCTGTTATGATTAGAGTATATATATGCTCTACTAATCACTCTCTAATCACACTTAAGCCAAATGTTAATGAAATGAATGAATTAGGGAGTGTTTTGGCAAATTGAGTTTTCACCCTATGCATGAAAATGCATGGTGAATAGTGCATGAATTTTCCTTCAAATTTACTCAAAAAATATGTTTTGAAGCAAGTTTCAAATGATGTTTGTAAGCCAATGCTGTAAGAACAAAAATAGTTCTACAATAGATTCCATGATTTTGATGATAACAAAGGATGAAACCAAAAGTGGCACCCTAACGAAAAGTTTCTAAGTGTGCAGGGTTCTAAAGAAAGAAGAAATAAATCTGATGATGTCATCAGATGCAAAACAAGATCAGATGCAAAATCTCAAGTATCAGAAGCATCTAAAGTGAAATCTCGTTTCAAGAAGCTCTGACTCTGGACAAAACTACAAAATATCAGAAGCATCTGAACATGAAGTAAAGTCTAGAAGCTCTGACTCTGAACAAATGCCTTCTGCAAAGTCTGAAGTTATCAAGCGTCATCTGAACTTTCAAGAGATAACATCAGAAGCCAATTTCTCCAGATACACAAAGACTCTAATCAGAATTGTTAATCATGATGAAGTAACGTTTAAGCCAAGTTAAAGTTCTGCAAACGGATTTCCTCAATTAGAAAGAGACGTTAATCTCCACTTCCAAGAGAAAAGATACTAATTGTGGTAAGTAGTCACTTCTAAGTGAAAAAGTCTACTGCAGAAGCTATTAATGGAATGGCGTAATTACATCTCAATATCCAACAGATTCAACGCTACTTCAACTCTACTTCAACTCCTATAAATAGAGAAGAAATCTCATTCAGCATACACCAAGAAATCACTAGCCAAAACTATACTGAAATTATATCACGCTCAAGAAAAACTTCTTTGTTCTTCAAAGATTTTCACTAAGCTGTTGCTTATCAAGTGAAAAATTTGTTCTTAAGTTTGTAATATTTGCTTTCTTAGAAGCACTCTAGATTACACATCTTGTATCTATTTTTATTTGATTTCCTCAAGTGACTTGTTGTAGTCTGTAGACTTGAGAGGACTAAGAGATTTTCTTTTCTCTTAGGGGTTGTTTGTAATCTTTCAAGATTAGTGGATTAAGTCCTTGTTGAAGGCGAAATCACCTTGGCCGGGTGGACTGGAGTAGCTTTGTGTTATAAGCGAACCAGTATAAAATCTTTGTGTGATTTCATTTTGCAAAAGCGCTTATTTTTTCAAACAATTCAAACCCCCCCTTTCTTGTTTTTCTCACCTTCAATTGGTATCAGAGCTCCGGCTCTGTTATTGATTTTCAAATCAAACACTTAACCGTGTAGAGAGATCCAGTGCGAGAAAAACAAATGGCCCACTCAAATGAGAAAGATTCTTACAATGCCAAGCCTCCTGTTTTTGATGGAGAAAAGTTTGATTACTGGAAAGATAGAATCGAAAGTTTCTTTCTGGGTTATGATGCTGACCTCTGGGACATTGTCACAGATGGATACAAACCTCCAACCTTAAATGGAGCTGAAGTTCCCAGAAGCAAAATGTCAGAAGATCAGAAACGTGAGTTCAAAAATCATCACAAGGCCAGAACAATACTTCTAAATGCTATATCATACAACGAATACGAAAAGATCACCAACAGAGAGACGGCTAAAGATATACTTGACTCTCTGAAGATGACCCATGAAGGAAACTCCCAAGTCAAGGAGACGAAGGCTCTGGCGTTGATCCAGAAGTATGAAGCCTTCAAGATGGAAGATGACGAAGCTATAGAAGCTATGTTTTCCAGATTCCAAACTCTTATTGCAGGTCTTAAAGTGCTAGACAAGGGATATACGACTGCAGATCATGTTAAGAAGATTGTCAGAAGTCTGCCAAAGAAATGGAGACCAATGGTTACTGCTCTGAAGCTATCAAAGGATCTGAACAACATCAGCCTTGAGGAACTTGTTAGCTCTCTCAGAAGTCATGAGATAGAACTAGAGGAGGATGAGCCTCAGAAAAGGAACAAGTCAGTGGCGCTGAAGTCCAGACCTGAAAGACGGAAGTCAGACAGAACCAAGGCTCTTCAAGCAGAAACTGCAGACACTGATGACTCTGAACCTGAAGACTCTGATGATGAAGAAGAACTGTCCTTACTAACCAGAAGAGTTAAGCAACTCTGGAAAAGAAGGAACAACAACAACTTCAGAAGATCAAGACCCAGAGGGGATAGATCAGAGTCAACTTCAAAAGGTAAACCTAATAAAGATATTACCTGTTTTGAATGTAAAGAAACAGGTCATTATAGAAATGAATGCCCCAAGCTGAAGAAAGATAACTCTAAGAAAGAAAACTTCAAGAAAAATGCCTTCAGAACAAAGAAGGGATTAATGGCGACCTGGGACGATAGTGAATCAGGATCATCAGAATCTGACTCTGATGAACAAGCCAACGTAGCATTTATGGCTACCACATCCAGCAGCTCAGATGAAGAATCTGAAGAGGTATTTTCTGAACTTTCTAGATCTGACTTAGAATCATGTTTATCAGAAACTCTTACCTCTCTTCAGAAATTAAAACAAAAAGTTAAAAGCATTAAAGGCCTTCTTAAAGCAAAATCTGAAGAATGTAGTGAACTTGAGACAACAATTCTAGCACATGAAGATACAATCAAATCTTTAACGTTAGAAAGAGATGAAGCTAAAACAAAAAGCTTAAAATTAGAAGAAGTGTTGTCTCAAGCACCACAAACTTCAAATGAAATTATTTATAAATATGAAGAAGCCTTTCAACAATTTCTGAAGAATGGGATAAATAGGAGTATTATGGCATCCATGATTTATGGAGTAGGTCAGAATAATAAAAAGGGTATTGGGTATGATTCTGATTCTGATAAAACTTCTACCAGTAACCAGCTTAAATCTCCTTTTTCATATCATTACACACACACACAAGAACAAAAATTTAAGAATGCTAGAAGACCCAAAGTTGTAAGAAACTCTGGGAAAACTAATCTAAAAGGACCCAAGAGATTCTGGGTACCGAAAGATAAGATTATCTATGTTGCAGATATCCTATGCAGCAAAGTTCAGACACCAGTCATGGTACCTGGACTCTGGATGCTCGCGACATATGACGGGAAGAAAGTCTATGTTCCAAAGCCTGGAACTTAAAGACGCTGGCTTCGTAGGCTTCGGAGGAGATCAGAAAGGAAGGATCAGAGGCTCCGGAACTATTGGTAATGGTACTCTTCCCTCTATATCTGATGTTCTTTATGTAGAAGGATTAATGCATAACTTGTTATCCATAAGTCAATTAAGTGATAACGGTTATGATGTAATCTTTAATCAAAAAACGTGTAAAGCCATTAATCAGAACGATGGCTCTGTCCTTTTCACAGGCAAGAGGAAAAACAACATTTATAAAATAAATCTTTCTGATTTAAAAGATCAAAATGTTAAATGTTTAATGTCAGTTCACGAAGAGCAATGGGTATGGCATAGACGCTTAGGCCACATTAGCATGAGGAAACTTTCTCAGCTAACTAAACTTGAGTTAGTCAGAGGCCTACCTAAACTGAAATTTTCTTCAGATGCTCTGTGTGAAGCTTGTCAGAAAGGAAAGTTTTCAAAAACATCTTTTAAAAAGAAAAATGTTGTTTCTACCTCCAAGCCTCTGGAGCTTCTTCACATTGACTTATTTGGTCCTGTGAAAACAGCATCAGTCAATGGAAAGAAGTATGGACTAGTAATCGTTGATGATTACAGCCGCTGGACATGGGTAAAATTCCTAAAGCACAAGAGTGAGTCTCACTCTGTATTCACCAGTTTCTGTTCTAAAGTGCAAAAAGAATTTGACTCTAAAATTGTTAGAGTCAGAAGTGATCATGGTGGAGAATTTGAAAATAAAGATTTTGAAGAATTATTTGATTCTAATGGAATATCCCATGATTTCTCCTGCCCTAGAACTCCACAACAAAATGGAGTTGTAGAGAGGAAGAATAGGACACTCCAAGAAATGGCCAGAACCATGATCAATGAAACTAATGTAGCAAAGCACTTTTGGGCAGAAGCTGTAAATACAGCGTGTTATATTCAGAATAGAATCTCTATTAGACCTATTCTGGATAAGACTCCCTATGAACTGTGTAAGGGAAGAAAACCCAACATTTCTTATTTCCATCCTTTTGGATGCTTTTGCTTTATATTAAATACTAAAGAACATCTAAACAAGTTTGATTCCAAAGCACAGAAAGGTATTATGTTAGGATACTCAGAACGCTCTAAAGGCTATAGAGTATACAACACAGAAACCAAAATTGTGGAGGAATCAATTCATGTTAGATTTGATGATAAGCTTGACCCTGAAAAGTCAAAGCTAGTTGAAAAGTTTGCAGATTTAGAGATCACTCTGGTAGAATCTGAGAAAACTCCAGAAGCAACTGTCACTCCAGACTCTGAAGAAATTAAATCTCCAGAAATTCCAAGGAAAGTCAAGAGTCGTAGCAACGTATCTGAAGAGTTGATTTTGGGAAACAAAGATGAACCTGTTAGAACCAGATCTACCTTCAGAACTTCTGAAGATATTCCTCTGGGACTAGTGTCTCTGATTGAGCCTACGTCCTGTGATGAAGCTCTTCAAGATAACGATTGGGTGGCAGCTATGCAAGAAGAGTTAGATCAATTCTCCAAGAATGATGTCTGGGATCTCGTTCCTAAACCCAGAGGCACTCATGTCATTGGAACCAGATGGGTTTTCAGAAACAAACTGAACGAGAAAGGAGAAATTGTCAGAAACAAAGCACGACTGGTAGCTCAAGGTTATAGTCAACAAGAAGGTATTGATTATAATGAAACTTTTGCTCCAGTCGCAAGGTTAGAGTCTATTCGTCTTCTTGTATCATTTGCTATTAATCACTCTATAAAATTATACCAAATGGATGTCAAGAGTGCATTTCTAAATGGTTATATTTCAGAAGAAGTGTATGTAAATCAACCTCCTGGTTTTGAAAACTCAAATTTTCCAGAACATGTTTTCAAACTTAAGAAATCTTTATATGGACTTAAACAAGCTCCCAGAGCTTGGTATGAACGCTTAAGTAATTTTCTTCTGGAACAAAATTTTATCAGAGGGAAAGTTGATTCTACACTCTTCTGTAAAAATCATGAAAATGATCTCATGATATGCCAAATTTATGTTGATGACATTATTTTTGGTTCTGCTAATATCTCTGTTTGCCAAGAATTTTCTAAGTTAATGCAGGCAGAATTTGAAATGAGTCTAATGCAAGAACTAAAGTTCTTTCTGGGAATTCAAATCAATCAAACTCCAGAAGTCACGTACATTCATCAAAGCAAGTACATTAAAGACGTTCTGAAGAAGTTTGACATGACTGAATGCAATTCGGCAAAGACTCCCATGCATCCAACTTGCATTCTGGAGAAGGAAGAGGTAAGCAACAAGGTTTGTCAGAAGCTCTATCGAGGTATGATAGGCTCTCTTCTCTATCTGACTGCTACTCGTCCTGATATTCTCTTTAGCGTTTGTCTTTGTGCCAGATTCCAATCAGATCCTAGAGAATCTCATTTAACAGCTGTTAAGAGAATTCTTAAGTATCTGAAAGGTACCCCTAACCTGGGCCTGATGTATGAGAAAACATCAGAGTATAGGCTTTCTGGTTATTGTGATGCAGATTATGCAGGAGATAGAATAGAACGAAAAAGTACATCTGGAAATTGCCAGCTTCTGGGAAACAATCTAATCTCCTGGGCTAGCAAAAGACAGTCAACTATCGCTCTATCAACTGCAGAAGCAGAATATATCTCAGCATCACTGTGCACAACTCAGATGCTCTGGATGAAACATCAGCTAGAAGATCTCCAAATCTTTGAGAGTAACATTCCTATCCTTTGTGATAATACTGCTGCTATTTGTTTGAGTAAGAATCCCATTTTACATTCCAGAGCCAAACACATAGAAATAAAACATCATTTTATTAGAGACTATGTTCAGAAAGGGATAGTAACGCTGAAGTTCATTGATACAGAACATCAATGGGCAGATATCTTTACTAAGCCTCTAGCTGAAGATAGATTTCGTTTCATCTTAGAAAATCTGAACATTAAAAATTGTCCTGAGTAAAATTTGGCTCTGAACATGTAAAATGAGACTCTGATAAAAACAAATATACTTCTGCCTCTGACTCTGATACTTCTACCAAGTTAAGAAGATATCTGAGTTAGAAATCTTCAGAAATCCTTTGGTATTCCTGAAGATCAGATACATCAACACGTGGGGAACATGCGTCTAACCCTAGAACTTCTAGACAGCTGTCAAAAGAAATCAAAGGTCAGAACGCTTGAAATCTCCTTGAGCAGTGTGCTTACTGTTGGGATTAGACATTCATTAATGAGCTGTAATCATTCTTCCCCCAAACGTGCTATTTTGGTTTTTGTGCTAACGCTGGTATGTGTGTCGTTTTGCATGTGTTTTTTACCCTTAGTATATAAACACTTTTCTCACATTTCACACACTTATCACTCTCACTCACTCTTAAACCCTAAACCCTCTCTCGAAGTTTTCTCTGCAACCTTCTCAGTTCTTCATCTTCTTCATCAATCTTCATCATGAATCCTCAAGAACAATCAGTTTTTGACTTCTCCCAACAAATGGAAGCTGCTTCTAACCCCCAAACTTCAAACACTCAAACACCCATGGTTGTAGATGTTACCACGACCCCAGTTTACAAAGAACCTCACATTTTGGAACGTGAACAACACATTCATCTTTCAACTCCCTTTGAAGGGTTGGATGTACTGTGTGAATCGCTGGTGGACTTTGAGAATTTGAAAAGAAATGGCGTTGATTTAACTGAAGATCTTCGCAAGCAAGGATGGGAAACCTACTTCAACAGATTGTATGGTCCAATCTATCCTCTTCTGGTGAAGGAATTCTGGAGATGTGCAGATGCTGATGATGAGTTCATCGTTTCTTTTGTTCTGGGTGTGAAGATCATTATCACAGAAGCGTCTATTGCTTCTTTGCTGAATATGGAAAAGGCTGGAGGTAAAAGGATTTACAACATTCCTCCAAGGTCCAAGCGCATCACAGAAGTCATTAACCCTACTATCTTCAAAGCAAACGTTGAAGGAAACCCATCTAAGAACAAGGAGCTTCATCAGAACCTCCGAGTTTGGCTGAAGATTATTCTGGGAACAATCCATCATCGTCCAGCCTCCAACTCTTCAGATTATATAAATGCTGATCAGAAGTGCATCCTCTACTGTATTCAGAAGGGTATTCCAATCAACCTCCCTGTTCTTCTCTTCAGATATCTGAGGGATTCAGTCAGAGAAACAAGGAACAATATGAAGCCCAGATCCTACATTCCTCTGGGAAGATTGCTCTCTGACATCTTCATTGAGCATGGGCTGGTAGATGCTCTGGAAAAGACCAGATGCATGGATGATCTGGCAATTGACGTTGGAAAGCCTCTGAATGCCAGAAATCTGAGGAGTATGGGAATCATCAAGGACATCAGAGTCAAGCCCACTATGAATGTAACCTGGGAAGCTCTGAAGGATCAGAGGAAGATGCCTCATGGCCTTGAGAGGTTCTTCAAGAACGAACCCAGAGACGCCATTGCTATCTACCTTCAGGATCGTCTGGATGAAGGCATTGATATCTCTGATTTCCGCCTTGAAGACTGTCTGGACTCTGTTGAAGATCTGGTCAGATACAAAAGAGGCCTTTCTGAGAAGAAGATAGCTGAGGAAGCAAGGAAGGCAAAGAAAGCCAGAATTGGAGAAACCTCTGGCACCAAAGCTTCAGCACCTCTGAATGTCTCCTCTGGTAAGTCCATTCCTCCTGTCTCTTCTGAATCTGTAATGGCTTCCTCTAACCCTCTCTCCTCTCAACCAATTTTTACAACCTCAGAAATACCACCTTCTACCATTAGAACCTCTCAACCTCCACCTGTTCTAAAAATTGCCCGTACTTTTACAACAACCTCTGACCCTAATCAACTATATCACCACAGTTCTTCCTCATCCTCTGAGTATGAGTCACCACCTTACCTTTCCCCTTCTTCTAACCAAGAGTCCTCTGATCATGAGTCTTCTGATCAAGAACACTCTGACCCAAACTCCCCAACAATAGCTGAAATTTATGCTAAAAATTTCGCTCCACAAACTCAAACACAAACTGAAGTAACCTCTCCCCTCCGAACTTCTATTCCACAACAAACAACCACCATTACCTCTGAAAATCAAACTTCCCTTCCACCACAAACAACCACCACACCCTCTGAAACTCAACCATCTGTAATTCGCCCATCTGAACCTTATATCACTCCACCATTAATTCCCGCTGTACCTAGCCCAGACTCTGACCCATTAGATGTAAACCCACTCTATGCTTCATCCCCCAGTCTTCAACCAGACCCAGATTCTGAACTTCAACCAGAAGCAGAATCTGAACCCCAGCCAGAACCAGAAACTGAACCTCAACCTCTACATCTCAGCCCTCAAAACTCTCCACCTCATTCACCTGAACCTGAACCTAAAATTATCATACCTACCCTTGAGGAGGCCATTATGCAGGTTGCAGAATCCTCAGTCCAGAAGATCAAGTCTCTGGCTAAAAATTCTGAAGTCAGTGATGATCCTAAATCTGTTAGGACACACTGGAACAGAGTTATTAGTTGGATGACCTCTGAGTCTTATAGGCTGAAGAGTATCTCTGAACAAGTCAGAAATGGCTACATCAGAGACTCTGAGGAAAGACTCCAGGAAAGACTGGCCAGAGAAGCTGAGGCCAGAAGGTTAGAGGAGGAGAGACTGGCTAGAGAAGCTGAGGCCAAGAGATTGGAAGAAGAAAGGTTGGCTAAGGAAGCTGCAGAAGAAGCTAAGAGGTTGGAAGAAGAACGCCTGGCAAAGGAAGCAGAACTTCTGAGAATTCAGGAAGCAGAAGCCAAGGCTAAGGCAGATGCAGAAGCCCAAGCTGCTGCTGAAGCTGAAACTCAGCAGGCTCTGATTCAGGGGGAGTCTTCCTCTGCGATCCCTCTGATTCTTAACACTCTGAAGGAGATCAAGCAAGATCAGAAAGAGATCAAGCAAGATCAGAGTGAGCTCCGGGCAAGGATGGACAAACAAGACGCTCTGAATGAAAACCTCCAGAATATGTTTGCCATGCTACTACAGAGACTTCCTCCTCCTCCAAACCCTTAGGCACTTAGGATTTATTTTGGTTGCCTAGTGTTTTTGCTTCTGTCTTTTCTTTTTTAGCTCTGATATTCTCTTGAATCTGTTGTTTTTGACTGCTGTTTGCCTTTGTGCTGTTTAATGAAGTGTTTTTCTCTCTATTTTTTATGTTTTATGCCTTTTTGATTATGCCAAAAAGGGGGAGAAATTATTAAATAGCTCTGATGAAAATTATGTCTAAAACCTTAAGCATTCTGCAACAATTATAGAAATAGTTCTGATATAAATAAGCTCTGATTAAATAATAGCTCTGATTAAATAACTCTAACTTTAAAGTTAAGCATTTGCAGAAAGTTTTCAGAAACCTAATTACTTGGAAAAGCTCTGGTAAGAACTTCTGAACTCCCTAGCGCTAACTCAGGGGGAGCTTTTGTCTATCTGATCTAATATTTTTCATGTTTCATCTGATAATTTTATTTGTTTTGTCATCATCAAAAAGGGGGAGATTGTAAGAACAAAAATAGTTCTACAATAGATTCCATGATTTTGATGATAACAAAGGATGAAACCAAAAGTGGCACCCTAACGAAAAGTTTCTAAGTGTGCAGGGTTCTAAAGAAAGAAGAAATAAATCTGATGATGTCATCAGATGCAAAACAAGATCAGATGCAAAATCTCAAGTATCAGAAGCATCTAAAGTGAAATCTCGTTTCAAGAAGCTCTGACTCTGGACAAAACTACAAAATATCAGAAGCATCTGAACATGAAGTAAAGTCTAGAAGCTCTGACTCTGAACAAATGCCTTCTGCAAAGTCTGAAGTTATCAAGCGTCATCTGAACTTTCAAGAGATAACATCAGAAGCCAATTTCTCCAGATACACAAAGACTCTAATCAGAATTGTTAATCATGATGAAGTAACGTTTAAGCCAAGTTAAAGTTCTGCAAACGGATTTCCTCAATTAGAAAGAGACGTTAATCTCCACTTCCAAGAGAAAAGATACTAATTGTGGTAAGTAGTCACTTCTAAGTGAAAAAGTCTACTGCAGAAGCTATTAATGGAATGGCGTAATTACATCTCAATATCCAACAGATTCAACGCTACTTCAACTCTACTTCAACTCCTATAAATAGAGAAGAAATCTCATTCAGCATACACCAAGAAATCACTAGCCAAAACTATACTGAAATTATATCACGCTCAAGAAAAACTTCTTTGTTCTTCAAAGATTTTCACTAAGCTGTTGCTTATCAAGTGAAAAATTTGTTCTTAAGTTTGTAATATTTGCTTTCTTAGAAGCACTCTAGATTACACATCTTGTATCTATTTTTATTTGATTTCCTCAAGTGACTTGTTGTAGTCTGTAGACTTGAGAGGACTAAGAGATTTTCTTTTCTCTTAGGGGTTGTTTGTAATCTTTCAAGATTAGTGGATTAAGTCCTTGTTGAAGGCGAAATCACCTTGGCCGGGTGGACTGGAGTAGCTTTGTGTTATAAGCGAACCAGTATAAAATCTTTGTGTGATTTCATTTTGCAAAAGCGCTTATTTTTTCAAACAATTCAAACCCCCCCTTTCTTGTTTTTCTCACCTTCAAATGCAAGTGAAATTATGTGTAAACCATGAATATTTCTCAAAATCACTTTTTCCCTCCACTTTTTAAAATTAAATCACTTGAAAAATGGACTTTTTATGTGATGAGTTTTCATGAAATGTGATGATGGATTATGATAGTACATGTCAAATGGAGTTTGCTCAAAAAAAGAACCACATGAATTGGCCTTGTGAATCAAGAGTTATGCCCCTTCGAAATTCAACTTTTTTGTGCTTAGATCAATCCATAACTTGCCAACCACAAATGAGAAATTCATGTTCTTGGACTTTTTGGAAAGGTGAGAGCAAGATCTACAACTTTCATGTTGGACAAATTTTCATTTGAAGCTTCCTTGGACACGTGGCTTTGAAGTCCAAAACTTTCCATTTTTGGAAACTTCAATCACAAGTCACTTGCTATTTTTGGCAGTTTTTGTCCTGACTTGATTTTCTTCAGTTTTAAGCTTTGAGATGTCATTCAACACTTGTTCCAACATGAATGAAATGTATCCAACTCATTTCCACCTCCAAATCCATCAGATCATGTACAGTTGACCACAGTTGACTTTTCTGATTGATAGATGAATTTGGCTACGCACTGATCAAGTTGAGCCTCAAACTCTTGATGAAATGGCTCAAGGATAGAACCCTAGCCTCAATAATCTCAATAAAACCATGGAATGAACCCCATAGCCATCATAAACCTCATCTCCTGATTATGCCCTGATTGGCCCAATGCAACTGATTAGGGTTGACCAGTGGTCAAAACCCTAATCTCAAGGACTATGCTTCAATGTCCTGATGATACCAAACCATGATGATGATGATGTATCATTTCAATCAAGATGAAGACCAATATCCTTTGAGAATCACAAAACCCTAATTCACAGCCCAATCCTCAGATGGCCAATGATCAGTCAATAAACCCTAGGCTTGCACTTTGACTTTCTCACCTGCTGGACAAGACTTGGGAGAATGACTTGCACAATGTAACCACATGATATGCAATATGCAATGCCTAATGACCTAAAATGATATGTAATATGTTAAATGCTAGTCCCAAGAGAGGAGGGCAAATTTTGAGGTGTTACATGTTCTCGTACATCGCTGCAATACAATATCAACAATCTTTGTTTCAAAATCAAGCATCACCAGGGTACCAACAACGTCCTCCAACTCATACTCCATAAAATTAATAGCCCACATAGAATAATCAAAACTGGGGGCAAGGTCATAATAAACAATGGAACAACAGTCAGGAGATTAAACATCCCTCACTTCGATAAAATCCCAATGTCTTATTTCCACTTGTTTCTTTATCTTGTTCATGTTGGGGTAGTTGTGCCTAAAGAGATAAAGCCTGGTATTTTTCCTTATCATACTACGCATGACCCCAATGCCTCATGCGCCTACCGTGCATATTATATAGGTAATTCTACAAAAGATTAATATGTTTTCAAGACTAAAGTTCAAGAATTTCTTGATCAAAAGTTATTGATCTTTACCGAAGAACAACCGAACATAAAGACGAATCCTTTACCTGACCACGATGGGTCAGCAGTTAATTCAATTGATGAGGTAGAATGTAGATAAGTAATCAAAGAGGTGTCAAGGGCCAAGACACTAATGTCATTCATTAAGAAGAGACTAAATACCATGGTTTCTTGTAAGATTTGCATAATGACTGTGGCATCTTCCGAATGGAACCAAATAAGTGTAGTGAACTGAAGAACTGTATACAAAGTTTGATGGATCAAGATGTGATCCAATTCACCAAAACAAGTGTCAGTGAAAATGTGTCCACTATTGAACTAATCATTATTGTCTATAAACAGAAACAGATAAAGGCGCCCATGAAAAAACTATTGCAACCTATAAATATATGTGTTCCATAGGCCTTTCCCCTTTCAGAGTACTAAGGTTGTGCCTTGGAGGTATGAAACTATTGCTTTTATGGGGGGAAATCCCA
Source organism: Lathyrus oleraceus (assembly GCF_024323335.1). Taxonomy (NCBI): domain Eukaryota; kingdom Viridiplantae; phylum Streptophyta; class Magnoliopsida; order Fabales; family Fabaceae; genus Lathyrus; species Lathyrus oleraceus. Next base: position 462,624,372 of record NC_066579.1, read on the forward strand.
TAGAAATATCTAAGTCAAAAATCATCAACATAGCAAGAAATGGGGGAAGGACCCATATTGCTCATATGTTCGCCCCAAAATTCACAACGAAACCAGATCCACCTACAAAAACTCTCCCAAAGGAGAAAAGTATACCAGTAGCGTCTCCTCATAAGGAGGGGGTACCAACATCCATTCCTCATAAAAATGTTACACCAGTTGCTCTATCCAAGGTGAAGGATGTTATGAACCAGCCAAGAGAAGTTATTCCTCCCAAGGGGAAAATAGTAATGGACATAGAGGCACAACCAAAACCTCACAGAGAGAATATCTCTCCCGATAAAAGTCAGGAATTCCTCAGGCTAATTCGGAAGAGAGACTTCAAGATTATGGATCAATTTAGTCAAACACCATCTAAAATACAGGTCATGTCACTACTCTTAAGCTCAGAGACTCATATAACAGCTTTGATGAAGGTGTTTAATGTTGCCCATGTAATGCAAGATATCACTGTTGACTAGTTCGGCGAAGTGGTCGCAAATACTACAGCTAGTCGTTACCTGAGATTCAATGATGTTGAGTTACCAAGTGGGGGAGGTTCCCACGACAAGGTGTTGCATATCTCTATTACGTGCATAAACACTTTCCTACCAGAGTTCTTGTAGATACCAGTTTCTCGCTCAATGTAATGCTAAAGAACACGTTGAATAAACTATTAGTTAAAGGAGCATAAGTACGAGCTAGTTCATTAATCGTAAGAGCTTTTGATGGTTTTAGAGGGCAAGTGATTCGTGAGATCGATTTACCAATTCGGGTTGGACCCCATCTGTTTACCATTATGTTCTAAGTGATGGAAATTAACCCTACTTACAGTTGTTTACTTGGGAGACCATGGATTCATGTTGTTGGGGCAATAACTTCTACGTTGCATAAAAAGCTAAAATTCACAATGGAAGACAAGTTGGTTATTATCTTCGGTGAAGAAGACCTACTTATAAGCGAGTTATCATCATTTCGATACGTTGAAACTAACGAGGATGCAATGGAGGTCCCCTTTCATTGCCTGGAATTTGATAATGTCAATGTCACCATGTCTAATCTTGATAATGCACCAAAATTGATCATGTCTTCACCGAAGAACACTAAAGAGACCCATTGAAAAAGGTAACTCTGCTGGTTGGGGACAAGTGTTAGACATCACTGAGAAGAATAATCGATTTAGTATTGGCTACCATCAATCATAAAGCATGTCTGATCCTAAAGACCAAATTTTTTTTTTGTCATATCCAGAAGGTGTTTAGTAGTGTTGGGTTCCAACATGACAACCTAGGGGAAGTCGTGGGAGATGCAAGCGAAGAAATTCCAAGCTTCATGCGCCGGTGTCCACCTGGCTTCACGTTGAATAACTGAACAACTTTTGTGGTTCCTGCTGTCTTTTCAACATCAAAGTAATGCATTTGTATTTTCTAAATCCCTTGTTCTCGCTCGAGGCAAGAGGATAGCTTTGTAAAGGGCCTCCATATGTTTAAAAGCATTATATTTCAATAAAATAAAAATTATTTTGCATTCAAAATCGCGTTCCTTTTCTTTTCTTTATTTTTATTTTTTCACAAGTAAATGGCAAAAACTTCTTTTTCTTTACCTTTTCAGAAGCATAATTCTAAAATAGAATCCCATCAACATGCAAACACAATGAATCCATTTATAACAACACGACTATAATCTCATGTAACCCTAAGCTCCCAATTAACCACGCCGAAGACGACGGTGAGGAAGATTATGAATTGTTGGCTGAACTAGCCACGCTCTTTGAGCAAGAACAAAAAGAGATTCAGTCACACCAATAGCCAGTATAGGTCATTAATTTGGGGATTGAAGAATCCGTAAAGGAGTTAAAGATTGGGGCATCTCTAGAGAAACATTTGCGTACAAAGTTGGTCAAGTTACTGCAAGAGTATGTGGATGTCTTCGCCTGGTCGTATCAAGATATGTCTAGTTTAGACACGAACGTTGTTGAGCATCACTTACCACTTAAGCCTGAATATCTGTCTGTCAAGCAAAAGATCATAATGACAAAACCAAACAAGGCACTCAAGATCAGAGCAGAGGTTAAAAAACTATTTGATGTTGGATTCTTGGCTATATCTGAGTATCCTCATTGGGTTACAAACATAGTACAAATCCCTAAAGAGGATGGTAAGGTTAGAGCGCGTGTGGACTAGAGAGACTTAAAGAAAGCAAGCTCGAAGGATGATTTCCATTTTGCCTCATATTTACGTCTTAGTTGACAACACCACACAATTTTTTGTCTTTTTGTTCATGGATGGTTTATCTGGGTACAATCAAATAAAGATGTCTCCCGATGACATGGAAAAACTACCTTTATCACCTCGTGGGGAACGTTCTACTATAAAGTCATGCCTTTCGGTTTGAAATGCAGGGGCAACCTATCAAAGGGCCATGGTAACTTTGTTTAACAATATGATACATAAAGAGATAAAGGTTTACATGGACGATATGATTGCCAAGTCCAGAACTGAAGACAAACATCTTGACCATTTGAGAAAACTGTTTGCTAGACTCAGTAAATACAAGCTACGATTGAACCCTACAAAGTGCACCTTTGGGGTTAGGTATGGTAAACTAATGGGATTCATCGTCAGTCAATGATGCATTGAAGTTAACCATGATAAAGTTTGAGTTATTCATGATATTCCATCTCCTATAACAAAAAAAGGAGTATGAGGCTTTCTGGGTAGACTAAATTACATCTCGAGGTTCATCTCTCATCTAACAGCTACCTGTGAGCCTATATTAAAATTGCTAAGAAAAATAAAACGATCGAGTGGAATGACGATTTCCAAGGGGCATTCGATAAAATAAAAAATACTTGCAAGAACCACCGACCATAATACCACCAGTTCCAGATAGACCACTAATAATGCATCTCATAATGCTAGATGAATCAATGGGTTGTGTACTTAGTCAACACAATGATACAGGCAGAAAAGAGCACATCATCTATTATCTAAGTAAGAAATTCACTGATTGTGAGACTAAATACTCACTTTTGGAGAAGACTTGTTGCGCTATGGGATGGGCTGCTCAACGCTTAAGGCATTACATGGTCTGACATACTACTTTATTGATATAAAAAATGGATCCAATTAAGTACATATTTGAAAAAATTGTTGTCACTGGAAGAATAACTCGTTGGCAACAGCTATTAACCGAAGGAATATGGAGTATGAAATTTGGGCCGTCTTGATCACTCCAAATAATTGTTATATTCCTTTCGTTATGAAATTATGCTTCGACTGCACAAACAATATGGCTAAATACGAAGCTTGTATAATGGGTCTCAAAGCTACTATCAACCTAAGGATCAAAATTCTAGTGTACGGAGACTCAACGCTCGTTATTTTTCAAGTAGAGGGAAAATAGGTAACCCGTCACTCAAATTTGATTCCTTACCGTGATCATATCTTAGAATTGATGAAGAATTTCAAAGAAATTTCCTTTCATCACATTCCCAGAGAAAAAAATAAAGTGGGAGACGCTTTAGCTACATTATCATCAATGTACAAAGTAAATTACCCCAATGAAGCACCAGTAATAAAGATGGATCTTATAGATGAACTAGCAGTTTGTTTTATAGTCGAGTAAGAATCTGAGGGCAAACCTTGTACCATGACATCAAATGTTTCCTTAAAAAACAAAAGTATCCAGTAGGGGCATCCAATAGTGGCCAAAATACTTTGCGAAGACTTGCTTCCAAAATTTTCCTCAACAGAGATGTCCTATACAAAAGAAACTACTACATGGTCTTACTCAGATGCGTGGATGAACACAAAGCACCCATGATTATAAAAGCAAATCATGAGGGTTCTGAAGGATTCTATGCTAATGGACATGTTATGGCCAAGAAAATCCTTTGAGCTAGCTATTACTGGATGAATATGGAGTATGATTGTTTCAACTACGTCAAAAGGTGCCACAAATGCCAAATATATGCTGATAAGATTCATGTGCCACCAACTTCTTTAAACGTTTTAACATCACTGTGACCTTTCTCTATGTGGGGAATCGATATAATTGGAATGATTGAACTGAAAGCTTTGAACAATCATTGTTTCATTTTAGTCACTATCAATTACTTCACTAAATAGGTGGAAGCCGCTTCATACACCAATGTCACTCGACAAGTGGTTATACGGTTTATCAAAAAGGAAATAATTTGTCGCTACGGAATTCCTAGAAAAATTATTATCGATAATGCCAATAACTTGAATAATAAAATTAGGAAAGAGTTGTGTGAGAGCTTAAAAATTAAACACCACAATTCTTCACCATATCGGCCCAACATGAATGGCATCGTGGAAGCAACGAATAAGAACATCAAAAAGATTATCCAAAAAAGGGTAAAAACCTACAAAGATTAGCATGAGATGCTTCACTTTACTTTACATGGCTACAGAACTTCGATACGCACCTCTAATGGGCCAACTCCGTTCTCACTTGTATATGGAATGAAAGATGTCTTCCCAATCGAGGTTAAAATTCATTCAATTAGGGTCATAATGAAAGCCAAGCTTGATGAAGCAGAATGGATTCAGACTAGGTTTGATAAGCTGAATCTCATAGAGGAAAAACGTTTGACTACTATCTGCCATGGTCAGCTATACTAGAGATGACTCAAGAACTCTTTTGACAAAAAGGTATGCCCTCGCGAATTCTGAGAAGGTGACCCGGTGCTCAAGAAATAATTCCCAATACATTTGGATCCACGAGGCAAGTGGACACCTAATTATGAAGGACTATTTATCATAAAGAAGGCCTTCTTAGGCGGAGCTCTAATTCTCACCACCATGGATGGGGAGGAGTTTCCACTTCCAATGAACTTCGATGCAGTCAAAAAATATTATGCCTAAAAAAAACAAAATAAAAAATAATGATAATGAACAAAGAGCCCGCTAGGTTGACATTTGAAAGGTCAACGTAGGCAAAAATGGATATCTCGATGGATCCAAAAAAGAAATTTCCAGGAAAAATTTAGGGATCAAATAAAAAAATGATGATAATAAGCCAATAAATTGAAAATCTAAAAATGCGATTTAAGCAAAAATGGGTATCCTGATGGACAAAAAAAAATTGAAATATGTCCAGGCAAAATTTAGGGATAAAGGCATTTGACTGCAACATTTGAGCTTACTTCATCACAACTAGAAATCAGACAACATGGATCAGTTCAATCATCATCTACTGAAGTAGAGTATTGGGATTCAGATCTTATAGTGGATAATAGCATGTATTGTAATCGATGGAAATTCGTATAAATTTCCCATTGGCATTTACCTTATTTTTCTTTATTTTTTGTTTTCTTGTAATGTCATCTTTTAGGATTTTGCATCTTTGTACTCACATCTTATGTACAAACTTTCTATATTCAATAAAATTATCTTCGTTTTCATTTAATTTTCCTTTTTTCTATATTTTGTTTGCAAAATATTTATTATTGTTGATAAATAATACTGTAAAACATTAAGAATAATAAAAAGATCCAAAAGAAAAAACTTTTGCATTGCTTTGATTACTTGAAAAATCTAAAGGAAGACCAGTAATCTACAATGTACGCTTAATACATGAAACCATCTTTACGGTCGTCCGATCAGGTCATAGATTATTCTTTCTTAAAAATAATCAAAATGAAATCTCTAGAAGTTGTGGTAACCTCAAGTTATCTCTACAGGTTCTTTGGTCCAGCCATCGAATGTCGAAGAATCAAAGTTTACCACCATACCAAAAAACCAGAAAAAATAGAACCAAAGTCTCATTCTTGTAGATACCAATCATTTCCTTCACAAAATAGCCTATATTTTTGCTTAACATGCCTAATCTCATGCATCATATATTCAAACATAATCACTGCATGCATAATGCATAACATAAGTCAAAATATGACCACATGCATCTCTTTTACGACTAATTTACTCCCTAACAAAGTATTTCAGTCAATCCTCATTAAATGATCCCCAACAAAAATTCATATCTATTTATCTACTTTCTTCTTAAAGGATTTTTTTGGGTCTTTCTATTTAATCCTTTTCTACCTCGAATGCCTGAAGGTCGTCGCCATTCATACATTCAGGTTTAAGATGATTAAATAGGGGGAACTGTCACACCCCAAAATTTTACCTATCCATTAATTCAACTTCATATAGCTCATAACTTTTGATTCGTCTGCATACCTTTACCTCAGTCATCCAGTTTAGTTAAGATCATTCATTCATATGCATACAACCATTCATTTTTTGCATCATTGGTTCAAAAGGCTATGAATTCAACTGGATGTCTCAAAACTTATACATGGGGGATTGGATCAGAGGATTTATTGGTTCTCATTGGCTATTTATTGGTTCTCATGATGGACCGAAGTTCTTTTTGTGTTGCTTTGGTTCATTAGTCATCATGTATGAAGGGTTTGCTTGGAAAATAAGATATTATGGTACAATTGACTTTTTGGTCAAAGTCAACTTTAAAAGTTGACACTTTGGCCTAATCTTTGGAATCTCCACTCCATATTCAAGTTATGGCTATTGAATTGATGCATATCATTATAGGAAAAGGTTTAGAAGTCATTCAGGGCACAATTGACTTTTGGTCAAAACAGTTGACCAAATCTTTTAAACTTTCTTCTTTATTTCAACTATGGATAGGCTATTAGTCTTTTGGTCAAAATGCTTCATTCAAGAGGAATCATTCAAATTGAAAAGAACTTTCAAATTCAAATTCAAATGAGAGAAACTTTCTTCATTTACTTGAAAAACAAGTTATCCATATACATGTCAAGCTTTCAATAACAAATTCATTTCAATATTCAAATACAAGAGAATACACAAACAAAATGAAGAATACATAAATATTTCCAAGTTCGACCTACAAATGACTTTTGGTTAAACCGTTGACTGACCGTAACTCCTAAATCAACCCTAGATCTATTTATCTTCTAAATCTTCAAGTCATCTTCACCTATCATCAAGTTGTTGTTCCTGTAGCGGGGTATTCGTTACCGTTAGAGATGTTGACTAAATCCAAGGTAAACCATACAAGTCGAGTCGCCACCGCACTTCTATTTATCCAAAGGAATGGTTAGAAAGCGAACAAAAACCTAAAAGTTTTATCAAATCAAAAACTAGTAAAAATGTCAGAGATCTGGGTAAGGGGGTTGGTTATGCAATGGGAAGGTATTAGGCACCCAAAGCATCCTAGGTACTCCTAGGGAGCCCTTTTCACATTTGTTGCAGAGGTTGTTGTTTTTTTTTGAAAATTTATTTGTGCAAACATGATTGAAGGGATGAGAAAAGCGTGTATGTTTATCTAATGTACTACTTACTAAAAGAAGGGTCAAAAGAAAATGACTCGCACGGACGTCGCATCCACTGCATACGTATCTCATCTGAATCTGAGAATCAGAGTCTTCATAGCTCGGCTACCTATGGGTTAAAGAGGAGTGTGCTCGCTAAGACATCGCGTCTTATGCCTACGTATCTCATCTGGGATGAAAATCATAGCAAAACGTAGTTCGACCACCTATGGGGTAAGGGTTGTGTTTTGGGGTGAACGACGTTACTACGCAATATACCGGATGCTCGACCTTTGAAGACTTACTCGCCTTTAGTAGAAGGAGATAACGTGTTCTTAGGAGAAGAAAAATCAATGAGTTTGGGGTGTTTAGGGATGCTCATGCAAAAAGGCAATCCTAGATGAAGGAACCGCGCTACCTTAAATGACATGCCACGAGAGGCTATACGAAACCTAAGAAATCGGTAACATGCGGGAAAAGTAAATGGATCGAGAGATCTACCGTACGGATAAAGATCCGAAGTAACAATAATTAGATAAATAAGAAACCCAAAGACTCTTCCAAGCTAAACACCATCAAAGAAAGCGAGTCAGTACAGGTAATCGGAATAGACCTCCAGGTGGTACCCCACAAATAAAGTGGAACACCAAGCAAGCTATCCCTGCAAGAGTATGTGAACCCTCACAAAACAAAACTCAACAAACAGGTTAGAGAAACAAGATAGGGTAATCAAGAGTTGCCCCCAAATCAAAATGTGACCAAATGAATCATGCCATTAAAATTCACAAAAAGCTCACAAAAAGCAACCAAAGGTAGGAGGCCTAAACCCCCTGTCAAACACATGCATCAAAAGGGTATCAAATTCACCCATAATACCTCATACATTCAGAGCATTCAAATTAAAAGCATAAAGTAATGGGAATAAGGCAAACCTGACTGGAGAGATCGAATGAAATTGAATTGCCCGGTTGGGTTTGCAAAGCAATCTGAGGGTTTATATGAGATGGAATTGGTTCTTTGCCGATGAGTTCCCTTCAGTCTCTGGAGGTTGCTCTGAACTCTGTTAGCTCTTCTCTCACTATCTTTTTTCCAGCCAGGGTAATAGGAATAGAATGGAATTTTGTTTCATTGAAACTCTGAATTTATAACCTGATTTTTGTGGACCTGTGGGCTCAAATGAGAGAGGCCCAAGTCCAAAAATTTTCTGTTATATTTTATTTATTTATTTATTCTCGTTTTTTTTTTTCGTTTTTCATTTTTCGTTTTTCGTTTTTCGTTTTTCGTTTTTTTTTGTTTTTTTTTAAACACGTGGGCTTCGCCTAGCGAGTATGACAGTTCAAGAAATTCCTCTGAGCGTAGGTGATTCTGGTGGCTTTTCTTGGGACTCGCTAGGCGACCTATTCTGCTCGCTAGGCGACCCATTCTGCTCGTCTAGCGAGCATGACAGCTCATGAACAAACTTTTGCTCCTTCAAGATTAACGTTTTGACTGACGAATAAACCCCATTTGAACCTGTTGGAAGTGTCTCAAGCCATTCTCTTGTGTTGACTGATCATCTAAATAGAATCCACAAAGTGTCTTAGATGATACTCAAGCTTCAAACAAAAGATGTTAGGGACACATTTTTGTGCTTTTGGTTAGTAAACAAAAGTAAGAGAGACAATGATGTATAATTCAAGCATGCTTGGTGATCTCAAACCAATCACAAGGAGTCCCACCCAAAGGCAAAGGGAACCAATATGCTAAAGATCCTTGAGGCAATGCAAATGCAATGTTATGATGCCATGAGGGATCTTAGGGTCAAAATTGGGGTCTTACAGTTCCATGTCATAATTTCATTGCCTCCATGTACCTTAACCCATTTGCAACCTCATGTTCAATGCCAAGTCCAAGTATTCAACATGCACACCATGTACCAGCTAGCATGATATACTTGCATCAATCATCAGCCACATCAACATTGCACCAGACCTGCAACATTAAAATAATGTCATCATAATCATCATGACAAAATAGAACCCTACGTAAGTACATATGTATGCTCATATTCAACATGTGCATCAAGACCTATATCATCTAAATAATGGATGTAAGCTGCAACATAACACAAACAGACACAACATAATCAAACAATGCACCTCAAATCCATGACAATTCACATCATTTCAAAACCATCAAACCTACATATCCAAAATAAGCCATGTTCATGCTAAGCATAATCCAAACCAAGCATTCATCATCAAAATACAACTTACATAAACTAGATCCAAATGATGTTAATACAATTTAATGCCATCACAACACGATTAAATCACCATAGACATAATTCAAACACATATGTTATGATTCAAACACCCACCCACCATCATATAATCACAATATCCATGACATAACAAGCCATACATATAATGCTCACATAACCACATAATCACCATCAGCAAATCAATACAACACATACATAGTCCAAACATTTAGTGTCATACGGTGAACTGACTTTTGGTGTGTTTTTGCTTTGGAAAGCAAATGTCGCGGATAGCAAGAGTCGCCACCGACTTTTCTTTTATCCAATAAGGAAAGGTGGAAAAGAACAGGAAAGACCTTAATTAGATTTTGGGTTCGGGAGGTACATTATACAAAGGGAAGGTGTTAGCACCCTTTGTATCCATGGTTATCCATGGGCTCTTAATTGCTGGATCACTTATATTTTTCTTGTCTGAAAAAGTGTTTGTGAACTGCTTAGAAAATGTTTTGAAAAGAGAGTTTAGCTTTGTAATGATTCTTGTATGAATGTATACAAAGTATTTATCTCGTTTAATTTTGAAAGTTGTTTAGAAAAATATAACTTGGCAATGATTCTAGTATGAATGTATACCAAGTGGTGATTTTCTAGTAGATGTTTTGCAAAGTGTGATGTATGAAAAATGTTTTAGGTTGTGAGTCAGCATTTAAGAGTTATACCTACCCAAGGTCTTTATGGGCATTTCCTATCCTTATGAGGGTAAAACTGTCCTTACTATTGAGAAGTAAGTAGTTTTATCCTTTGGATGTAAAAGGGACATCGTAGGGTCATCTATTGGTCATTGAAGGTAACATTTGTAAGGATACCTTAACATTCGAAGGGACGATCATCATTTAACCGTAGGTTACAACGACGGGTCATCGAGGGACAAAAATCATATATTCGCAGGCAACATCCGAGGGACTATGATTTATCTTATAGGGACATGATGATTTAGCCGAAGGGTCTTTGCTAAGTGCATCCCCACATTCGCGGGACATGACCGTAATACCGTAATACCGTAAGGCAACAAAGAGAGGTCCAAGATCACATATTCAAAGGCAATATTTTATAATCAATTAGGTAATTAGGATGAATCTCCACAGGGGTATCAATTAGGTAATTAGGATGAATCTCCACAGGAGTATCCCACAAATAAAGTGGAATACTTAGCAAGCTACCTTTTCCCGGAGTATGTGAGCCCTTACAATATTCAACAAACAGGTCAGAATACCAAATCAAGGTGCAATCGAGAGTTGCACCAAACCAAAAGGAATCACAACAGTAATAATGTCAGGTAAACCATGCATGGTTACAATAAAACATGTCAGATTAGCAAAAATCAGAACAGAAAAATCAGCGACTGTCATGTTCGCTGCTGCCTCGCCTAGCGAGGGCCTGGCGAACCCTCGCTACATGTTCGCTTAGCGATGTGCTAGCGAACGGCTGCGGGTTTTGAATTTAAGAACAATACGATTTCAGCAAGCTCCACACCCTATTGCATCCACTACATAAATTTTATGGTTAAACATTCAAGATATCCATACATATTTAAATCCACATGCAAAACCTAAGATATATTTATAAATTCAATCATAATACCACATGTAAATTGGAAGCATAAAGCGGTAGTGGTAGTGCAAACCTGTTGGCAATTGAATTGCAACGTTGAATTGGCAGATCACTCTTAGAGTTGGTGCCGGATTGAGTTAGGCGGAGGTAACCTTTGTGCAGATGAGTTTCCTTCAGGGTTTCCTTTAGGGTTGCTCTGAATTCTCTGGGTTAGCCTCCAGGGTTTGTTGTTCCTTCTTTCTGTCTCCGTCCGTCTGTCTCCCTTTTTTTTATGACTGAAGTTGTGGTATTTATAATGATTTTTTGTGACCTAATGGGCTCAGAATGAAGCCCAAAATTTCTGGTATTCGCAAGCTTCGCTAGGCGAGTGGTGTAGCGAAGGATTCGCTAGGCGAAGGATTTTGCTCGCCTAGCGAGCAAGCCATTTTAAGCCATTTTCTGGATTTGGCCACCTGTGTGCTGGGTCTTTGTTCCTTTAAGATCAGTGTCTTGAAAAATGAATTGAAGTGCCTTGAAAAATGTCTTGCAAGATTAACGGGCAAATTTTGGGGAATGACAGTTGCCCCTGTTCAATATTCTTAGACCGAGAGAGTTAGAATGGTATGTACGCCATTCGTGGTCTGGAGGTGGAAGATTATTGAACACTTAGAATGCCCCAAAAATTTGCGCTTGCTAATTAGAAGTTAGTCTTGATGGAGATGGGCTTAGAGATGCCATCCGAGAAGTTTGATGATGAAAGATCAGAATGGATCATATGCTGCTAGGGATAAAGGATCAGAATGGACCATACGCTAGATCGTATCTGAATTACAGAATGAACCGTCTATTAGGCTGCCTCTGGAGAGGTAAAGATCAGAATGGATCGTACGCTAGATCGTATCTGAGTAGCAGAATGAGTTATCCATTAGGCGGGTGACTTCGCTGGGGATGAAAGATCAGAATGGATCATACGCTAGATCGTATTTGAGTTGCAGAATGAGCCGTCTATTATGCTGTATCTAAGAAAAGGGTCAGAATGGATCGTACGTTAAATCGTATCTGAGTTGCAGAATGAACCGTCTATTAGGCTGTATCTGGAGAAAAAGTAGTCGTACGCTAGACTACACCTCGGGATGTACCGTACACTAGGTAGTATCTGAGGAATGAAGATCAGAATGGATCGTACGTTAGATCGTATCTGAGCTGCAGAATGAGTCGTATGTTAGGCTGTATCTGACAAAAAGTAGTCGTACGCTAGACTACACCTCAGAATGTACCGTACGCTGGGTAGTATCTGAGGAAATGAACATCCAAATGGGTCGTACGCTAGACCGTATTGGACTAGTTGAAGGAATCATATGTTGGGCTGAATCAGAATGAACCGTACGTTAGGCTATATCTGATAATATTTGTATATGTTGTATTTGCCATAAATATTTGGGGTGGGCTTAAAGATGCCACCATTAGGAGGATATCCGAGTGTTTGTCAGAATGAATGTTCACATGGATTATATCCGAAAGATGTATTTGAATCTTGAATGTAATCGATAAAGATGTTCGTCTTAATGGAACTTTATTTTGACTGTATCAGGAGGATAATTAACCTGAAAAATAAAGTTAGCCTCATGCCATGTCATGATGCATGAGATGTTTTATGCTTTCGAAAATAAATGCGAACATTGTATGCATGCATATGCTGTGAAATGATGTAATGAATGAATTATGTGTCTGAAAAGTTCTTCCAGGGGAAAATAAATCCCAATATTCTGGTTGGAGATACTTGTATTGATGACCCTTTCTTAGCTGGAGATACTTGATTTCTGTCTGATGATAGAAATATTCAACAGAGCCTGGCTGGGGATAGAAGAGATGACCAGTTTGTCTAGTGATGCCAATTTCTTCTGGGGAATAACTGGTTTTTGCTGGGGAAAGGATTTGTAACCGGACTTGTTGGAAAGCATGGTTAGATCTTATCCTCGACCCTAAAGTCTTTTAGTAACTGCTATTGCCATTTTATGCATGTATTTTCGGTAAACATCAATCATGTTCAAACGCATATACTCATTCGAATCAAATCAATGGACGTTTATGCAAACAAAACAGAGAAAGTAAAACAAAAGCATCTTTTTGGAAATAAAATTGTATCGATTTTGACAGAGGGCCTATAAACAGGCAATTTGTGTACAGGGAGACAGAAATCCTAGTAAGAGGAAGTTGTCAAGAAAACAAAGAGAAAGTTATGCAGAAAAAGTCCTATTGATTTTAATTCCACTACTGTCATTATGTCTTCAAGCCTCTCATCTCCTGTTGTCGGATAAAAGTGATTGGATTGTTTAGTCCTTTTGACTTTGGTGAAGCTGACCGAGAACGGGACATAGTCATACGCTTTAATCCCTAATTTTTGCCTGGACCGCCTTTTCAGGTTTTCAGTCCACCAGGATACCCTTTTTTGCCCAAGCCGCCTTTTCAGGTTTTCGACTTGCCGGGTGTACATTTTTATATGTTTATCCCTAATTTTTGCCCGAACCTTTTTGGTTCGCCGGGATGCCCTTACTTTTGCCTAGATACGTCGACCTAGCAGGTCTCTTTTATGCGTAGTATTTTTTAACTATGTCCGCGTTCACAGGATGCGGGAAACCTTCGCCATCCATTGTAGCAAGCATCATGGCTCCACCAGAGAATACCTTCTTAACTACAAATGGTCATTCGTATATGGGAGTCCATTTGCCTCTAGAATCACCTTGTGGTAGAATGATACGCTTTATCACCAAGTCGCCAATTTGATACACCTGTCTCTTGACTTTTTTCTTAAATGTCTGGGTCATGCGCTTCTGATATATCTGTCCATGACAAACAACCGCGAGTCTCTTTTCATCAATCAAATTTATCTGATCGAGTCGAGTCTGAATCCATTCATTTTCCTCTAAGCCTGCATCTTTCATAATTCTTAGAGAGGGAATCTGAACTTCCACTGGTAAAACAACTTCCATTCCGTAGACCAAAGAGAAAGGAGTTTCCCCTGTCGAAGTGCGTACTGAAGTGCGATAACCATGAAGAGCAAAGGGTAACATCTCATGCCAGTCTTTGTATGTTATTTTCATCTTTTGTATGATCTTCTTGATATTCTTATTAGCAGCCTCCACGGCGCCGTTCATCTTCGGCCGGTACGGAGAAGAGTTATGGTGTTTTATTTTGAACTGCGTGCAGAGTTCAGTAATCATCTTGTTGTTCAAATTGGTGCCATTGTCCGTGATAACTCTTTCAGGGATGCCATATCGACAAATAAGATTATTCTTGATGAACTGCGCCACCACATTCTTGGTGACAGAAGCAAATGAGGCTGCCTCTACCCACTTTGTAAAGTAAACAATAGCAACAAGAATGAAACGGTGTCCATTAGAAGCAGTAGGTTTAATCTCTCCAATCATATCAATGCCCCACATTGCAAAGGGCCAAGGTGCTGTCAACACGTTCAATGGAGTAGGAGATACATGTACTTTGTCCGTATAGATCTGACACTTGTGACAAGTTCTGGAGTGATGGTGGCAATCAGTTTCCATGGTAGACCAATAATACCCTGATCTCAGAATTTTCTTGCCTATCGTATGTCCACTAGAATGAGTCCCAAAAGTACCATCGTGTATGTCTTCCATAATCTTTTCTGCTTCCCTTTTATCCACACAGCGAAGCAAAGTCGAATCATGATTACGTTTGTATAATACTCCATTACTCAAAAAGAATTTAGCGGAGAACTTCCTCAGAAATTTTCTGTCATTGATGGATGCCCCTTCAGGGTATTCTTGAGTTTCTAGATATCTTTTTACTTCGTGGAACCAAGGTTTCTCTTCCACTTCATCAGTATTCAGTTTATAACAATATGCTGGTTCATCTAATCGTTCAATGGTAACCATGAGAGCTTCATTGTCCCATCTGACTCTGAACATAGATGACATGGTAGCCAATGCGTCTGCCAACTGATTCTCTTCTCGCGGAATATGTTCGAATGTAATCTCTTCAAAGTATGGGATTAATGTCAACACCCGCTCTCGATAAGGGATGAGATTCAGATGTTTAGTGTCCCAATCTCCTTTGATCTGACTGATTACTAAGGCTGAGTCTCCGTACACACTCAAAAACCTGATTTTCAGGTCTATCGCAACCTTGAGTCCCAAAATACATGCTTCATACTCAGCCATATTGTTGGTACAATCAAAACATAGTCTAGCAGTGAAAGGCGTATAGCAACCCTTGGGAGAAATAATTACAACACCAACACCATTGCCCAACGCATTAGAAGATCCGTCAAAAACCATAGTCCATCGGGATCCTAGTTCGGGTCCTTCATCTGGTCCAGGTTCTTCATAATTAGTAACAAGCATGACATCCTCATCTGGGAACTCAAAATTCATAGATTGGTAATCATCAACTGCTTGATGAGCCAAATGATCAGCTAACACGCTCCCTTTGATTGCTTTCTGAGTAGTATATTGGATATCATACTCTGTTAAAATCATCTGCCATCTTGCTATTCTTCCGGAGAGGGCAGGTTTCTCAAATATATATTTGATAGGATCCATCTTAGAAATCAATAAAGTGGTATGATTCAATATATACTGTCTTAGTCAGCGAGCAGCCCAAGCCAAAGCACAACAAGTTTTCTCGAGCAATGAGTATCTTGTTTCACAGTCGGTAAACTTTTTGCTAAGGTAGTATATGGCATGCTCTTTTCGACCAGACTGGTCATGTTGCCCCAACACACACCCCATTGAATTTTCTAACACGGCCAAATACATGATTAGAGGTCTTCCTTCAACTGGTGGCATCAGAATTGGAGGTTCTTGGAGATACTTCTTGATTTTGTCAAAAGCTTCTTGACATTCATCATTCCATATCATCTCTTGATTTTTCCTCAGTAATTTGAAGATGGGTTTGCAGGTAGCAGTCAAATGGGAGATAAATCGGGCAATGTAATTCAAGCGTCCCAAGAAACCTCTGATTTCTTTATCTGTACGAGGAACTGGCATTTCTTGAATAGCTCTCACCTTAGCCGGGTCAACCTCAATTCCTTTACTACTGACAACAAAGCCCAAGAGTTTATCGGATCTTACTCCAAAGGTGCATTTGTTCGGGTTCAATCTCAACTTGTATTTCTTCAACCTCTCAAACAGTTTGTATAAATGATCGAGATGTTCTTCTTCAGTATGAGATCTGGCTATCATGTCATCCACATATACCTCTATTTCATGATGGATCATATCATGGAACAAAACCACCATAGCACGCTGGTACGTTGCCCCTGCATTCTTTAAACCGAATGACATTACTTTATAACAGAAAGTGCCCCATTGCGTCACAAACGTAGTTTTCTCCATGTCCTCAGGTGCCATCTTAATCTGGTTATAACCCGAGAATCCATCCATGAATGAGAATACCTTGTGTTGAGCGATGTTATCTACCAGAACATCAATGTACGGAAGTGGAAAGTCATCCTTGGGACTCGCTTTATTCAAATCTCTGTAATCTACACACATTCGCACCTTACCATCCTTCTTTGGCACTGACACCACATTAGCAACCCATTGAGGATAAGAAGTAACAGCCAGAAAACCTGCATCAAATTGTTTCATAACCTCGGCTTTGATTTTCTCAGACATTTCAGGACGCATGCGACGAACCTTTTGCTTAACAGGACGACAATCTTCCTTCATTGGCAAACGATGCACTACTATATCAGTATCCAGTCCTGGCATGTCTTCATAAGACCAAGCAAAAATCTCTATATAGTCATGTAACATCTGAATCAAACTTTCTTTGACACTGTTTCCCAAGCCTGCTCCTATCTTGACTTCTTTCTTGTCTACTTCAGTACCCAGATTTACAGTTTCAATTGATTCCTCATGCGGCTGTATAGTCTTTTCCTCTTGCAGTAACAGTCTGGCAAGCTCTCCAGGTACTTCACAATCTTCCTCACTTCCATCCTTGGCTTGGTAGATCGGATTTTCAAAGTCATAATGAACAGTAGCAGAATTATTATCAACAGGATCCAGAGTGGATATGGATCTGCATTTTGTTACGTGAGTGTGTGTAAGAAAGCATAGCTTATTTGAAAGATGACAGGAAATATAAAGAGCGCAATATTTGAATGCGAAAAGTCCATTGATTCATTGAATGTGAATATGCTTATGAAAATGACAAAACCCCTAACAAATTAGCTATTGTGCCCCGGGCATAGACACAATGCTTTAAGAAGTTTAATCGGAAAAATTAAAAAATTTGCAACACTAAAATAGACAATAACAATTACTCTTGACTAAGGGAAATCGGGATAGTGTCTTCAGCCTTCCAATTATTGAGTCCGTCACCAATTGTTGGGAAAATCCAGCTATCCAAGTCACAATCGCTATCAGCATCTTCTACAACATTAATCTGATCTTTGACTATCTTTTCAGAGATAAACCCCAGACCAGACTTATCAGACTTGTACGGTACATCGATCAGTTGACCCCAGCCAGTATGACCACCCTCTTCAATCATGGCTTGAGCATCTTTCAGAGAAATCATAGCAGGAGGAGCACGAATAACCTTGGGCACACGGGAAGTTGGCTTAAGGACAGGACTGGTCGGAGGAACTACTTCAAATGACTGAGAAGGAGTCTCAAAGAATTCTCCATCCATCTCGACGTATCTGAAGGTATGCACACTACTGACAATATACTCTTCTTCCCCACATACAGTGACGATCTTACCCTCTATTGGATACCTCAGCTTTTGATGGAGAGACAAAGCTACAACATTTTCCCCATGAATCCAAGGGCGTCCTAGCAAGCAGGAATAGGCAGGACGAATGTTCATTACGTGAAAGATAGTGTTGAAAACCTGAGGTCCTATCTTGATAGGGAGAACCACTTCACCCCAGATAACACTCTTCGCACCATCGTAAGCACGCACCACAACGTCACTAGGCTTCAGTTCAATGCTTTTACAGTCAAGCTTATCGAGTACAGTTTTTGGTAGCACATTCAAAGAAGAGCCATTATCGATCAACACATGAGCCAAGGTGATCCCCTTACACTCAATGGAGATGTGCAGAGCTTTGTTATGATTATTTCCTGTTGGTGTCAGGTCAGCATCGGAAAAGCCTAGGCCATTGTCAACAGTCAGGTTAGCAACATAGTTTTCGAACTGATCGACAGATGTCTCCTGAGGTACATGAGCGGTCTTCAGGAATTTTATCAACGCATTGGCATGAGATTCAGAAGATAACAACAAGGATAACATCGAAATCTTAGACGGAATATGCCCCAACTGTTCTACCACATCAAAATCACTCTTGCGGATGATTTTCAGCATTTCTTCCATTTCCCGTTTGGCAACATCTTCGGTAGTAACTTCGACCGGTGTCCTTGACTGAGAAGGATTGGTTACTGGTTCCTTTCCTCGAGTTTCCGGGGCGGGAGGTGAGATTTCTGGAGAGAAGATCCTTCCACTCCGAGTAATTTTACTAGTCCCAACAATGTCATTAGGATTAGCAGAATTATCAACTTGCTTTATGTCGTGGATGTAAACATCACCTCCGTAATTCCACGGAATGGCTTTGCTTGAGGAATATGGTACTGGGCCAGGTGCAGTAATAATTATGGGAGCTACCTTGGGCTCAACAGTAATCTTCACAGGCACTCTAGTAGCGGTAATCTTCACCGGAACTTTGGACCTAGCAATCACAGATATTTCTTCAATAGGGTTTTCCACCTTAGGAATCTTTTCGAAGAGAATTGTGCGATCATCCATCAGCCGTTGAATACCACTCCTCAACTTCAAGCAATCATTGGGTCGGGGTATACAGAGATTGTAATTTTCAGCACAACCTGGAAATAAACCAGCTTGCAACAACTTCTTCTTGATGGTCAAGAGAGGAGATGCTAAGTCAGCTACATTAGAAATGCGAGAATTGTCATCCACAACATTAACAGTCTTGTCATGATTAGGCATAGGAGCAGTGATGATATTAGGAGTCTCTGGAGGATCAAATTCAATTTCTCCAGCGTCGATCATATCCTGAATCTTATTCTTCAACAACCAACAATCGTTTGTATCATGCCCGGGGCTATCGGAGTGATATGCACACCTGGCATTGGGATTATAACGAGGAGAAGTAGTGTTGGGATTTGCAGGAGGATCTCTGAGGGTAATCAAATTTGCTTTTAGCATACCCTGTATTGCTTGTGCTAAAGTCATATTGATCTTGGTAAACTGCCTCCTTGGTCTGTCCTGTCTGTGTTGGAAGTTTTGAGATGGCGGTGCTGCAATCATAACTGCTCCAATAGTATGGTCACGATTTTTCTTGTTATGACCCTTTTGATCGTACACAGCATTTGACTCGCTCCTCCCCTGATAGGGTTTTTTGGTGCTTGCAGAGGTAGTCGCCTGTATCTTTCCACTTCAAATGCCGCTTTCAACGCGTTCACCGGTCAATATAAGTTCAGTGAAACCCGATGAAGAACTTCCCAGTAGATGGCTGTAGAATGGGCCAGTCAGTGTACCCATGAACATGTCCACTAATTCTCGATCAGTCATAGGGGGTTTGACTCTGCCAGCCAAATCTCTCCATTTTTGAGCATATTCTTTGAAGCTTTCTTTAGAGCCCATAGTCATATTCTGCAACTGTAGCCGAGTAGGCGCTAATTCAGAATTATACTGGTAATGCTTGTAGAAAGTTGTTGCTAAATCAGTCCAGGTGTGGATGTTAGAGCTCTCGAGCTGATAATACCACTCCAACTGTGTGCCAGACAGACTCTCTTGGAAGAAATGGATCCATAGCTTCCTATCAGTGGTATATGGCTGAATCTTTCTCACATAAGCTCTCAGATGCATCTGAGGACAAGACGCACCATCATACTTAGTGAAAGCGGGGACCTTGAATTTGCGGGGAATGACCACATCAGAAACCAGACCTAAGCCTTCGAAATCCAGACCGGGCGCCTTCTGACCCTCCATAGCTAGCATGCGTTCTTCCAGCAACTTATACTTATCATCTTTTGGAGAGTACTGTTCATTTTCATAATCTTCATCGTCGTCCTCAGGGTTGAAGGGATCAACATTCTCCTCTTCCGAATCATTTTCTGTCTCCTCTTCTTGATCCTTCAGAATTCTAATATTGACTCTTGCGGCCTGTCCTTTAAGCCTTCTTCCCGGGTTAATGTAACTCACAACTTTCTTGTCTTTCTTCTTCTCGAGCAAGAGAGCCTTCGGTTCATCCTGCCCCTTGGATAAGTTCAAGATCATCTCCTGGAATTGAGCATTCTGAGCCTGGAGATCTTTGACAGTTTGTTCAAGAGCCATCTGTTCTGTTTAGAAGGAAGACCGTGAGAACATTGATCCTTTAGAATACCTGTTATGCAATGTTATGTTATGCTATGCAATGTATGAAATGTTTTCAAGGACTTTTGGATTTTAACTTTGCGTAAACCACCAAAAGAGGGAAACTTTTATTAATAATTTCTTTAATCAATGTTCATTACAAAAAAGAAAATAATAAAAATACAACGAAAGCTCAAGTCTCCCAGGGACGACTTCTTTTGGGGCGGAGATATGCATTGAGTCTTCTTTCCTCATTAAGTTGGCTGGTGAGCTCTAATACTTTCTTCCTTTCAGCACCGAACTGAGTTTCAAAAGTATCCCTTTCCTCTCTCAACTGGATCCATGATTTCTTCAATTCTTCAAGATTGGTAGGCATATCTGGATAAGGAATGATCTGAGGAGTACCTCCTTCAACTCCTGGTTCAACCATTAGCGGTCCGACCGCAAGATATGGCATGGCAAGTTCACGAGCTCTTGCGCGTACCCATCTGAGATAAGGTTCCATAGGAATAGAGTTTTTCTGTCCCAAAGTGCTTCTTTTCACCATGCCCCAAGCTCGTACAAATCTTTGACGGAGACCTTGGGAATCATTGTCATAGTCAAACACAGTGCCTTGGATAATTATTTCATGTGGACCATCTCTTCGAGCATAACCGAACTGACGTAGGGCTAAAGCAGGATTATAAGTAATACCTCCCCTCATCCCCAGGAGTGGTACGTTAGGGAATTCTCCAGAACGGTCAATGAGGATAACATTTTCTTTGAGATGAGGACACCAACGGATGTCTGAATAGGAGAGCGACATTATCCTTTGAGACCATTTCAAATTTTGCTCATTCTTCAAGACTGATCGAGGAAGGTGCGAAATAAACCACCTAGATAATAAAGGTATGCAGCACATGAGAGTCCCTTGCCTCTTCATAGTACGAGTGTGAAGGGAATGCAAAATGTCTCCAAGCAAGGTAGGCACAGGGTTATGAGTGAGAAATATCTTAATAACATTCATGTCTATGAATTGGTCTGGATTAGGAAATAACACCAAACCATAGATTAGTAATGCTAGGACATCTTCGAAAGCATGGACATCCATAACCTTTAAGAATTCTCGGGCCTTATTTATCATAAATTTGGCAAGTAAACCCTTAATTCTACTTCTTGTTACCCAATTAGTTTCAATGTCGGACTTTGTCATGTGTAAAGTCGCGACAACTTCTTCAGACTTCGGAATCTTTTCTAGACCACTGAAAGGTGTTTGATCAAGGATAGGTATCCCAAGCAGCCTGGAGAATTCTTCTAATGTGGGTACCAACTGATAATCTGGGAAGGTGAAGCACTGATGTTTAGGATCGAAGAACTGGAATAGGACTCTCATCATATCTTCTTTGAAACTAGTGGTAACCAAATTGAGGAGAGAACCATGTTTCTTGATAAACTGAGCCTAATCGGGAAGTTCTGACACTAAATCCTTGAGTTGAGGAGAGATTGCTACAAAATTGATCCGGATGGTCTTCCTGGAAGCCATAGCCTTACAAAACAGAGCAAAGTTAAATCCCTAAGTCCTTGAAACGGTTAGTACAATGCCATGATGTTAGGTAAGTTATGATGTTATGTAAGTAACAAACACAAACAAGTCACACCGCAATCATTCCTAGGTTTTAAGGCTTGCGTGAGTTCCATAGGTAAGTACCCTCCCCACTGAAGTTTGGTTGGTTCAACCTATCCTAGAATAGTAACCGGGTTCTAAAAGGATCTCTGATAACATGAAATTATATCACATTTTAGGACATAATTCAATTAAATTATATTATTATTTACTTTAATTTATTTCATTTTATCAGATATTACGCGGTATTTCCTTTCTATTTATCTCAGGTAGTCTATTTGAAGTAAAAGTAGAAAAAGGAAGAAAAGGAGGTGCAAAAAGAAGTTTTTGGAAACAAATAGCAAAAGTCAAGCCCAGCCCAAAGAAGGCACAGGCGTTGTGCCTGTGACGAGCGTCACAGAGGCTGTGACGAGCGTCACGCTGTATACACTTCTGTGACGAGCGTCACACATGGTGTGACGGACGTCACACCATTCCCCTACATTTTTGCCTTCAGAGACGTTGAGTCCTATTTGCACGCTGAATCCTATTTCCACGCCTATACCTTCGTTACGTGAAGACCCTTTGACGCGGACTACTTCTGAAGACCGTTACGGAAAGTGCCAATATAAATACCAGCTTTGCAAACCCTTCCTCGGTTCCACGCTTCCAGACAGTTTTCGTTTTTTTTGCATTTTTCTTTTTCCAGCAGCTTAAGCATATTCCTTATAGTACTTCTTTTATAATTTTTATATTGTTTCTTTTGCAATTCTATTTTCTTTTCTAGCACTTAATTAATTTTTCGCACAATAGTTTCTACACCGGAAACTATTGTTTACCTTTTACTGGATCTAACCTTACGTTAGAATCTAGTTTTTTTATTCCTTCGCTTTATTTTTCTGCCTGATTGAAGAAGTCAAGAACAAATCCAACCGGTCTGTGGTGGAGTGTTCAAGACTGCTATTTAATTATTCAGGTTCTTTATTTATTTGTTGAATTTATATATGCTTGTTTTTACTATTAATTTATACTGCTTGCCTGCGATGAATCTGTTTATGCATGCTGATTATTTGGATCTGTTGAGTATGTCTGGCTAATTTATTTAGGTATCGGTATGTAAAGTAAGCGGAATGAAGGAATCAAAACTAAGTTGGTTTAATTAAGTTTAAAATTAAACTCACTCTTTTTACGGTCTCAATTTACAGGTTTAAGAACAAAGTTTTTGTACGAAAGTAAAAGACATAAAGAAGTTAAAATCAATAGAGCGAGAGTTTGAGGTTTTGACTGGACAGTGTAAATTGGACATTAGTTCTAGATCAGGGCGAGAGCAAGTTTTAGAGTTAATTAAATTCTAACCTTTTTCAAAAAGTATTTTTAAAGATTGAATGTGAGGACGAGAGTTAAGCATTTGAATTTAATTATATAACCTAAGTCAACAGAGCGAGAGTTTGAGATAAGGGTGTTTAAACGATTAGTGTTTTCTTAAAAAGAGTTTCTACGGATTCTATTGTTTTCAAAAAGTGGTTTTTGACTTAACTATAAGTGACAACTACGTTAATATAAAATCATAGTTTATTCAACAGAGCGAGAGTTTGAGATAAAACTTTTAACCAATAGCGTCAACTGAAAAGATTTATTTTAAAACCAAGAAACCAATAAAGAATTGATTCCCTAATTACGACGAATTACATACCGATATCCGCTTATTAGATATTAATTTTAGATCTTATTTTAGTTTTAGTTTTTCCCCAAAAAATCAAAGTATTACCTGCCTTAGCTTTACGAAGTAACCTTAGATAACGGTATATCGATTCATAAGTCCCTGTGGGATCGATATCTTTTAAAACTACGCGATAGAACTGTGCACTTGCAGTTTGTACCCCAATTCGACTCATAAAGTCGAGCGATCAAGTTTTTGGCGCCGTTGCCGGGGACTTTTATTTAGTCGATATCGTAACTCTTCTGTTACGCTGTAGATACTAAGGCTTTTCTTTCTCTTTTCTTTCTTTCATTGATTTGTATGCCACACACTCGCTCACAAGGCGAGTCGTTCTACTTACGAATCAACGATATCGAACTATATCTCCGAGTCTTACGACGAATTCGGGAATATCGTGCTGCAAACAATCTACCTCCTGTAGAACTTCCTGATTTCAAAAATATTTTCCCTTCGATACCCGAGATGGCAGAACCAGCTCATGCTCTTAGAGATTACGCCGCTCCATCGCAAGATGAACCGCATTCAAGTATTGCTCTACCCGCAATCGAAGCAAACAACTTTGAACTCAAACCTTCACTGTTGCAGGCAGTGCAACAGAACCAATTCTCTGGAAATCCTACCGAGGATCTTAATCTTCATTTAACTGTGTTTGTCCAATACGCTGATACTGTTAAAGCTAATGGTGTCACTTCAGAGGCAATTCGACTTCGTCTTTTTCCTTTCTCACTAAGAGATAGCGCTAGAAGATGGCTTCAATCTCTTCCTTCCAACTCAGTCACCACATGGAACGAGTTGAAGAAAGTTTTTCTTGCTCGATATTTTTCGCCAAGCAAAACAGCTATGTTAAGAGCCCAAATAAATGGATTTAAACAGAAAGATAACGAGTCTCTTTTCGAAGCATGGGAAAGATACAAAGACATGATGAGACTTTGTCCACATCATGGTTTAGAAGACTGGTTAGTAATTCATACATTCTATAATGGTCTCCTGTACAACACGAGGTTAACAATAGATGCCGCTGCAGGTGGTGCACTAATGAACAAACCTTATGCTGACGCTTACCAACTTATCGAAAGCATGGCTCAAAACCACTATCAGTGGGGAACCAAACGAACAATGGTGGAAAAACCTCAAACGAAAACTGGCATGTACGAGATAAGTAACCTTGATCATGTTAATGCAAAAGTGGATGCTCTGGTCCAGAAAATTAAAAGTTTAAATGTATCACCTCCAGCCACCGTAGTTGCCATAACTCAGAATTGCGAAGTCTGTGGAATCCAAGGTCACACTCCTGCAGATTGTCAACTCCTAACAGGAATCCAAGCGGAGCAAGTAAACTATGCTCAAGGAAGCCCCTATTCGCACACCTATAACTCAAATTGGAAGAATCATCCCAATTTTTCATATAAAAGTAATAATGCTCTATACGCACCTGGACAATCTCCAAATCAAGCCCCAGCTATACCTCCGGGATATTAGAAGCCGACCCCATCTACATCTAACAATAACAACTAGCAAACCAATAAAGATTTCTTAAACTAGAATGTACACACTGGCGAACAAATTAAACAACTAGCAAGTAAAGTAGATGCCCTAGCTACTCATAACAAAATGCTAGAAACACAAATATCACAAGTAGCTCAACAACAAGCGCCTACTGCTGCCCCAACTGGTACATTTCCTGGCCAACCCCAACCTAACCCAAGAAGCCACGCTCATGCAATTATACTGAGAAGTGGAACGGAAGTGGAAGGACCGTCTGACCCAAGGATAGAAAACCAAAACTCTAAAAGGTCAACTGAGGAAGAAAGTGAACCTAAGGAAAAGGAAGAGAGTAATAAGGAAACCGTAGAAAAGAAGGAACCTTATGTACCTCCACCACCTTATAAACCACTTATCCCTTACCCTTAAAGGCTTATTAAAACCAAAGATGCGGGCCAATTTAAAAAATTTGTCGACCTACTAAAACAATTAAACGTCACAATTCCGTTTACATAAGCTATTACACAGATGCCCTCATATGCCAAGTTTTTAAAAGAAATTATTTCTAATAAAAGGAAACTTGAAGATAGCGAAACCGTTACACTCACCGCTGAATCTAGCGCTATAATACAGAATATGCCTCCTAAACTTAAAGACCCAGGTAGTTTCTCTATACCCTGTCACATAGGAAAATTTGTCATTGACAAAGCCTTATGCGATTTAGGAGCCGGTATTAGTGTTATGCCTTTATCCATATGCAAGAGACTTGAAATGGGAGAATTACGACCAACTAAAATGTCTGTGCAACTAGCAGATCGTTCCGTAAAATATCCTGTAGGAATTCTTGAAAACGTTCCAGTGCACATAGGTCAATTCTATATTCCAACTGATTTTATAATTATGGATATTAGAGAAGATGAAGTTACACCCATTATACTGGGAAGACCGTTCTTAGCAACTGCCGGTGCAATCATAGACGTAAAACGAGGACGACTCACTTTCGAAGTAGGAGAAGAGAAAATTGAGTTCATTCTTTCCCAATTTTTGAAAGCACCTGCAATAGAAGATACATGTTACTTCATGGATATCATCGATGAATGCATAAAAGAAACGGAGTTAGAAAAAGACAAATCATCTGACTATCTTGTAGAAGACAAACTTAACCAATGTTTAGCAATAACACCGGACCCTACGCAATGCCTTAAGAAACCAACCTTAGACCTGAAAACACTTCCCAAGAATCTGAGATATGAATTCCTAGACTTAGAGCTTGAACGACCAGTGATAGTTAATGCTGACCTAGGAAGACTCGAAACAGAAAAACTCCTGCATATCTTAAGAAAATATCCAACCGCACTAAGTTACAACATCACCGATCTTAAAGGAATAAGTCCTTCTATTTGTATGCACCGTATCATGCTAGAAGAAGACTGTAAAACTTCTAGGGAACACCAGAGGAGACTAAACCTGATCCTGAGTGAGGTAGTGAAGAAGGAAATAACCAAGTTATTAGAGGCAGGTATCATATATCCTATATCTGATAGCAAATGGGTTAGTCCTGTACACGTAGTACCAAAGAAAGGAGGTATAACAGTCATTGAAAATGAAAAAGGAGAAACTATAACCAAACGAATCGAATCGGGATGGAGAATGTGCATTGACTATAGGAAACTAAACAAAGCAACCCGAAAAGATCATTTCCCTTTACCATTCATTGACCAGATGTTAGAACGATTAGCAAAACATTCACATTTCTGCTATCTAGACGGTTACTCAGGTTTCTTTCAAATACCAATTCACCCTGATGACCAAGAAAAGACAACGTTCACGTGCCCTTTTGGTACCTTCGCTTATAGACGAATGTCGTTTGGCTTGTGTAATGCTCCTGCAACTTTCCAAAGATGCATGATGGCAATATTCGCCGATTTTCTAGAAAACATCATGGAAGTATTTATGGATGACTTTTCCGTATGCGGACAAAGCTTTGAAGAATGTCTTGAAAACCTGGAGAGAGTTCTAGAGCGATGTGTAAAAGTAAACCTAGTACTTAATTGGGAAAAATGCCACTTTATGGTACAAGAAGGAATTGTTTTAGGACACATCATCTCAAATAGAGGAATTGAAGTAGACAAAGCCAAAATAGAGGTAATCGAAAACCTTCAACCTCCGAAAACTGTGAGAGAAGTACGAAGCTTCTTAGGACATGCCGGTTTTTACCGACGATTCATTAAAGACTTCTCTAAAATAACTAAACCGTTGACCGGATTATTGATGAAAGATGCTGAATTCATATTCGACAATAAATGTTTAGAAGCATTTCAAACGCTTAAACAAGCACTGATCTCCGCACCCATAATGCAGACACCAGATTGGAATGAACCATTCGAAATAATGTGTGATGCCAGTGATTACGCTGTAGGTGCTGTTTTAGGACAACGAACGGATAAAAAGCTTCATGTTATATATTACGCAAGTAGAACTCTAGATGAAGCACAAATGAATTACGCCACAACCGAGAAAGAACTTCTAGCAGTAGTGTTTGCGCTAGATAAATTTCGTTCTTACTTGGTCGGAGCCAAAATAATCATCTACACTGACCACGCTGCTATCAAATACCTCTTAACTAAAAAGGATGCTAAACCTAGACTCCTAAGGTGGGTCCTGTTGCTACAAGAGTTCAATTTGGAAATCAAAGACAAGAAAGGAACTGAAAACGTAGTAGCAGATCACCTCTCTAGACTTGAGAACCTTGAACCGGAAAGAACATCAATTAACGATGATTTCTCGTACGATAAGCTTATAGCTACTTTAGAAGAAAATAACGCTGAAAAACAGGTAGAAACTACCTTAGCCATATCTGTTACACCGTGGTACGCTGACCTCGTCAATTATTTAGCTGCCGGAATAGTTCCACCTACCTTATCCTACCAACAGAAGAAACGATTCTTCTATGACATAAAACATTATTACTGGGATGACCCCTTACTTTTTAAAAGAGGCCCCGATGGTATTTTCCGTCGGTGTATACCCGAAGAAGAGGTAGAAAATATAATCCAACACTGTCACTCCGCTCCTTATGGTGGACACGCAAGTACATCCAAGACCTGCTCTAAAATCCTACAAGCCGATTTTTATTGGCCAAGTATATGGAAGGATGTACATGCAGCTATTAAGAAATGTGACAGATGTCAACGCACAGGAAACATATCTAGATGTGACCAGATGCCTCAAAAGGGCGTTTTGGAAGTAGAGATTTTCGACGTGTGGGGAATAGACTTCATGGGACCTTTTCCATCCTTTTTCGGTAACAAATACATACTCGTGGCAGTTGACTACGTATCAAAATGGATTGAAGCTATAGCTTCTCCAACTAACGACACACGAGTAGTAACTAGACTCTTTAAGAATATAATATTTCCAAGGTTTGGTGTCCCAAGAATAGTAGTTAGTGATGGTGGATCGCATTTCATATCCAAAGTACTCGAAAAACTATTGCTTAAGTATGGCGTAAGACATAGAGTAGCGACACCTTACCACCCTCAAACCAGTGGGCAAGTGGAAGTATCTAACAGAGAAATCAAACAGATACTAGAGAAAACAGTCGCCACTTCAAGGAAAGACTGGTCATTGAAATTACCAGAAGCTTTATGGGCATACCGAACTGCTTACAAAATGCCCATAGGAACAACCCCATTTAAGCTAATTTATGGAAAATCCTGTCACCTCCCGGTAGAATTAGAACATAAAGCCTATTGGGCTATTAAAAATCTAAATTTAAACTATAAAGCCGCCGGTGAAAATAGAATCCTTGATATAAGCGAATTAGAGGAGCTCAGAAGAGACGCTTACGAAAATGCCAGAATCTACAAAGAAAGAACAAAACAATGGCATGACAAGCGCATATCAAGGAAAATCTTCAAACAAGGCGATGCAGTCCTTTTATTTAACTCCAGACTAAAGTTATTTCCGGGAAAACTACGATCTAGATGGTCAGGTCCTTTTCAAATCACCAATGTTTTTCCCAGTGGAGCAGTAGAAATTAAAGGCAAATCTATGGAACCATTTACCGTAAACGGGCAACGTCTAAAACATTATCACTATGCAGAAAACAATGAAGATTCGCAAGTCTTGCACTTAGACGAAATGCCTCCAGAAATTATAGATTATAATTGATTGTTTTTATGTCGAGCTTGCGACATTAAACAAAGCGCTTAGTGGGAGACAACCCACAAATATTTTATTATTTCCTTATTCTATTATTATTTTTCTATTTCTTCCTTAATTATTCTCTTAATTTTTGTTTAGTATTCATTCTTAATTTATTTTAATTGATTAAAAACTTTTCTCTTCTTTCGGCATTTGGCCAAATCCTGACTAAAACTCTTGTTTTTCTTTTCTCTAGCTAACACTAACCTGATGGGACATATTGATCGTATGGGTATCAAATTCAGAGGAACAGCTCAGAAACAAAAGTTTGAGGAACTAGCCACGAGAGAGATGCTACCTAGCCTGTATGCTGATGACTGGGCAATGACTGCCCTTGGACTAAGACAAAGTGTCCTGTATTTGCTGAATCAGATAGGGTGGGAAACCGCCCCTATCCGTAGACAATTTGTCACTTACCGGAGACTGACTCTAGAATTCCTTAGTTCTCTGATCTATCTACCCAGCCATGGAAAAGGAATAAGCAGAGGTTTTATCCAGTTCAGAATGTTTAACATGGAGTACCAATTTAATATTCAAGATTTTACCAACCTTTTAGGCTTCCCTACATCCTTTGACACATTCACAGTGAGCCAAGAGGAACTTTTCGAATATAGAGAACTTGAACACTTTTGGGGTAACTTGACTGGAAATGACGATCCCGAGGAACATGAGTTTCTCTCTGGAAACATACATAACCCGGCCTTCTGTTATTTCCATAAGATCCTGACCCACACCTTATTTAGGAAGAAGCCAAACAGTACCACAGTTTCGCGTGATGAACTCTTCATCATATTTTGTGCTTCCCAGAACCGTCCAGTAAACGGTGCCACTTTTATGTTAGCAAATTTGGACCACCTTATCCAAGATGAGCGAGCACCAATTCGAATAGGCGGTTTGATAACTATGATAGGTAATGCTATTGGATTACGTCAGCCTATGCTTGACTTAAGCCCTTTTTGTGGCATTACTACTATGAGTATACCCTTCCTCTTCAACACTTTGTTTATAGCAAACCTAGGGTCTGATGAGTTTGAGCTTATTATTGATAACCAATTTCTTTGCCTATTCACCATGTCCGATCCTAGGACTAGTGTTCACAACCGCAGTAACTGGCTCTACAATCTGAACGAAACCCCCTCTCCTGCTAGATCCACTGAATCCATCCAGGACTATGAGATTTGTGATGACTATGAGATTTATGATGACCAGATTCCTTATGCTGAATCAGATCCTCAGACACCATCTGGTTATTATGATATTGATCCTCCTCCTCAACCTGCTCAGACCGAAGAATCGGCAATACCCGACCTTAGACAGCATATGCCCGGAACTGATTATAACACTGCCATGGAAGCTTTGATGTCAGAACAAGATGCCCTCAGAGAAGAATTCACTAGCTTGAGGCACGAATTTCTGGGATACATGAACAGTATGACAAACCAGTTCCACGAGTTACTATACCGTATTAACTCCTTTGCTCCTCCGGCCAGAGATCGTGCAGATGGATAGAATTTATTTTTCTTAGTTATTTAGTCTTAAGTTAGATTATTTATTTAATGTTATTTCAAATTATGTTCGTATTTGTTTCTCTTTCGCATTTTTGTTTTTCTCCATTGTTACATTATGATTATTTTATTGAAGCTACTTATTCATTTTATTATGTAATATCTATTATGCTCTCTACTGTTGCTGCCTACATGACTTATTAAAGAACAATATATTTATGCATCATTATGCAAAGTAGAATGACATGCAGGAAAATTAAATAGCAAAATAAAATAATCTGAAGCAAAACAAAACAAATAATAAAAAAATAAATTACCAAGTTATTCTGAAGAACGCTAGCTGAAGCCGCCAAAAAGACTGTGTGACGAGCGTCACACAATCTATGACGGACGACATGCCAAGTACCTGTTACGCCCGTCACGCCCCTGTGACGAGCGTAACACCTTTCTGACTAGGTGAACGTTACAGTACCGTTGGAGACGAACGTTACACCCTTTCACTTTTTACCTTCCCCATTTATTCCCATTAACCCACATTTATTCACATTTCAACCACCTCCTTTCCAACTTCCAAATTCTTTTCCTATAAATACCCATCAAAACCCTCCTCCATTCACCACAAACCACTCTCTAATATCAAATACATTTCTTTCCTTTATTACTCCTTTAAATTCATTCATCAGTATGGCGGGAAATCAGAATTTCGGAAATATCATCTTCCGATCCGGAGATGAAAACTATCAAAGGGAGCAATTCGAGCGCTTTCAACAGCGAGGCGTCATCTCTACCAGGTATCCTGATTCAACTTGTTTACAACAATTAGGATTACTTCAAGGTATCGAGTGGATGCTCCGCCTTGCAGATCTAACCTTTCTATGCACGCATAATCAACCCAGCTACCCATCCCTAACCTTAGAATTCTTAAGTTCATACGCGTACAACACTCCAGCCGGTGAGGACGAATTCCTAACCGGTACCGCAACCTTCCGTATGTTCAACACTGAGTACTTCTTAACCCAAAACCAATTGAGTACCATGCTACAATTCCCCACAGAAGGTCAAGTCTACCCCAGAATCCCTCCAAACCTAAACTGGAGCACAGTTGCTGCTTTCGACCTCTTTAGGAAAATATCCGGAGTAGATGCCAACAACTGGGAAGAGCTCCTTGTTTCCCATATACATAACCCAACTATCTGGTACTTTATCCGCATCCTACAAAACACCGTTTTTGGAAGACCGAACAACAACAAGGTCAACGCAAAGGAACTCTTCTTCCTCGAATGCGTCTTCGAACCGCAGGCTAAGGTAAACGCCGCCTCCTTCCTATTTCATCATATCCGCACCTTATGTGCTAGAGGCCGTCAACCTTTTGTAATTGGTGGATTAATAACCACCATAGCACTTGGCTTAAACCTAGGGGACCGACTCCAAACTTTAGAATCTTTACCTCCCCTATTTATGGATATAGGCTACTGTCGGTCCAGCCGCCTAATAAAGAACCGAGTAGGCAGAAAATATTACCTTATGGTGAATAACCAGGTCGTCCCAAGCGTTGTTCTCCCCAACATTTCCCTAATAGATGTCACCAATCCCAACCGCCACCTCTATGATCTGAATGCTCCCGAAGCTACCGAGCCTTCACATACAAACCCGTCTGCAGACGAGTTCGAAGAAATGGAACAAGGTGATAACGCTCCTGAACAACAATCAGTCCCGCTCAACCCTTCTGATACTGCAGCTGGCCCATCCTCCCGACGTCGTCGACGAAGAAGGCCTGCAACCAACGACGACATCATGGATGCTATTGATGGTATGCAAGCACAGAATCTCGAAATGATGCAAATGATGCGCCAAATGCAACAACAGCAGGAAGAGAGGAATACCATAACCGATCAGCGGTTCACTGAGTTGTTTAGCAGGTTCGACAACTTAGACTTACGTCAACGATCACCAGGCCCAAGAACAAGAGGCGGACGACAACCTTAACTTTTCTTTTTCCTTTCTTTTTTTGTATTTCATTTCTTTTCCTTCAAACATTGAGGACAATGTTTTATTCAAGTATGAGGGGAAAAACCATGTTCTTTCTATCCTCCATTTTCCTTTTCAAGTATGTATCTTTCTTTTCATTGTTATTTCCCTTATATAAAAAAAATAAATATATTATTATAATATAGATTTATTTTAAGTTAAGTCCCTAGCGTGAAAACTTTCTATTATCTATTCCTCTCAAATTTTCATGAGCCATAATAACAGAAATTTAACACATCCAGTAAGTATAAGGGTTGCTTATCTTATAAAACTTGAGTGAAATCAAGACAAAAATTATTACCATAACAACGCTCTAAGAACCTCAACATGTCAGATCAGAATGAGTACCTATTATATCAATCCCTTGAACTTTTAGTTTTATAGTAACCCCGAGTAGTTTATACGAGAAGTCAGCACCATCTTAATAGCAAACTACGTGGAGAGCCGATGAATATAAGTGAATGATTCCCAAAGTAACAAAAAAAAATACATATATACATATCAGGAAATGCACTAATTAAGTTAGGTGATCCTTACCAGATCATTTAATCTAAAGGTTGCAGATCATACAAAAGCATAATACGAGAGATCCATTATGAGTTGGTTCAGTAGGTATCTGGTACTGAACTTGGTAGGGCGGACTACGGTCCGATCCCCCGCAATTTGCAATGGACTGAATAGCGAAGTTATCCGACTTATGTACCAGAACTTCTAGCAAAAAAAAAGGGATCAGAATCACTAACCGGTTACTCCACTATGTGTGCGAAAAGATAAAGGGCTTAATGTGATTTCGCTAGAATGAAAACGGGTGAAATAAGAGTAAAGGAACTAGGATAGTTGTAATGGCATTACTTGAACTGGTTTGCATAAGGTGAGGTTATCTGAGGTTGTGACGGTGGTTGTTGATGTCAAGATTAAACTCAAGTTACTTCTAAACAAGGTTTACATGCAACTTAGTACGAATTGATGTGTGTTTTGAAATTTCATCTGGCTAAAATTTTTAAAACAAGTTCTATACTGTGTTTTGCTTGAGGACAAGCAAAGATCTAAGTATGGGGGAGTTTGATAACATGAAATTATATCACATTTTAGGACTTAATTCAATTAAATTATATTATTATTTACTTTAATTTATTTCATTTTATCAGATATTACGCGGTATTTCCTTTCTATTTATCTCAGGTAGTCTATTTGAAGCAAAAGTAGAAAAAGGAAGAAAAGGAGGTGCAAAAAGAAGTTTTTGGAAACAAATAGCAAAAGTCAAGCCTAGCCCAAAGAAGGCACAGGCATTGTGCCTGTGACGAGCGTCACAGAGGCTATGACGAGCGTCACGCTGTATACACTTCTGTGACGAGCGTCACACATGGTGTGACGGACATCACACCATTCCCCTACATTTTTGCCTCCAGAGACGTTGAGTCCTATTTGCACGCTGAATCCTATTTCCACGCCTATACCTTCGTTACGTGAAGACCCTTTGACGCGGACTACTTCTGAAGACCGTTACGGAAAGTGCCAATATAAATACCAGCTTTGCAAACCCTTCCTCGGTTCCACGCTTCCAGACAGTTTTCCAGTTTTCATTTTTTTTGCATTTTTCTTTTTCCAGCAGCTTAAGCATATTCCTTATAGTACTTCTTTTATAATTTTTATATTGTTTCTTTTGCAATTCTATTTTCTTTTCTAGCACTTAATTAATTTTTCGCACAATAGTTTCTACACCGGAAACTATTGTTTACCTTTTACCGGATCTAACCTTACGTTAGAATCTAGTTTTTTTATTCCTTCGCTTTATTTTTCTGCCTGATTGAAGAAGTCAAGAACAAATCCAACCGGTCTGTGGTGGAGTGTTCAAGACTGCTATTTAATTATTCAGGTTCTTTATTTATTTGTTGAATTTATATATGCTTGTTTTTACTATTAATTTATACTGCTTGCCTGCGATGAATCTGTTTATGCATGCTGATTATTTGGATCTGTTGAGTATGTCTGGCTAATTTATTTAGGTATCGGTATGTAAAGTAAGCGGAATGAAGGAATCAAAACTAAGTTGGTTTAATTAAGTTTAAAATTAAACTCACTCTTTTTACGGTCTCAATTTACAGGTTTAAGAACAAAGTTTTTGTACGAAAGTAAAAGACATAAAGAAGTTAAAATCAATAGAGCGAGAGTTTGAGGTTTTGACTGGACAGTGTAAATTGGACATTAGTTCTAGATCAGGGCGAGAGCAAGTTTTAGAGTTAATTAAATCCTAACCTTTTTCAAAAAGTATTTTTAAAGATTGAATGTGAGGACGAGAGTTAAGCATTTGAATTTAATTATATAACCTAAGTCAACAGAGCGAGAGTTTGAGATAAGGGTGTTTAAACGATTAGTGTTTTCTTAAAAAGAGTTTCTACGGATTCTATTGTTTTCAAAAAGTGATTTTTGACTTAACTATAAGTGACAACTACGTTAATATAAAATCATAGTTTATTCAACAGGGCGAGAGTTTGAGATAAAACTTTTAACCAATAGCGTCAACTGAAAAGATTTATTTTAAAACCAAGAAACCAATAAAGAATTGATTCCCTAATTACGACGAATTACATAGCGATATCCGCTTATTAGATATTAATTTTAGATCTTATTTTAGTTTTAGTTTTTCCCCAAAAAATCAAAGTATTACCTGCCTTAGCTTTACGAAGTAACCTTAGATAACGGTATATCGATTCATAAGTCCCTGTGGGATCGATATCTTTTAAAACTACGCGATAGAACTGTGCACTTGCAGTTTGTACCCCAATTCGACTCATAAAGTCGAGCGATCAATCTCCAATCATTGACCTTCCTTTAAGTCCACTTCAGTGCAACACCAAGTGGTTGACCAAAGCTTCCCTAAAGTCCAATCTCAAAGAGTGTAGTATCGAGTCTCAACCAACCCCAGTCGGAACCGAAGTCAGTTATCTCACTACTTTCTAATGGCCAAGATGAGTCAATTAGGGTTCTAAAGGTCGGGTTAATGCTTTGATGACACCACGCAGACGCCAAATTTCTCCTCAAGTAAACATGAGGAACATCAGGACATCTAAAGTGTCACATTAACCGTAGCCATCATTTTAACCATTCCAGTATACGCCGGATAGTCGCGATGATCTCTTGCTACTTACCTAAGGTACACTAGATCCGGGTGTAGGATCTTTCACTCAAGCTTAAAATACCCAAGCAATCCCTCAAAAGTAAATCAAACAATTCAAATAAGTGATCCTTTTTTTGTTTTTTTTAAGGCAACCTCTCTTTTATTCCCCAGCAGAGTCGCCAGTTCTGTCATACGGTGAACTGACTTTTGGTGTGTTTTTGCTTTGGAAAACAAATGTCGCGGATAGCAAGAGTCGCCACCGACTTTTCTTTTATCCAATAAGGAAAGGTGGAAAAGAACAGGAAAGACCTTAATTAGATTTTGGGTTCGGGAGGTACATTATACAAAGGGAAGGTGTTAGCACCCTTCGTATCCATGGTTATCCATGGGCTCTTAATTGCTGGATCACTTATGTTTTTCTTGTCTGAAAAAGTGTTTGTGAACTGCTTAGAAAATGTTTTGAAAAGAGAGTTTAGCTTTGTAATGATTCTTGTATGAATGTATACAAAGTATTTATCTCGTTTAATTTTGAAAGTTGTTTAGAAAAATATAACTTGACAATGATTCTAGTATGAATGTATACCAAGTGGTGATTTTCTAGTAGATGTTTTGCAAAGTGTGATGTATGAAAAATGTTTTAGGTTGTGTGTCAGCATTTAAGAGTTATACCTACCCAAGGTCTTTATGGGCATTTCCTATCCTTATGAGGGTAAAACTGTCCTTACTATTGAGAAGTAAGTAGTTTTATCCTTTGGATGTAAAAGGGACATCGTAGGGTCATCTATTGGTCATTGAAGACAACATTTGTAAGGATACCTTAGCATTCGAAGGGACGATCATCATTTAACCTTAGGTTACAACGACGGGTCATCGAGGGACAAAAATCATATATTCGCAGGCAACATCCGAGGGACTATGATTTATCTTATAGGGACATGATGATTTAGCCGAAGAGTCTTTGCTAAGTGCATCCCCACATTCGCGGGACATGACCATAATACCGTAATACCGTAAGGCAACAAATAGAGGTCCAAGATCACATATTCAAAGGCAATATTTTATAATCAATTAGGTAATTAGGATGAATCTCCACATGGGTATCAATTAGGTAATTAGGATGAATCTCCACAGGGGTATCCCACAAATAAAGTGGAATACTTAGCAAGCTACCTTTTCCCGGAGTATGTGAGCCCTTACAATATTCAGCAAACAGGTCAGAATACCAAATCAGGGTGCAATCGAGAGTTGCACCAAACCAAAAGGAATCACAACAGTAACAATGTCAGGTAAACCATGCATGGTTACAATAAAACATGTCAGATTAGCAAAAATCAGAACAGAAAAATCAGCGACTGTCATGTTCGCTGCTGCCTCGCCTAGCGAGGGCCTGGCGAACCCTCGCTACATGTTCGCTTAGCGATGTGCTAGCGAACGGCTGCGGGTTTTGAATTTAAGAACAATACGATTTCAGCAAGCTCCACACCCTATTGCATCCACTACAGAAATTTTATGGTTAAACATTCAAGATATCCATACATATTTAAATCCACATGCAAAACCTAAGATATATTTATAAATTCAATCATAATACCACATGTAAATTGGAAGCATAAAACGGTAGTGGTAGTGCAAACCTGTTGGCAATTGAATTGCAACGTTGAATTGGCAAATCACTCTTAGGGTTGGTGCCGGATTGAGTTGGACGGAGGTAACCTTTGTGCAGATGAGTTTCCTTCAGGGTTTCCTTTAGGGTTGCTCTGAATTCTCTGGGTTAGCCTCCAGGGTTTGCTGTTCCTTCTTTCTGTCTCCGACCGTC
This sequence comes from Lathyrus oleraceus, assembly GCF_024323335.1. Taxonomy (NCBI): domain Eukaryota; kingdom Viridiplantae; phylum Streptophyta; class Magnoliopsida; order Fabales; family Fabaceae; genus Lathyrus; species Lathyrus oleraceus. The sequence goes on from NC_066579.1 coordinate 462,662,357, forward strand.
TGTCTCCCCATTTTTTTTCTGACTGAAGTTGTGGTATTTATAATGATTTTTTGTGACCTAATGGGCTCAGAATGAAGCCCAAAATTTCTGGTATTCGCAAGCTTCGCTAGGCGAGTGGTGTAGCGAAGGGTTCGCTAGGCGAAGGATTTTGCTCGCCTAGCGAGCAAGCCATTTTAAGCCATTTTCTGGATTTGGCCACCTGTGTGCTGGGTCTTTGTTCCTTTAAGATCAGTGTCTTGAAAAATGAATTGAAGTGCCTTGAAAAATGTCTTGCAAGATTAACGGGCAAATTTTGGGGTATGACAGCTAGTAACAACACAAGAAAATCCATAAACATTTCAAATACATCATGGTTCAACATAAACTGTAAGCATACATTCAAACATGCATGAATTTCCATCAAATTCAGCAGACACAAACAAAGCCTTAGTCATGCTAATACAATACCACATATGCACAACATTCATGACCTAAGATCCATACAAATACACACATTACAATCCATAGCATACCGTTCATTTTCAAATAATAAAAAAAGCAAAGAAAACTTGTGCAACAGGGATGCAAGTAAACCATAAGCAAGTTCACTTCAAACTAACCTAACTACCTTAACATATGCACTAACTAACTTCCTCATCGCCCTAACTAATTGCCCAAATTAGTTAGAAATCTCCCTCCAAAATTTCAATTAGAACAAACTAACTTACACCTTAATTCAACACTATAGCCAACCTCAACAAGCTCCTTAACTGATTCATAACTAAATGCCACATGTCCCAAAAAAAATGCCAAACTGCCCTAAATCCAATTTCCCTAAAAAACCCTTATAAGAAACTTTTAAAGCTCTAATTCCCCAACCTCACAAAATCTCACAAAGCTCTCCAATTCCTGAATTGTAAGAGCTTCAACATCTGGAGCTCTTAGAAATCAAGTTAACCCTAAACAGTAATCTCTTCCTTATGGTTTATCATCAATCCTAAGTCTCATAATTTCATCATCCTAATATATATTCTACCTTACTTCTACTCAACAAATAACAACAATCACACTGAGAAAGAAAAATAAAAAAGATGAAAGAAAAATAAGGAGATTGAATAACAAGGAATTGGAGAAAAACACTTACCTGAGCATGTGATATTGTTCCTCTAGGTTTCCATCAACATCTTCATCAACTTCTACTTCAAACATGGTCAATCTTTGTCCTGTTGGTAAGCCTTGACGTCCATTATTCATCTTTTCGCACCTTTCTCCTTACCATGTTGTAGGGGTAGCTAATGGGAGTAGAATCCCTAAGGTTGTGCTCTAATTCCATTGATCAGAGGAATTTAATTTCTTTTAGAAGTTTTTAGTTTTTTATAAGGTTTGAGGTCGAATCAGGGTTTTGGTTAGTGATTTCGGGAAATGAAGGTTGGAAAGAGATAAAGGGTGAGGAAACAAATTGGTTGATGGTGGTTAAGCTAAGTTTTGGGCCACACCGCCACTAGAGGCAATGACAATGATGATTTCAAGTGAGGGGGAAAAGAGAGGAGAATAAGCGGGAGGCTGAGTTGAGTAACGTGAGAATGAGGGGTCTCTTTCTTTATGCCCTCATCCAGACTTCTCTCTTCATGGGCCTTAGTCCAAAGGCCAATAACTTTTACTCAACACGCCCTTCTATTTTTTTCTTTTACCCCCTGTCTGAAACAATGCAAATGAACATGGGTTTCACCCTTGGGCCCATCGCTCCATTAGCCTTTTCACACCTATTTCCAAATCTACACCTCGTGTTAGAGTTTATTTCATTTATTCTTTCCTTTAGAATTCCATTTTTATTTATTTATTTTAACTTTAAATTAGTACCTTAAGCATGATTAATATTTGGATAATTAGTTTTAGGATGAAATTTATTAATTAGAATTAGGTTAGGAGTTAGAGTTTTTGTGATATTGATCTTAATTTCTTTGCTTCAAAATCCACACAAATTATGATGATCATTTTCTAGGTTGGATTATTGGGTTGATATAATTTTCTTGCACACCCCTTTACTGATTTAATTAATTGATCAAATACATTTGTGGTAAATTAATTAAGTTAATGACCTTAGGATATTGATCATGTTAGACACTAGAAAATGGGCATATAATTACATAGTCTTTTAAGAGCTTATTTAATTAGGTGATTAAAAGTCCCTTAATCACTTAATTTAAACTAGTTTGACACTAGGACTTGTATTGTGCATGATCCCCTAGGTCAAATGCAAATCCCTCATGATCAAAACCCTAGAAATATAGACTAATCAATGCATGACAATACTAGGCCTTATTCCCCATTTTTGGCACCATATCCCATTCATTTTAAACTTTGTCTTTTTCTTTATCCATTTAAAACTAAAATCTCTTTTTTTCTCAATAAACCATAAAATACCTAAAAAATACGATGCGAATTATACACCACGAGCCTTAAGAAATAGAGAAGAATGAGAGGATGTATTTCTATCCTCATTCTGAATATCTTTGGATACGAGACACATGAACCAGTTGTTCAAAGTATTCACCTTCATTCACATACTTTAGTGAAATTCAAATCAAGGCAAATTTTCATAATAAAAGGAAGAAAAAGGAGGAGGGTGTAAACTCTCTCCCCCCAAATGATTCAGACGATGTTGTAAAGCTCACTGTCTGAATATTAATATTCATACAAAAATCAATCACAACCAATATCAAAAGAGTTCCATAATAATTCTCTTTTGGTTCCAATATAATTTATCTTGATTTTTACACCCATACTCTTCATTTTCCCTTTTTCCTTATTAATCCCCTGGTTCAGGCAAAGTCTATTTTTTTCCCATTTTCCTTGTTATTCCTCTGGTTTAGGTAAACTTTTATTCTTTTTCCCATTTTCCTTGTTAATATCCGGCTTAGTCAAACCTTTACAATTCTTTCTCCTTGGTTCAGACACCACCTTTATAGTTCTTTGTCCTTGGTTCAAACACCACATGTACAATTTTTTGTTTTTGGTTTAGACACCACCTTTACAATGCTTTGTCCTTGGTTCAATCCAAACAACGATTTCTTTTCATAAATGAATTGTTATAATTCATTCCTTAGCAGTCAGACTAACAACTTAGAGCATCTGAATCAGGATCAAACAACTAACGTCAAAATACTTCTAGGATACGATTCTAACATTATTCCCTAAAATCAACCAACAAATACTTACTTTCTACCCCACAAATTACAGAGATATAATTTTCTCATTACACCATTAGAATACATAGGCACATGTTTTTGAAATGTTGGTGAGCATATTAATTAAAAACTTATTTCCCCTTGATTAAAATCAATCACAAGTAACCTTTAGATAATAACACCCATATGCATAAAGAGCAGTCAAAATGGTTCTCACTGAGTACAATGAATGTGAGGGATGCTAATACCTTCCCCTTGTATAACCAACTTCCTTATCCTTTTCTCTTCCCTTTGGGTTTTATTGATATTTTCCCTTTCTCTTAGAATAAATAAAATTCAGTGGCAACTCTATTGTATTTTGAGTGTGTGATGTGCTTTGGTATTTAAGACTAGATCTAAAGGAGGTAGGGTGACTTTGTATGCCCTGTCTATGATGATATTATTCAAGCCCCACTTCTAACACTACAAGAATTGGAAGTATATTTTTGTAAGAGTAAGAGGGCTAGATGGTGCCTCTGTGGTCACGATTAGGGAGAATGACACCCATTGATTTCCTTGGTATTGAATAGAAGACTTAGTGGCGATTATTGAATTTAACTTCAATTATTTTTATAGAACCTTACTTGGAATATGATATTGTCATACCCCAAAATTTGCCCATTAATATTTCAAGACATTTTTCAGGGCACTCCGACTCATTTTTATGACACTGATCTTAAAGGAACAAAGGCCCAACTCACGAGTGGCCCAATCCAGAAAATGGCCCAAACTGGCCTGCTCGCTAGGCGAGCAAATCCTTCGCCTAGCGAACGTTCGCTGCACGCTCGCCTAGCGAACGTTCGCTACACGCTCGCCTAGCGAAGCTGGCAGATAACAGAAAATTCTGGGCTTCACTCTGAGCCTATTAGGTCATGAAAAAAGGCATTATAAATACCACAACTCCAGTCAGAAAAAGGGGGGACGAAAAAGGACGAAAGGAGGACCCTAGCAAGCAAACCCTAGCGCTCACAGACGGAAAACCCTGGAGGCTAACCCTGAGAATTCCGAGTAACCCTAAAGGAAACCCTGAAGGAAAAGCCGGCGGCAGCAAGGTCACTTCCGCTCAATTCGATCCGATCGGCCAATTCAAGGTTACAATTCGATTACAAACAGGTTGGCATTGCTATTACTACCTTGTTCTTAATTTGCACATGGTATCATGATTGAATTTATGAAACTATCTTAAGTTTTACATATGAATTTAAGTATGCATGAACATCTGAATGTCTAACCGCATAATCTCTGTAATGAATGCTATAAGGTGTGAAGCTTGCTGCCATTATATCGTTATTAAAACCGGAATCCGCAGCCGCTCGCTAGCATATCGCTAAGCGAGCATGCAACGAGTGTTCGCTAAGACTTCGCTAGGCGAAGCAGGAGCGAACGGGACAGCAGCCGACTTTTCTGTTCTGACTTTTGCCCACCTGTCATGTTTTTATCATAGCCATGCATTGTTTATCTGACCCTACTACTGTTCTGGTTTCTTTTGTGGTGTAATTCTCGATTGCACCCTGATTTGGTATTCTGACGTGTTTGCTGAGTTTTGCAAAGGTTCACACATCGCCGGGAAAGCTAGCTAGATAGGTATTCCACTTTATTTGTGGGATGCCCTTTGTGGAGTTTCACCCTAAATTACCTAATTAATGTTAATGTATTAATTTTAATGTGGAGATCCACCCTCAATTACTTAGCTGATTTTAATGTATTGATTTTAATGTGGAGATTCATCCTAATTGCCTAATTGATTGTAAAATACGGCCTTTAAATATGTGATCTTGGACCTCTCTTTGCTGCCCTACGATATTACGGTATAACGGTCGTGTCCCACGAATGTAGGGATACACTTAGCAAAGACCCTTCGGTTAAATCATCATAAAATAAATCATGGTCCCTCGGATGTTGCCTTCGAAAATACGATTTTGTCCCTCGATGACCCTTCGGTGTAGCCTACGGTTAAATGATGATCGTCCCTTCGAATGCTAAGGTATCCTTACAACTGTTGCCTTCAATGACCAATTGATGACCCTACGATGACCCTTTTACATCCAAAGGGATAAGACTACTTACTTCTCAATAGTAAGGACAGTTTTACCCTCATAAGGATAGGAAATGCCCATAAAGACCTTGGGTAGGTATAACTCCTAAATGCTTGCTCACAGCTTAAACTACTTTTCACACCTCACACTTTTCAAAACCTCTATTAGAAAATCACCACTTGGCATACATTCGTATTAGAATCATTGTCAAGTTATATTTTTCTAAACAGCTTTCAAAATTAAACGAGATAAATACTTTGTATACATTCGTACAAGAATCATTACAAAGTTAAACTCTCTTTTCAAAGCATTTTCTAAACAGCTCTCACACACTTTTTCAGACAAGAAAAACATAAGTGATCAAGCAATTAAGAGCCCATGGATAACCATGGATACAAAGGGTGCTAACACCTTCCCTTTGTATAATGTACCTCCCGAACCCAAAATCTAATTAAGGTCTTTCCTGTTCTTTTCCACCTTTCCTTATTGGATAAAAGAAAAGTCGGTGGCGACTCTTGCTATCCGCGACATTGCGATTAAAAGCAAAACACCCCAAGTCAGTTCACCGTATGACAGAACTGGCGACTCTGCTGGGGACGATTACAAGAGAGGTTACCTTAAAAAACAAGATCACTTATTTAAAATTGTCTGATTTACTTTTAAGGGATTGCTTGGGTATTCTTGAGTGAAAGATCCTACACCCGGATCTAGTGTACCTTAGGTAAGTAGCAATAGATCATCGCGACTATCCGGCGTATACCGGAATGGTTAAAATGATGGCTACGGTTAATGTGACACTTTGGATGTCCTGATGTTCCTCATGTTTACCTGAGGAAAAATTTGGCATTCGCGTGGTGTCATCAAAGCATTAACCAGACCTTTAGAACCCTAATTGACTCATCCTAGCCATTAGAAAGTAGTGAGATAACTGACTTCGGTTCCGACTGGGGTTGGTTGAGACTCGATACTACACTCTTTGAGATTGGACTTTAGGGAAGCTTTGGTCAACCACTTGGTGTTGCACTGAAGTGGACTTAAAGGAAGGTCAATGATTGGAGATCCTTTTAGAACCCGGTTACTATTCTATGACAGGTTGAACCAACCAAACTTCAGTGGGAAGGGTACTTACCTATGGAACTCATGCAAGCCTTAAAACCTAGGAATGATTGTTGTGTAACTTGCTTGTGCTCGCTATTTACATAACATCGTAACATCATAACATCATAACATCATGGCATTATACTAACCATTTCAAGGACTTAGGGATTTAACTTTGCTCTGCAACAGAGCTATGGCTTCCAGAAAGACCATTCGGATCAATTTTGTAGCAATCTCTCCTCAACTAAAGGATTTAGTGTCAGAACTTCCTGATCAGACTCAGTTCATCAAGAAACATGGTCATCTCCTCAATTTGGTTACCACTGGTTTCAAAGAAGATATGATGAGAGTCCTATTCCAGTTCTTCGATCCTAAACATCATTGCTTCACATTCCCAGATTATCAGTTGGTACCCACATTGGAAGAATTCTCCAGACTGCTGGGGATACCTATCCTTGATCAAACACCTTTCAGTGGTTTAGAAAAGATTCCGAAGTCTGAAGAAGTTGCCGCAGCTTTACACATGACGAAGTCCGACATTGAAGCTAATTGGGTAACAAGGAGTGGAGTTAAGGGTTTACTTGCCAAATTCCTGACAAATAAGGCCCGAGAATTCTTAAAAGTTATGAATGTCCGTGCTTTCGAAGACATCCTGGCATTGCTAATCTATGGCTTGGTGTTATTCCCTAATCCAGACCAATTCATAGACATGAATGCTATTAAGATATTTCTCACTCATAACCCTGTACCTACCTTGCTGGGAGACATTTTGCATTCCCTCCACACTCGTACCATGAAGAAGCAAGGGACTCTCATGTGCTGCATACCTTTGTTGTCTAGGTGGTTTATTTCGCACCTTCCTCAATCGGTCTTGAAGAACGAGCAGAATTTGAAATGGTCTCAAAGGATAATGTCGCTCTCCCACCCAGACATCTGTTGGTGTCCTCAGTTCAAGGAAAATGTTACCATCATTGACCGTTGTGGCGAGTTCCCTAATGTACCACTCCTAGGAATAAGAGGAGGTATTACTTATAATCCTGCTTTAGCTCTGCGACAGTTTGGTTGTGCTCGAAGAGATGGTCCACATGAAATGATCATCGAAGGCATTGTGTTCGACTATGACAACGATTCCCAAGGCCTCCGTCAAAGATTTGTACGAGCTTGGGGCATGGTGAAGAGAGGTACGTTAGGACAGAAAAATTCTATTCCTATGGAACCTTATCTCAGATGGGTACGCGCCAGAGCTCGTGAACTTGTCATGCCCTATCTTGCAATCGGACCTCAGATTGTCGAACTTGAAGCTGAAGGAGGTGCTCCTCAGATCATTCCTTATCCAGATATGCCTACCAATGTTGAGGAACTAAAGAGATCCTGGATCCAGTTGAGAGAAGAAAGGGATACTTTCGAGACTCAGTTCGTCGCAGAAAGGAAGAAAGTGTTAGAACTTACCAGTCAGCTTAATGAGGAACGAAGACTCAATGCGTATCTTCGCCCAAAAAGAAGCCGCCCCTGGGAGACTTGAGCTTTCATTGTATTTTTATTATTATTCCTTTTGTAATGAACATTGGTCAAAGAAATTAGCAATAAACATTTCTCTCTTGTTGGTGATTTACGCAAAGTTAAATTCCAAAAGTCCTTGAAAACATTTCATACATTGCATAACATAACATAACACTGCATAACAGGTATTCTACAAGTTCAATGTTATCACGGTCTTCCTTCTAGACAGAAAAATGGATCTCGAACAAACTGTCAAAGATCTTCAGACTCAGAATGCTCAATTCAAGGAGATGATGCTAAGCTTATCCAAGGGACAGGAGGAACTGAAGGCTCTTTTGCTCGAAAAGAAGAAAGACAAGAAAGCTGTGAGTTTCATTAACCCGGGAAGAAGGCGTAAAGGACAGGCCGCAGGAGTCAAGTTTGGGATCCCGAATGGTCCAGAAGAGGAGACAGAGAATGATTCAGAAGAGGAGAATGTCGATCTCTTCAACCCTCAGGACGACGATGAAGATTATGAAAATGAACAGTACTCTCCAAGACATGATAAGTACAAGTTGCTGGAAGAACGTATGCTAGCTATGGAGGGTCAGAAGGCGCCCGGTCTGGATTTCGAAAGTTTGGGTCTGGTCTCCGATGTGACCATTCCTCGCAAATTCAAAATCCCCACTTTCACTAAGTACGATGGTGCGTCCTGTCCTCAGATGCATCTGAGAGCTTATGTGAGAAAGATTCAGCCGCATACCACTGACAGGAAGCTATGGATCCATTTCTTCCAAGAGAGCCTGTCTGGCACACAGTTGGAATGGTATTATCAGCTCGAGAGCTCTGACATCCGCGCCTGTACTGATTTAGCAACAGCTTTCTATAAACAGTACCAGTATAACTCTGAACTAGCGCCTACCCGGCTACAGCTGCAGAATATGACTATAGGATCTAAAGAAAGCTTTAAAGAATGTGCTCAAAAGTGGAGAGATTTGGCTGGCAGAGTCAAACCCCCTATGACTGACAGAGAATTGGTGGATATGTTCATGGGCACACTGACCGGCCCATTCTACAGCCATCTACTGGGAAGTTCCTCATCAGGTTTCACTGAACTTATATTGACAGGTGAACGTGTTGAAAACGGCATCCGAAGTGGAAAGATACAGGCGGTTGCCTCTGCAAGCACCAAAAGGTCCTATCAGGGGAGGAATGAATCAAATGCTGTGTACGGTCAAAAGGGTCGTAACAAGAAAAACCGTGACCATGACATCGGAGCAGTTACGATTGCAGCACCACCATCTCAAAACTTCCAGCCCAAACAAGACAGGCCAAGAAGGCAGTTTACCAGGATCAATATGACCTTGGCACAGGCACTGCAGGGAATGCTAAAGGCAACTTTGATCACCCTCAGAGATCCTCCTACGAATCCCAACACTACTTCTTCTCGTTATAACCCTAATGCCAGGTGTGCATATCACTCCGATAGCCCTGGGCATGATACAAACGATTGCTGGTCATTGAAGAATAAGATTCAGGATATGATCGAAGCTGGAGAAATTGAGTTTGAGCCTCCGGAGACCCCTAATGTCATCACTGCTCCTATGCCTAATCATGACAAGACGATTAATGCCGTGGATGACGACGATCACGTTTCCAATGTGGCGGACTTAACATCTCCTCTCCCGATCATAAAGAGGAATTTATTGCAAGCTGGTTTATTTCCAGGTTGTGCTGAAGATTGCAATCTCTGTATATTCCAACCAGATGATTGTTGGGAATTGAAGAATGGTATTCAACGGCTGATGGATGATCGTACAGTTCTCTTCGAAAAGATTCCTAAGGCGGAAAACCCTATTGAAGAAATATCTGTGATTGCTAGGTCCAAAGTTCCAGTGAAGATTACCGCTACTAGGACGCCTGTGAAGATTACTGTTGAGCCCAGGGTAGCTCCCCTGATCATTACTGCACCTGGCCCGATCCCGTATTCCTCAAGCAAAGCTATTCCGTGGAATTATGGCGGTGATGTTTACGTCCATGGCGTAAAGCAAATTGACAATTCTACTAATCCTAATGGCATCGTTGGGACTAGTAAAATTACTCGAAGTGGAAGGATCTTCTCTCCAGAAATCTCACCTCCTGTCCTTGAAACTCGAGGAAAGGAACCAGTCAATCCTTCTCAGTCAGAGACACTGGTCGAAGTTACTCCCGAAGATGTTGCCAAACAGGAAATGGAAGAAGTGCTAAAAATCATCCGCAAGAGTGATTTCGATGTGGTAGAACGGTTGGGGCATACCCCGTCTAAGATCTCGATGTTATCCTTGCTGTTATCTTCTGAATCTCATGCCAATGCATTGATAAAATTCTTGAAGACTGCTCATGTGCCTCAGGAAACATCTGTCGATCAGTTCGAAAATTAAGTTGCTCACTTGGCTGTTGACAATGGCCTAGGCTTTTCCGATGCTGACCTGACACCAGCGGGAAAGAATCACAATAAAGCCCTGCATATCTCCATTGAGTGTAGGGGAATCACTTTGTCTCATGTGTTGATCGATAATGGCTCTTCCTTGAATGTGCTGCCAACAACTGTGCTGGATAAGCTGGACTGTAAAAGCATCGAACTGAAACCTAGTGACATTGTGGTACGTGCTTACGATGGTGCGAAGAGTGTTGTCCATGGCGAAGTAGTCCTCCCTATCAAGATAGGACCTCAAGTCTTCAATACTACCTTCCATGTAATGAACATTCGTCCTGCCTATTCCTGCTTACTGGGACGCCCTTGGATTCATGGGTCAGGTGCTGTAGCTTCGTCTCTCCATCAAAAGCTGAGGTATCCCACAGAGGGCAAAATTGTCACCGTGTGTGGAGAAGAAGAGTACATTGTCAGTAGTGTGCATGCCTTCAGATACGTCGAGATGGATGGTGAATTCATTGAGACTCCTTGTCAGTCATTTGAAGTAGTTCCTCCGACCAATCCTGTCCTTAAGCCAACTTCCGGTGTGCCCAAGGTTATTCGGACTCCTCCTGCTATGATTTCCCTGAAGGACGCTCAAGCTGTGGTTGAAGATGGTGGCTGTACTGGCTGGGGTCAACTGATCGACGTGCCGTACAAGTCTGACAAATTTGGCCTGGGGTTTAGCTCTGAGAAGGTAGCCAAGAGTCAAATTAATGTTGTAGAAGACGCTGACAGCGATTGCGACCTGGATAGCTGGATTTTCCCAACAATTGGCGACGGACTCAATAATTGGAAGGCTGAAGACACTATCCCGATTTCCTTTAGTCAGGAGTAATTGTTATTGTCTATTTTGGTGTTGCAAATTTTTGTTTTTTTTACAATTGAACTTCTCCAAGCGTTGTGTCTATGTCCGGGGCACAATAGCTAATTTGTTAAGGGTTTTGTCATTTTCATAAGTGTCATACGGTGAACTGGACTTTTTTGTGGTTTTAATCGCAATGTCGCGGTTAGCAAGAGTCGCCACCGACTTTTCTTTTATCCAACAAGGAAAGGTGGAAAAGAACAGGAAAAACCTTAATTTAGATTTTGGGTTCGGGAGGTACATTATACAAAGGGAAGGTGTTAGCACCCTTTGTATCCATGGTTATCCATGGGCTCTTAATTGCTCGATCACTTATATTATTTTTGTCTGAAAAAAAAAGTGTTTGTGAATTGTTTAGAAAAATTGTTTTGAAAAGAGAATTTAACTTTGTAATGATTCTTGTATGAATGTATACAAAGTGATTATCTCGTTTAGTTTTGAAAATTATTTAGAAAAATATAACTCGGTAATGATTCTAGTATGAATGTATACCAAGTGGTGATTTTCTGAAGGTATTTTGAAAGGTGTGAGGTGTGAAAAAATGTTTTAGGTTGTGAGCCAGCAATTAAGAGTTATACCGACCCAAGGTCTTTATGAGTATTTCCTATCCTTATGAGGGTAAAACTGTCCTTATTATTGAGAAATAAGTAGTTTTATCCTTTGGATGTAAAAGGGTCATCGTAGGGTCATCGATTGGTCATTGAAGGCAACAGTTATGAGGATACCTTAGCATTCGAAGGGACTATCATCATTTAACCGTAGGCAACATCGGAGGGTCATCGAGGGACAAAGTTGTATATTCGAAGGCAACATCCGAGGGACTATAATTTATTTTATGATGATTTAATCGAAGGGTCTTTGCTAAGGGTATCCCCACGTTCGCGGGACATGACCGTAATATCGTAATCGTAAGGCAACAAAGAGAGGTCCAAGATCACTTATTCAAAGGCAAAGTTTTACAATTAATTATATAATTAGGATGAAACTCCACATTAAAATTATTAAAAATAATATATTAAAAAAATAATACATTAGAAATTAATACATTAAAAAATTAATTTAGGGTGAAACTCCACAAGGGTATCCCACAAATAAAGTGGAATACCTAGCCAATAACCTTTTCCTGGGATATGTGAACCTTTACGAAACTCAAAAAAAGAAACATGTCAGAACACCAAATCAGGGTGCAATCGAAGATTACACCGGAGAAATATCACAACAATAAATAGGATAGGATAAATAATGCATGGCTATGATAAAAACATAAAAAAACAGACTAGAAGAATCAGGTACTGTCTCGTTCGCCTCTGCCTCGCCTAGCGAAGGCCACGGATTTTGAATTTGAAAACAGCCCCATGTTAGGAACTTTGAATTTTATGGCATTTTATCACAGGAATAACATGGTCAAACATTCAGGGTATTCAGACATATTTAAATTCCCATACGAAAGCAAATTATATATCAACATTTAATCATGATGCATTATATATGTAGATATGGCCAATTGAAAGTATAAACAATAGAGATACGCAAACCTGTTTGCCAATTCAAGGTTGAAGGGATTGACCACTTGTAGTATCGGAATAAGTTAGGCAGCGGGAATTGGACGGCGATGGCTTCGGTGCAGATGGGTTGCCTTCAGGGTTTCTTTACTCTGAATTCTCCGGGTAGGCAGGGTTCCTATGCCAAAGTTTCTATCCGTCCTTCTCTGTTCTCTCTCTTTCTTTTTCCTCCAGGTTTTGTTCCAAGGAAACCTCAGAGTGTTTTGCTTCTCTTCCTTCTTTCTCCAGTAAATCTCCCAGTGTAAACTCCAAGTCTAACTCCCCTACTGAAACTTCAGTATTTATAGACTAATTTCGTGGGTAATGGGCTTGGAATGAGGGAGACCCAAGTCCAAAATAATTTGTTATATTTTATTTATTTATTTATTTTAATTATTTAATTAATTAATTAATTAATTAATTAATTAATTAAAAAAAATTCTTTTTTTTTTTTTTTTTTTTTTTTTTTTTTTTTTAGGAAAAATGATGGGTAATTTTTGGGGTATGACAGCTGCCCCTGTTCAATATTCTTGAACCGAGAGAGTTAGGATGGCGTGTATGCCATTCGTGGTCTGGAGGTGGAAGATTATTGAACACTAGAATGCCCCAAAAATTTGCACTTGAGAATCGACAGTTGGTCTTGATGGAGATGGGCTTAAAGATGCCATCCGGGAGGTTTGATGACGAAAGCTTCAGATCGCGCCGTATATTAGGCCAATTTGAAGACATGGGTGCCACACTGGGTCGTACGTTAGACCGTATAATGAGTCATCCATTAGGCTGCCGACTTCGCTGGGGAGTCGGAGTGTGTCATATGCTGTTGGGGATAAAGGATCAGAATGGACCATACGCTAGATCGTATCTGAGTTGCAGAATGAGCCGTACGTTAGGCTGAATCTGATGACGAAAGGGGTAGTCGTACGTTAGACTACACTTCAGAAATGTACCGTATGTTAGGTAGCATCTGAGGGGATGGACATCCGAACGGGTCGTACGTTAGACCGTCGCAGAATGAGTCGTCTGTTAGGCCGCATCTGATGATGAAAGCGGTAGTCGTACGCCAGACTACACTTCAGAAATGTACCGTACGTTAGGTAGCATCTGAGGGTTGTAAGATCCAAACGGGTTGTACGTTAGACCGCGTTGGGGTTGTTGAAGTTCAGAATGGATCGTACGTTAGATCGTATCCGAGTTGTAGAATGAGCCGTCCGTTAGGCTGCATCTGAAAAAGAAAGTAGTCGTACGCTAGACTACACCCCTGAATGTACCGTACGCTAGGCAGCATCTGAGGATTTGAAGGTCCAAATGGGTCGTACGTTAGACCGCATTGGAGTTGCTGAAGAAGTCATATGTTGGGCTGAATCAGAATGAACCGTACGTTAGGCTGTATCTGATAACCTGTATATGTTGTACTTGCAATAAATGTCTGGGATGGGCTTAAAGATGCCATCGTTAGGAGGATATCGAAGTGTTGTCAGAATGAATGTTCCCATGAACTGTATTTGAAATATGTATCTGAATCTTGAATGTGATTGATAAAGGTGTCTGTCTGAATGAACCTTTTATTTTGACTATATCAGGAGGATAAATAACCTGCAAAGAAAAGTTAGCTTCATGCTATGTCATGATGTATGAGATGTTTCGTGTTATGTTAAAATAAATGCGAATGTTGTATGCATGCGTATGCTGTGAAATGATGTAATGAATGAGTTATGCGTATGAGAAGTTCTGCTTGGGGACTCTACTGGGGAAAATAAATCCCCATCTACTGATTGGAGATATTTGTAACGATGACCCTTTCTCGGCAGGGGGTTCTTGATTCTATCTGATGGTAGAAATATTCCACAGATCTTGGCTGAGGATGGATGAGATGATCAATCTGTCTGGTGACGCCGACCTCTGTTGGGGAGTAACTGGCTGTGCCTGGGGATACTGCCATTTTCTGAGGAAAAAAAAACAGGCTTGCTGGGGAAGAGAATTGGTAGCGGATTCATTGGAAGCATGATTAGACCTTTTCCTTGATCCTGAAGTCGGGTAGTAATTGCTATTGCTATTCTATGCATGTATTTTTGGTAAACATCAGTCATATTCAAATGCATATATTAATTCAAATTAAATCAATGGACGTTTACGCAAACAAAACAGAAAAAGAAAAAACAAAAGCATCTTTTGAAAGAAGGTTGTATTGATTTTGAAAGAAGGCCTATAAACAGGCAATTTGTGTACAAGGAGACAGAAATCCTAGTAAGAGGAAATTGTCGAAAACAAAGAGAAAGCTATGTGGAAGAAGTCCTATTGATTTTAAGTCTACTACTGTCATTATGTCTTCAAGCATCTCATCCCCTGCTGTCGGATGGAAGTGATTGGCTTGTTCAGTCCCTTGAACTTGGATGAAGTTGACTAAGAACGGGACATAGTCATACGCTTTAATCCCTAATTTTTGCCTGGACCGCCTTTTCAGGTTTTCAGTCCACCAGGATACCCTTTTTTGCCCAAGCCGCCTTTTCAGGTTTTCGACTTGCCGGGTGTACATTTTTTTTTATATATCCCTAATTTTTGCCCGAACCCTTTTGGTTCGCCGGGATGCCCTTACTTTTGCCTAGATACGTCGATCTAGCGGGTCTCTTTTATGCGTAGTATTTTTTAACTATGTCCGCGTTCACGGGATGTGGGAAGTCTTCACCATCCATTGTAGCGAGTATCATGGCTCCACCTGAGAATACCTTCTTAACCACAAATGGCCCTTCGTATGTGGGAGTCCATTTGCCTCTGGGATCAGTTTGTGGTAGAATGATACGTTTGATTACCAAGTCGCCAATTTGGTACACCTGTGTCTTGACCCTTTTGTTGAATGCCCTGGTCATGCGCTTCTAATATATCTGCCCGTGACATACAGCCGCAAGTCTCTTCTCATCCATCAAATTTATCTGATCGAGTCGAGTCTGAATCCATTCGTCCTCGTCTAAGCCCGCCTCTTTCATGATCCTTAGAGAGGGAATCTGAACTTCCACTGGTAAAACGGCTTCCATTCCATAGACTAAAGAGAACGGAGTTGCCCCTGTCGTAGTGCGCACTGAAGTGCGATAACCGTAAAGGGCAAATGGTAACATCTCATGCCAGTCTTTGTATGTTACCGTCATCTTTTGTATAATCTTCTTAATATTCTTATTAGCCGCTTCTACAGCGCCGTTCATCTTTGGCCGGTACGGAGAAGAGTTATGGTGTTTTATTTTGAACTGCGTGCAGAGTTCAGTAATCATCTTGTTGTTCAAATTAGTGCCATTGTCAGTGATAATTCTCTCAGGAGACAGCAGGTTTCTCAAATAGGTATTTGATAGAATCCATCTTAGAAGTCAATAAGGTGGTATGATTCAACATATACTGTCTTAGTCGGCGAGCAGCCCAGGCCAAAGCACAACAAGCTTTCTCGGGCTGTGAGTATCTTGTTTCACAGTCGGTACCTTTTGCTAAGGCAGTATATGGCATGCTCTTTTCGACCAGACTTGTCATGTTGCCCCAACACACCTCATTGAATTTTCTAACACGGTCAAATACGTAATTAAAGGTCTTCCTTCAACTAGTGGCATCGGAACTGGAGGTTCTTGGCGATATTTCCTGATTTTGTCATAAGCTTCTTGGCATTCATCATTCCATACCATCTCTTGATTTTGTCTCAGTAATTTGAAGATGGGTTTGCAGGTAGCAGTCAAGTGTGGAATGAATCGGGCAATGTAATTCGAGTGCCCCAAGAAACCTCTGACTTCTTTCTTGTTTATTTCAGTACCCAGATTTACAATTTCAATTGATTCCTCATGCGGCTGTATAGTCTTTTCTTCTTGCAGTAGTCGGGCAAGTTCTCCAGGGACTTCACAATCTTCCTCGCTTCCATCCTCGGCTTGGTAGATCGGATTTTCAAAGTCATAATGAACAGTAGTAGAACTATTATCAACAGGATCTAGAGTGGATATGGATGTGCAATTTGTTACGTGAGTGTGTGTAAGAACGCATAGCTTGTTTGAAAAATGACAGGAAAGATAAAGAGCGCAATATTTGAATGCAAAAAGTCCATTGATTTATTGAATGTGAATATGCTTATGAAAATGACAAAACATTTAACCAAATTTGATGCACTAAATAAGCAATAACAATTACTCCTGACTAAAGGAAATCGGGATAATGTCTTCAGCCTTCCAATTATTGAGTCCGTCACCAATTGTTGGGAAAATCCAGCTATCCAAGTCGCAATCACTATCAGCATCTTCCATAGCATTAATCTGATTTTTGACTATCTTTCCAGAGTTAAACCCCATGCCAGCTTTATCAGACTTGTACGGTACATTGATCAGTTGACCCCAACCAGCACGATCACCATTTTCAACCGCGGCTTGAGCATCTTTCAGAGAGATCATGACAGGGGGAGCACGAACAACCTTGGGCACAAGGGGAGTTGGCTTAAGGACAGGACTGGGTGGAGGAACCACTTCAAATGACTGAGAAGGAGTCTCAAAGAATTCACCATCCATCTCGACGTATTTGAAGGCTTGCACACTACTGCCAATATACTCTTCTTCTCCACATATAGTGACAACCATGCCTGCTATTGGATACTTCAGCTTTTGATGAAGCGACGAAGCTACCGCACCTGCCCCATGGATCCAAGGGCGCCCCAACAAGCAGGAGTAGGCGGGACGAATGTCCATCACGTGAAAGGTAGTGTTGAAGACTTGAGGTCCTATCTTGATAGGGAGAATCACTTCACCATAGACAACACTCTTCGCACCATCGTAAGCACGCACCACAACATCACTAGGTTTCAGTTCAATGCTTTTATAGTCAAATTTATCGAGCACAGCTTTCGGGAGTACGTTCAAGGAGGAGCCATTGTCGATCAACACGTGAGCCAGGTGATCCCCTCGCACTCGATGGAGATATGCAGAGCTTTATTGTGATTCTTTCCTGCTGGCGTCAGGTCAGCATCGGAAAAGCCTAGGCCATTGTCAACAGTCAAATTAGCAACATAATGTTCGAATTGATCGACGGATGTTTCTTGAGGCACATGAGCGGTCTTCAAGAATTTCATCAATGCATTGGCATGGGATTCAGAGGATAATAACAAGGACAACATTGAGATTTTAGACGGAGTATGCCCCAATTGTTCCACTACATCAAAATCGCTCTTACGGATGATTTTCAGCATCTCTTCCATTTCCTGTTTGGCAACATCTTCAGAAGTAACTTCGACCGATGTCTCTGACTGAGGAGGATTGACTGGTCTTTTTCCTCGAATTTCGGGAGCGGGAGGTGAGATTTCTGGGGAGTAGATCCTTCCACTTCGAGTAACTTTACTAGTCCCCACAATATCATTAGGATTAGCAGAACTACCAACTTGCTTTATGCCATGGATGTAAACGTCGCCTCCATAGTTCCACGGAATAGCTTTGCTGGAGGAATATGGCACGGGGCCAGGTGCGGTAATAATCAGGGGAGCCACTTTGGGCTCAGCGGTAACCTTCACAGGCACTCTAGTAGCGGTAATCTTCACTGGAGCTTTGGACCTAGCAATCACAGATACCTCTTCAATAGAGTTGTCCACCTTAGGAACCCTTTCAAATAGAATTGTACGATCATCCATCAGCCGTTGAATGTCGTTCTTCAACTTCAAACAATCATTGGGTCGGAGTACACAGAGATCGCAATCTTCAGCACAACCTGGAAATAAACCAGCTTGCAATAAATTCTTCTTAACGATCAGGAGAGGAGATGCTAAATCAGCAACGTCAGTAACGTGAGAATTGTCGTCCACAACATTAACATTCTGGTCATGATTAGGCATAGGTGCTGTGATGACATTGGGGGTCGCCGGAGGATCAAATTCAATTTCTCCAGCGTCGATCATATCCTGAATCTTGTTCTTCAACAACCAGCAATCATTCGTATCATGCCCGGGGCTATCGGAGTGATAGGCACACCTGGCGTTGGGATTATAACGAGGAGAAGTAGTGTTGGGATTTGCAGGAGGGCCTCTGAGGGTAATCAAATTGGCCTTTAACATACTCTACAGTGCTTGGGTTAAAGTCATATTGATCTTGGTAAACTGTCTTCTCGACCTGTCTTGTCTGTGTTGGAAGTTCTGAGATGGCGGTGCGGCAATTGTAACTGCCCCAACAGTATGGTCACGATTCTTCTTGTTATGCTTCCTCTCACTGTACACAGCATTTGATTCACTCTTTCCCTGATAGGACTTTTTGGTGCTTGCAGAAGTAGCTGCCTGTATCTTTCCACTTCGAATGCCGCTTTCAACCCGTTCACCTGTCAAGATAAGTTCAGTGAAACCTGACGAGGAACTTCCCAGTAGATGGCTGTAGAATGGGCCAGTCAGTGTACCCATGAACATGTCCACTAACTCTCGATCAGTCATAGGGGGTTTGACTCTGCCAGCCAAATCTCTCCACTTTTGAGCATATTCTTTGAAACTTTCTTTAGAGCCCATAGTCATATTTTGTAGCTGTAGCCGAGTAGGCGCTAACTCAGAATTATACTGGTAGTGCTTGTAGAAAGCTGTTGCTAAATCAGTCCATGTGCGGATGTTAGATTTCTCAAGCTGATAATACCACTCTAACTGTGTGCCAGACAGACTCTCTTGGAAGAAATGGATCCACAGTTTCTTATCAGTAGTGTGCGGCTGAATCTTTCTCACATAAGCCCTTAGATGCATCTGAGGACAAGAGGCACCATCATACTTAGTGAAAATGGGAACCTTGAATTTGCGGGGAATGACCACATCAGAGACCAGACCCAAGTTTTCGAAATCCAGACCGGGCACTTTCTGCCCCTCCATAGCTAGCATACGTTCTTCCAACAACTTGTACTTATCATCCTTCGGAGAGTACTGTTCATGTTCATAATCTTCATCGTCGTCCTCAGAATTGACGAGATTAGGATTCTCATCTTCCGAATCATTCTCGGTCTCTTCTTCTGAATCCTTCGGAATTCTAATCTTGACTCCTGTAACCTGTCCCTTAAGCCTTCTCCCCGGGTTGATGTAACCCACAGGTTTCTGGTCCTTCTTCTTCTCCATCAAAAGAGCTTTCAGTTCTTCCTGTCCCTTAGATAAGCTCAGCATCATTTCCTGGAATTGAGCATTCTGGGCCTGGAGATCTTTGACAGTTTGTTCGAGAGCCATTGTTCAATCTGTTTGAATCTGCTGGAATCTGTTTGCTAGGAAAATCGTGAGAACACTGATCCTTTAGAATACCTGTTATGCGATGCAATGCAATGTATGAAATGTTTTCAAGGACTTTCGGGATTTAACTTTGCATAAACTAACAAAAAGAGCTTTTTTTTTCTTTTCTCTTTTGTTTTTGCTTTTGTTTTTGTTTTTTTTTTTAGCAGAGTTAAATCCCTAAATCCTTGAAATGGTTAGTACAATGCCATGATGTTATGATGTTATGTTGTTATGATGTCATGTTGTTAGATAAATAACAAGCACAAGCAAGTCACACAACAATCATTCCTAGGTTTTAAGGCTTGCGTGAGTTCCATAGGTAAATACCCTCCCCACTGAAGTTTGGTTGGTTCAACCTGTCTTAGAATAGTAACCGGGTTCTAGAAGGATCTCAAATCATTGACCTTTCCTTAAGTCCACTTCAGTGCAACACCAAGTGGTTGACCGAAGCTTCCCTAAAGTCCAATCTCAAAGAGTGTAGTATCGAGTCTCAACCAACTCCAGTCGGAACCGAAGCCAGTTATCTCACTACTTTCTAATGGCCAGGATGAGTCAATTAGGGTTCTAAAGGTCTGGTTAATGCTTTTATGACACCACGCGAATGCCAAATATTTCCTCAACTAACATGAGGAACATCAGGACATCCAAAGTGCCACATTAACCGTAGCCATCATTTTGACTATTCCAGTATACGCCGGACAGTCGCGATGATCTCTTGCTACTTACCTAAGGTACACTAGATCCGGGTGTAGGATCTTTCACTCAAGCATAACATACCCAAGCAATCCCTTAAAAATAAATCAGACAAATTGAATAAGTGATCTTGTTTTTAAGGTAACCTCTCTTTTTAAATATTTAGGGTCCCCAGCAGAGTCGCCAGTTCTGTCATACGGTGAACTGGACTTTTTTGTGGTTTTAATCGCAATGTCGCGGTTAGCAAGAGTCGCCACCGACTTTTCTTTTATCCAACAAGGAAAGGTGGAAAAGAACAGGAAAAACCTTAATTTAGATTTTGGGTTCGGGAGGTACATTATACAAAGGGAAGGTGTTAGCACCCTTTGTATCCATGGTTATCCATGGGCTCTTAATTGCTCGATCACTTATATTATTTTTGTCTGAAAAAAAAAGTGTTTGTGAATTGTTTAGAAAAATTGTTTTGAAAAGAGAATTTAACTTTGTAATGATTCTTGTATGAATGTATACAAAGTGATTATCTCGTTTAGTTTTGAAAATTATTTAGAAAAATATAACTCGGTAATGATTCTAGTATGAATGTATACCAAGTGGTGATTTTCTGAAGGTATTTTGAAAGGTGTGAGGTGTGAAAAAATGTTTTAGGTTGTGAGCCAGCAATTAAGAGTTATACCGACCCAAGGTCTTTATGAGTATTTCCTATCCTTATGAGGGTAAAACTGTCCTTATTATTGAGAAATAAGTAGTTTTATCCTTTGGATGTAAAAGGGTCATCGTAGGGTCATCGATTGGTCATTGAAGGCAACAGTTATGAGGATACCTTAGCATTCGAAGGGACTATCATCATTTAACCGTAGGCAACATCGGAGGGTCATCGAGGGACAAAGTTGTATATTCGAAGGCAACATCCGAGGGACTATAATTTATTTTATGATGATTTAATCGAAGGGTCTTTGCTAAGGGTATCCCCACGTTCGCGGGACATGACCGTAATATCGTAATCGTAAGGCAACAAAGAGAGGTCCAAGATCACTTATTCAAAGGCAAAGTTTTACAATTAATTATATAATTAGGATGAAACTCCACATTAAAATTATTAAAAATAATATATTAAAAAAATAATACATTAGAAATTAATACATTAAAAAATTAATTTAGGGTGAAACTCCACAAGGGTATCCCACAAATAAAGTGGAATACCTAGCCAATAACCTTTTCCTGGGATATGTGAACCTTTACGAAACTCAAAAAAAGAAACATGTCAGAACACCAAATCAGGGTGCAATCGAAGATTACACCGGAGAAATATCACAATAATAAATAGGATAGGATAAATAATGCATGGCTATGATAAAAACATAAAAAAAAACAGACTAGAAGAATCAGGTACTGTCTCGTTCGCCTCTGCCTCGCCTAGCGAAGGCCACGGATTTTGAATTTGAAAACAGCCCCATGTTAGGAACTTTGAATTTTATGGCATTTTATCACAGGAATAACATGGTCAAACATTCAGGGTATTCAGGCATATTTAAATTCCCATACGAAAGCAAATTATATATCAACATTTAATCATGATGCATTATATATGTAGATATGGCCAATTGAAAGTATAAACAATAGAGATACGCAAACCTGTTTGCCAATTCAAGGTTGAAGGGATTGACCACTTGTAGTATCGGAATAAGTTAGGCAGCGGGAATTGGACGGCGATGGCTTCGGTGCAGATGGGCTGCCTTCAGGGTTTCTTTACTCTGAATTCTCCGGGTAGGCAGGGTTCCTATGCCAAAGTTTCTATCCGTCCTTCTCTGTTCTCTCTCTTTCTTTTTCCTCCAGGTTTTGTTCCAAGGAAACCTCAGAGTGTTTTGCTTTTCTTCCTTCTTTCTCCAGTAAATCTCCCAGTGTAAACTCCAAGTCTAACTCCCCTACTGAAACTTCAGTATTTATAGACTAATTTCGTGGGTAATGGGCTTGGAATGAGGGAGACCCAAGTCCAAAATAATTTGTTATATTTTATTTATTTATTTATTTTAATTATTTAATTAATTAATTAATTAATTAATTAATTAATTAATTAATTAATTAATTAAAAAAAAAATTCTTTTTTTTTTTTTTTTTTTTTTTTTTCGTTTTTTTTTTCTTTTTTTTTTTCTTTTTCTTTTTTTTTTTAGGAAAAATGATGGGTAATTTTTGGGGTATGACAGCTGCCCCTGTTCAATATTCTTGAACCGAGAGAGTTAGGATGGCGTGTATGCCATTCGTGGTCTGAAGGTGGAAGATTATTGAACACTAGAATGCCCCAAAAATTTGCACTTGAGAATCGACAATTGGTCTTGATGGAGATGGGCTTAAAGATGCCATCCGGGAGGTTTGATGACGAAAGCTTCAGATCGCGCCGTATATTAGGCCAATTTGAAGACATGGGTGCCACACTGGGTCGTACGTTAGACCGTATAATGAGTCATCCATTAGGCTGCCGACTTCGCTGGGGAGTCGGAGTGTGTCATATGCTGTTGGGGATAAAGGATCAGAATGGACCATACGCTAGATCGTATCTGAGTTGCAGAATGAGCCGTACGTTAGGCTGAATCTGATGACGAAAGGGGTAGTCGTACGTTAGACTACACTTCAGAAATGTACCGTATGTTAGGTAGCATCTGAGGGGATGGACATCCGAACGGGTCGTACGTTAGACCGTCGCAGAATGAGTCGTCTGTTAGGCCGCATCTGATGATGAAAGCGGTAGTCGTACGCCAGACTACACTTCAGAAATGTACCGTACGTTAGGTAGCATCTGAGGGTTGTAAGATCCAAACGGGTCGTACGTTAGACCGCGTTGGGGTTGTTGAAGTTCAGAATGGATCGTACGTTAGATCGTATCCGAGTTGTAGAATGAGCCGTCCGTTAGGCTGCATCTGAAAAAGAAAGTAGTCGTACGCTAGACTACACCCCTGAATGTACTGTACGCTAGGCAGCATCTGAGGATTTGAAGGTCCAAATGGGTCGTACGTTAGACCGCATTGGAGTTGCTGAAGAAGTCATATGTTGGGCTGAATCAGAATGAACCGTACGTTAGGCTGTATCTGATAACCTGTATATGTTGTACTTGCAATAAATGTCTGGGATGGGCTTAAAGATGCCATCGTTAGGAGGATATCGAAGTGTTGTCAGAATGAATGTTCCCATGAACTGTATTTGAAATATGTATCTGAATCTTGAATGTGATTGATAAAGGTGTCTGTCTGAATGAACCTTTTATTTTGACTATATCAGGAGGATAAATAACCTGCAAAGAAAAGTTAGCTTCATGTTATGTCATGATGTATGAGATGTTTCGTGTTATGCTAAAATAAATGCGAATGTTGTATGCATGCGTATGCTGTGAAATGATGTAATGAATGAGTTATGCGTATGAGAAGTTCTGCTTGGGGACTCTACTGGGGAAAATAAATCCCCATCTACTGATTGGAGATATTTGTAACGATGACCCTTTCTCGGCAGGGGGTTCTTGATTCTGTCTGATGGTAGAAATATTCCACAGATCTTGGCTGAGGATGGATGAGATGATCAATCTGTCTGGTGACGCCGACCTCTGTTGGGGAGTAACTGGCTGTGCCTGGGGATACTGCCATTTTCTGAGGAAAAAAAAACAGGCTTGCTGGGGAAGAGAATTGGTAGCGGATTCATTGGAAGCATGATTAGACCTTTTCCTTGATCCTGAAGTCGGGTAGTAATTGCTATTGCTATTCTATGCATGTATTTTTGGTAAACATCAGTCATATTCAAATGCATATATTAATTCAAATTAAATCAATGGACGTTTACGCAAACAAAACAGAAAAAGAAAAAACAAAAGCATCTTTTGAAAGAAGGTTGTATTGATTTTGAAAGAAGGCCTATAAACAGGCAATTTGTGTACAAGGAGACAGAAATCCTAGTAAGAGGAAATTGTCGAAAACAAAGAGAAAGCTATGTGGAAGAAGTCCTATTGATTTTAAGTCTACTACTGTCATTATGTCTTCAAGCATCTCATCCCCTGCTGTCGGATGGAAGTGATTGGCTTGTTCAGTCCCTTGAACTTGGATGAAGTTGACTAAGAACGGGACATAGTCATACGCTTTAATCCCTAATTTTTGCCTGGACCGCCTTTTCAGGTTTTCAGTCCACCAGGATACCCTTTTTTGCCCAAGCCGCCTTTTCAGGTTTTCGACTTGCCGGGTGTACATTTTTTTTTATATATCCCTAATTTTTGCCCGAACCCTTTTGGTTCGCCGGGATGCCCTTACTTTTGCCTAGATACGTCGATCTAGCGGGTCTCTTTTATGCGTAGTATTTTTTAACTATGTCCGCGTTCACGGGATGTGGGAAGTCTTCACCATCCATTGTAGCGAGTATCATGGCTCCACCTGAGAATACCTTCTTAACCACAAATGGCCCTTCGTATGTGGGAGTCCATTTGCCTCTGGGATCAGTTTGTGGTAGAATGATACGTTTGATTACCAAGTCGCCAATTTGGTACACCTGTCTCTTGACCCTTTTGTTGAATGCCCTGGTCATGCGCTTCTGATATATCTGCCCGTGACATACAGCCGCAAGTCTCTTCTCATCCATCAAATTTATCTGATCGAGTCGAGTCTGAATCCATTCGTCCTCGTCTAAGCCCGCCTCTTTCATGATCCTTAGAGAGGGAATCTGAACTTCCACTGGTAAAACGGCTTCCATTCCATAGACTAAAGAGAACGGAGTTGCCCCTGTCGTAGTGCGCACTGAAGTGCGATAACCGTAAAGGGCAAATGGTAACATCTCATGCCAGTCTTTGTATCAAGAAGATCATACAAAAGATGACAGTAACGTACAAAGACTGGCATGAAATGTTACCATTTGCTCTTCATGGTTATCGCACTTCAGTACGAACTTCGACAGGGGCAACTCCTTTCTCTTTAGTCTACGGAATAGAAGCCGTCTTACCTGTGGAAGTTCAGATTCCTTCTCTAAGAATCATGAAAGAGGCATGGTTAGACGAGGATGAATGGATTCAAACTCGACTCGATCAGATAAATTTGATTGATGAGAAAAGACTCGCGGCTGTTTGTCATGGGCAGATATATCAGAAGCGCATGACCCAGGCATTCAACAAAAAGGTCAAGAGACGAGTGTACCAAATCGGCGACTTAGTTATCAAGCGTATCATTCTATCACAAGGTGATCCCAGGGGCAAATGGACTCCCACATACGAAGGGCCATTTGTAGTTAAGAAGGTATTCTCTGGTGGAGCCATGATACTTGCTACGATGGATGGCGAAGACTTCCCGCATCCCGTGAACGCAGACATAGTCAAAAAATACTACGCATAAAAGAGACCTGCTAGGTCGACGTACCTAGGCAAAAGTAAGGGCATCCCGACAAACCAAAAAGGTTCGGGCAAAAATTAGGGATAAACATAAAAAAATGTGCACCCGGCAAGTCGAAAACCTGAAAAGGCGGCTTGGGCAAAAAGGGGTATCCTGGTGGATTGAAAACCTGAAAAGGCGGTCCAGGCAAAAATTAGGGATCAAAGCGTATGACTATGTCCCGTTCTCAGACAGCTTCATCCAAGTTCAAAGGACTGAACAAGCTAATCACTTCTATCCGACAGCAGGAGATGAGAGGCTTGAAGACATAATGGCAGTAGGGGAATTAAAGTCAATAGAACGTTTTCGGCATAGCTTTCTCTTTGTTTTCTTGACAATTTCCTCTTACTAGGATTTCTGTCTCCTTGTACACAAATTGCCTGTTTATAGGCCCTCTTTCGAAATCAATATAATTTTAGTTTTAAAAAAAATGCTTTTGTTTTACTTTCTCTGTTTTGTTTGCATAAGCGTCCATTGATTTAATTCGAATTAATATATGCATTTGGATATGATCGATGTTTACCAAAAATGCGTGCATAAAATAGAAATAGCGATTACTACTAGACTTCAGGATCGAGGAGAAGGTCTAATCATGCTTTCCAATGAATCCGTTGCTAATCCTATCCCCCAGCAAAGCCAGTCATTCCCAGAAGAGAGTGGCATTACTAGACAAATGGGTCATCTCTTCCACCCCCAGTCAGGCTTCTGTTGAACATTTCTACCATCAGACAGAAATCAAGCATCCCCGGCTAAGAAAGGGTCATCGATACCAGTATCTCCCAACCAGAAGATTGAGATTTGTTTTCCCCAGTAGAGTCCTCTGGAAGAACTTTTCAGATGCATAATTCATACATTACATCATTTCACAGCATACGCATGCATACATCGTTCGCAGTTATCTTCGAAAGCATAAAACATCTCATGCATCATGACATGGCATGAAGCTAACTTTATTTTTCAGGTTAATTATTCCCCTGATACAGTCAAAACAAAGGTCCATTCAGACGGACATCCTCATCAATTACGTTCAGGATTCAACTACATCTTTCAGATATACTCCATGTCAACATTCATTCTGACATCCTCCTAACGATGGCATCTATAAGCCCATCCCAGACATTTATTGCAAATACAACATATACAAATACTATCAGATATAGCCTAGCGTACGGTTCATTCTGATTCAGCTCAACATAGGACTCTTTCAACTCAGATGCGATCTAACGTACGATCCATTCCGACCTTCAACAACTCCAATACGGTCTAGCATACGACCCATTTGGACCTTCAAGGCCTCAAATGCTACCTAGCGTACGGTACATTCTGAAGTGTAGTCTGGCGTATGACTACCCCTTCATCATCAGGTACAGCCTAACGGACGGCTCAGTCTACAACTCAGATACGATCTAGCATACGATCCATTCTGATCCTTCACCCCCAGTAACGATACAGCCTAACGGACGGCTCGTTCCGCAACTCAGATACGATCTAGCGTACGATCCATTCTGATCCTTTATCCCCAGCAGTGTATGACTCATTCGGATTCTTATCTCATTTTGATTCGGCACAACATATTACTCCTCCAACAATACGGTCTAGCGTACGACCCATTCAGATCTTCATTCCTCAGATACTACCTAGCGTACGGTACATCCCGAGGTGTAGTCTAGCGTACGACTACTTTTCGTCAGATACAGCCTAACAGACGGCCCATTCTGCAACTCAGATACGATCTAGCGTATGATCCATTCTGATCTGTTATCCCCAGCGGCGTATGACCCATTCTAACTCCCCAGTGAAGTCGACGGCCTAATGAAGGACTCATTATACGGTCTAGCGTATGATCCAGTGACACCCATGACTTCAGATATCTTCTAACGTACGACGTACTCTGAAGCTCTCATCATCAAAACTTCCTAGATGGCATCTTTAAACCCATCTCCATCAAGACTAACTAATTGACAAGTGCAAATTTTTGGGGCATCCTAAGTGTTCAATAATCTTCCACCTCCAGACCACGAATGGCGTACATACCATTCTGACTCTCTCGGTTCAAGAATATTGAACAGGGGCAGCTGTCATACCCCAAAATTTGCCCATTAATATTTCAAGACATTTTTCAGGGCACTCCGACTCATTTTTATGACACTGATCTTAAAGGAACAAAGGCCTAGCTCACGAGTGGCCCAATCCAGAAAATGGCCCAAACTGGCCTGCTCGCTAGGCGAGCAAATCCTTCGCCTAGCGAACGTTCGCTGCACGCTCGCCTAGCGAACGTTCGCTACACGCTCGCCTAGCGAAGCTGGCAGATAACAGAAAATTCTAGGCTTCACTCTGAGCCTATTAGGTCATGAAAAAAGGCATTATAAATACCACAACTCCAGTCAGAAAAAGGGGGGACGAAAAAGGACGAAAGGAGGACCCTAGCAAGCAAACCCTAGCGCTCACAGACAGAAAACCCTGGAGGCTAACCCTGAGAATTCCGAGTAACCCTAAAGGAAACCCTGAAGGAAAAGCCGGCGGCAGCAAGGTCACTTCCGCTCAATTCGATCCGATCGGCCAATTCAAGGTTACAATTCGATTACAAACAGGTTGGCATTGCTATTACTACCTTGTTCTTAATTTGCACATGGTATCATGATTGAATTTATGAAACTATCTTAAGTTTTACATATGAATTTAAGTATGCATGAACATCTGAATGTCTAACCGCATAATCTCTGTAATGAATGCTATAAGGTGTGAAGCTTGCTGCCATTATATCGTTATTAAAACCGGAATCCGCAGCCGCTCGCTAGCACATCGCTAAGCGAGCATGCAACGAGTGTTCGCTAAGACTTCGCTAGGCGAAGCAGGAGCGAACGCGACAGCAGCCGACTTTTCTGTTCTGACTTTTGCCCACCTGTCATGTTTTTATCATAGCCATGCATTGTTTATCTGACCCTACTGCTGTTCTGGTTTCTTTTGTGGTGTAATTCTCGATTGCATCCTGATTTGGTATTCTGACGTGTTTGCTGAGTTTTGCAAAGGTTCACACATCGCCGGGAAAGCTAGCTAGATAGGTATTCCACTTTATTTGTGGGATGCCCTTTGCGGAGTTTCACCCTAAATTATCTAATTAATGTTAATGTATTAATTTTAATGTGGAGATCCACCCTCAATTACTTAGCTGATTTTAATGTATTGATTTTAATGTGGAGATTCATCCTAATTGCCTAATTGATTGTAAAATACGGCCTTTAAATATGTGATCTTGGACCTCTCTTTGCTGCCCTATGGTATTACGGTATAACGGTCGTGTCCCGCGAATGTAGGGATACACTTAGCAAAGACCCTTCGGTTAAATCATCATAAAATAAATCATGGTCCCTCGGATGTTGCCTTCGAAAATACGATTTTGTCCCTCGATGACCCTTCGGTGTAGCCTACGGTTAAATGATGATCGTCCCTTCGAATGCTAAGGTATCCTTACAACTGTTGCCTTCAATGACCAATTGATGACCCTACGATGACCCTTTTACATCCAAAGGGATAAGACTACTTACTTCTCAATAGTAAGGACAGTTTTACCCTCATAAGGATAGGAAATGCCCATAAAGACCTTGGGTAGGTATAACTCCTAAATGCTTGCTCACAGCTTAAACTACTTTTCACACCTCACACTTTTCAAAACCTCTATTAGAAAATCACCACTTGGCATACATTCGTATTAGAATCATTGTCAAGTTATATTTTTCTAAACAACTTTCAAAATTAAACGAGATAAATACTTTGTATACATTCGTACAAGAATCATTACAAAGTTAAACTCTCTTTTCAAAGCATTTTCTAAACAGCTCTCACACACTTTTTCAGACAAGAAAAACATAAGTGATCAAGCAATTAAGAGCCCATGGATAACCATGGATACAAAGGGTGCTAACACCTTCCCTTTGTATAATGTACCTCCCGAACCCAAAATCTAATTAAGGTCTTTCCTGTTCTTTTCCACCTTTCCTTATTGGATAAAAGAAAAGTCGGTGGCGACTCTTGCTATCCGCGACATTGCGATTAAAAGCAAAACACCCCAAGTCAGTTCACCGTATGACATATATGCTTTTAACAAGGACAATAAGTTTTGATGATGACAACTAATATTGACAACCAATCAATGATGACTCCTATGTCTTATGACAAGTCAAGCATAAGCGATTAAGCAGATAAAGATGAAAATTTAAGTATTAAGGTATGATGGACTTGACTGTCTGATGATGGCAACCAAAATGGGATTTAAGCTCAAGCCTTATTTCAAAGTGAACTTAAGCAAATGTTTACAAAAGAAAGCATCTGACAAATTCTTGAACATAAGAAAGCCTTACTTTAGTCTCAATGAATGTTTTGTAAAAGTAAATGGGCATTCTTGTAAAAGTGAATGGCTAAAACACACATACACGTACACTAAAATATCTTTTAAAAATGATTTTTCTCAAGATTTTTTTCTTCTAAAATGTCTTGAAGTTGTGTGAGATGAAATGGGAGAAGTAAGAATTGATGTGGGCAAAGTTTTGCCTTATCTAATTGATTGGAACATGTATTTAATCGATCAGATCAGTTCAAATTGAGTCCTAAGTGATTATGACAATATCATAATGATGTGCAACAACTAGATATCTTTTATTTCCTTTGTTAAACTGGTAATCGATTACCTTTGAAGTTTCTAATCGATTAACATTAGGTTATAATCTATTAGATTATCTTAAAAAGCATTAAAATCAATTTCCTTTTTTAGCCTATAAATATAGGTCCCCTCCCTTATTTCAAACCATATAGAATCGTATTTTAACCTCTCTCTCTCTCTCTCTCTCTCTCTCTCTCTCTCTCTCTCTCTCTCTCTCTCTCTCTCTCTCTCTCTCTCTCTCTCTCTCTCTCTCTCTCTCTCTCTCTCTCTCTCTCTTCCCTCACAAACCCACCGCCGCCCCCTTTCTCCCCCTATATACGTCCACCACCACCTCCAATAAAAAAACCAAATCCATATCTGTACTCCTCATCTCAAGGCCTTCCTAATGAACCGATTGGTATTTCATTTTGATCAACTTTGCTGTCGACAACCGTTTCTCCATCTCCGACCAATTTGTTAAGAACAATCACATTTTCTCCTTCTCCGATCAGTAAGAACGATCTTCGTTTCATCTTCCATTACTACTCTCAAAAGGTATGTGTTTTTTCGTATTGTTGTTTGATGTTACTTTCTTTAACTTTGAGATTGGATTTGTTTTCTCTATTTTCTTTTGACCTTTTTTTTTGTTTCACCAGTTTTGTAAATTTTGCTTTGGTATTATCACATTGTCGTTTGATGTTACTTCATGTTTGGATTTGTGTTCTTTGATTTCTCCGCTACAGTTTTCATATCACAGGTTTTTGGATTATGTTTTTTTTGTTTGTTTTGTCATCTCTTTGAAGTTTTTCTTTATATCTACTTCTCATTCATGCTTTGTTGTTATTGTTGTTGTTGTTGTTGTTTGTTTTGATATCTATTTCTTAAGTATATTTAACATAATTTTCCAACTTTACTTCTCATTCATGGTGATTTGTTATTGTTTATTATGTTTCATGCTATTCATTTATTAGATTGAAACTTTATTTTACTTTGTTGTACTTTATCTTTGGCTTTGTCTTCTCTACTTTTATCAGTTCTGGTTTGTTGTTGTTTGTTTGATTCTGTGAGGTTCATTGAGGATGATGTTGTTATCAAAACATTGAAGGACTATCTTAACCCAAATGAGGTATGCAACAACTCATTCTCAAGAATTACTTTACAGTTGACCTATTTCTCTAATATATTGTTTTTTCATACTTGTAATCAACCTATTATATGTCCTCATTTCTAATCACTTAAGTAACTCATCAAGAGGAAGTTGATACTACTTCAACCTGAACTCACATGTTTTCTATATGTCCATAGTGTCGGTTCAAATCAAAACTCACATTATACTAATTTTAATATTTCTTAACTTTGCTTTTATAGATTTACATTGGTTTCAACTTAACTTGATATTTCATATATAGCATACTACTGGGAAGTATGGTATAAGGATGAGAATGTATAATTTTTCAGGGTTACAACTCTGCTTTTTTAGGGTTTTATTTAAGAAGATGAAGCATTAACATATGACAAATAACTATTTTTTAGAAAATGTTTCACGGGTCACTATCATTTCAATACCTATTTTATTGTAATCAACCATTACTTTTATTTAAGAGGTAAAATCCTTATTTTCAAATTTCAATTTTTTTTATTCATCTCTCGGATCCCTTTATTTCGTTTTGTATGGTTATTTAATGCAATTGACTTTATATGATCATTGTTCATTTTACAATTAACTAATTTATTTTAAATTTACATGTGTATCGAAATATATTTTATGTTGTATCAAATAAATTTATCCTTGCAGACGCACGAGTATCTTACTAGTTAACTTAATTAAAAATATAAAGCAATGGAAATTTGGAGAGAAAAATGCAAATTTTCATCACTTAAATGAACAATAGTCACTTTCTTAAAATGTGGGTTTTTTTTGTTGCTTATATATATATATAACTTGAGAGAGTATATGTTTGGTTCAAGAGGAATGTGAAGGATTTTAAAACTAATTTACTTTCTTATCCTTACAAATATTATACCACTTGTATTTAGTAAAATCAATTCTAAATAAAAATAGTTTTGAATAAATTTCACCAAATAAAAACTTATTAGTTCATAAATAACACAAATCATCAAACATAAAATATTAAATATTCTAAGTATTCAGAAACAATTAAAATGTAAACAAAATATTCATAAACATCATAAAATTATTATAGAACGATCAATCAAGTGAATCAAAGACTATTTGTATTGTCACTATTTTGTGTGCTTCAAGTGGACTTTAGATCATTATTCTTAGTTTGTCAGCATTTTTCATGACAATGCAATATATTTGAGACAATAACTTTACATCAAATCCATACTCATTTATTAAATTTCATGTTTCTTCCCCTTAAATTGGAGGCATTTCATATTTTTTTATGCCCTCTCATTATTTTATTTCCTGCTGGTATTGTAACATTTCCTTCTCTTAATGAATCTGCGTCTCATTATTTCATTTCCTTCTCGTATTATAACATTTCCTTCTCTTAATGCATCTGCAACCACAATCATTGATTCTTGAAGTACAATAACTTTATTGTTTGTATATTTGTTTTTAACCACTTTCATTTTCTTCTTTTTACTACCACTTGGTATGGGTGAAGGATTTGTTGATAGTGTTTCAGTTATAGAAAAATCATAAGTAACATCAAAAAGTTTTTCAAATTCATCTCATTCGAGGAAACATGGTCATCAATATATTGAATAGTTTCAAAATAGTATTTATCGGTGATCGATGAATTTTTTTGTTCTCTTTTACAGATTTAGATTCATCTCCATTAGCTCGGTGAGGTGCATAAAGTATCGACATCTTCTCATGATTTGAAAGTGGTACATTTTTTCAATTTAAAAAAATATTTCAAAATATAAAAAGCTTGAATAGTAAAAGTAAATACTACCTTGAGGAATTTTAAATTTATCTTCGCGTGTTAATGTATTTTTTATTATTCTCGAGTTAGAGACAAATCATTCAAATATCTTGAGAAGTGAGAATATAAATGAACTTTAAATCAAAAGTACACACAGCTAAAATATTTTTTGTCAGATAGTCTTTTCTACCACAATATCGAGGAGCATCTTTTGTTGATACTTTGACATTTATATGAGCTCCATCTACTGTACCAACATAATCCTAAAATAATATTATATTCTTTAGCAATAAGGTAAGTCATTTTAGTATTTATGTGTAGGGTAATTTATTACTAACAACATTTATCTTAAAACATAGGTAGAATTTATTACTACTAGAAATTTTAATTTATTACTGTCATACCCTAAATTTCACCCTGAGTTTTTCACTCGCATCAGCATAACATGAACCGATCCATTTTGTCGTGCATTTCATTAGTTAAAAAAAAGCATTTATCAAAGTTTATATAAAAAGTTAGGAGTTCTGGAATTTTATCTGATCTTAATAATATTCATTCAGTCATATGTTGATTGAGAAGTCGAAAGACTTGATTTCTCGATCTCAGTGCATAATTTATTCTGTTGCATCTTGTTTCAGAGGTTTTGGAGGGTGATAATCAAAAGTGTTGTCATTGTCTGAATATGTATAGGGTTTTGTTTGTGTTTGAGGAAGAGAAGCAAATGGTTCAAGGGTGATTCATTTGCGTCCATTGTCTGTTTATATTTATTTAATCATTGAATCAGTACATTCACCAGATATTTGCATTTTATTACTTGTCACAACATGCATTTTGTTTCGCATAGTGCTTGAAATTTCAGCCAGGTTAATTTTTCGGATCTACAGACAGATCGGTCTCATTGTTTCTCAACTGTACTTCGAATTAGCAGACAAAAATTTCAAAATTGAGCTTTCAGACGTCAGTTTTCTTAATCTACGGTTCACGTAGTTTAACCCGGTGTGCTCATTTTAATATTTTTTTAATGTATTTTATGTCGCATTTTTATCCATCTGAGTCTTTTAACCAGACATTTTTTTATTATTTCTAAATTTCATCAAAACCTGTATATTTCCGAAAAGATTATTTCGCGTTGATCAT
The DNA here is from genome assembly GCF_024323335.1 of Lathyrus oleraceus. NCBI lineage: Eukaryota > Viridiplantae > Streptophyta > Magnoliopsida > Fabales > Fabaceae > Lathyrus > Lathyrus oleraceus. Next base: position 462,697,009 of record NC_066579.1, read on the forward strand.
TTTGGTGCATTCAAATTATTTTTTTTATTTTTTTTGGATACTTTTTACGCTTGATTTTTATTCATTTTTATCGAATTATTATTATTTTTTCAATATGTCCTTGTTAATTAATTTAAAATTTTCATGTTTTTATTTTAAGTTAATTATTTAAAATAGTTTAACTTTGTTTAAATTAATTTGTTTCAATCATTAATCATTAATCATTATTTAATTTAATGTATTTCGATATTTTTATTTAATTCTATTTAGTTTATATTAAATTATCACTAATCATTAAATTAAAACTATCATCAGTTATATATATATATATATATATATATATATATATATATATATATATATATATATATATATATATATATATATATATATATATATATATATATATATATATACACATTAATGACATGTGATGGGAAAATTTCTCAACCACAAGAAGAAGACCACGTGGCCATTTATTATCCAAGGAAGAGAAAAAACGTTTTTTTCATTTTCATAATTGATCCAAATGTGGCCTTAATAAAAAACACATTGTCTCCACTTTCTCATATGACTCCCTCAATCTCACTTGGCTTTGACAGAAACAATTCACAATAACTCACTTCCTCTTCAACAATCTCTCTATTTTCCAAAATTTCTCCAACACCATAAACTCAATACCACAACATCTACACCACTAACAAAATCATCTCTTCACCCTCTTTTCTTTTCTACTACCATAAACCATATTTTTTCTCCTCATCATAACTAAATCTTCATCCTCTTTCATATCACCATCTTCCAACTACTTCATAAACACCACAACACATTAAACTCTCCATAAAATTATATCACACCATACACATGTTTTTCATGAAAACCATATCTTAAACCATAATATTCTTCTTCTCCATATATACCCTACCATAAAAGTCACATTTTCTCAACAACACAACTTCATAAACACCTCTAACCAATATTTTCATATTCTCCATCCAACACAAGACAACAACATAACAACCAACACCACCACCCAAACGACGGTAACCTTCCACAACCTCCAACCAACTCCGACGAAACCTCTCTTTTAAAACACACAAAAACCTTCATCGCTGTCGAAACCGCCATTGTCATCAAGGTTGCTCCTTTTTTTTTTCTCGTTCTGTTTTCTTACTTTGGATGTTGTTGGATTTTTATTTTTATGCTTAAGTTGTTTTTGAGATTGAGTTTTATTTTATTTTATTTTGAATCGGTGAAAATGGTCGGTATATTTAGAGAGAGGAAGCCATGAATGATTTCAAGAAAACTTTGAAGCTTAAGTTTTGGTGTTGGTTTTATTCTCCCTGATTTATTTTTGTGTGTTCATATTTTTTAAAGGGGGGCCATGTGGCACCACCCTATTGGTCATTATGGGATGCCTTGTTTTTTAGTTTTTTGATTTATTATTTTATTTTATTATTTCGATGATGATTAGTTTTTTAGTTCTTCAAAGCAACTCAAAGCATTTGTTGATAACAATTCTCTAATTTTGATGATTCATTTAACCCAATAAAATAGTTTCTAAGATTATCAATTTACCATAACATGAAATAATGACAACCTCAACATATAAATTTTGATTAAAAAAATTACAAAAGGAAAAAAAATCAACGATCCATCATAACATGAAATATTATATAAATTCGAAAAAAAAAATAATAAATCAACAATTCAGTGGAATAATAACAATCTTAAAATATAAGTTTTGATAAAAAATAAAAACAATGCATAAAATATAAATTTTGACAAAAAAATAAAAATAAATATAAATACACCAATAGTAACAATGAACAACATATAAATTTTGATATAAAAAAAATAAAAATCACCAATGTATCTAATAATATGAATGAAATGGAGTGGAAGACAAAAGAAACTTGACTTTCTAAATGAAAAACAAATGAGAGAAATAAATAAATAAATTAGAAATATAATAAAATTTTAAATATTGAATATTCCCCTTCCAAATTCCCAAGGGGAACAAAAAATGAGTCTAGGGGGAATTTGACTCTCCTTCTCTCCTTTTTAAAAAATAATCAAACAAATATTTAAAAATATCTCTTTTCTTCTGCTCTCATTTAAAAACCTTCAATCAAATAAAGTCTTAATATATGTTTGAAGTGATGGTTTGAGATGGAATGGAATGAAATTGAGTGATAAATAATGAGATTTCATTGTTTGGATTTATAAATAATGGATGAAGTGAAATGGAATATGATAAAATTTACTACTTCTCATTCCATTTCATCCTCTATTTTTATTCAACTCAAATTGGAGTGTATGCAATGGAATGAGATGTTTTTAATAATATATTTAAACAATAGAATGAGATCTATATTTCATTCCATCTTCTTCTATTCTACTTCGTTATGTTTCATTCTAATTCGTTGTGTTCAATAAATCCAAAGGTTTGAATTATGTTAACAGCTCTTCTATTCCAATTTTAATTGATGTTGATATTATAGGGGATTTTACTTCTGTTTATTTTTTGTGTATTTTTTTTGTTGAAAAATTTCCTCTTTATATACCAACAAGAATCTCTAATCCCATTATTCTTAAAAAATCCTATATTTATTTTAAATTATTTGTCTTTTCATTTTAGGGTCAAATTCATTTTCCTAAATTTTGACGTACTTCAAATTCCAAACCACCGATTGATATGCCAATTAAACCATTTTTTTCTAGATTTTAAATCATTATTGTGTTTTCTAAAGTTGCGGCGTCAAAGAAAAGAGAATTTATTTTCCCACCTCTATAGATCCTTCCTAACCCCTGACGAAAAGTCAGAAATATTTATAGTTTTGGGAGATGCATCTCCGAACGCGTCGTTTTCCCACAAAATAAGCACCAATGGTTAAATGTCTCTCACCTTGTCAAAATTCAATTCAGAGATGCATCCTTGTGTGTGTTTTAGGGTTTGTTTGCAGATGCATCTTTAGATTAACCCTTATTTTCAAATTCAGGTGTTTTTTTCGGAGATGCATTTTCGAACATGTTTAATTAATATATAACGTGCGACAAACAACCCCCTCTTCTCCTTATTCATTTTTAGAAACTTTTGAGATACCACATTGGAGCTCATGAGCAACATTCTTCTAGTCCATTTTAGTCCATTTTTCAAGGATTAACACTACCTCTACTTCAAGTTTTTCAATCCCAACTTATTCCACTTACTATATTCAATATTTTTCATCCTCGACACTTTTTTGAGTAAGTTTCTCATTCAACTTTTTTGAATTTTGATTAATTTATTAGGTAAAATGGGTTGTTTTAAATGCATTAAGTTATAGTCACATTCAAAATAGATAGTTGTCAGAGACATGCACTTTCATTTGGTTGTATTTTAGGTTGTTAGGGCAAGATTGGTCTGCGTTTCTGCCATTGTTAGAAACACAATTTTTTTCGGAGATGCATCTCTGAATTGTGTCCTGATGATTTTCGGAGATGCATATCTAAAAATATTCTGATTTTGTCATTTTCTCTTCGTTTTTTTAGGATTAATGGCTGCAAATAACAATGAGAGGTTGAGAGTCGGTTGTGAAATCCAACACGCATCTGTTCGACGTGAGAGGGTAGACTTCAAAATGAGCAGGCCAGAGCTAGGCGGGAAACCGTTCCTAGGCAAATGATAGGCTCCTGCACCCTGCTGACGGTAATTCTCGTAGACGGTAATTTTCGTAGCTATTATTACTAATCTTTTTAAAAGCACTTTTTTACACTTCTTACTATTATTTCTTTCTATTCATTTTCAGGAATGAATCATATCCCACTTTCACCGCATACACATGTTTGATCGTGTGGTAGGGTATAAAGAGGATTAACCACATGCTTGCATGTATTGTTCGCATAGAGGGAATGATGTTGTGTGGCCGTTCTGTGTGTATATTGATCAGACATGATGACATTGTCTGAACACCATACACCGCTCACCGGGACATTGTTGCCTTCAACCTCATTTCATTATACTCTGGATGACTGACAAGTGGAAGGAATGTGATGTACATGTATCTGCTTTCGAGTCTGCTCCTAACAGGATTGTCTGTGAACATCTTGATGACATACCGGCAGATTAGGAAAATCATTTGGTACCAAAAAAGTATTAGAGGATATCAAGCATAAGTTGCATGCAAAAACATTTTTTCTGTCCAAGATACATGCATAAAAGTTTTCGGAGATGTATATCCAAAATAATATTATTTAAATACCTTAAAATGCATTCAATGGTAGTTTCAAAGATGTATCACCGAATATATCTCAAATTTTTTTGCAGATTTGTTTAATTTATAAAGAATGGGGTGATCTAAGATGCCCCCAAAAATGTATCTCGAAAACACCTGCGGACAATTTAAGGTATGGTAATTTTTCAGTGTCTCAAACATTACTACTTTACTACTGCACAACCATGGCAGAGGTTTTTATGTTACGTGAGATAAACAATAACAAAAAACTACTCTACAGAAATAGATGCCTAGAACATTAAAGCTGGAAATAAATCAGGACAAAACTTTTGAATTAAATTAGAGATCTCTCCATTTCTGAATCCCAACAACAGGAATGGAGCTTCTGAATCGAATCTTGGCTAGAATGCCTCGACCAGTACCACACGGTTGATATATACCCAATATGATACCAAGCACATTGGAAAAAAGTTGGGCATTTCTCATCCATCCTCGTAATCAAGAACAAGAACGGGAATTCTTGTTTGTTTTTTTGTTGACATCTCATCGTGTTGATCTAGCTGATAGAGATAGTTTACCGGTCACATGAACTATCAAAGTAATTTAATACAGATTGCAGAGCAAATTCAGACATAAGACTGTGATCTAAAACAAACACTTATCATACGATATCATGAACACTATCAAGTTTCATTCTGTATTAGATAAGATGTATCAAAAGGGCCTAAGAAATATACATGAAAACGTTCACTCCTGAGCAAGAATAGAAAACAGCTCCTTTGACAAATAAAAAAAAATGAGAATCATAATATTATAATATATAATCCTAGGAACTCTTTTTGTAGCACTCTTCCTCAGATACACCCGACAATTTACAGCCTGCAAGTGAGCAACAAGGGGGGACAAAAACAAAACTTGCTAGGTGTGCAAAGCCATAAATAAGTTCTGTTTACGGGCATGTTCTGGAATAAGCCGGTTGATGACATCGGGTGGAATACCAGAAAGTTCTGCACCAATGAACATGCAAGTCAGGAAGATATTAGTACCTTATTTCCAGTTTATTATCTTTTACATGCAAATATATATGCACAGAAAATAGTTAAAACAATATTAGAATAAGTTTAATAGAAAAAATGATACTTTTCTAACTATTAACTTAACAGAAAATAAAAACAACAATTTTTTCAAACAAAAGGCGGCTGCTAGTTTTCTTCAAAAGATTCTTCTTATTACTTTAGACTAGAGAGAAAACCGAGCAGAAAATTATACAGTAAGAACAAGTGTAAAAAACAAAGGGAAAACAGAGCAAAAAATTATACAGTAAGAACAAGTGTAAAAAACAAAAGTAATGGTTGTAATTGATGATTAAAAACCTAAAGTAAGAACAAGTTTTTTAAATGTAAAAAACAATATGTGGCGGCCCCTATATGAAAGAATGTAGAATAATTGAATAGTAAATGCAAACACAAAAGTAAGAACAAGTGTAAAAAACTTGTATCGTGCACTCCTATGGCTGAAGATATGATTAAGAAACCCCCATCATAAACTCATCCTTTTTTATGATAAAATAAAAACTCGTCCTCATGGTTATATGTATTATGCATATGCAAAATTTGAACCACACAATCTACTCTATGACCCTGATTCGTGGAGTTGGTGTCCGCATATTATGGGACTAAAGCGATTTTTTGCTCTTCCTTTCCTCAATTTGAAACACAATTTGCTAACATATCATGTCAATGTTGAGACAATTATATTATTGGCTTGCTGCTTTAAATAGAGTTGTTTCAAAGAACTTCAATTTTAGATTGTGCTCATCTCTGAGCTAAGGTAGTACTTGGACTGACCCTGAGGTTTGAAATTAAACAACGGAGGCAGTGGGCGACCATTGGGAAGACGGGTGCTTGGGTCCCTCAATTCATCAAAGAAGGGGTGAATGCAAGCTTCCAACTGCACCCATAATATAGCAAACATCAAATAACTTTATAATTGTACATCCAAGGCGAGAATATAATACAAGTACAAAAAGTGGGGAGATTAAACTTACAGCAGTGCATCTCAAATTAGGAGAGTACTGAAAGAACCTACAGACAAGATCCACTGCTTCTGGGGGTAAACGTTTCTGAAAGACCTGTCAAATCAGGATAATGTTGTAGTCAATCCCTCTTGCAAACAAGACCACTTTAAGTGATATAGGCTGGCATCCACACAGATTCTTTTGTATTTTCTCAAACTGAGTAGCCTAGAACCCATGGCACTAATGGGACTAATTTATAATAGTATCAATTTAACCCAGCCATTAATGCATATCCCTGATTTTGGAAAATGTAGCCTAGAACCACTTTGACTGTTAACAAAGCATCATGCAGCTCTCCTAGCATAGACAGCGAACTAGGACATGTCATCAATATTTACCTACACTAAGCTAGCATTAATCTCATATGGTCCTTGAGATTTTTCAACACTGATCCCATCCTATGTCGGGTCAACAATCAGACAAAGCAGACATAAAAAACTCAAAAAGAAATAAGCTGATTAGTTGATTCATACTCAAATCTATCTAATGCCATAATAACTCAGGACTAGGACCATATCAATTTATATCATGCTGCAGCATGCATAATTGAAGGCTAGGACGTGGCACACATGCACGTGGATCAAATAAAGAGAAAATGTGGTAGTGAGATAAAAGTATGGAAAACTAAGTGCTGTAGGTGTAAAGTTCAGAAAGACAAGTCAGCTTAAAATGATATTTTACTTATTTCTTTATTATTATTTTTTAAAATTGGGGGAAGGAAAATATTATTAATTTATGGGGACAGGTAAGGCCATACAGTCCCTACTAGAGATTGAACTCTGTCCCTTTGGGCTACAATGCTAAGCAGTCATCGCTGTGCTAACACTTACTGGATAAAATAAATATAAAATTACAATCCTCACGGAGAAGACAAGTACACAACTTATCGATACTAGCTTCATTTTTATTACACAAAACGAAGAATAGTAGGAAGGAAAGCTACTTTTATTTTATTTTCATGAAAAAAGAGATATGGAGGAATACAACTCTAGAACGGATTATGCTTCGCGTTTATGCGAAACAACATCGTTATCTTTTTACCATGAACCAATAATCAAGATACTAAATGTTACTAAGACGGAATTCACAGCAAGAACGAAAACAGGAAAATGCCATCAAATGAACAATGTTAGCATAAGTGTAATTGGAGAAAGATATATAGTAAAATATTTGCCAACAAAGAATCAAGATACATATAGAACAAGTGTAACTGGCACATGCTCAATCTATATTAGAATCTAGCTTGCCAACAAAGAATATGTATAAGAAAATAAACCTAAATCCTGAGTTACTAATTACCACAAGCATTTAAGAGTAAACATCAGAATGCAAGCAAAGCACAAGAGAGTAAACCTTGTGCCATGGATGAGGTTTTATCTGCGGAAACTTGAATTCAGTATAATTTGGGTTCATGCACTTTATCTCTTCCCTTGTAGGAGTTCCCAAAACCTGAAATGATTAAAAAATGGAATTGTAATTTTGTGATTTCTTTGGGGAAAAGTGAATTACAAAATTGATAGCATCATTAATGGTTCACATATTCATTAAATATGAAAGAATTACATAATTCTTGCATGCCAAATCAATGACTAATTGAAAAACATTGATGGTAAATCCTCACCTTGATGATTTCAACCAGCTGATCAACTCCACTCTCTCCAGGAAACAAGGGCTGCAAATTAAGCTGAATTTCAGGAAAACAAGAAAGACAACAGAAAACAAGGAAATGAGAAGGAAAAAAGTGTCAAATCACCTGTCCAAGAAGTAATTCAGCCATTACACAGCCAGTTGACCATATATCTATGGCAGTTGTATATTCAGTGGCACCAAATATAAGTTCTGGGGCACGATAGTATCTTGAACAAATATATGAAACATTAGGTTCTCCTTTCACCTGATGAATTAGAACAAGAATGAAACTTGAGGGGTAGAAAAGTAACTTCCATCAATCATCCATTCAATTGGCTTTATATCTTACCAACACTTTTGCACTCCCAAAATCACATAGTTTAAGCTGATGAGTGTGTGGGTTCACCTGCCAAGAGAACAAGCATTTGAGAACAACCAATAGTAACTTACTAAATGGTGCAGACATAAGTATACTGGTATACATTATATCATCTTCCAGTTGGATTAAGCAAATTCGATATGATTGCCAGAAGACACAGAGAAGGAACATATATGCCCCTTAAAAGGTCTATTAAAACTGAATCCTTTAGTACAATGTTTGGCCATATTATTATCATCTGGCCATATTATTATCATCTAGCCATGATTTTCTACTGTCGCAGAGAAAGCCAAAGAGAGCAGTATTTAACTATTTAAGAAATCCTGTATTTTCCTCTGCGTGTCAGATTTCTTATATGGTGTCCATATGGCTTATACAGTCAATTCTATGGAGACAAACATGGAAGAAACAAAATTAACAAGGCACCACACAGACCCGGGTTTGTTTTGCAAGCAAATTTTCAATAAATATATACAGTAGATAAATACTAAGAATGGCAGTGTTTTGTATTTCCCTAATTAGAGTATAGATTCTAAAACCTTCACATATCATTCACAATAGAGGAGAACAGACTCCGGCAGAGAAAGTGAGATAATAAAAAAAAAGTGACAATTTGGATTATCTACGCTCCATAATTTCAACCAGAAATAGTGACACGAGATACCAGCACACGCATAAAGCTGTGTGACCATATATACTCTTAGTAATATAAAGCCGTATTAGTACAGCTTGTCTCTCCATCTAATAGTTCAAGCTTTTAGAAAGTAGGTCCTCAACATGCTAAACCAGCTTCTTTGAAAAAGATTAGAAAGATAAACTACAATTGGCTGTATAAGCTTTCAGAGAAAAATTTAAGACATCACCGACTGATCAAATTAAACTACAATTGAAAATCTTCAAAAGAGTAAGTTACATTTACTTGAAATGAATGAAAATCTTCAAAAGCAGGCAAGTACTTCACCAAAATGAAAAATGAAAATCAAACCAAACAAGCTGTAAAAACAATCTTCCAATAATTATTTATGATCATCTATGTAATGCTTCCTTCCTGTGTGGATTTATATTGATGCGGGAGCGTTGAAATGTTTCAACTTCCAAATTAGCATATGAAAAAACAAGGTCATAATAAACAAGCCCATCGTGAGGCATTTAGTAAACTTAATAAGTCCCGTGTAACATAAAACTTAGTTATTCAGATAAGGTCTTACAAGTAGGTTCTGAGGTTTGATGTCACGATGACAGATTCCAATGCAATTATGTATGTAAGCAAGGGCTCTGCATATCTGCAGCCAAAATTAGAGAAAAGAACAAAGAAATTTGTCAACAGACGTAAAAACTACTAGGGATTTGAAATGTATAAACTGCATACTTCTTTTATTTCCTTCCCTTCTTAAAAGTCTACTACCCATTTACAAAAAGTGTTATCCATTATGATTATTTTAAACTTTTATGATTCTTTGAAAAAGAATTCCACATGTGAAACCCGAACTCAAATTATTCAGATTAGATAAATCTAAAATTAAAAAGTAATCTATGACCGAGACAAAAAAAACAAGGCAGAAATTTAAAAAACTAGGTTTTCATGGGCTGATCATATATTACTTTTATTAATCTTACTACGTGCAGAGTGTCGTTTTTAAATAATAATTCATCAAATATTTTGGGAGACTGTGACTTGTTATGGTATAATGCATTTCCAGCTTTCTGTTCCCAAACTTAACTAACGAGAAAGCAACTAGATACCTGGTACGTATAAAGTTTCACGTATATTAAAGGCATTCGCTGGTTAATCCTGCTATAGTTCCTCGCAATACGATTCACAGTTTCAGGAACGTATTCTAGTACAAGATTCAGGTAAAGCTCTTCTTTGTCGGTCGTCGAAAAGAAACAATGCCTCAGTGCGACAATATTTGGATGGTCCAGCATTTGCATAATCTGTAACTCTCTATTCTTGTAACGCTTGTCCTGGAGAACCTTCTTGATGGCAACAATCTCTCCTGTTTCTCTACATTTTGCCTGACAACAACATTAACTATTTGAATGAAAAAGATGTTTGCATGTGATATAATAACAGTATGACATTTGCAAAAGATATCAAAAGCAAATTAAGTAGTTCTACTGCCTCACCTGAAAAACAGTGCCAAAAGAGCCCGTCCCAACTACGTGTTCCGCAATATAACTAACATTCTGTCAGCTCCAACAAGAAAAATTGTCACATAATTTCTTAGTTCTCAATGGCTCAAATATGATACAATACAACACCATAACCACAAGAGTTTGCCAATAGCAAATGGCCCAGGAAAATTACTGACCTGCTTAGATTGACCATTTCGTCCACCAATGCTGGTTCGTATTACATGTCCTGTTTCAGCACCCACGCCATCAATGATATCAGGCTCACTCTCCTGCAGAGTATAAAACAGTGGCAACTGAATTGACTTGAAAAATAAACAAACAAACCATCAAATTGCAGAAAATAGACAGTAAATTTACACAGTTTTATTAATCCACTCCTCCTCCGTCCCACAATAAGTAACACATTTTTCAAAATTAAGCGACCCTTTCGTTTTTAAATATAATATTAATTATTTGTTTCAAATTGTGTCATATACTACTTTTAATATCTTTTAGTATAGTAATCAATACTTTTCATATCTTTCTCTAGTTCATTTAATTATTCAGAATTTTCACATAGTAATTTATTTAGGGTATGAATGGGCAAGAAGAGTTGCCTCGGATTCATAGAAATTAACGAAGTTGATAAATGTCCAGCCAGAATAGGAAATTATCCATTATGGAAATTACAATAACTGTTAAACAAATTTTTATTTACAGGAACTGTTAAATTGAGTGAAGTTTGCAACTTACCCTGCCATCATCATCGTCATCATGGTCATGCTCAACTTTATCTCTGAGCCTCATCTCAAGCATCTCTCTCCCAAGCCAATCAACAGAACTTGAAGAACCTCTTAAAGCAGACCTAGAACTACCAACACCACCATTTCCATTTCCACTTCCAAGGCTAGCAGAAGCCATATCACAAACACTATCTATGCACCTTTTTCCTCCCAATTTTCCTTCAACCACCACTCACCCAGTGTTGTGTTTCGAAATTCAACCGAAAACACTTGAATACTAGTAAATTAGCTACTAAATAAAGCAAAACAAGAATTAGATTTGATCAGATCTAGTAGTTCGTTAGAATTATGAAAAAAGTAAAGATGAGAATGAAAATGAAAATCACCTGCAAGTGGAAGTTGAAGGAATTGGGATGATGAGAATGGGAGGAACGGAGTTGCATTTCAATTTGAGTTTGTGATTCCGACGATCGATCGGAGATCGGAGTTGGGAGACAGTGAAGTGAAGATGATCGGAAATTCAATCTACTTTACTCTCTTTCTCTCTCGATCTTGCAATTTTCCCTCTTACTACTATTTATTCTACTCTTTTTTCATACATGTAATTTATTCTACTTTTTTCTCTACATGATTTTATTTTTTAAATAATTATAAATTATAAATAGATACTATAAATAAATAAAATAAACCTTTTCTTTTAGTTTTGAGAGGCTTATTTAGTTCTATACTCCATTAGTTTAATTTCATACTTCACTTTATTCTTTTATTTAATAAGCCTTATAATTTAATTCCTTAAAGATGGGTTTATTAGTCAATTTAATTATTTTTGTTAAATTGGTTGAAAAAACATCATCTCATCTGATGTGACATGACAACAAGATTTTCCTTTCATTAGCGACTCATCTTCGTTAATGTTGTAAGCTTCATATTTCTTCATTTTAATATTGTCACTCGTTTTCTATCTTGGACTACTATTCATCTTCTTCCTTTATCCTTTTTCTTTTAAATTTTTCCAAGAATCCTCTTCCTCCAAACCACCATCTTCATAATTTATGCTAAGATGTCAATGAATTTCAGCACCTATTCAAAATCAAACAACCAAAGTTGTAGGTCATTTAGATTTGTGGTCATAAGAAACAAGAGGAGGGATTGTTGGTGTCAATAAGAGTGTATTATTTGAACTATTACAAATTTGAACAGTGTGAATGTTGGGATTGTAGGAATTACATAAATCAAATAGATAAGGGATGCAATTTTTTCAAGTGGATAGACAGTAAAGTTGTTGATGGAAGGGATTTGAAGATTGAAAGGCAAAGAAAGAAAATATTCAAGTTGAAGAATGAGGTTTTGAGCACAAGAGGAATGTTAAAAATTGCAATGGTGTTTGACATTATTAGTTTAGGATTTAATTTAATATTTTAAACCATATATTTCAAATAAGAGTGTGCTCAAAATAATATGTAATTTGATGTTATGAAACTATGTAATTTCAGTGTTGGTTAAATGAAATGTGGTTTATAATATTGTAGTAACTCTGTTTTATCATTTCTCTTATAAGAAATGTGTTATGTATTATAAAATAGGGTCTTTAAATATTGCAGAAAAATGACTAAAATGTGGTATGTAATATTAAATAAGGGCCTTAAGTGAAACAATTTAATACATAAGTGACTTTGTTGAAATCTAGATGATTAGGTTTGATGCTCTAACCAAACTGTAAAAACATTATCCTTGTTGCATGCCATTTATCAGAACCAGAATGGTGTTCGTCTTAAAGCAAACACAATCAAAAGTCAAATTAACGAAAGAACAAAATGTTGTTTGCATTATTATAATCATAATTAAGATCCTTGTTACATATGTGTTCATTTACACTAATATAAAAGACCAAATTTTATGTTCATTGAGAATAATATAAGAAACCAAATTTAGTGTCCATTGACACTAATACAAAAAGTCTAAGTTACACAAACAATTTGTATTCATTGAGCCTAGTAAAAAAACATAGCAGACAAGTAGATCACATTGCAGTTGCTTCAGGCTGGGTTGCCTGACTTTGTGCAAGTTAACTTGCTTCACGCTAAGTTGTCTAACTTGGTCCAGTCTGACTTGGTTCAAGCTGACTTAGTCCAGACTGACTTGGTCCAAGATGACTTGGTTTAGCCTGAGTTGTCTGACTTGGTTCATGCAACTTGCAAGTAGCTTTGTTATGCTCGATCACGTGGCACGTGTTTCACTTGATTCCAAAGTTAGACCACTTTAGTTATGTATCATCTCTTATATTCTCTGATGCATCCTTAGTCCTCTTCTTCTTTAGCCTTCCTGATTGTCTTTTGATTGGTGGTAGTTGTAAATCAACATACTGTGAATGCAACTTTTCGTTAAATGTATTTTGTATGATGACAAAACTAGGATACTTTAGCGTTTATGTATATTGGACGGTATCTCTATGAGTCTTAATGTGCATCTTAGCATTAGAAAGCATAAAATATTTTGAAATGATTTAGAAAATGTTTCATGCATTAAAAACATGTTTTTATGGGAAAAATAGTCCATGTGTCGACAAATACGTGTTATAGGTCGACACATAGAAGAAACTTTTTCCTATATGTTAATACATACTAGTTACATGTCGATACATGTAAGTCATTTTTAAAGTCTATGGCTTCTGTTTGATGTTAACACATACGAGTTACAGGTTGACACATGTAAGTTATTTTTAAAGTATGTGGCTCCAATCGCAAACATGACCCCTCTTGTTTTACTCAGGCCTTCCTTGCTTCCTACACTGATCAGGACTCTGAATCTTTAGACACCTGGGCAACTTTCCTTACTCCATGACTATTGGTGGATCATGTAGATGATCATAAGGCACATATCAAGATTCTCGGGTATCAGCCAAACTTAGTAGCCTGACAGTTTTGATTGAGTCAGCTGCTTCTCAGATCTCTGTATGGTCGAAAGAATGACTTGTGTCTTTGCACCATTCCTCATACTAAGAGAAAATGTGTTGAATGCTTGTCTTGACAATCTAATGATGTCACAAAGCTTTCGCTTTTTTCATTTCACCTTTCTTACTACTGCACCCTAGATTTTGACACTTGGTAGAAAAGCTACTACAACCAATAATTTCTCAACGTTTCAGCTTTGACGAAACATCTGACTACTACTTTTACTTTCGTGCAAGCCAAGTTTAAGAAAGGTAGTGATACTCGCATAAAGGAGATCCAGGCTTTCCAACGTTACTTTGAAATTGTGTATAGGCCTGATGATCTTAGGTGAACCATCCACGACACAATGGTTCCTTTGAAACACAAATTCATGGCAAAACTCCCTGATCTTGACATTCCTTCGTATGTTAAGAGTGAAAACATATATGAGTTTGCTTTTAATTTTTATCCACCCAAGTTCCCTCGTTTGCCAAGTGTTGAGATAAATTTTGCATTTCGACCTCCTTTTCCAAGGTGTTTTTTTTGTGGGTCAGACCTTGAGGTGTTAAAGAACGAAATTTTAAAACATGCTCAAAGGATGGTACCGTCAAAGCATAACCTACACAGTTTCCAAGGCCACCTTCATGTCGACATCAAGCATGTCAAAGTTCTTACCCCAATACATGAAGGTGGGCAAAGCCAAGAATTCTTCGATTAACTTGTTCCCTTTTTACTTCACATTGAATAACGAATCATACTACTTGTCTCATTTTTTATAGTTGTTGAGCGTAAGAAGCAGACCAAAGTCAAAGCTTCCTGATAACAAGCTGAGAGGAAGGCAAATGAAGTGGCTCACCACTAGGAAAAAGCTTCACCATAAAAAAAAGAATAAAATGAAGGTTTCACCTCTCGACATAGTTTCCTTTTCTATATGCATCACTGTTTTCTTATTTTAACATTTTATTTCAGGTCGATGATCAACCTTCTGTTACCCCCAAAAAAATGGAAGAAGAGTGACACTCCCAAAATACATGTCAAGAAGATCATTCTCGAGGACTCTTCGCTGAAGCTCCTAAGTCAAAGAGAGCTTAAAAAGTGAAACCTCATGGCACTACTTCTCAACAAACTTTAATCACTTTAACCACTTCCCCAGGTGAAAAAACCAAGACACCAAAGTTGAAGGCTCCTCAACTGTTGAATAAGCACCATACATATCAAAACTAATCAATTTTGGCGACCCTGTAAGTGCCAATTCTAGTCCCTATGTAGTCACGAAGAAGATATGAGATGATTGAACTATTCCGCATGAAGCATGGTGAAACCATTGCCGACATGCAAAAGAGATTCACATATCTTATAAATCGTTTGAATGCTCTAGTTAGGCATATTTCTAATGATATTGCTACTAATAAAGTTTTGAGGTGTCTTAATAGGGAATGAAAACCTAAGGTCACTATAATCAAAGAATCAAATGATCTTAAAACACTTTATCTCACAACTTTATTTGGCAAGCTAGAAGAACATGAGCAAGAACTCACTTGCTTTGAAAAACATGAAAAAGAGCATGAGAAGAAGATAAATAAGGAGAAAGGTAAAGACATGGAGGTAGAAAAGAAGTATATTTCTCTAAAGGCTTTAAGTTCAAATTCCTCAACCAATGAGAAAAGTGATTGTGAAACAAGTGATGACGAGAATTCTGATGATGAATAGATGAGGTTGTTTGTCAAAAGGTACAATAGGTACATAAGGAAAAATGGAGTCAAGCACTCCGACAAGAACCTAATCAGCTTTACAAGGCTATTGAATTCCTCAAAGTAAGATGATAAGAAGAAGAATAAACTTAGAAGTTCATGTTACAATTATGGAAAAGTCGGTCATTATAGGCTGGATTTTCCGTTGATCAAGAAAGACAGAGAGAAAGGACATCACAATAAATCTAACAAGTCTATAAGAGTTTATATCTTGGGAGAGTGTGAGTGATTCTTCAAGTGATGAAAGCTCAAGATCAAGTGTCGAATCGACCAAGGTTTGCTTCATGTTCAACAAAAAGAAGAAGAAGAATGTAAGTTATTATAAGCTTGAATCTATGAATGAATTATCTTATGCTCAATTACAAAAAAGCTTTTGAAAATCTACATAGAGAAGTCGTAAACACTTTTAAAAAGTTAGCTCCAAACAAAAGAATATTTTCACATTTAGAAGCTAAAGTTTTAGAAACGGAAAAGAATATGGAATCTCTTAAGCAATCTTTGATAGATGTTCAAAAAGTTAAAATGAGGATGAAGAACCCTCTTGGTTCGGTTGTGAGACTTGTCATATTTGGCAAAAGGAAGCAAATACTCTAAAGGCAAAATTAAACAAGGCTATTGAACCAAAGGTCACTTTTTCTATTGATACTACCAAATATAAGACGCCTTCTTATAATCCTTATAGAAGGTACATATTTGTTGAAAATGATCAAAATAGCAAAGATCATTCTCCTCACAATTTATCTTGTCACTTTTATTGCAAGAAAGTCATATCGTTGCAAAATGAAAATTTTAGAGATTTCTTATGCATAAAGGTGTTTTTCAATGGTTGCCTAAATGTAACCAAGTTTGACTCACCCTCAATGACCCAATGAAGATTCGGCACCTAGCATTTATTGTTGATCTTGCAAGATAAATTTCTTAGCTCTATGAAGAGAGTATGTGATCTTGTTTGTGGATGCTCAAGACATATGAAGGGGACATATCCCGCTTTCATTGATTTTGTGGCAATGAATAAGAACTGTGTGACCATAGAAGTCAACAAATAATGTTCTTTAATTGGTAAAAAATGTGTAGATTACTTTTAATGATTCTTATCCAAGAAGTGTCTGAAAAAAGGTATTTCATTTCATGATGTACATATATTTTCAAAAGACACACTCAAGGACATCGAATAAGGGATTGATCAACCTAAGACGATGAAACCTGAGGAGGAGCAAGATAACTATCATGAAAATGACAATAATGAAAGTCTAACCAAAAAGGATGGTCATCAAACCAATAACTTTCTTGGATGCATTGTAAATTACACTATTGAGCAGTTTGATAAATAGAAAAGTGGTAAGAACATTGATGTCAAATGGTTTTGTGGCACGTTTTGCATTTATTCCAACTTTCGTTCGAGAGTTTATTGTGGAATGCATGTGCATCCTCCATCATTCGTACGGTAAGGTAATATCGTTTCAATTTTCGCTTTGTAAGTAAGTATTTTCGTTTACCTGTTTATTTTTCAAATGTATATGATATACTTGGTGTATGATACATGTTATTATGAGTGTTCATTTCCATAAATTTCAATTGTTAACCATGGTGTGTTTCAATTTACATGTTTCTAGTGACCTTATTTTAATATTTTCACATGTATTATATACTATTAGTATTCTATGCTTACTCTGAAGATTTCAAATTATTTCAAATGGACGTGAAAAGTAATTTCCTTAATGGATATATAAATGAGGAAGTGTATGTTTCACAACCTCGCGGTTTTGAAAATCATGAGTACCCTAATCATGTTTATAAACTAAAATGAACTTTGTATGATCTCAAACGAGCCCCTAAGCCTTGGTATGAGTGACTTAGTAAGTTCTTAATCGATCAAGGATACTCTAGAGGGAAGGTAGATACTGCACTTTTCATTTAACATCAAGTAAACATATTATTATAGTTCAAGTTTATGTTGTTGGTATTATCTTTGGTTCCACTAACATGCAACTTGTAACACCCCTAAGTTATTTAATTGTTTTTATTTAATTATAGCATTTTATGAATTATTTGATAATTTATTTATGTGATGTTGATGTGTTTTTGGGTGTTTTATGATGTTTTAGAGTATTCGATGATATTTAAATAATTTAATAATTATTAAAATATTTGGTTGAGAGCGGTAGATTTTATTTAGTTATTTAAAATACCGATACTAATTATTTGAGGTTTATAATAATAATTATTTAATTATTTAAATATAGGGTGACACCTTGTGTTAAAAATATATTTTGCTTTTTAAAATCAAATAAACTTTTTGTTTAAATATTAAAGATGTGACACTTAATTGAATAATTATTTAATTTAAGATTTTTTTATTTTATTTATCAATTAAATAAATATTTCGTTGGGATTAAATATTTGACAATTAATCTTAACATTGAATTAAACATAATATATATCCTAAGGGAGAGTGTGAGAGTGAGGGTAAAATTAAGGTTTGAGACATATCACTAAACGGTGCATCTGAGTCTAGGGAAGCTCAATCGATAAGGTAATGGGGGATTGCTTAGTATAGGGTGGGTTTTTAACATTAGAATGATGAGAGTTTCCTTACCCTCTCATCAACACCACATTATTGTTATTTTTATCTCTATTAAATATATCAAATCAAAATATAAGTATTTTATTATACTAATTTGCTCTGACCATATGGGATTTGACCCAACCCTTTGGTCACATATTATATGATTTTGTATGGATAATATGTTTTATATTGAAATTTTAGTTTGTGGGAGTCATCGTTGTTAGGATTTGCGCCCAAATGGGATAATCCAATTTTGTCACTTTTGGTGATCCATATGGTTATCGATATGATTTTTGTATCGATAAAATGTTTTTTTTTATGATTTGTTAATAAAAATAAATTTTGATGTTGTTTCAGCTTATATTCCTACTAATGTCATTTCCATTACAAATGGTCAAATATCATTATCTTCTGATTTATTCAATGTTGGGATCAGACCCGCAATTAATGTGGATATTTCTGTTTCTAGAGTTGGATCGACGACTCAAATAAAAGTCATCAAACAAGTAGTTGGTAAATTAAAATTGGAATTAGCACCATTCGCAAAATTAAAATCTTTTGCACAATTCTCTTCTGATCTCGATAAAGCTATGCAAAATCAATTGACAAGAGGTCAACGATTGCACGAGTTGCTTAAACAATCCCAATCAGCTCCTCTTACCGTGGAATAACAGATAATAACTATTTATACTGGAACAAATAGTTATCGTGATTCATTAGAAATTGCACAGGTAAGGAAATTTATCGTTGAGTTACGGGCTTATTTAAAAACGAAGAAACCTAAATTCAACGAAATCATATGTTCTACCAAGATATTCACTGGGAAGCAGAAGCCATTTTGAACGAAGTTATTCAGGAACAGATCTTTTGACTTCAAGAACAAGTAGGAAAAATTGATTCCAAGTTATAATATGAAATCAGTGATAAACTCTTTTCATCAATTCTATATGATAATATCTCACAAGTGTTTATAGGGATAATCCTATTTGATCAATCTTTTTCTTTTTGAAGGTTCTGTTAATATTAATCCTTTTTTCATAAAATAAAAAAATTTAATCGATAATTTTTCTGTAAAAACTCTAAAATTAATCTTTTGAGGAAAATCATAACTTTTGGGAATTGTATGTTGTAAGAATTTGATATTGGAGGCGGAAACTTGGAAAATATGAGGTGGGAGGATCGGTATCGAAGGAGAAGTCGCGCTTCAAAGCGGTTCAGCAGAATTTTTCGCAAGTTTGACGTCCAATGTCAGAATAAGTCTTATTATATCTTTTCGAAAAGGGGATAGTCTTAGAAATCAAACACACGGTATACAGTGACTGTTCGGTTTTTAAGCCGTTTAAGCTCGTTTAAGTTCTAAAAATAACCTTTTACTATTTTATGAGATTTTAGCAATTTATGTTTTATTTGTTTTATTTATTTATTTATTTTGGTTATGATTAAAAATCCATCAAACTCATTATAGTTTATTTGTTTTATGTATTTAAAGAACTTTGACAATTCTATAAGGATTAACCCTTTTATTATAATAAATTTCAAAGCGTTGTTTAATCTTTCTGGTAAATAATAATATTTTTTATAAATAAAGATAAAACTAACAAAATTTATGTTCTTAGTTTAAATTTTGATAAAATAGCCCTAAAATAATTAAATATGCCTTTTATAAAATATTAGTATATTTAATTCACTTTTAGGAATATAATTAATTAAATAATTTTGGGCGTAAGAAAAGTGAATATATTGTTTAACAAACATAATTTTATATGATTTGAATTTGAGTGGCCTTTATCGGATAATTTGTGGTTTCTGAGTGGAACTTATTTTGGTGATATCCTTTGGGATAATTTTGGTGTTTATGAAGTTGGTGGATCATAGCATTTCATTTTGTTGTGATGTGTGTTTGTGATTGTAATTGATATATATATATATATCATTTATGTATGATTGTTGTGTTTCTTTAATGTCATTTTGTTGCTGAAATGACACTGTTATTATATGTAAGTATATTATCACCTCTTTCTTGTTTGCTTGGTTTTGTGGTGTGCTTTGCACAAGTGATTAGCATGACTAAGATCCGTTGTTGCACTGAGATGATTATTGCCTTTCAGCAGACTTCTATCTTCCGTATATTCTAGTTTTCGAATAAGAATGCTATGATCTATAACACTGGGGATAAGAGTTTTCGTTTGCATTACTTTGGTTTGTTTGTAACCAACTATTATGAGATTTTGATTATGGTGTATTAATTCAGTTTTATTCAGACATGTTTTATGGTGTTTTAAAATAAATTTTCGTTGTGCAACATCTGTTATTTTATGATTTATGAAGTATTTATGATGGAGTAATATCATTTTCCTGTTATTTTTATTTAAAATCTATTATCCGGAGTTTATGGTGTTACACAACTAGTCAAGGAGTTTTCTAAGCAGGGTGAATTTGAGATGAGTCTCATGGGGGAGTTGAACTAATTTCTCGGTCTTCAAATCAAGCAACTCAACAAAGGGACGTTCGCGTGTCAAATAAAATATTGCAATGAATTGCTAAAGAAGTTTGGTATGGAAGATGCAAAATCGATTGAAACTCTAATGCCCAGAAACAAAAACTTGGAAAAAATGAAAATGGTAAGGATATTGATATCAAGAAGTATAAATGTATGATTGGATCTCTTTTATATCTTACTGCATCTATGTTGAACATTATGTTTAACGTGTGTATATGCTCTCATTATCAATGGGCTCCTAAGGAATCACATTTAAAAGTCGTAAAATACATCCTTAGATACATTCATGATACATCTAAGTATGAGCTTTGGTATTCCAAGGGAAGCAATTTTAATTTGGTTGGTTATACCGATTCCAATTTTGCCGGTTGCAAATCGAATAGGAAAAATGCTAGTGGAACTTGCCATATGTTTTAAACTCCTTAGTAAGTTGGCATAGTAAAAAATAGGTTTTCGTTCATTTGTCAACTGCCAAGGCGGAATACGTCCCAGCCAGTAGTTGTTGTGCTCAAATATTATGGCTCAAACAACAACTACTTGATTTTGATATTAAACTACAACATATTCATATCATGTGCGACAACACTAGTGCTATTAATCTAACCAAAAATCTGGTATTACACTTTCGCGCTAAACATATTGACCTCTCCACTTCATACGTGACCATGTTGAAAATTGAGATGTCGTATTTGAGCATGTTGATATCAAAAATCAACTTGCGGACATCTTTACAAAAACCTCTTGCGATTGAACTGTTTTTCAAAATTCGAAAGGAATTGGGCATATACTTGATATATCAAATCTTGCCTATATATGATTTGTTGCATGCACTTTATATACTTTTGCTCTAACTTTCCTTGGAAGTTCAATCGTATGTGAGTGCATCCTTCATCAATTCATACACGAGGTAATATTGCTCCACTTTCCCTCTTCGAAAGTAAGTTATTTACTTCTGCATTTTTTCCGTGTTCCAAATGTTTGATGTATGAAATATTTCATGAATGTTCACTTCCAAAAAAAAATCAATTGATGTATTCAGGTTTATATACTTATAGTGACTTCATGTTATCCTTCTTTCATACTTGAGATGTGTTCTTTATGTATAAGCATGTTATCTATTATTAGTTCTTGCATGATATATGTGAGATTGTTATTTATCTATTCCGACATGAAATATGTTTGAACATGTTATAATGTCAACAAAATTCTTGTAGTGTGCCATGGTTATGATAACATTTCCGTTTTTTATTAAGTGGTGATAAATCTAAAATAATGATGCACGTATGTGATTTTATCACTAAAATAAGTGATAAATCTAAATACTTCATAAATGCATCATTTATTTTAGTGGTTTTGAGAAAATCACATATGAAACAGGGATTTCAAAGAGTTATCATCATCTTCAACCTACATTCTATGCATACATACAAACAAACTACACATAATCATTCTTTGTTTGGGTGTCATCTAGAATCAGTGTTGACAGCGTCAAATTTAGGTTGTTGAATTGTAAATTAGGTTGAGATATTTGAGGGTTTCAAATAAGAAAACCAAGTTGGGGTTTTCCTTCAAGATAAATTAAGCATTTTAAGGTTTTTGATAAGATTACACAATTTGGAAATGATCGAGTGAAAGCTTTGAAGAACACGAGTTTCTTACAAAGGAGTAGTGTTAGATTGTGGATCATATTGGTAAATCATGGGTTACAACAATTCGTAATTTGGATTCGATCGAGTGAAAGCTTTGAAGAACAGAAGTTTCTTGCAAAGGAGTAACGTGAGACGGTGGATTAAATTGGTATTGTTGGGTGACTTGATCAAGCTCATATCAAGAAAGAGAAAGTGTTAATCAACATCAAACATAAGGTTTATAAGGTTGGATTGCCACATTTCTATTGTATTCTACTTTTGAAAAGTAAGGTTAATTTTCATTATCTCAATTCAACTTCGAATTGAGGATAGACGTACGCATAGCGAGGTTGATTGAGGAACTTCCTAAGCAAATCCTTATGTACTCTCCCCCCCTCTCTTCTATATATATATATATATATATATATATATATATATATATATATATATATATATATATATATATATATATATATATATATATATATATATATATATATATATATATATATATATATATATATATATATATATATATATATATATATTATATTTCATTTGCAAAATTGTTGAACTCATCAATATGTTTGGTTAAACCTTTTGATGATCATTTGAAAAAGATTTTGTTGAGTTGATCACAATCTATTAGATTGTGGTTAGATTTGAAGATCAATAAAATCATACAAAGTTTTAAATAAAATCGATTGCACATAAGGTGTTTGATAATTTGTCTCAATTGCAATTTTGTGTGTATTTTTTATTGGGAATATACCTTACGTTTAGTCTAGCATTCAAGTGACTATGATAAAAACTATTTTGATCAAAAAAATTCTCTTTATCATAAACCGATTCTACGTACGCATATCTGAGGTTTTTGATAGCGGTTCGTTTAGACGATTTGATCTGGGTCACTTCCGCTAGCCGCTAAAATTTTCAAAACAATTTTTGTAAAGTTTTTTTTAAAACTTGGGATCTATTCGCCCCCTAGATCATTTCCTATCATCTAACACATACTATGTTTTCTCTTACAGAGTCTCCCCATTCACTGGATATATTACAAGTGCAATATCTTTTGTAGCAACATTGAGATTTCATGCAAGATATTGCATGATAACATGGCAACCCTGTCAACATTCATCTCCTACAAGACCACTCCTTAGTGGACAAACTCATAATATACTTTTCTCCATTATATGAGATATGTCTAACTTCATAATCAAATTCACATGCACGCCCGTGTAGAACACAACAACAAACCAACAATTCAGCTTCATAACCAAATGTAAAACACAATCCAAATGTAAAACAAGTTAGCATTCAATACCTCACAATCCAGGTTTTGTTTTGGCCCTAGCTATGAAAAAAAACATAGTTGAATGCCTCTGACATGTTATTCACCAGAGTATCATAGAAATTATTGGTATTGAACCTAGACTTGCTCCAAAACCTTGGTGGAATCTTTATCAGATTCTTTAGTGCCTTCTCATTAACAACCTTCATTTCAGGCATGACCTTTTCAAATGCATTCACATAACTGATTGTAGAGCTTTCCACATGAGTTCTTTAAGCTTAATGCCTGAATACTTCACTATAATATTCTTAAAATAAATCATCATTGTTTTCATCCTCAATATCACTCAAACCTTTAAAATTTACATTCCTCTTCATCAACACAATCATCCAAAATACTTACTTCACCATTTCCTTCAAACTGCCTTATTTTCCTAGGCGATCTTCCCACTTTACCTTTGCCCTTCCATTTCCCTTTACCCCTACCATTCCCATTGCCTTTACCATTCCCCTTACCTTTACCCTTCTCGTTTTTCTTCATTCATACCCACATCATCATCATAATATTCAAAATTAATATCCAAAGCATCACCCTCATTGCCACCATATAGTCCCTCATCAACCAAATTGGTCTCCTTACCTAGTCCCTCATATTCCCCCATGTTATAGTTCAGTCCCTCATCCATAACAACTTCAGCTTTAGTGGGGCCCTTATCCAAAATTTCTCCTTCATCCACAATAGTTCCAACTTCAATGGTCCCCTTATCCAAAATGTCTCCTTCATCCACCACAGTTTCATCTTCAGTGCTCCCCTTATTCAAATTTCTCCTTCATCCATCATAGTTTCAACTTCAGTGGTCCCCTTCT
Source organism: Lathyrus oleraceus (assembly GCF_024323335.1). NCBI lineage: Eukaryota > Viridiplantae > Streptophyta > Magnoliopsida > Fabales > Fabaceae > Lathyrus > Lathyrus oleraceus. The sequence continues at coordinate 462,721,680 of NC_066579.1, forward strand.
CCAAAATGTCTCATTCATCAACCATATTTTCAACTTCAGTGGTCCCCTCTCCATTATTCTTTCCTAAGTCAGTGTCAATGGACCTTCTTCAATAATATTGGGACATACTACATTGTATTCTAGTGAGAGAATTGGTTCATCAATGATGCCAATTTGTAATATAAGATGAATAACATATAAATGCACTTCCCCAGTCAACACTACAATTATCTTCATCCTCATAGTTTCATTATCATCTTTCAATAAAACCATGCTATTAAACTTCATTTGATTGTAATACCAAAGGACATCTACACTAGGATAACCTAAATTCTTTAACCCACTCATAACTTCAAAGTAACTCCAAAATCAGGATCAATATCCCAAGTTTCCTTTAACCATTTATAACCTAATTTTATGAATTCAACAAACTCACCCCCATGATGCGCAATGCACTGAAAACGAGAATTAAAAATATAGTAAAATAGAAGCGACACTCGAGTCGTATCACAAGGACTCTTGAATGTTTTAACCAACAACTGTAACAATGAGGGAGGGTTTACGGTTCAGAAGTTAAATTGAAGACGATTAAGGTAAAAGAAAAATTGATAAATAGGTTAATCTACTGTATCAATTTCTGACTTATAATTGATTCTTATAATTTCAATTCCCTAAGCGGATTCGATCCTATCCGATTACAATACCCACTGACAAGCGCAATTGATATTATATGATGTATGTTCCTAATTTTCGAAAAAAGCAAATGAGTTTCAGCAGTCACGAATTAAGCAAACACAACAACGAAAAAGATACACTAGCGTGATTATAGTTAAGGATCATACCAACAATTGAATTTAATCAACTCTATTCTATAAGCAACAATTGAATTAAGCAAACAAAAATAATCAAATTAAGCAAACAAGTTTATAGGAAGAATTGAAAAGAAATTGAAATTAAACTGAAATTAATAAAAACCTAAAAGTGGAATTCGAATACAACAGATAAGCTCTTTGAGAATTAACTCTCCATACGATTCATATGCCCTATTTTTTATTTTTTTGAATTAAGCAAAGAAGTAAGTAAATGAAAAATAAGAAAACAAAAGTAAACAACATTTCCCAAAGAGAGCTCTTTTACGGTCTCTTCTTCCAAAATAGGGATATCATATAGTAGCTTTGGGTAGTGTCCATTGACTTTGAAATTTTTATTAGTGTCTTCGCCTCGTATTCCAAGATCAAAGAAGGATCTTCGATAAATAAAAGTATTGAATGGACACTTGAAAGTGATCTCATTTTCCACAACATAAATTATCAAAATGGCTAACGAAAGCACACTTAAGGGACTTAAAACAAACGATTATTCAATAAGCAACTAAACAAAAACCTGAAATTAAGTTAAGGGACCAAATGGTGCATTAAGCCTTTTGAAAATGTAAGTGTATAGTAATTTGAAATCTTAAATACAAATATCATATTTATCTTTCAAATTCTTAAACTTTGAAGTATTTTCTAAGTCAAAATAATTAGTATAAAGATGATGTTTCATTCGATGAAATTGTATATTGTCTACATTTATGCCATGTTAATATTAATTAAGGTTTAAAATTAAGGGTAATGCTAATGTGTGCCATTGGGGTACAAGTTAAGAGATAAATATAGAAACAAATTATTAGAAATTGTGTATTGAATTTATTAGAAACTTATAATTAATAATCTTATTTATTTTTTCAATACAAATTTTCTATTTGTGGGTTTCTTAATATATGTCCTTGGGACACAAGTTAACATTACCCTAAAATTAATTAAAATTTTAAATCATTGTACATGGTTATGGTTAAGTCTAGGGTGAGGGTTCAATTAAGTTCCTCAACACTTAACCCCAAAAAATAATCAATAGATTAAATGGATGATTTAAAATTAATATAATTAAAATGAAAATATGTAAGGTTAATTGCCAAGTGTTCCCGTTTCTTTCATTTTAATTCACGCTTTTTCACCTTAATTGTTTTTACATCGGTAGTTAAAAAAAAGTTTCACCCCAAAAGCTCCAACGTGCAAGAAAGAAACAAGGTTCTCACTTGTTTGCCATTTTCTTTCCCTTTCGCTCAAGCTTTCTCAATTCCTAACATGCGACTTTCAATTCTTTCCAAACCGTCACTGGCAAAGGATCTCTCTGCCACCCAAGCGAGTTATTCCTCTCTCCGAAACATCGTCTTAATTTTCTCTTACTTGTTAGACCACATTTTATGAGACTATTCTATTGTATTTACTTTTCTTTTTGAAAATCAATTTAGGTTTTAATGTATAGCTTAGATGATTAGAGACAAGTTTAAACATATAAGTAGCTTTCTATTTTTATGCAAGTTTGTGTTTACGGTATTAATCTCGAGGTTATGCTGAGTGTTTGTCTAATGGTGAATATATTTTATAGGATTGGAGTTCTACTGTGTTTGTCAAACAGTTTACATTTTTATTTTTCTTGCTGTCTTTATTATGATTAGAGAGATTCAGTGTTGAATTTGATTAGAGCAAATAAACAAATTATGTTTAATTATGGCAACATTTATTACCAATTGATCGTCACTTGCATTAATACTTTGTAAAATTTCCATACATATGTCTATAAAAATCTAAAAGATTGCTAAAAATTATATCTAAACCTTCTCCATAACCTATAACTATTCATCTCTACGAACTTAATTTTGTTGAATATTCCTAATGTCCATCTTCTTTCTCTTGTCATTTTAAATTTCTATTTTATATTTTATACTTTGTAAAATGGAATCCTATAAAATTTATTCATACCATTTGGACTGAATAAATTCCAGTTTCAAAACTTAGTAACTACTTAGTCTAATTAGGTAAGATTTGACATATAAATCATACTTAGTCTAATTAGGAAACAATGAACAAATGAATCATTGAAATTGATTTTCTTAATTTGTACTTAATATAAGGTAACTTTGAATATATGAACCCTTCTAATTATAATTTTTAAGTCGTAATTTGTCTAATTAGGTAAGACTTGATATATGTATCATCAAAATGAAAATTGTAATGTCATATTTAGTCTAATCGGGTAAGATTAAATCTGTCAAAATTAGAATTCTTTAATGGTACACTGGTTAGATAACCGTTGACAAATGAATCATCAAAATTGAAATTCTTTTACGAAATATAATTAAGTAAAATTGAACATATGAATTATGAAATTCTTAATTCTTAAATCGTACTTGGTCTAACTAGGTAAGACTGAACATCTATGTCACTAATTTTAGTACTCTTGAGTCAAATATAATCTATATTTATCAAAATATAATATTTTTATTTTAATTTCATGTAAAAATTGTACAAAAATATTTTAGGTTGGAGTTCAAGACATATGTATCATCAAAATCATAATTCATAAGACCTACTTAATCTAATTAGATAAGATTGAACATATGGATCGTCAGAGTTTTAAGTAGTACGTAGCCTCCTTAGGTAAGACTTGACACGACGAACATCAAAATCATAATTTTCAAATCATAAGACATACTTAGTCTAATTATGTAAGATTTGTCATACATATCATAATTATGAATATTAGGTTGCACTTAGTCTAATTAGGAAACAATGAATATATGAATCATTGAATTAAATTTTTTAATTTGTACTTAATCTAAATAAGTAATATTAGATATATGGATCATTCTAATTATAATTCTTAGGTAGTAATTTGTCTAATTAGGTAAGATTTGATATATGTATCATCAAAATGAAAATATAAAGTCATATTTAGCCTAATTAGGTAATATTAAATCTCTCAAAATTAGAATTCTTTAATGGTACTCTAGTTAGGTAACCGTTGACAAATGGATCATCAAAATTGAAATTCTTTTACGGAATATAATTAAGTAGAAATGAACATACGAATTATAAAATTCATAATTCTCAAATCGTACCTTGTCTAATTAGGTAAGACTGAACATCTATGTCATTTATTTTAGTACTCTAGAGTTAAATTTAGCCTATATTTATCAAAATATAATATTTTGATTTTAATTTTATAAAAAAATTATACAAAAATATTTCAAGATGAAGTCCCAGACATATGTATAATCAAAGTCATGATTCATAAGGCCTACTTAGTCTAATTAGATAAGATTTGGCATATGGATCGTCAGAGTTAGGATTATTAAGTCGTATGTGGTCTGATTAGGTAAGACTTGACATATGATCATCAAAATCATAATTTTCAAACCATAAGACCTACTTACTCTAATTAGGTAATATTTGAGATACAAATCATCATAATTAAGAATATTAAGTTGTACTTAGTCTAATTAGGTAACAATGAACATATGAATCATTGAAAATAAAATTCTTAAATTACTATAATTAATCTAAATAGGAAATATTGGATATTTAGATCTTTCTAATTATAATTCTTAAGTCGTAATTTGTCTAATTAGATAAGACTTGACATATGTATTATGAATATAAAAATTCTAAAGTCATATTTAGTCTAATTAAGATTCTTCAATAGTATTCTAGTTAGGTAACAATTGACAAATGAATCATCAAAATTGAAATTCTTTTATGAAATATAATTAAGTAAATTTGAATATATGAATTATGAAATTCCTAATTCTTAAACCTCACTTGGTCTAATTAGGTAAGACTAAACATCTATGTTATTGATTTTTGTACTCTTGAGTCGAATTTAGTCTATATTTATCAAAATATAATATTTTGATTTTAATTTCATAAATAAATTGTACAAAAATAATTTAGGATGAAGTTCAAGACATATGTATCGCTAAAATCACGATTCATAAGACCTACTTAGTCTAATTAGGTAAGATTGGACATACGGATAGTCAGAGTTAGGATTATTAAGTCGTATATGGTCTTTTTAGGTAAGACTTAATATATGGATCATGAAAATCATAATTTTCAAATCATAAGATCTATTTAGTCTAATTAGCTAAGATTTGACATATATCATAATTGGGATTATTATATTGTGCTTAGTCTAATTAGATAACAATGAACATATGAATCATTGAAATTAAGATTCTTAAATTCTACTTAATCTAAATAGGTAATATTGGATCTTTAGATCCTTATAATTATAATTCTTAAGTCGTAATTTGTCTAACTAGATAAGACTTGACATATGTATCATCAAAATAAAAATTCTAAAATCATATGAATTATTAAACTTTCCTAATTCAAGATCTAATCATATATGTGATTATTGATATGCAACAATATCTTGGTAACAATTCCTATATAACAATTTTAGCATAATTTGATGATTAGGAAAATTGTAAAAACATATGACAGCAATAGTATTAAAACTTGGTATGAAACCTTAATTAGGGATAGTTGGTGTTCAAGTGCATTATTTGGTTGACTTTTTGATTTGGGATTCATCAACACCCTAAGTTGGTTCATGGCATTGATAAATTATTTGTGTTGGTTACTTCTTGATTTGAGGTCTTGGTTGTTATTTGACTTTGAACTTTGACTACTAAACCATAGTTCATGGTTTGTTTTGATTGGTTTAAGGTATGTTTATATTAACATTCCACTGCATATTGTCATTGGTCTCATTTGATCTAAGTCACTTCATCCATTGACTCCATTGATCTAGGTTTCACTACTCATTTTAATAAAGCCATGACATGATCAGTATGTTTTACTATCATTCATTCATTTAAGACATTGGTTTCAATTGGTTTAATTTGAACATGCATTTTCAATCATAGGGGTCCATTTCATCACCTTTTTGCATCAGTTAACCTTTGGTCAATTATTGACTTTTTGGTCAATCACTTGACCAAAGTCAACTTATCATGCTTTCATCCTTCAATCACCATGGTCTTGTTTGTGATTACCATCACGCACCTAAGATCCAAGTCTGTATAATCCATGACTATTTCAACTTTGTTGATTTCGAATCTAGTTCATGTTCTAATCCATCTTCCATTAAAGTCAATTTACACATGTTACAATAACAATTTCAATTCAAACACTTCATCAAAACCAATCATTCAATTTCTATCCAAACTACATTACAAATCCAATTCACATTTTCAATTCCAATTTCAAACATCAACCGAACTCAAACTTCACCATCATAAACCATTATCTACAATTGATAATTCAAATGCATTTACAAACATTTCATATTCAACCATTAATTACAAAGGTACAACAAAATTCCAAGTTTTCATTATATAACCACATATATCATTCCAATTACAACCAAATTCAATGTCATACATTCATTCTCAAAACGATTGTTTCAAATTACAACTGTGAACCCTACATTACAACATTTCAATATTCACATGTTCTATTAAAAAGGATGTAATCTTGTAATTTGATTCCTTTTGGAATAAAAGGGATGTTTGAAATGGAAACTTTGGCCATTTTGATGTGACTTATGACTTATTCTTTAAAAAAAACATCTTCCTTCCAAACTTCAAAATTTGAACTTTGAACTTAAATTGAATCTTGAATCCCTGACTTGAATTTGAATTGCACTTGACTTCTCAAATGAATTGCGACGTCTTAAATCAAATAGAACTAAAGCCAATGAAAATCACTAAAATGGTCAACAAAAAAGTCAACATTCCATGGTTGACTTTTGTTGACCAAAGTCAAACTTTAGAGTGACCTCCAAATCCCAATGCCAGGATGCAATCCAACATAATCAAATATCATAAACCAAGGATTAGGGTCCCATTGAGACTTGATCCCTAAAGACGAGTCTCCCAAGTCTAATGTAACACAATGATCCCATAGGTTTGATTCTCGAGTGCACCATAGAAAAAAATCTAGCCAATGAAACTTGATAAGTCACTTATCACAATTCAAATCCTTGTGTCATAAATAACAAAACCTTTGAATCAATGATGCCATTTGGAAAAAGTGCAATTGTAAATGAATGATCTAAATGACTATGAGTATGTAGATGAACCATGGACCAAAAGCCAGATGAAGACTGGAAAAAAGTAGGGTAAATTTTGGGGTATGACATTATCATCACGACGCTTGGGTAAGGGAGCTCGTCTCTAAGGCTCTAATGGTTTGCCTGTCACCTTGCAGACGCCCGTCAGCGCGTCCCTAGGGACGTCTTCCCCGGGGCAGTGACAGTTGGCCTGTCATGAAGGTGACACACGTAACTGTTGTATAGAATGCTAAAAATAGCATTTTTACCATGGCTGCACCTCCAGACCTTCGATTTTGATTCCAGAGAACCCTATACATATGGCAAATTATCATACATCACTCATATACCATTTAACATATCAATAACACAAAGGTTAATCATCCATATCACCAATTAGTCACAAAATCATCATATTTTCATAAATTCAAATCATACACACATGAACATCCAAACTCAGAATTACGCATATCGATTCATACAAAAATCAACAATCAACATAACACGTAAACAACAACATATCACAATAGCTTAGAGAGGATTTGCAGAAACCATCTCAAGATTTAAAAACCTAATTAATAGAGGAAAAAGGAAAAGGAAAAAGGAAAGTGGACAAGGAATCCTCTTTATCCTTCATACTTAAACACCCATATCATGAAAAAAAATTCCGTTACCTTGAATTCGCGAAAAAGCTTTGAATATACGACTATAAAGCCTCTTCTCCCATTCTTGCTCTATTGGGTTTTTTCTCTTACTATGCCAACAACTTTTTTTCACCAAACAACTCCCCCATTTGATTTCCCTTCTCTCTATATATAAAAATCCTATTTTTATTTTTATTAATTCTAATAATTCCCTCAACTCTTAATAATTCTATTCACCGTATTAATTTTAATTAGTTTCTATTTTTCTCCCCAAAACCGTAATTTATCGCTTTCTCTATTATTTTAAATAAATAAAAATTATAATAATTTATACTAAAATCCCAACCATCCTTAATAGTACTAATAAAATTAAAATATAGCACTCTAAAACTCAAATAAAATATTAAAATCAAAACTAGGATGTTACAAGTCTCTCCCACTTAAAGGATTTATGCGCTCGAAAACTACCTGAAGGAAACAACTATAGACAAGACTCACTCATATGGCTCTTCAACTTCCACACCACGCTTCCTTCAGTAGGTCCTCCCTATACCATATTAACTAAAGAAATCTCTTTACCTTTTAAGTGTTTCACATCTTGATCCACAATCCGCAAGCGTAACACATCCACAATCAAGTTATCTCTCACCTACACATCATCCAATTAGATCACATGGGATATACCAGGAATATACTTCAGAAGTTGAGACACATGAAAGTCATTATGAAGGTTCAAAAGAGATGGTAGTAAGGCAATTCGATAAGCAACTTTGTTGACTATCTGAAGGATCTCATACGGACCAATAAACTGAGGTGTAAGCTTTCGAGACTTCAAAGTTTGACTAACACCAGTCATCAGAGTGACTCTCAGAAACACATGATCTCCTTCTTTAAACTCAAGAGATTTTCTTTGCTTATCATGATAACTCCTATGTCTGCTATGTGATGCCTTCATCTTTTTTCTAAATCATCTTAATCTTCTTGGTAGTTTGTTGAACAATCTCTAGTCCAAGCATAACACTTTCTCCCGATTCATACCAACACAATGGTGTTCCACACCTCATACCAACACTTTATTTGCAATCTTGTCAAACACCCTGATAAAAAACTTTTTGCGGCCCCTTTATTTTTTCCTTTTACACTTTTAATAACTTGAAGAAAACAAATAACATTGGCTAACATTCTAATCACAAATCTAACTAAATGGTTCCCGTTAAGTACAACAGACGTGAGATATGCTAATACATTCCCATTGCATAATCGACTCCCAAACCGGAATTTGGTTGTGACGACCATTTACTCTTTCTTTTAAGAGCTTTATCAATATTTTCTATTTCATTCTTTGGAATAAATCAAGTCCAGCGGTGACTCTGTTTAATCATATGCGAGCGTGTGATGTGCTCGTTGTCGTGTTTTTCACGATGAAACAACATGATTTTCTGAGGGTTTGAGCATGTAGACTAAGTAAGCTTTAAATGCAGATTATGCTGCTAAAAAATTAAATCCCAATCCTCCTTTTTTTAGTCTCCTAATCGATTAGATTTTTCTAATATCTCGGGGTTTTGTGAGATCTTCATAAATATTGAGATTTGGTTTTCTTGAGACACACGTTAAGCTTGGATATGATATAAAATTATTTGTTTCGAGCTTTTCTAATTGATTATGCTAATCGATTGGGCTTGTATGGTTTTGCGTTCTTGGTGCAACTTAGGTCTTGTGTTAGTTTTTCTTGTTTTAGTACCATTGTCATTGATTGTACCCCTTATATATAGAAACAATCAAGGGAACTCATTTTTATAGGTTATAAGTATTAAAAATTCAATGAGTAAAACAGAAGAAATTTCATTTTAAGGTTTTAATCAGATTACCTTGATTATTTTAAGCTTAAAATAATCTTACCTCTTTTATTAAGAAATCTTTATAAACAATTCCCAAGAGGGAAAATACCAAATGGTGTATCCTCCTATACATATCGTTGGATGTGAGAGTTGGTAAATCCATAAAACAAATATGTCTCTTACAAACATATTTATTCAAATTGATCACTACATATCATATACTTTGAGATTTCTCTCATATGAAATATTTTGATAACAACTATTGACATTTTCCATCTTCGTTCATCTTCAGGATCATAAACTTTATCAAATGTATACTTAAGAGCATATTATTGCTTCGCACTACTTTCAATCATAATCATCAATCATTCTAAGCACCAAAACCTACCTACAAAGTAGTGAGATTTCACCTTTGGTGCATATATCTTCTTGGGCTTAGGTGCATTAGTCACATAATATATAGAACAATGTCTCCTTCTTAAGATGCCTTTGAGCATATTTCATCATCCTCATTGAAAGATGGTTCTTTTAGATTTCTCCTAGAGGTTTGTTCTTTCTCCTCCTATTCTTTGTTTAACATGCTGAAGCAATTCTTCATTTTCTTTTGGTCATTTTTTGAACAAGATGATCCTTTAGTTGATATTGAATCTTCCGAAGATCGTTCAACTACTGAGTACGTTCTTTCGAAGGATTGTGTATGAGTTGCACGATAGGATTAATACGAGGTTGATGATTCTTCAGTTTGGATTCTCTCATCTTTGAGTAGTTGAACTGGTTCATTCATATTCTCTACAACTTCCTTCATTCTTGATTTTTCCTGAAATTCACGAAGGCTCTCATCTATTGATTTAAGAGTTTGATTAAACTTCTAATTCTTAATTCTAAGATTTTTGTTGGTAACACAATTTCCAACAAAGTTTCCAATAGTTATATGATTGGAAAAACATTCATGATTATCTTCTTTGCCTCGTGTATTCATCTTCTTTTGTTTGATACTTGGAGAAACTCCGTATATCGTTTTAAGAGTATCTCACATTTCCTTTGCGGTATTGTAAGGGTGAACAGGGTGAACTATTGTGTTATTTAAAGATATTTTTATAATTCTGTTGGTTTTGAAATTTATATCATATTCTCTCTTTTCGTCTTTGGTCTAAAGAAATATGGGTCAATCTTCATTCCCAAACAGTGGATTTAATTGGTTAGTCTAATCTTTACAGTCATGGATATTGAAGCAATTAACCTTCAAGTTCCATAACCTTTAAGCTCAATACCTTGTTTTTTTATGGGCTAACCCAAAACCCGAGAGACTTTAACATCAGACTGATCTCAAACTTGTGAAGCTTTTAGATATCGGGCTGAGCTTCAACCTATCTTGGTTTTAATATCGGGCTAACCAAGATCCTAGGAGATTTTATCACATGCTAATCTCTAAACTAAACCAGGACTGACATACCCAATCCAAAACAAAACCTTTTTACGAGTTTAACTTTAACCCAAACAAATCCCTAATTGGACATTATTCAATTAAGGTATACACAAAAAGTTCCCTTAGTGAATTTTATAATTATACCCATTTCAAAATTACAAAATGATCTCACTCATAAAAGAACCTTTCTCACAAAAGCAATTGGGCTAAAAATATAGTGAGAAAAAGTTTAAGAAATGTTTTGAGAGAGAGTGTGTGAGAGATGAAAGTGTCAAAACAATTTGAATCGAGAAATGAAACCTCTATTTATATGCCTGAGGTTGGCTGAAAAAAGAAATTTCATTTAACACATTTGGTAACAATCTAATCGACTAACACATATTTCTAATTGATTAGAAGATGAAAATAATCGTTTGTAAATTCCATAAAGGGAAGGAAAATATATCTAGCCGTTATACATCATTAAGGCGTCATTTGAATTGCTTGGGACGTAAGTTTGAACTAATCTAATCGATTAGACAAAGGACTCAGTCGATTAAATAAGCTACAATTTTCCCTCTAACTATTTTAACAACTCCCAAGTCATCTGGAATAATTTCAAGACATTTTTGAAGATGCTTTCTTTGATAAAAAAGTTTGAAAAATGTTTTAGTGTGTATGTGTGCGCTTTTAGCCATATACATTTACGATAAAATCTTTTTGTCCTACAATCGTTCACTCATTACTAAATTTGAAGATCCCCAAATATTGCTTTAAGTCTTTGTTGGATATTACCCTTTATGTTGACACATGTTTTAGTGGCTTGAGATTATGCTTTATATTATTCTTTGTTTGTCATTATTGAATTGTCAAGTTTATCAAATCCTAAAGATGTGTTTGCATCTTTATCCATTTAATCGTTCATACTTGACTTATCGTAATACTTTAGTTGTCATCATTAAAAATTGATCTCCTTATTAAAAGTATATCAACGGTAAAACAAGGTTCCAAAACACAACCTATACATGCTTTACATTGGCCTTAAAGATTATTTTAGAATATTGAAATAAAATTCCAAACACCTATACATTATGACAAAAAAAATTAACAGGCTGGGGTGCGGAGAGTAGGTTTCATAACTACATATGGGCTTGGCCCATTAAGTTGAAAAGGCCCAATATTCCTAACCCTAACATTATCGACATTGCACTGCAACTCAATCGGATAGTAGCCGCGGTTTCTTCTTCATCATCTTCAATTTTCAGACAAGAGCACGGATTGCACGAAAAGGTACGCCAAAACCCTAATTCTCGAACTGTTATTTTGTTAATAAGATTTTTATTTTTCGCTGTTTTATGGTAACGATTGAGTTATGAATTGACGTCGTTACTTTCTTATACGCTGCTCAGAACGTTTGAAAAACCATGGCTTCGAGATTTTGGACTCAGGTATGCTATATTTTTATACTGTTGTTTAATTGCGTTATGTGATTGAAAAATTATTCATGTTGTTGTTTTTGTCGAAATGGGTTTTTTAGGGTGATAGTGATTCGGAAGAAGAGGAACAAAGTGATTACGATGAGGAAATTGAGAATGCGGCAGTTGAATCTGCTGCAACTCAAGGCAATAAAAGCAATTACTATCTTCAGGGTAATGCAACTGACAGTGATGATGAGGATGGTCAGAAGCGTGTTGTTAAATCAGCAAAAGATAAGCGTTTTGATGAAATGGCTTCTACTGTTGATCAGATGAAGAATGCTATTAAAATCAATGATTGGGTCAGCTTGCAGGAGAGCTTTGACAAGATTAATAAGCAACTTGAGAAAGTTATGCGAGTCATTGAGTCGGTGAAGGTTCCTAATCTTTACATCAAGGCACTTGTAATGCTTGAAGATTTCTTGGCTGAGGCTTTGGCGAATAAGGATGCTAAAAAGAAGATGAGTAGCAGCAATGCAAAAGCCTTCAACTCGATGAAGCAAAAATTGAAGAAGAATAATAAGCAATATGAAGAGTTGATTAACAAGTGCAGGGAGAATCCTGAGAGTGAGGAGGAAAAGGATGAGGATGAGGAGTCGGAAGAAGAGTATGAGAGCGATGGTGAGGTTATTGATGTTGATCAGCTCAGGAAACAGGAACCAAAATCAGATTCTGAAGCTGAGTATGAAGATGAGAAGCCTGATGCTGATGGTGAAGGGGCTTGGGATCAAAAGCTTAGCAAGAAAGACAGGCTTTTGGAGAGGCAGTTCATGAAAAACCCTAGTGAGATCACATGGGACACTGTTAACAAGAAGTTCAAAGAGGTTGTGGCGGCTAGGGGGAAGAAAGGAACTGGAAGGTTTGAGCAGGTTGAGCAGCTTACGTTCCTAACAAAAGTGGCTAAAACACCTGCACAGAAGCTGGAAATTCTTTTCAGTGTGGTTTCTGCCCAGTTTGATGTTAATCCTGGCCTTAGTGGACATATGCCAATCAATGTGTGGAAAAAATGTGTACAAAATATGTTGGTCATTCTAGATATTCTTGTGCAGCACTCAAACATTAAGGTTGATGATTCAGTTGAACTAGACGAGAATGAAACTAAGAAAGGGGCTGATTATGACGGACCTATTCGTGTCTGGGGCAACTTAGTTGCTTTCTTAGAGAAAATAGATGCCGAGTTTTTCAAGAGCTTGCAGTGCATAGATCCTCACACACGTGAATATGTTGAGAGGCTCAGGGATGAGCCCATGTTTGTTGTTCTTGCACAGAATGTCCAGGAATATCTTGAAAGGATTGGAGATTTCAAAGCTTCCTCTAAGGTTGCCTTGAAGAGGGTTGAACTCATTTACTACAAATCACAAGAAGTTTATGAGGCAATGAGGAAATTGGCTGAGATGACAGAAGATGGAGATGAGGAGAGTGAGGAGTCAAAAGGTTTTGAGGATACAAGAATTCCCACTGCATTTGTTGTTACCCCTGAAGTTGTAGCCCGGAAACCCACCTTCCCGGAAAATAGCAGGACCTTAATGGATGTATTAGTATCACTAATATACAAATATGGAGACGAGCGCACTAAAGCCCGTGCAATGCTTTGTGATATATATCACCATGCTCTTCTTAATGAGTTCACTGTAGCCCGTGATCTATTGCTAATGAGTCATTTGCAAGAAAATGTTCACCACATGGACATTTCAACACAGATACTTTTTAACAGGGCTATGTCACAGTTAGGTCTATGTGCTTTTCGGGCTGGGCTGGTTTCGGAGGCTCATGGCTGTCTAGCTGAACTCTATTCTGGTGGAAGGGTGAAAGAATTGCTTGCACAAGGAGTTTCACAGAGCCGTTATCATGAAAAGACTCCAGAACAGGTACTAAAATCCAATGTTTTTTTTTCAAATGGATGTTTCAAATAATGACTTTGCTTAATGTACTTATTGCTGTCAAGTGCATATATGTGCTTATTATATATGATGTATAATGATATAACTAAAATAGATCTGACATCCATGCTCTAAAGAAATCCCTGTTTGATTTTTCATCGAAAATATTTGATGCTGATCTGAATTGTAGTTAGGATTCATTATTTATCATTACATTCGTATTGAGTAGGGTTAATCAGTTCTTTAGGTACAATAATATTACTAAACTCAGCTAGTTTTAACACCATTTTGATTTGACTATTGGCTGCAGATAGCTCTGTTCTCTTTACGGCTGCTATTCATATGAATCACACACACACACACATCTCTTATGTCGTTTGTTGCTATGTTTGCTTTCATCTATTGTAATTTTTTTATTTTTTTCTAGTACTTATTTCCTTAGTTAGTTTCATTCATCTGTCTTGGAAATGTGAAAGTTATGTTCAACATCACAGTTCAATCTTTTTTAATCTTCTTTCAGGAAAGGTTGGAAAGAAGAAGGCAGATGCCATATCATATGCATATAAATCTCGAGCTCTTGGAATCTGTGCATCTCACATCTGCTATGCTGTTGGAAGTTCCCAACATGGCAGCCAATGTTCATGATGCAAAGCGAAGGATCATCAGTAAGAATTTCCGTCGCTTGCTTGAGGTCAGTGAGAAACAAACTTTCACGGGTCCTCCTGAAAATGTCAGGGATCATGTTATGGCTGCCACGAGGGTTCTTATTAAAGGAGACTTTCTCAAGGCTTTTGACATTATTGCATCTCTTGACGTATGGAAATTTGTGAAAAACCGAGACACCGTGCTAGAAATGCTGAAGGACAAAATCAAGGAGGAGGCACTTAGGACATACCTATTTACCTTCGCTTCATCATATGATTCTTTGAGTGTGAATCAGCTCACAAATTTTTTTGAACTGTCTCTTCCCCGTGTTCATAGTATCGTCAGTAGGATGATGGTCAATGAGGAGCTTCATGCAAGCTGGGATCAGCCATCTGGGTGCATTATTTTCCGAAATGTCGAACACTCAAGACTGCAGGCTTTGGCATTCCAGTTGACTGAGAAATTATCTATACTTGCAGAGAGTAATGAGAGAGCTACAGAAGCAAGGCTCGGTGGTGGTGGGTTGGATCTGCCTCCAAGGCGGAGGGATGGCCAGGATTATGCTGCCGCAGCTGCTGGTGGTGGAACATCTTCAGGTGGCAGGTGGCAAGACTTATCCTATTCTCAAACAAGGCAAGGCGGTGGACGTGCAGGATATGGTGGAAGGGCATTATCGTTCAATCAAGCTGGTGGGAGTGGCGGCTATTCAAGAGGACGAGGAACTGGTGGAGGTGGCTATCAAGGTTCAGGGAGGAGTCAAGGGGCTTCAGCACTGAGGGGACCCCATGGAGATGGATCTACCCGCATGGTTAGCCTTAGGGGAGTTCGGGCTTAAAGTTGCATTTAGTCACTACTACAACTTTGTTTTTCATTTTTGTCTCGTTTATTATGCACTTCATCTAAGACTTACGATGGAAATTTTATAAGGATTTATTCTACATATATGTTCTCAATTTCATTCGCCCATGATACCTACCAATGTTTTTTGTTGTACCAATTTATTCTGAGTTTTAGCGGCGATAAATAAATGAACGCTTGCTAATTTAACTTCATGTTATTTTTTGTGTGGTTTCTCATATATGTTTATGTTCTGCAGCATACTAGATTAGTAGAGTTCGGCACAAGTTTTTATAAATTACCTTTTTAATTAAATTTTCTGTTAATGATTTTAAAACCTAATTATCATAATTTTCTGTTTTTTCATTTTAGGGACAAAATATATAGATAATGAATAAAAAGATAATAAGGATAAAAAATATATATATTTTTAAAATAACTATATTTTTTGATTTAAATTCTAAAATAACATATATTTTAAATAATTACGGAAATAATCACTTTTTGTTATCTATGTGTCAGTCCAATTAAAACATCTAATTTTCAATGAACAGGAGGTGCCAATGGTTTGGGCGCAAGCATTGGACCATGTGAAGGTGCCAAATGCATTAGTCATGTGTGTGCACTCAAAGCAATGGCGCATGCATGTAGTCATGTGTATGTGCATATCCAAAGCAATGGCGCATGCATGTACACTCATCTATAAATACAATATTTTTTCCATAATTTTTCACACAATTTCTTACCCTCGTTTCATTTTCCTTCAATCTCCTTCAATTTTCTTTAAAATGTTTGTATATTCATACTTGCGTCCATATATTCACAAGAAAAATGTTTATTTAATCATTTCAGTAGTTCAACCTCCGATGAAGATCCGACTTTAAAATGTAGATACGTTCGAACCATTGGTTAGATGGAAACTTTGCAGATGATGAAATGATCAAAAGATTTCAATGGCTTGATATGACCTTCAACCAAAATGGAGAAGTTCGTTTCTGGAAGGATATTAAAACTGACAGAGACGTTCACACGATAATGTATACTCATCACAAAATTGTTTTGATGTTTGTAATCACATAGTTATGTTGTTTATGTGTTGTATTTGTTAGTGATGGTGTTTTATTTGTTGTAGTTTCTTGTGTTGTTGTTTATGTGTTGCTTATGTGTTGTATTTGTTTGTAATGATATTTTCTCACAAAGTTATCATATGAAATGAATGTTGTTTTTACTATAAAGCAAAAAAGTTACCATTAAAATTATCTTGTTCGGCTTGTTCCAACACTGGGACAATTAGTACGATTATGACCGAGCTGACGACATGAACTACATTATCTAACCATTTTGTTCGCCGTATCTATTTCGGTTTGAATATAGGTGCGGTTTGTGCGACCCTTTTTCTTTCTTCGCATCATTTCATTGTGCCAAAGTATGTCTCCTTGATATGCAGGCCAATAATCCTCTTTTGCTACCATTGAAAAGCTAAATTTGTAAACATTGCAAAGACTTATGACTTTGTAAACGTCAGATAGTAAGTTGGAAGGATCCCGTCGAACCTTTGAACATGCCGCAATGACATGGGAGCAGGGCATACAAAAGGCTTGGAACTTTCCGCAGTCGCACCAACCTCTATCTAGTTCCACTTGATAGTGTCCCATCGGCATGCCTTCATTGTGATCCATTGACTCAACAACACTTTACCAACCTTTAGTACGATCAAACACCGTGAGCACATCTGTATTAGCTTTGGCAACTTCCTCTTTAATGAATTTCATTGAAGCATCACTGAATAACTGCCTAGATTGTAACATTGAACTCCATTTGAAACGTCTGGTCTCAAACAACGCCCCTAGTCTGAAATAGGCTGCTTATACTAAAGCGGTTATAGGTAGGTTTCATATGTCTTTGAAGACAAAGTTCATTGATTCCATAAGATTTGTTGCCATGTGGCCCCATCGTTGACCATTGTCGTATTCACTAGTTCACTTCTCTAATGAAATATTATCGATCCACCTTACTGCATTTGTGTTTGACAATCTGATGTCTTTGCGGTAGTGTTTGAAAGAATGTTATGTTAATGCATACCGTACGTTGACAACATTCTTCCGCAACATTTTGTTTTTGATCTCCCACATAAAATTTTGAACGATATGTCTAATGCAGTAGACATGCGAAAACAAAAATCGAATAAGTGACACTCAAACCATCAGTATGAGCATTGATCATGTAATGTGGTGATGAAGATATTTTTTTAAGATGTAAGTTTAGTGTTTGATGCTGAGTGCATTGATCATGTATTAAAAAGCAGTTAAATATAGTAGATGGTGAAGGCAACGCATGTAGAAGACAAGGCAAGTGCATTAATCACGTATCAACTTTTTAAAGAATCTGTGAGGATTCTTACATGCAGAGACAAGACAAGACAAGACAAGCGCCCTTAGCAATGGCGCTTGCAAGATTCTTCTGCCCTAACAAGCCAACGCATGCACCTGCATGATTCCCTCTAAAGATGCTTCTGTCCTAACAAGACAAGACATGCGCCCTTATCAATGGTGCGTGTTCACATGCATAAAACCACTCATGCCCCCTTTCCAATGACGCATACACACATGCATGCAAAAATACAAGGCATACGCCCTTACCACTGGCGCATACTCACATGCATGCAAAAATACAAGACATGCGCCCTTACCAATGACGCCTTCACATACATCACATGCAAAGTACACTTTTCCGTGAATGCAACTTACCATCAAACTTACTTTCAACCTATTTTCTCATCTATAAATATTGCAACACTCAACCTCTCTGCAACACTCAACCTATATGCAACAATATGTTTCTATTGACCATGAGTAATGAACATCGAGGAACAATCGATAATATTGCGACATTTGTATGTTATTACTTAATCTATATTGTTTATTACTTATTCTTATTCTTATTCTTATTTCCTAACAAAATATCTCAATTGTTTATTACTTCTTCTTACTTATTTCTTAATTATGTTTTATTAGGATCCAAAGAGATTTCGATGTCGTGAACATGAATATGTACCACACGATCCTTTGATAGAATCATATATTCGAGGATGCAATTTTTGTAATCTACTCAATATAGTCTCATATTCAATTGACTACAATTAATTCTTGCTTTGTTAGAAAGATGAAGACCCGAGACCCACACATTTCACCTTCCTTTCGGTGAGTGTACTGTCACACTTGAGGACATCTACATGTTGTTAGGTCTACATATCGATGGTAAGACCGTAAATGATAGAGTTAACCAAGATAACTCTATATGCGAGGAATTGTTGGGTGCCCCTTTGTGTGAAGACACAACTACGGGACAGGCTTCTGGTCAACCTAGGGGTCAAAGTATTAATTTAAAATATCTTAAACAATATTATTCAAGTATAACATTAAACGAAGAATCTACCGAACATTAAAAAATAATTAAAGCTCAGTGTTATATTATGATTCTATTTGGTAATTTTTTATTTTCTGAAAGTACTGGTAATACGGTAAATATTATGTATTTTTCGTTGTTATGAAACATAAATAAGGTGGGCACATATAGTTGGGATTCAGTTGTTTTGTCTCATCTATATAGTTCGTTGTGTAAAAATGCAAAAAAAAATAAAAATACTTGTACGTTTTATTCTTACGCCTATTTGCTACAAGCATGAGGTTGGTCAAGACTGCCGTCACTCGACCCGTTCAACGAGAAGCTATTCACATTTCCCTATGCAACAAAGTAAGTTTATATTTAATCTTCTAATTTATTAGACTGTATACTACAACTAACTGTAACTAATATATTTTCAATCTTTTCGATCTAGGTGATCAGTTAAAGGGATAAACTACAACAGGTATCCCAAACATGTTGTAGTAGTCTATCGCAATCTTTTAGACCACATTGGACCAGACGATGTATTACTACTAAACAACTCTACATTTGATTTTAAAAAATTATCCAATTACATATCCTCTAATCATGTCAAATTCTTATACAATTTATCTGGAGGCCGTATCTAGGTCTTGATCATCAGGTTAACCATGATGATGATGTAGTTTGAACAGCAAAAACACCAATTATCCGGTTCACTACTACGGAGATGCACTAGAGTGATCGTGTAAAACTGCAGTTCAACATGCAACAACAAATTTCATACCTTCCGACGTGTTTGGGAGACTGACATCAATAAAGAGTCGATGACCAATGAGATTATTCTGATTGGAGAGACTTCTCAAAAGAGATGTGTCGTCATTGGAGGAATCGACAGTAACACATATTGAATGAATCAGTCATACATGGTGCTAGACCAACTCAACATTATATGGTATGGTTTAGGTCGGTTACAACGCCATAATTTGTGTCTGAGCCAAGATATTTGATTGATCCACGCCAACGAGCTTCGTCATCAAACGCCCAACAACAAATCCCCGCCCAAGAACAATGTCAATCCACCCAAACCCAACGACCAACCTCACACCATCACCCTACCATATACATCCAACCACCAAACACCCAACCTCACAATCAATTCATGTCACACACCCAAACTCAAAACCAGGAATCAAACCCTAGGCACCAACAAACATACACAACCACCACAACAGTCTATAGCCCGAATGATTCATACGATTCAACGTCATGTCATCGTAGCCCCCCACTAATGAACACCCAAACATCTTATCGCCACAACACCTAACCATTGTTTGACTTTAGTACACCACAGGAACCATTGTTTCGTTTCCAAAATGATTCAATGTCCCAATTCGGGCAATCATACCGTCCACGATCCACCCAACTACAATAACATGGGCACCGAACTCAATTACGAAAGCGACATTGGCGATAATCCCCCAGCTATTGGACAGAAATGATGACAAATCTATCAAATACCGTTGGACCTTCTACCGGACCTTCACACCAGTCACCATTGCATCATGTCAGCACTCAAAGACCCCAAACACCTCAGGGAAATCGTGCGAGACCTCTAAGACAGGCTAACGCACCTGGATGTGGAATAAGGATGCTTTTCAATCAGGCGGATCATTGATTTTCTTGTCAATTGTTATGTATTTTAACTTTATATTATAATATTAATCATTATTTTTCACTTACGTATTTAATTTAATTATTTATAAATATAAAATATAAAATAAATAAAAATATTGCATAGTACATGCGCCAGATGTGTTGTCTTCAAGACATGCATGCGCCCAACCAAATGAAGTTTGTGTTCATTTGGAAATTTTCAAGGCATACATGCGCCCTACCAAATAGCGCATCTGTTCATTGGAAATTAGATGCGACGCATACATAATAAAAGATGGCTACTTTCATAATTATTTTGAAAAATAGATTATTTTAAAATTTAAATTAAAAAATATGATTATTTAAAAAAATCGATAAAATAAATGGATATTTTATATTGCATGAAAAACAATAGAAAATAGAGAGAATTAGAAGCTTTCTGTTTTTTAATTGGATGATGGATTGAAGAAAATAAATACTACATCACATTTTAATATATCCAAAAATAATTGTCGCATTTCATTTAATCGTATCCTTCGATTAATACTACTTACATGAGTATCAATTTATTACTACTCTTTGTATTTATGATTAGTATACCACGGTTAATGACATTATAATATAGTATACTAGTATCTTTTTAATGGGCAAAACTTAAGAACTACATAAAATAATGTTGTGTTGGAAATTGTGCATTTTAATTATTTTTTCCAATATAAATTTTATATAAATGGATTTCTTATCTTATATCTCTATGACACTTTATATAAATGGATTTCTTATCTTATATTTAGGGCACGAGTTAACATTATTTTTTTTTTTTAATATATATGAAATATTTATATATTAAATATATGTAAAATACTCCAATATAACTATATTTTGGAACGGTAGTTGTTTTTCATAACATTTCTTATATTATTACTGAGCTATAGTGGTAATATATCTAGTGAAGAATAATGCCAATAACACAAATTTTAGTACACTTTTTAGAATCCTCTGTTTAATTGATTATACTCTTGATATAACGAGAGTTCAATATTAATCTAAATTAAAATCAAACTCTAGCAATAAACAGGATACTTATTTTTTTACTTTCAACATTTTTTTTACGCTATACTCCCTCCAATTTTCTTTAATAAATAAGTTTTTATTTTTAAATTTATTAAAGAATTGATATATCTGATTATATAGTTTAAATACATTAAGTTGTAAAACTGCTAAATGAGAATTCATTGCAAATGCCTATTTATCGCCTTGATCTAAAAGTTGTATACTGTCATTAGATATGCAACAAGAATTAAAAGGTTCCCCCACTTTAAAATAGTTGAACGCTCTTGAAGATGTTTGTCTTCCGAAGGTGCAAAATGGTTAACTAATCCGTATGAAAATAATAAAAATTCCAGCGAAAATGAACCAGCATGTACATTACTTGCAAATTCAAAAACCTTCTCTGCCTGTAAAGATTCGGCAGGATAGCATTATTTGAAGTCTGATTTCAGTCTTCAGTTTTATGTGATTAACGGTTTGAAGTTATATCTGTCTATGCTGTGATTTTATCTGTGCTGTATTCATGCAGCTTTATCCGATAGATGACATTTTTTCACACTTTTGAAGTTTGTGTGCTCTATTTTAAGTTATCATCTTCAGTATCCTTGTTCTTCACATTATTTTCTGCACTACCTGCTGTATCCATATTTGAATTATGTATGCTCTGTACATTATCTTTGTTCTTCACAATATTTTCTGCACTACCCGCTGTTTCCCTGTTTGAATTCTGTATGCTCTGTACATTATCATTATCTTCAAACTTATCATCTTCAATATGTCCATTTTTTATGCTATTATTATGTACATACTCCTCATTTGTGGCACTGATTTCTCCTGACAATTTTTCCACATTTGTCTGTGTATCCTCTTCGTTGTCCTTGAATTTGAATTCCCTATCAGAAGCATCGTTGTTCTCCTTGTAGTTATTAGGTACACAGTCCTCATTTCTGCCACTGACTTCTTCTGCCAATTTTTCCGTATTCTTCTGTGCATTCTCTTCGTTGTCCTTGAATTTGAATTCACTAGCAGCAGCATCGTTGTCCTCCTTGTGATTCTGTGTAGTGCCTTCACTCACATGAACAGTTTCAGTTTCAGCTTCATCGGGTAGCTTTCTGATATTTGAAGTATGTATCCTCTCTTCACTGCCTTTGATTTCAGTGTGAATATTTTCACTTTCTTCACTCTTGCCAGTATTCTCTGCAGTATGCATAGTTATGCCACTTGTTATGGCTTTATCTGATGAACTAACCATATCTGACATTTGTGTGTTCTGTTCACTGTCATTATTTGTATCGGTGTCATCACTATCATCTTTCTTCGTAATAGTCTCTTCGCTGTTTTTCTGCTCAACAGTAATCTCCATAGGCCCTAGTGTAGCTTCGATATTCTTGACAATGAAGGTCAAAGATCTAACATCTCGAGCCTTTGATAAATTGCTGCTTGGTGATGCCTATCACAAGAAACAAAAGTTTGAATATTGATTGTCACAGAAATGGGGCGACTCTTCCCACATAATAGGTCCAATAAGTTATAATTAAAGATAATAGTTTCTAATTCCATATGTCCGTCAGCGAATGATTCAAAGTCACGCAAACTATGCCAATTGACACCGGATAAAACCATCTCCATTCCCTCTAATTTTCAGTCAGGGTAATATATAGAGACTTAAACAATGTTAGAAATGAGGTGATAAAGGAAGACAAGTTTTATTGTATTTTTATCAAAAGAAAAAGGAGAGGAGCAATGAAATGACCACAGAAATGTTTAATAGCTACATTGTGGTATCAAATAAAGGTCGGAACCTATGCCCTCTAGCCCCTGTCCGAAACTTATCTTGTGCCCATAAGATTTATACACTATAAGTGACAAGGCTATGACAAATTGGACCATCATTTTTAAACTTATGGGTTCATTACACCACCGCATCAAATTAATAAAAAACTAGAACAATCATTGACAGTTCTATTGTGTGGGTGTGATCAACACGTAGTGCAAAAACCGATTGCTTAAATTGAAATAAATATTGGAAAAGAAGGATATCCATATTTCATCCAGTGTTGTCGATGGCGGAGAGCCAAAATCCCGCCATACCGGCCACTTTGCGGCACCTTTATAACGGATTATGACGGAAAAACTCATAATAACGGCCGATATTTACCATTGCGACGAACTCAGAAACCGTCATGTATATCCGACATAGCGGCCATGACGCCGCTATTTGATAACACTGATTTCGTCTAAAGTCCGTTCTCTTTAAGAACGGAATCAAACTTCATTTAAATACGAAAAGCGAACGTCTAAACCAAACAACATCAATATCATCAAAGACTATAAAAATACAGATATATTAATTACATTGTAACAATTACATCTTGTTTGGGGTAAATACTTTCATATACTTACTGGATACATGTAACGGTAGGAAGCATCCGCAAATGATATTGTTAACAAAGATTAATGTATAATTAATAAAAGAACAATTTAACTAACACAATCTTTTAACATTAATTAGGTGGTGCACTAGCCAATTTGGGTTGGAAATAGCCACAAGCCAGTGATGAAATTTCGTGGTTATTTGAGAATGAAAGTCTCAGAATTGAAAGGTTTAAGATTTCTGAATAAATATAATAGGAATAAAATAATAGTTACCACCCTTTCAATTAATTCTACCATTTAACAATGATTTATTTTCATATAACCTCATTACTATCTACATATTTTTTCCTTTATATACACTCAGTCAAATTAGCATTAAAAATTTTCAATTGTTACTAATTCATGGTTCAGAAACATTTCTAAAGTATGGTTTTGCATTTGGAACTTTAGGAAATAATAAAGCAGTGCTTAATCTTAACATAGACCGACCTGCACAATTTGCACCACTCGTCGTTGAAGATCGTCCCCAGACACTTCCTTGTAGGTGCCTTTAAGCAAGTGCCACAAGTGAGACTGAAAGTCATCTGAACAATGCTTTTCAATCATACATTGTGCGACAGCGGACCGACAACCGACTGCATAAAAAGGACAATTCACAAGCTTCATCGGACAAGCAGTTATACAATGCCTGTCCATGTCCCGTCTCATGATGCTACTCGAACACCTCTGCTCACACTGAATTATCTTGAAAGGACAAGTAGAATCATGCTTCTTCAAATGACCTGCACAAAACCTAGCATTGCATCCCTGATTTTGGCAAATCAGAGGTCTAAAATCGCAAGCAAGAATATGATTGTCGAGCTCTTGAGAAGAATTAAAACTCTCCGTACAATGATATAAGTTCTTAAAATCAACATTCTTAAGCAAAGTTTGAGCAATCACTTCTCTTCTATCAAGAGTCCAAAAACCATTCATATCAATCTCCTGAATAAAATCATCGATTTTATCCTCTCTCTTTTCACTCAAAAGCCACGCCGAAACACGGCTAAAGAAATTCCTCTTGGAACTCGCGAAATCGTCAACAAAAATGGAAATAATATCAAAAGGATGATCGGAAACTTCACCGTCCGGTCCTTCTTGCAAGATAACAGACTCAGCAACAAAAGATTCACTTCTTAAGGTAAGATATTCAATCATTTCCTTTCTCAAATCAACAGTAACTGAACCAGGAGTTTTGAAGAGACCCCCTGTTGTGTTATCAACACAAGCAGAAGCTAATCCTGGAAGGAACATTTGAGCCAATTTGTGAACAACTTCTGTATCACAAAGATCACAATGAAACAAAGGACCTCCTTGTTCTCCATCTTGAATCTTGTTAGGTCCAAGGTCCACATCAATGGTAGGTAAATCCATGGTTGGTAACATCTACAAAGAATTTTCAGGGAAAAATCTATGATTTAATAAATTTCTAATGTGTTTGATTTTTGAATCCAATAATGAAGAAGTATGAAACCTAATCGAGTAATCGAAATGAAGAAGTAAATTGCAGAGAACTTACCGACATGGAAGATGGTGAGAATTGAGATCTATGAATAGTGAATTTTGGAATGAGATTTTCAGTTTCGGCTTTTTAGGAATGCGAATGGAAGCCATAACCAAACACCATTCAATTTTTTTTCTTTTCTCACCGTACAATATTTCCTTTTACTATTATTATTTTTTTAATCTCATTTTCCTATTATTACTAAGAAAAAGTTAATGCTAAGAAGTGTTTAATTGAGTTGAATTGAAAATGATATATATAAAAAAAATTGTAGTGTTGAATATACAACTTTCAAAAGAATATTTTTAAAATTATTTTTTAAAATTGTATATTTAGAGTATTTAATATTTTCTTTATTTTTGTTATTATATCATGCTGATTTGTACGAAAAGTCTCATAATATGGTGGAGTGCGGAATTTATGAGATAATCCTAGTAATTTGACAATACTAAATAAAACACACATTTGTTTAATTTTTAAGGTGACATAATCAAATCAGACCAATTTCTCTTTGTAATTGGATTTATAAAGTCGTAAGTATAGTGATAGATGATCGGCTTAAAGAGTGCATTCTGAAGCTTGCGTTGCCTTTTCAAACGTGGTTTGTTTAAGGGAGAAACTTCATGAGATTTTTTGTGTGGCTCAAGAGGTGGTGCATAACATGAATAAATTTAAAGGTAAAAAAATGATTTTTTGCTATCAAGGTAGATCTTTCAAAGACATATGATAAGCTAAATAGGGAGTTCATTTAGAGAATTTTGTAGGAGATTAAGTTGTCGGTTAAGATAACTAACACTATAATGCATGCGGTTATAAGTGTGAAAACAAATATTAAGTGGAATGGAGTTAGAGATGATTTATTTCTCCCTGTTAGAGGGATTCTCCAGGGAGATCCAATCTTTCCTTACCTTTTCGTGCTTTGTGTAAATAAGCTATCTCACCTTATTTCTCATGCGGTGGATAGAGAGGAAATGAAAGGTACCAAGGTTGGGAGGGATGACTCAGTGGTGTCTCACCTTATGTTTGCAGATGATATGTTGTTATTAGGGGAAGCTAATACAAATAAAATGAAGTGTGTTGTTCAGATTTTGGAACAGTTTTGTATGATGTCTTGTCAAGAAGTGAGCAGGGAGAAGACAAGAATTTACTTCTCTAGAAATGTAAACAGTACCATTTGAGGACAACTGGTGTAAATGTCCAAATTTAGCGAAACATGTGTTCTTGGTAAGTACTTAGGAGTGTCGTCGCATGGTAGAACATCGAAGAACTGAGATTATCGTTATTTGATTGATCAGGTGCATGCAAAGCTCACAACTTGGAAAGGGAATCATTTGTCTTTTGTATGGAGACTAACTCTTTCCAAAAGTGTGCTCCATGCTCTTCCTATTTATTCCATGATGATGACCATGATTCTTAGGGCATGCATTGATGATCCAAGGACTTCAATGTAGGTTCTTTGGGGAGAGAGAAATAACGATATGAAATTCCATGTTGTTGGTTGAAATAACGTGACGAAACCGAAACAGTGTGGTGGTCTGGGTAGAAAACTATATATTATGAATAAAGCTTGCATTTCAAGGTTGGGTTGAAAGATTCAATTAGGGTGTAAGGAGCTATAAAGAAAGTGAAGTGCTTCGAGGTAAGTATAATAGAAATGGTTTGCATGAAGAGTATTTTGTGAGACCATCTAATTCTAGAATATGGAAAGGCATCGTTAAAGTGATGTCAAAGATTATTGATAAGTGATTTTGGGTGATTGGTGATGGTAAGTCAGTTGACGCGTGGACCAGTAGTTGGATTACACCATGTTCAGGGTGTATGACCTGAATACTTAAATCCCTGAGGTACTACAACATGCTAAATTTGCAGAGTTATTGAACTCTGATGGTCAGTAGAATTGGACCATTTTAGCTCATTACCTTCCAATTAGAGATGACAATGAATCAAACCAACTCAAAAATAGTTCGGAACTCGGTTCGACAATTAAATCGTTGAACTAGGTTTATGAAGCAAATGAGCTGAATATGAGCAAAGAACTAAGTTAGTTAACTAAATGAGTTGAACGTGAACTATACATAGTTCGACTTCTTAGGTTCATGATTCAACTCAATTATATATGAGAAGGATTATATTTTCTTTAAGAGCATGTTTAAAGATTTGCTATAAATCTTAACCATATATTATCTCTTCCATACTAGTCATGGTAGCAAAGTTGACAATTGCAATTAGAGTCATCCTTATTGGAGATATTATGGCTTATGCAAAAATAACATGTGTAATGAAGGTTGCAAGTGGTATAATAATCATTATGTGATGGAAATGTATCAATTTCTAGTAATTTTGGTGTACTGTTTTATTGAATTTGTAAGGTTCCTAAGTATTAAATGAAGTTGTGGATTTTAAGACAGATTAAACTCCAATTGAGTGGTTTTTAAATTAGACTTTCAAATGTATCTCTTGAAAGTTGTGTAGTTTTTGAATTAGTGTATTTTTTAACTATTATTTTATTTCAATATTTTCTTTTTAAAAAATATTAAATGTCAAATATATATATATATATATATATATATATATATATATATATATATATATATATATATAAAGTTAGTGAAGCAAGTGAGGTGAACCTAACTAGTTGAACTAAATTGTACGTAAACTTATAATGAGTCGAGTTCGAGCTTTAAAAAAGTTTGTATCAAATTCGAACCGAAATTTGAACTAAACTAATTCTTAACGAGTCGAGCCGAGCTAAGGCGAGTTCGACTCGACTCGACTCATTTCCAACCCTATTTCCAATGGAAGTGATTAATCGCATAGCCTATATTTTACCTCTGAGTGAGAATGATGGGTTGAATGTTAGAGTTGGATTTACTAATGGGAAGAAAGAAGGGGTTCATTAGTTGGAAGCCGCCAACTTCAGGATGGGTTAATACGAATAGAGCTTGCTTGCAAGATGAGAGTGTTGGGTGTGGAAGTATCATAAGAGACATTAATGGCAACTGGATATGAGGCTTTGCTAAAAAAAATTGGGGATGTGTTGTGCGTTAGTGGCGGAGTTCGGGGAGGGGGTGAAGGATTTATGGTTGCGAGATGGCTTGGTGTGAGAGCGATCGAGATTAAAGTTGATTCGGTCGAAGTCGTGAATGGTATTAAGAATATTAAGCATGGTAACCATATTGGGAGAGTTTTGATGAAAAGATTTGAACCTATACTGAGATGAATGGGAGATTGTTGTTTGTCGTGAATTTTGGAAAGAGAATCAATATGC
The DNA here is from genome assembly GCF_024323335.1 of Lathyrus oleraceus. Lineage (NCBI taxonomy): Eukaryota > Viridiplantae > Streptophyta > Magnoliopsida > Fabales > Fabaceae > Lathyrus > Lathyrus oleraceus. The sequence continues at coordinate 462,750,602 of NC_066579.1, forward strand.
AAATGCTCTAGCTAGAAGTGAAATTGAGCTTACCAATATTTTTTTATGATACTTGTCTATCTCGCTTTAGAGATCTAATTGATGCTGATTTGATAAAAAAAATTATTCTACAATTAGTTGTGGTATTTTCTGTTTGTTGTAAACCTTTAGTTCCCTCTTTGTTTAAAAAAAATTAGAGAAAAGGGAGGTTTTTTCCAAATAAATAAAAGTGTTATTTGGTAAAAAAAATGAATCTCTAACATATAAATTGGGCATATGGGTGAATTTAGGTTTTATAATAATTGTTTTTTATTTGCAATGGTTTGAAGATTAAACTTTCGAAATTTTTAATAAATTTTTTTTTTGTGTTTGCGTTACCATAATATTTTGGATAATTGGGCCAGGAAGCTGCTAATTGTTCGCACAGATCCTCTGTTTTTGGTTGCAGAGTTATTACAGAATGGCTCTTGGTGTATCCCTGACAGTTGGTTTGTTTGGTTCCTCTTTCTTCATCCTCTGCTCGATAATTTCATTTTCTGGATTTTCTCTTGTGGTGCAAGACTGACAACGGGCTGCTTTTAGCAAATAATATTTCCAAAGCTTCTTTCATTTCCAAATCATTAAGGCCTTTAATGTGGTTATTAAACCTCCTAAAACTCCTTCCATTAAACAAGTTCTTTGTAATCCCCCTATGTAATACGGGTGGAGCTTTTGCTCAGGTTTCTTCGGTTGCCGCTGGTGGTATCATTTTGGTAACTTTATCTCGACTTTTGCAGGGCGTCTCAGCTGCACTTCTCCCCTTCATGCTGAATTTGGAGTTGCTATCAAAACTATGGAAAGCACCAACAATAGAGAGGTTGGACGAAGCTTTGACTTGAGACCTATTCTATTTTGGTGGTCAAAACTTTCTCCGACCATTCTTTGATCCCATGGTTTAGAACGGTTGGATGACTTGTATCCATTATAGTAAATTTTCTAGTTATAACTCACATCTATAGAGAAGACATCACATGTGTTGATTTTTTTGTGGAATATTGCCCTCATCACTAACATGTTCACTTTTTTTTAATTCCATTTTTATCGAAATCCAAAATGGTTTTGTAAAGAATAGGTTAAGATCATGGTTATTTAGATTCTTTTAATTCCTAGATTAACTTTCTCTTTTTTTTTATCATTTTTTTTCTAATATATTGATCTTTTATAAAAAAAATATTGACCATTTGTTTTTAAGTCACCAATTATATAAAAAAAATATTTGTTGACAAACATTATTCAAAACAATTTTTATTAATAGCGAGTTTTATTTATTTATTTATTTTTAATTAGAAGATAATATACATCATTATTATAAATTAATCTCACATTTTTGTAGATCATGGTTATTTAGATTCTTTTAATTCCTAGATTAACTTTCTCTTTTTTTTTATCATTTTTTTTCTAATATATTGATCTTTTATAAAAAAAATATTGACCATTTGTTTTTAAGTCACCAATTATATAAAAAAAATATTTGTTGACAAACATTATTCAAAACAATTTTTATTAATAGCGAGTTTTATTTATTTATTTATTTTTAATTAGAAGATAATATACATCATTATTATAAATTAATCTCACATTTTTGTTTAAATTATTTTTTAAAAATAATCATAATTAGTTTAAATAAAAAATGGCAAATAGTGAATGCTCTATAATAATAAAAAAATTAAATTATAAAACAAATAAAATAATTGTTATTGATAAATCAGTTCAATGGATAGCTGAGACATCAATAGCATACACACGGATTCGAATCCATCTCACTTATTCAACTTTAAAAATGAATTTCATTCATAAAATTACTTTAAAAAATAATAAAGTTCTAATTAAATGACAGTTTAAAATTAGTTACACGCTCCATTAATTTTTAAAATAAAATGTATAAATTATATTTAAACTTCTAAAATTATTATTTTCTTTTAAAACTTTTTTTATAAATAATATAATAACATACAGATTAATAACCAAAAAAAAAAAATTGTAAGTAAAAAATTCAAAATGTTTATTTTGCAGTCAACAAAAATCGAACACACAACCTTCTAATCAAAAGTCAAATATATTAACACTGCACCACAGACCCTTCATGTTAATTTGTTTCATCATATATTTAATATACCGTGTATAATTACGGTAGATTAATAAATTACTAAAATTTGGTAGATGAGAAGAGGGAGATAATGATAGGTTAAAAGTCTTATTAAAAAAAATTACTAACATAAATCAAAATGAAGTTTTCAATTTATTAAAAATAGAATAAGCAAAAAAAATTCAACTAAGAATATTTTATTTGAAATTTTTTTTAATTGACCAAAATTAGAAGGGGGACACATTTTTTTTTATTTCATTTGTTTTTCTATTATTTAATTGACCAAAATTTCATTTGTCTTCCTATTATTTTATAATTTATGCCATAAATCGTATACATAGTAATGTGAGCGTAACAAAGATGTTAACTATAAATCACATGATATTTTTAACAATTTTATATTTATTAATACTAATTTAATATATAAAGATGTTAGTTTAGTTGTCATGTCGCTTACATAAAACGAAAAATCATATTAAAATCCATCACATCAATGAGTTTGTCACTAAATATATCACTGTACATAATAGCTTATTTAGAATTGATCTTTAATTTTATCACTAATTATGCTTCATCCATTATTTTATTTAATATTTATTTTTATAAAATTAAAATATTCTTTTATACAATATTCTTTTTTATTAAACAATTCTTTTTATAAAATAAAAAATATATATTTTATTTAATTTTATTTAAAGGTATATGGGTGCGTCAATTCTCCCGGCGCATCATCTACCAAACTTGATTATTTTGGTTTTTTTTTTAAAACAGGGTTATTTTCGTATTTTTTTTGAAAAACTTGATTATTTTTTTAAAAAATCCCTAGATATATCATGAATGGTGGAAAAACATGTTTCTTAAAAGTGATGTAATAAATCAAGATGCTTCCTATTTTTTCTAGTACCAAAAATTAAAAAATATAATATAAAAATTGATATATTTTACATTCTTTTTATTTGGATTATAATAATGAAGAGGAAAAACAAAGAAAAATGTAGAGAGTAAGCTAAACTTCTTATAAATCGATAACAACTTATTATTTTAATTAGTAGCCGTTTGTTTGTAATTAATAGATTGACTTTATAAAGTCCTATTTTACGCAGCGGTCACATAACCATTGCAAGTACTAGAGTTGAGTGAAGAAGAAAATAAGAAAATATAGGAAGAATTGAATGCACCGGAACAAAAGAAGATGAAAAATATCCAAAATTCTATGTCAAGTTATGGGAAAAATTAGAGGAAGAAAAAGGGATGGTTCTTGTAGATTGTTTCATATCTACCACATTTGTCAAGGAACATAATTCGCATCATATGCTAAATGCTTTCACATACACAGTAGAAGTGAGGCATGAGAGAAGTCCTAATGCTGAAGGAATGTGTTCTAAATTAATGTTGGTGATCCAAGGGCTCAAAAATTCAACAAGATGGCCTAATGGTGAAGGAATGTCTTCTATCAGATTCCTATCGTAGTGGAGATTACCTAAATGAGTCATAAAAACCAGTGGATTCATCGCCCAACAGTGAACAACAACATATGATTGTGTCATTGATGCCATGAAGAGAAAGCATTGTGCAAATGAGTATTCAACAGATCTAGTAAATACCTCAACCTCCGACCCTGAAGCACTGACAAAAACAGGAACTTATTGATTTCTGGCATCGAAACTTTGATTATAAATTTGACGGATTGACCATTCACACAATGGATAACATAATCAAGAAACCAGTAACATCATATAACAGCTTTGTTATGCAACACCATACTGTACATTGATATTTTATAGAAAATTAAAATCCACACAGTAATAATTCCCCAATACTCTTTTATAGTAACACACCATGTCGCCATCTAAGGCATTTCAGCGTTTGAGCTCTACAATAAACTTCAGTGTCAACAAAAAACCAAGGACACAATCCTGCTAAGTCGTCCATCAAGTGTTCCGTGTAATTTTCTAATCACCCGGGAATAGAGCAAGCGCTGACTTGTATTTGGAAAACAGCTAAAATGACTGGATTGTTTATATAAATACCCATACCCTTAGCTAATAAGGGATTGTATATATTGAGGGAATATTTACACTAAAACTATTTAAATATAAAGTCAGACAACTTGCCAGGAAAATCTATCCATAATTCTTCAAACAGGTAACAGCTTGAAAATGAGTCACTGTGCAGTGTGATTCCACTGCTTTCATTTCTCTTTTTTTCTCCAAGCCATCTTCAATTAAGTTATGTCCAAATATTTAAGCCAAATCAAATCCATCACAGTAATTCCCTCCCATGTATTGTAAAAGATTTTTTTAACCACACTAACTCCTTCACTTGTAAGAATCTGTCGACCAAAAAGAGACAGAATCCGGCGGCTAGCAAATGTATGCATGCTCCAAAATTGTATGTCAGCAAGCTTAGCACTGCAAGGGAAAATCATCAACTTTGGCACAAGTAATTGCAAGAATAGTAAATTAAGCTAACATTTACATGAAAATTATTGAAATATTATAACAACTTCCACAGCAAGGAATCAAAGTAATGGGCCACTGTCCACGAGAAAAAAGAAAAAGAAAAACCCAAATCATATGCAGCTACATCACTAGGCTACATAGGCCTGATGAAAGGAATGTGTCTCACCAATCTAAATACTCTAGGTCCCAGAACTTGCTTTTTGGACCCAAACTTGTTTCTGCAGAGTAAAGAGATTTATCATTGATTGAACCAGGAAAGAATGTGCGGTGTTTCAATGCAGAAATCAAATTTAGGTACCTCGTTGGAACCATAAGCAGAGGTACTAGGTTTTCTAGGATGCTTCCCCTCACTAATCGAATAGCCATCAACATCCTTCACCCCATGTATTGGTCCACGGCGACCAAAATTCCTAGTGAAACCTAAACAATCACGAGCAGTGAAATTTAAGCAAACATTAACATGAGTATAAATATAAAAAATCTAGATTCTGCTATCCAGCGCCAGAAACCAACCATTTTCTGATGAATGACTGGCACGGAGATTTCCAAGAGATTTTACCTCCCCACTTCTTGCACTTGGTATGTCGTGTTTAAACTCTGCATGACCTCCTGTTTTGTATATAATACAATAAAATTTTCAACTTTTGAAGAACGTGTAACTGTAAGAAGGCGGTAGCAGATTTCCAAAAAGGTAATATTTTGTGCATTAATTTGTCAGTTGTTTGGTTAATAAAAAGTGAGGTTCAATCTTTTCCCCCTTTCACATAAGCATAAAGGATTAGTCCATAATTGCCATTTCAAAGCATGTACCTTCCAAATGATCTACTTGTGAAGAGGCTGAGGATGACAAAGATTCATCACCTACATTGGAACGACTTGTCCAAACACCACGGTCAGGTCTATCCCTATGTCTAAAACGCCTCTCCTGTCTCTCACTAGAAACATGTAGACCATGCACGGTAATTCTATTCTCTGGCGCACCATCGGTGCCCTTCAAAATCAATTGCATATGTACGGGGCGAGCAGGTTGTTTTTCTTTTTCTAGATTTGATGTTTGGATCTGCCGGTCAAAATGGGATCTGGAAGACTGACTTTGTCGCAGATCTTTGTTTGTGAGTATGCTTTTGATAATCCTTCCACTACCTTCATGCCGCTGATTCTGTTTCAGAGCTGTAGAACTAAGAATTGTTTTAGTTGAAGATGCTATGTTATAATGCTGCGACATGCTATCTGAATCAGATACCTGCATAATAAGAAACAAACAAAAGCAAAATAGACTCGTAAGAGACCTGTCGTAAAAACATGACCCTGACAGACGAATTCACCAAGGACACTAGCAATGAACTAAAACCCAATCCATGCCCAAATTGATAACAAATTACTGATTCATCATATTTCATTGAAATATTTCGTACATCCGCGGAAATTAGACAGTAAATTATAGGAAACAAATTCTATCAAACCATTTGTATCATTTATATCTCCGGTTCACATTTTTACTAGTGTTTTTGTAAAGCTCAGGGACAGTCATTGATTGATAGGTAGTCGGAAACATATTTAACGTTTGATTTCTGATCAACATTTTTAACAGGAGAAAGATGAAATTACAGCCCGAGTTTATCAACAATTCCACTTATTAATACAATAACTTCAAGATTGGCTGAAATTTGCATGTTTGTTAAAAATGAGTCTGGCAAAATTAAACTTATTTTAAATGAAAAAATAACAAGAGTAGGGTGGAGTGATTCTTAGTTCTAAGAAAGTAACAAAATCAGAAGTTTACAGTAATTACTTCTCTCTCTTTCCCTTTAAGAAGCAGTACTTTCTTTTTCCCAGCATCATTACTTCCAGCAATTCCTGAAATGACAGACAAGGTGGTAAGAAAATTCCCATAACCAATACAATACAAAAAAAAAGAGTGGTCACTTTAATAATAAAATACTCGACATATCAGAATTATCAGAGAATGAGAGGAGCCACCTCTAAGATATTAACATCGGAAACTGGGGGGAAAGGGAAAACAGGGGGAACAAATTATGCATGAAAAGTTGAACAAAATATCAACCTCACCATTCTCATCAAAAGTTAGGTTTCCATCTGAAGAAGCTATATTTGAAGATTTATTTGAAAGATTTTGATCACCGTGCCTGGGAACCAAAATATAAGTTGATTTGTCTTTTACATTAGAACTTTTCCCTGGGTCCCTTGCAACATACTGTTCACCATAAAAGCAAAAGTATGACATGTTAAAACACAAAAGAGTAGAAACCAAGAATTGGTACTTGATATGTATGTGCAATCAATTGCGACTAGAGATGTATCATATACTAATGTTGTTCCATTATTTTAAAAGTTAAATAAAAAACATTTTATTGTACATCTCTCAAACTTTCCTCTGCGATAAAAAAAAACTCTTGAAAAATTCAGAAGTCCAGCAATATGCAAAGTTGAAAAAAAAAACAGGATAAGCTAGTGTTTGAACCTACGGCTACTTCTTATTCTCATGTTTGTAATAATAAAATAAAATCGATGGTTTTCTTAACACTAGAACTATTCAAATATAATCAAAGGACCATAGTATTATCTTCAGCAAGACAACCTTGTACACCAGCTAGAAAATAATTTATATCATTCAACTCTAGATATCTAGTAATTGATTTTTCCAAAGAGCCATAAATTGAAAATCTTTTCCAGCCAACCATATATCCAAAGATTGAAAGTAATGTGCAATCAAATATCAGATAAATGGAAACAATTATTTATCCCATCTATAAAAAAACATGTGATTATTTGCAATGATAACCAAAAAAATCTCTCTGATGAAATCATCATAAAGGAATAATAGTTAAAGCTATAATGAACAGTACCATTGTGGTGGAAACTCTCTTTTTTGCATAACCGCGTCTTGTTGGGGCAGAACTAGAGGTTCCATTTGATGGTGTGCCAGTTCTTCTGCTCACTTTTCCATTAGACAATGATCTCTGCACAAATTCCAAGTAGAAGATTGGGTAAGCAAGGAAATGATGGTGCTTCTAGAGATATATAACAGAAAGAATTGTTATTTATGACGGACTTGATAAGAATGAATTCACCAACTCTTATTTAAATGTACGCTCACAAATAGAAACATACAGCTACACACATGCTTAGGGGTGCAGGTAAAATAACAATGAAAAACCGAGTAAGTTTCTTTAACATATCAAAATCATAAGCAAAATACCCGTGGTCCTTTGGAAGCTCTTTTCTGGCGAACAAAGTCCATCAGTGGTGTAACTATAGGAACATCTTTTCCAGCACCTGCTAAATGACACAAATCCAATAACAAAATATACTCTACCAATTCATTATGTGCATGCGTGCTCATTTTCGTCTCTAAAATTCAAAATCATATTTGTCTGAAAATAAAATCAAAATTATAGCTCACTGCATATTTTAAGCATTAACTTACGAACCAGATCGTTCTGCCTCCCTTTTCTCCAACTGTATCTCAGCACTAGGGAGATTCTCAACGGGCTTGGCAAGTTGTTCTAGAAATTCCAGATACTCGGGATCTAGATGTTCACCATGTAAAAAATTATATTATATTCATCAAAAGGACTCTACACATAACTCCTATTGATGTACATCTATCTATGGATTTGTAATTTATTTCAATCCCTGTCTAAGTGGTACCTTTATATATGGTTCCATCACGACCATCCTGTTTAGACCACTGCTTTGGGACACGCTGTGAAGGAGCATATTCAACAGTGACTTTGAACTGTGTTCCTGGGAAGGAAAACCAGTGAGACAGAGAACCATATTGGGCATATAATCTCATGTAAACTATACATAGAAACTGTTTAGGAGCGAAGAGAATTCTATTTAGAATGTAATCTAAAAGACGATGGTTTACTTCCAATAATAAACATAAGACACCGACACCACTTAATATATATTTATTTTTTATTTTAATTAAATAAAATATTAATATTATTATCGATAAAAGATAGAAACTGAAAATAAAAATATATCCGCGTGCATCTAGATTAAGAAGTTTATTTATCTATTTACTATGAAAAAGTATAAAAAAAAATGTTGTAGTCGAATTTAAAGTCTTTAACTCCTCATTGATCAGCCATGTTAGATGTATCCAAGGGGCGTTTAAACAAAGAAAAATACTTTTTTAGGACATTTGTCTAAAACTGTCCGACCCTTGTTGTAAGAGTGTCATGCGGGTGTCGGACAGTGGTCCAATGAGTGTCAAAGCAAAGGGAAAGATGATTTTTTTGGGACACATGTTTAGCTTATCCAACCTATGTTGTAGGAGTATCCGACGCTTGTCGAACACTGCCACACACTTAATTCTAGAGGTGTTTGTGGTTCATCCATGGTGTCTAATCAAGAAATTGAAATGATATGATTGGTTACCCTTTTCGTTGACAAAGACATGTCCATTGAAAAATTCAGCAAACTCTATAACATCCTCAGGCTTTTTGAAGTCAATGTAAGCTCTACAATATGAGGTATGCTTCTGGCTGAAAATGCATTTAGAAAGAGACTATAAAATTAAAAGAACTTAAATCATAATAATCATAAATGTAAATTGCATCATAAACATTGAGTAACATTAACCCTGATAAAAAAACACAGAATTGTTGAATGTGAGACCTGATTTTGGCAGGACGAAAAGAGAGCCAGTTGTAGCGACCGGCAAAGGCAGAATCAATTAGGGGCAAAAGAGAAGCTTCAGTGATGGTAGGAGGCAAGTGGCGAACCACGACCTTGGTCCGATCCGACATCACAAAAACCCTAGAAAATGGTTGGAATTGATAGATAGATTACACAGTTAGTTACAATTTCAAAAACAATCAATCTAATAAGTAGGATCACATCCTCTCCGCTAATGGATCGATCAAGAAATCGCGTGCCCTAATTTGAGAGAAAAATCCCAAATTGCCATAAGAACAGAGGAAGAGGAAGGGTGTGTTTGGTTTGGTGTAAATAAAATAAAGCGAGTTACGACTTGTTGTTTGTTGGAATTGGAAGGCAGTGAAATGAAAATACTGATGGCATATACGCTCTGCGTTTTGCGTTTCTTTCTCTTTTGCTTTACACGACATCACATATATACTCTCTTACTAATATGTTTCTATTTTTTCATTTTGACTTTAATTTATCAATAAATATATTTAATCAATTTCAATTTTGAGTTTCACAAATCACCGGTCCTTCTCCCATAATAATAAGATAGAAAATCAAACACATGTTGTCTCTTCATCAATATAAATAAGTGACAATACTTTGATACAATGAGTGAGTATTGTTTCATAATTATGAAGATGATAGCTCTTTGATGGATTTTTATGAAAGGTAAAGATGAAATAGAAAATTAGGGTTTTTGCAAAAAAAAATCTCGAAAAAAATTGGAAGAATAGTTTTGATTATACCAAAATAATATTAAGAATATGATTCACTAATGTTATGTACGAGTAAGAACAACATAACAACATAATAAAGAAAACATGTTAACTTCACATACATAATCTCTTAACTTCGCATATATGAGGGATATATGAGGAAGAGTGGAATTGAATTTCTAAACAAGTTAACTTTGTGTATTCGAACTTATCTTACGTGCATGTGAATAGATAAAAATGTGAGTTTTTCTCATTATGTGATCATAATCTTTTAACCATTAATTATAAGACTTCTAAGAATCAATATACACACTTAAGGTTTACATGTCCTTCACTAAAGTATGAAGGACGCACAAATGAAATTTGGAGTGTTACAAAATTTATGGGCAATCTAGCTTGTTTTGTATAAACAAAATGACTTATGAGTTTAATAATTTAAATATTTTTTTAAAAATTAAATTCAATTTGACTTTGATCATTTAAGGACATTGCTAGTAGTCTATTAGCAAGTTTGTTCTCACACATTTAGTAGATGATGTTGTGGAATTTTTAAAAAAAGATATGAGTTGATTAAATGACTTCATACACATAAGAGAGATGAACTGTATTGATTGAAAATCAAAACCAAATTATAAAAAAATTATCTTTTAAAATAATTATTTTATTTTTTATAATCACACTGAGATAAGGCAATGAAAAATAAAGAAAAAAGATAGAGATGAAGAGAGATATGCAACATAAATAACATAAGCAACATAATTAAATAGATAAAAGATAAATATAGTGTATCAACAATTTATACAGGTTCAACCTAACCACTTGGTATACTTATGTCCCAAAGAGTTTTTTATTGAAAACTCCGATAAAATCACACTTAAGTTTTTTTTATATGATTTGCCCATAAACCTTCAACAACAAATAGATAGAACTTTTATATTGGTTAAACTCAAGAATCAACAAACCAAATTTTTACACATACTTAACTCATGAATCATCAAACAGATTTTTTACATAAGTCAAACTCAAAAACCTAATAACAAAGTTTTTACATTAGTCAAATATAAGAACCAACAACCAAGCTTCTATTAAGTTTAGCTTGCAACCTTTTAAGTCTTTTGCAAGTTAATTCCATAAGAGAATCACACTTTTATTTACAACAAATTAAAGCATAACACTAATTGCAATAAAACTCTCACAATGGTCTTTCAGTTTTTTAGTACCGTGACCATTTTTTGTGAGAAACAAATAAAAAATAGAGAGAGTGGAAGAAGGATGTAGATATTTATAATCAGAAATTCAGTGCAAACTGAAATGAGAATGAACATCCTTTATATAGGAAAATTATGGCTAAAAAAAGAAATAATGCATGGGCTAATTTATTGATTTAATACATTAACCATCACTAGTAATCGATTAAAAAATTTCAAAATACGATAACCTTAATCCAAAAAAGGAAACCCTGGAACTTCTAAATGGTTTAATATATTAAAAGTTTTTCTAATCAATTAAAAGGCCATTTACATTACTCTAATCGATTGGACCAAGTCCTTTATCGATTAGGTGGTGTAAAAACTTCCCCAATCATTTAAAAATGATTTTTAATCAATTCCATACAAGTCTTTGTGGGTTTCCCTAATTGTTTAAAAATGCCAACATGACCACCGCAAATGATTCACTAATTCCCTAGTTCTACCTTCATATTCCTGTTATTTATGATTTGGGATCTTGATCCCCTTCACATCGTTCGAGGCAAAACTCTCGATGACCACCGATGTGCCTCTTTATGAAATCACATTGATTACTCTGAATGGTAGAGTCGAAGGTGAAACCCAATTACTTAGGGATGGTGCCTGCCCTTTCTCATCCCTCTAGAGGGACGCTCTATTTGATGTCGTCAAATTTATTGGGAGTCACATTACCTTCGTTGAGTATTTCCCTTATAACTACCAAAACCTTCAAAATATATCATCTCGGGAGTTGTCCAACATGGGCAAAGCGCACATGTTAAGGATTCTCCTGATCGGACAGGTTCAACGAGAAAAACATGCTAAAAAAATTTATGACATGAAGTCCAAGCTTGCCACGGCTCAGGAACTTCTTTCCAAATTCCAAGAAACAACAATGACTTTGGTGTAGGGTGGAGACAATTAAAAGGGTTTACTTAAAATAGTGGCATTGGAGGCACAAACTCACGATGTCACTACCGTCAGACTGAAGGGTTATTTGAATGAGGCTCTTAGTTCTTTCTAGATACTTTAGGAGGAAATATCCACCCGAAGGATGACTTGGTTGATAATTATGATCTATACTTTGAGTGGTTGAAAAAACATATAGACTTTCTCTATCGGGGAGTGTATTCAAGTAAGATGGATTTGTATTAGGTGGTTCGAGGAGGTCAGTTGGTGGACGACAAATATGTATCACTTGCTAAGAAAATCATAATAAATGGATCCAAGATAAACAATACTCTTTTCTTCAAGGATCTCTTAGAGTACCAATGATTTTAGGGTTTGGCCCTCTGCACCTTTGTAACGGTTTTAACCTTATCTTCCTTTGACATTTTTTTGTAATTCTTCGCCCTTTTTTGGGTCTTTAATGATATGCTATTAATTTGTATTTGTACACTGTCTTTTAATATGGCTTTAAATGTTTATTTTTAGGGACGAAAGTCCCCTTCTGAAGATGCCTTTATTATTCCAAAGGTGCAAGGAGGTTCTCCTTACAAGATTCTGGTTGCTACCATATGATATACATGCTCTTTCGTGGGTATTCAATGCAATTTCCTCAAGGGACAACAAGGATTCCTTCACGGGAATCTAACATGTAAAAGCCTATAAGGGCGAAAAGGATTCCTTAATGAGGATTCATCATGTAATTGTAAGGGCGACAAGGATTCCTATATGAGAATCCAATATGTAATCGCCTCGAGGGGTAACAAGGATTCCTTCATAAGGATTTAACATGTAATCGCCTCAAGGGGAAAAAAGGGTTCCTTTATGAGGATCCAACATGTAATCGTCTCGAGGGGTGAGCAGGATTACTTCACGACTATCTATCATGTAATCGCATCGAGGGGCAACAAGGATTCCTTGATGAGAATCCAATAACCGTCTTAAAGGAAATCTTAATAACATCCTCCCACCCCGTGATAACTTACATGTACATTAACAATAATAATCCAAAACCGCATAAATAAGGTGAGAGTCTCATTAAAAATCGTGTGCCACTTTAATAACACATAAAAATAGTATCTTCACGAAAACATCACATCCATACAAAACAATTAAGAGTATAACTTGCCTAAAATACACATAAAACAATTTAAACTAAATGGGGCTCATCGCCTTGGCAGTCATTTCTTGATCGTAGATGTTCTTCTTCACCAACCTTCATATTTGTCTCTTTTTGACTAATTTAAGCATTATTCTGCATAAGCTTATCCTAGCGGTTTCGCCTTTTTGTTCATGATGTTCACACATACTATTTTGACTTTCATCATCTTTAAGCTCTCTACATATATAGGTATTTTTTATAATCTCCCAATCCCCATATATAGTACATACTCACCCATATGGAGTGAGTACCTCATAAACAGATAAAAGGTAAATAAGGATTCCCCCAACTGGTTAAAGGTAGGTCACATTATGATCATATTATATGACGAGGACGCATCAATGACTAAATATCTTACCTTGACCTGTTTGGCATTTTCTTTTGCCCTGAAGATAGTCTACAGCATTATGTAACCTTCACCTGCACGGGCTCTCCCGAGAACCCTAACAACGATCTCCGGACGGGTTTAAGATCATCCAAATACAGGAGAAGCTTATCAAATTCATCCTATTATAAGATGTTTATGGAGTTACCCTGATCAATTGGGTCTCCTTTTGATTTCTCACTCATCATATTGAACAAAGATAACCATAAGGTCATCATTGTACGGGTGAATACCATTTGCATCCTTCTCAAAAAAGGTAATCTTGCCCTATGGAGCTCCTGATTCATATATTTTGAATCCAACTAGGGGGTATCAATGGCCAAAATTTGGCGGGCATAACTTTTTCCGAGTGGAACTGGTTTCCTTGCCTCCAAATAATCCTCATTTGATGGTGTTAAGGGTGTGGCGAACAATATTGTCGCTTTCCTCCCTACTTGGATCTTTCACCTTGTTGGATATGGGACTCATAGGGCCGTATAGCTATTAGGAACTAGATCCCCCTAATTCTCCACTGAGGCTACGCTTAACAGACTTCTTTAATTATATCTTGTGGATTAGGCATTATATTTTCTTTTTAAGTTGTAGACATTCCTTGGTGTTGTGTCCATTAATCTTATGAAACTTACACCAACTTCTAGGCTTTGGTCTCATGATGTATGTTATCGGAGTTTAGAGTTGAGGGGTGTTATGCATGTGAATAACTTCCCGCCATATTTACTCTTGTCGAGTGTTCAAGGGCGTAAAGCTCTCCATAAGCTTTCCATTTCACTTGAAAGTTGTCTTATCCTTAATGGGAAATGTGTGTTAGTTCATTTGTGTGCTATTGAGGTCAGGAGTGCTTTATTTTACATAATATGCCTTTTTTCAGCATTACTTTCTTTGTTCTTGATGTAACATTCTGCCTGCATCACTACTCCAGCCAAAGACGTTGTTGGTCTTTATGCGAGGGATTCATTGAAATGTCTTTCTATGAGCCTGTTATGAAATGCTCCTACAAACATTTTATGATTTGGATGGACTACCTTTAGTGTTTGTTCATTGAAGCAGTGAATATACTCCCTCAGCGACTCTGCGCGACCTTGGGGAATGTTGAATAAACTTATTGTGACCAACTTCCTATGCATGATTACAAAGAATTGGTGAATAAAATTCTTCATCGGGTCTTAATATTTGGTGACAGAGAATCTGGGAAGGCCTATGTACCATCTAAAAATTGAATCTCTCAAAATTCCAGACAAGAGCTTGCACTTCAAGAAGTTAAATGTCTCAATCATGTATATTGAAGTGTTGATGGAAGTCACATGCACGTACGAATTGTTGCGTTCGTCAAACTTAGCCAACGACAGTGGCTTTAAGTTCTATAGGATGGAAAATCCCATATATCGTAAAATAGATGTTGGGATCCAATACTTCCATATCACCCACCATTTCAGTTTCTTGGCGCTGCTGGATATGGATTTAAAAATATTATTATAACACTTGAGGCCGAAGAGGGCGGATAATGGTTACATGTAACACCCGATGGCGAATGAGTGGCTGTCGGTGCACGAGGCATGATAATGGGACACTCCTAGCAGCTTTTAGGAAAAACCGAATTCACATCAGAATGGGAGGGATCATGAAGTTGTGCAGGTATGAAACTACATGGTTGGAGGAATGCTTATAAAGATTAGATGATACTACCTATACTAACAAGATGCATATTATTTTTGGTAGCCTGACAAATAAAAAAACTTCATAGTTAAGCATGCTTGACTTTGATTAGTATTTGGATGGTGGCCTTCTTGGAAGTTTCCCAAAAAGCGTGTGAGCGAGGATAAAGCATGCTGAAAAGATCTATGTTGGTTTATGGACTCGATGATTCAACCTTATGTTGAACTCGCCGGTTTTGGTCATATAAGCAAGATTTTGTCTTGGTCCGTATATAACAAATCCATTCTAGCTTTATGCGAAAGATGGCGACCAGAGACACACACATTTTGGTTCCCAACCGGTGAGTGTACCATGACGTTAGAAGACGTCTACATGCTTTTGGGACTGCCCTTTGAAGGTAAGGCTGTTAATGGTAAAACCAACTATGTAAATTCAATTTACATGGATCTCTTGGAGACTGATTTGTTAGATGATAACGCAAGAGGTCAAGATATACTATTTTCACGCCTTAAGTTGTACTATAATAGTTTATACTTAGATGAGCATTGTACCGAAGATGCTCGAATAATAAAAACTAGGTGTTACATTATGCTGTTAATTGGCTCATTTTTATTTCCCGAAGGTAGTGGTTATAGCATGCATATTATGTATTTACCTTTACTTAGACATGTAGATAGAATAGGAAGTTACAGTTGGGGATCTTCTTGTCTAGCCTATCTCTATAGCTCCTTGTGCAAAAACTCACACAAATACACATCTACATTTTCTGGAAGTGCTGTTTTGCTACAAGCATGGGGTTAGTCAAGACTACCGTCCTTAGCACCAGTCAACAACAACCCTTTCACATTTCCGTATGCACAAAAGTAAGTTGTTTAAATTGCTATATCTTTACTTACTTCTTTAAATATTATTATCTCTAACTAATATTTTTTGACTTTTTGGTGTAGATGGTCTGCACGTGGTATGAGTTACAATAGATGTCCAAGACACTGAATTACTCAGTATCGCAATCTGCTGGATCACCTTCGGTCGACAGACGTAAGGATAATAACTTAATTATTTCGTTATATTTTGTTAACTTCTTCTACCTAGATTATAATCTTATCTTCGTTCACATTTCAGTTCATTTGGCGTCCATACCTTAATTTGGATCATGACCATGAGGTCAACGCTGAAGACGTAGCCGTATGGACTGCATGCACACCGATAATACGGTTCACAACTGTGGAGATGCACAACAGTGATCATGTGAAGTTGCAGTTCGGTATGCCCCAAAATATCCCAGATCCCCCAGCTAGCCTAGGAGAATGGAATATGCGCAAAGTTAATGACTAATGGAACTTCAATCCATGGCAAAGCTTCGCAAGATTGGAGTGTCGCAAATGGAAGCATCACCATGACCATGTCTTAACTGACGCAGTCATGCCAACTGAAGAAAAACCAAGTCGTACTTATATGGTTTGGTACAAATCGGTTGGTTTTCAGTTCATCGCCGAGGATATGTACTTGTACGACCCACGCCAGATGACTTACACACCTGACACCTCAACATCAAACCTCCAACAATAATGTCAGACCGGATACACATAACCCCCTGTTCGTCAAACGTTCCGTTCAACCAACACACAAACATACAACCAAAACATGCCATACACACAACCAAAATACCAAGAGCATACCACATACCACCACCAACAAATTGACCATCAACCTGAGACCCAACATCGCTTCGCACCCACCCCATCACCCTATCAAAGTTACCTTAGCCAGAACACCCAACGATCATTCAACACCAACCGCCCCTCCTCCTACCATAGCCAAAAAGCCCAAACCTCAAAAAATCAAAACATCCAACAACCTTATCTCTACCAAATACCCCAACAACCTTTCCAACCTTTCCTCGACGCATCATTCACACTCATGTCTCCCTTCAACCGTCCTGGTCGCCCATCAATGAGTCGATCATAACCCAACTTCTCTGGCATGAGTCATGAGCTCAGCTACGGCGGTACACCATCAATGCATGCTGAAGACCATGTCGACTTGTCTGACTACCTCAACAGGCCTTCTCCTATAGTTGGTAGTGACGCTCCTAGCCCCTCAGATGCTCAAACACCAGTACTGAATCATCAGTGTGAGTTAGGGCCACGAGTTATGGTAACTAGAGGATGTGGGACCGGAGGTCGGTTAGGTGATCCCAATCATCACCATTAGGCTTTTTTGTGTAAACGGCAAATTTTATTAATATCAATTGGTCATATTTCAAATTTATCTATCACGTATATCATTTATTAAAAAAATTGCATTTTACACTGATGTGTCAATCCAATTGGCGCCTCATATCAACTTATACACATGGGTGGCAATTGGATTGGCTAGGGCGCATGCCCTAGCCAATCCAATTGACGCCTCCATTCAAGTATTTAAGAGGAGTCGCCAATTGAATTGGCACCTCCTCCTAAAAGTGGGGTAGTTTGAGATTTTTTTTGAAATTAGGGGTATTTTGGGAATTTCCTTGAAAAAGTGGATTATTTTTGTAAAAAAATCATATTTTCTTAGGTAGAATGTCCTTTTTTATAATGAAAATTCCAAGCAACAGGTGGACATGTCCAAAAATCTCTCTGCAAACCCGATACTCAAAAGCCCGATGAAAAGGGCAATTTTTGGTCCTGGGCTGACACGAGTGGCCGTGTCAGCCTACTTTTCCTATGACACGCCCATGGCTTCATTGACACAGCTGGGGGTACTGCCTGACACTGGTGGCCGTGTCAGGCTACTATTTTTCTTTCAAGCTACCTCTGCCTGACATGGTCCGCGTCAGGTGACACGAGTGGCTGTGTCAGGCCTCCTGTACCGGGGTTTTTCCACTCCTTTGCTTATCGGAACTCCGCATTGTCCTGCTCCGAGTTCCTCGATTCTTCTACCTGGACCTGTTTGACAAAAACACAAATATCCCACGCGTAAAATCACAAAAATATAAGTAAAATGTAACAATGAATGGAAATGCTTAATTATTATACTAGAAGTAAATTTGCCTTGAAAAGTACTAAAATGCTTGCACAGTATCTCAAAATCCTAGGTTTCTTGTCGGATTAGTAACGAAAACTTAATGCAAATGGTAACTGATCAGCGTCACAATTATTCTCTAAGGTTTGGTCATAGCGACGAATGACATCTATCAAAGCATGCATATCTACTATAACACTTTCCTTGTCGTCATATTCCTTATTTGTCACAATCACTGTATTTTTGTTCATCATGACGAAATATGAACACAAAGATAATACTTTGGTTGAGTGATGTGATGATGGCCTAGGTCAACTCTACTAGGTCCCCACGATGGACGCCAATTGTACTTGCTAAAAGCACAAATGCATAACAACCCCTAGTGAATAATAGTTTACATATGATTTATGGTTATTGTGGTATTGAGAAGTATCTCACATGAGGTGAGAATCCTCTGTATCTGTGTATTTTCTCAATGTTTTATTTCTCCCCTATGATGATAAGATATTCATAATTGTATCGGGCTTGGATCTCAAGCTTCCTTGAGATAACAACTACATAACGAGTGGGTAGTTTTCCTCCCAGTATTCAGGGAAGCACAACTCACCTTTCTCCTGACTTTCTTTGTGTCCTTACATGAGAGAATGTATCACTCATTTATGCTCTCAGGTTTATCCAATAAATGGGCGACTAGAGATCTTAGTGTCTCCTCTTATGACCCTATACATATAAATCGATATACAATGCCTCTAGTAGTGTTTTTAGGCCAATACCAATAAGGAAGCCTTCCCTATAAAAAGTATCGGGTTTTGGGTTCCCCACGACAACTACATCTAGAATACTAGCAAAGAGCAAACAAGATTGTAAAAAGAAAAAAATGTTACTTTCTGGAGCCCACATTTTGAGATATGAAAAGATTGAATCATGCACACTTCGAGAGAGGAACGAGAAAAAAAAGGAAACCTCAAAAAGAGAAAAGGGAAGAACAACGGTTTAAAAATAACAATAAGTGTATAAGAATAGTCACCTTGCAAATTAAGAAGACGAAAAGACAAGTTGGTTTCCCCATTTGGTGCATATATATGCAACTGGTGACCCCGCAATCTACAACCAAGAATTAAAATAAAAAAACACCAAAGCACAATCAACGGTCCAAATATGGCATTGATCCTGTAACGACACTCAAGTACTCTAAGGAAATCATCCCATATCGTATAAGTTTTAGGGCACATATAAGATTTATATTGCGAAATGTTTTAATTATAAGACATGCATATAATGCATGTATTATCGAGATCATATACTCTCACTCAACACACTTCTGATTTCCTCCAACGTGGATGTATGCTCAGAGGCCTTGAAATAACAAACAATAGATTTATGAAGGCATATCTCACCACTTCTACAACAATCATAGCTCCATATTCGATTTCAATGACCCAAGGAGCAACTATTCTCAGCCGGTCAAACAATCCAATAAGACCAACCCAAATTGATGTTTTTCGGGATTTAAGATGACTGACATATAAACCTTCACCAAGACGCTGCATGCAGAAATCCTACTTTGTGATCATCGCAAACGTTGGAATCAATCCAACGGTGTACCGTACCCCAACTACGTTCACCACATGCAGTTTTAACCGTCACCTATGTATGAACACGATCACACATCATACAGAAATTACAAACTATTAAGTATTGCATGTTACATCTATGACCTCATTCACTTTAGCATTTGAGTGTTAACCTTGTAGGTACACCCTCTACTCTACCTACGTGAGATCTTCATTGTCGTACTAAAGAGCTTATATGACGACTTTCACCGACACACCATCAATTTCATGTTTCACCCTGGAATATAAACGATTTTTTTATAAATAAATTATATTTTATTTTTAAATTAGCGTGATTCTAATCACCACCCAACTTCATTGTCTTTTGGGTCACAGCCAAAAGCACAATTATGTGTCTTACTATAAGTTTGATCCTTTCGCTCTCGCCTGAAGTCATCCATGTATTATAGTGGTTAAATGCAAATTTAGGAAAGTAAAGCCTCTAGCAACTTCTTCGAGGTTAGTACCAACAATGACACATTCCTTCTTAACAAATACCAGTCTTTGGGTTCCCATGACGTCCATATCTAGAATACTAGCAAAAAACATACAAGGTTGTAAAAAATAAAATATTGTCACCTTACGAAATCCATAACTTTTGAGATATAAAAAGATTAAATCACATGCACTTCAAGAGAGGCATCAGGGCAAAAGAAGAAAAACTCAGATGAAGAAGGAAGACACAAGGGTTCAAAGACAACAATAAGTGCACAAGAATAACCACCTTGCAAACAAAGAAGATGAAAAGGCAGGTTAATTTCACCATTTGGTTTACATCTAAGCAAATGGTGACTCCACGATCTGCAACATAAAATCAAATAAACACCAAAATACGATCAAATTTATAGATCTCGCCTTGATCATGTAATGTCACTTAAGTGCTATAAGGATATCATCCCATAACCTAGAAGCCTAGGGCCACCACGTAGGGGATTTATATTGTGAAATATTTCAATTACAAGATAAACATTTAATGCACATATTCCCGATATCAGCTACTCCTACTTAACACACCTCCGACTTCCCCCAACGTGGATGTACACCCAGAGGCACTAAAGTAAAAAACAAGAGCATTATGAAGGTAGATCTCACCACTTATACAACAATCTTAGCTCCGTATTAAATATCAATGACTTAGGGGGCAACCGTTATGGGCCAACCAAACAATAAAATAAAAGCAACCCAATTTAAATGTCCAATCTAGAGTTTTTATGGCCTAAAGATGTCGAACAAATGAACTTTCACCAAGAAGCCACACACATGAATCAGACTCTGTGCTCATCGTAGTCGTTGAAATCAATCCAACAGTTTACCGTACCCACATTGCGTTTATCAGATGTAGTTTTAACCGCTATATGATTGCACATCATAAACAAGTACAATTCATTCACTATTATATTTATGTCTCTATAACCTCACTCACTTTATCACTAGAGTCATAACTTTGCAGATACACCCCCATATCCCACCTACCAAAAACCTTCACCGTCGTACACGAAGAGCTTCTTCAATGACTCTAGTCAGCACCCCGTATTGATATTCTTTTAAATAAATTAATTTAAAATTTAATTAATAAATAATAATTTATTTTTTTATAATCAATAAAAAAAAAGAGTGATTCAATGAATGGGTGAATAATAAAATAAAATAAAAAATATATAAAGAGGGAGACGGCAAGAGTCTGGTTTCTCTTTCTTCCTCCTTTGGACTTTGGTTGGTAGTGTAGTCACCGACTGCAGTGTCGTGGCTCACCCTCACCCTCTCCTCTTCTCTCCTCCTTCGACTCCGTAACTCTCTGTAAGTTAATTAACTAACCCTTTCTCTTCTATACTCGCTCATCTAACCCATCCTCTCTTCGACGCTATTCTATTTCTCAATTTCGATTCCTTCCTTTCATTTCATGCTGAATGATTTGTGTGGGTCCTACTAAACCAACTAGGGTTTGTTTTTCAAAATTGCAGAACAAGATGGGAGAGAGGATCCCATCTGGGAACGGAAATGGGAATGGGAATGGAAGTTATTTTCAGTTCCCTCCTCCCGGTCCTTCTCCTATCAGGTCTTCCGATCATCGTGAAAGGTTTCTTCACACCCTTCTTTTTCCTCATCAATTCATCATTTTTTTCTCCTTTCCATTTATTCATTGTTAGTTTTTTCGCAGATTTTTGGCTGAACTATTGGCGGAGAGGCAGAAATTGGGACCCTTTTTGCAAGTTCTCCCACAATGTACCAGGCTCTTAACTCAAGGTTCATCAATCATATTTCTCTTTTTTTTCATATCTTCATTTATAATCTATGAACCACAGACTTTGCCTCGATCATTGATAATGTATCTGATTCTAATGTGCATTGCAGAAATCAGACGCATATCCGGATTTAATCAAGGTTTTTCGGAACATGAAAGATTTGAGCCAGACAGTCCATTTAGGCCGTTAGGTCAACATCCAAATAGTAGGCCAATGGATATGGAGGGATGGCCTGCTGCACCTAGAGAGGTAATGCTACTTCATACCACTCATAAATTTCTATTAAATGATTCACGAATTCTTTAGTTATTATTTGTTTACTGGAAAAGTAAACTTATAGCAATTTTAGTTGCGTGCATGCGCACAATCTTCATTGTTGAATAAAATTGTCCAACATTTAGCAGTTGAGGTTTGCTGTTTGTTTGCGAAGTCGTGCCATTACATTCATGATTTTATAGTTGCATAAACATATGTTTCTTAAACATCAATGCCAGGTGTGATCTGTGTGCTTTATGTTTTCCAGATTTCGTTTTTATAATTAAACATACAAGCATGATAAATGGCCTGTATCAGTTTTAACACCAGAGTCCTCTACCATGTGAAAGAAATCCTATCAACGGTAACGAAACATTACCTAGATAATTAGCTTTGTTTTGATCCTCACTTGCCAGGAAGTCCGGTAGTGTTTTCTACACCTAGGGGAAATACTTTGGCCATCACTATCCGATATTTTTTTAAACCATTTCTGCATTATGACTTTTTACAAGTGTTAACACCCATTGCATGGCACAGAACAAAGTTCAAATTCAATTTCTTTTACAATGATCTGTGGCCACTGGTTAGATTTGTATTTTCTAATTACTCTTGGGCATATTAGATGGATCTTTTACTACACATGTTGATGCATGTCTTTAAAATATCTGTATGAGAAGCATCAGCCATGCATCAGAATGCACAAATGTAACTTGTTTTCAGGATATTTCACCATAAAAAGCGTCCAGGATTACACAAAGAAGAACTAGTAATTCAGCACTGTGATTGACAGTTTTGAAAATTGATCTTAGTTTTTTAGCTTTTAATCCAGCCTTGTTAACCTCAATTTCTGAAGAAGACTTGGAAGAAGTTATTGTTATACATTTTAACCTGCATGATACCAGTCAATACGCCTGCCAAATAGCTCCGTGTTCCTAGAAAAACCTAGTACTATAAAGACTCTGTAATAGCAAGATCATGAAAGGGCGAGGCCCATTGTGGGTCTATTTTAGGCAGCCTTTCTTTTCTTGCATTTTGCAAACGGATTCTACGATGTGAAAACATGGTTGCTATTTGTTGCCAGATTTTGGCTCTTGGGAGCTTCAAAATTGTGTATGCTGCATTGAATGACTAAATGCTAAGAATTGGGCAATATACCGGGTGCAAAAAAAGTTCCATTGCATTGTGTGGAAAATTGGTGGCAAGAGAGTTTGAGTTTTGATCTAAACTTGTGTTTACAATTTATAAAAGCAGAGTTCTAAATAGTACTAAAGTTCTACATGCAGGACAATGGAAATCTCCAAAGAATGGGACCTTTTCAAGCACCACCAGTGGGTTGGCATGGGGCACAAGGAATTCCGACGACTCCTGTAGTGAAGAGAGTTATCAGGCTTGACGTTCCTGTCGACAAATATCCAAATGTAAGTCCAAATCGTGTTTTTTTTCCCACTCCAGTCCATATCAGTTTATCTTCTCAACAATGTAATAACATATTTTTTTTACTCAAATCACAGCAGTATAATTTTGTTGGTCGGATTCTGGGACCTCGCGGTAACTCGTTAAAAAGAGTGGAAGCGATGACAGAATGTAGGGTTTACATCAGAGGCTGTGGCTCCGTGAAGGATTCTATTAAGGTAAAGTTGGTATTTAATTATGCACTCTAAACATCTGTAAAATGGGAAACTTGATTCCACACAGCTCCTACCATTGCTGGCAGGGTCCTTCACTTCTACTGTGGATCTATTGTTGGCATTGGCACCTATGAAGCATCGACACAAACACAACACCGACACTGTACTTATTTGAAAAAATGAATAAATTAGACGTAATCACAAGTGTCAGTGTTGGTGTTCGACACGGAAACGGATAAGAACTAACCTTTTTTCTGATGTGTTGGTGCTACAAAGGTTCACCTTGCATTTGCAAGAGGCCAATTCCATGACTTGAAGCAGCAACTTCAGTGGTTGCATTTAGGCTCTCATTTAAATTGAAGAATTATTCAGTGCTAATTTCAGTAACTTGATTTGATTTAATTTTTTTTAATTATTAGTTTTAGTATACTTCTAGTCACTCACATGCACAAAGTATTATGATGAACATATAGCACATCATCTATCTTATATTCTAAATAAATTTAGGCAATTCTTTTCCAATTCAAGTTGTTACTTCTTTCACCTTGGAGTTCTGCATTTGATTCCTCATCCCACTGCTTTTGGATTTCTCATACTAATCAGAGGCTTACGATGCCTTATTTTTCGTATTTCCTAATTTTAATTATTATAGGAAGAGAAGCTTAAAGATAAACCTGGGTATGAGCACCTTAACGAGCCATTGCACTTGTTGGTGGAGGCAGAGTTTCCAGAGGATATAATCAATTCACGCTTGGACCATGCTGTTGCAGTACTAGAGAATCTTTTGAAGCCTGTGGTATAAATTTATTTTCACCTTTAATTGCATTAATTGTTGAGCCTCACCCTTTTTTTAGGGCTAGTCCTTCTAATACGTGGCAACCTGCCAGGATGAATCACTTGATCACTATAAGAAGCAGCAATTGAGGGAGTTAGCTATGCTTAATGGTACTCTGAGGGAGGAAAGTCCCAGTATGAGCCCTAGCATGAGTCCGAGCATGTCACCTTTCAATAGTAATGGAATGAAACGTGCCAAGACAGGAAGATGACCCCAGTACGTTAACCATGGATCTTACATTTTTCTCAAGCTAGGTCATTACAATCTGATTTAGAATTTGTGGCGGTCTTTCTGCTGATTTTATTCACCAGAAATACCTTTGGGACTGAATCTCCTCAACCAGCTTGCAGGGATGGTCAATGGTCTATCCGCTTAATTTCTCTATTCTATTTTGGCGTCTATTCTTTGGTGTATTAACCGCAAGAGAATTGACCGTCATGTTGCCGTTATAGAACAGTATTTATTGCCGTTATAGTGCAGTGTTAACTAAGTTGCCGTGCTACTTAATAGCATACTCCCAGTTTGATACTTTTTATAAAAAGTTGCATTGTCAAATTATTTAATTTCTTGCATGTGTATATCTAAATATGCATGGTGTTGACTCCTCTTGAGCTAAATAAAACAAATGTAGTAGTGTCTTTGATTGTATTGTGACATCAATAATGTTGACATTGTTCAATGATTGTCATTTCATTTCATTATTTTGAGTTTGCCAGTGACTGTTGTGTTGGTTTTATGTACTTGAATTTGATGTCGGAATATGAAAAGCAAGCTCTATTTATCATCAAACAGCGATGAAAGCAATTTATTGAATTGATATGTCTTGCAATATTTTCTTTGTTGATGCTAAATTCAAGCTGCTAGCATCAGTGTCCTATTTAGCCACTAACTTTGCAGGAGAGCAGTTTACTGGTCACAACTAGTAGTTGCGTGGTTGCAAATGCCTGCAATGCGATGAAAAATTCAGAAAAGGTTTTTTTATGTTTAAAAAATATCTTGAATTGCTCCACATTTTAATTTGATTGTAGTGTAACTTCAAATAAAGTAGATATGCTGCCAAAGAAATCAGCACTGGGTACTCCCTGATCTAGTTAGTTAATTGCTAATGCTTATATTGTGCTGTTAAAAGCTGTAAATTTTGTTTGATATATATCATGCACATTGTGGTGATGTGTTTATTTCTCCTTGTATGTATGGTCTTTTTTCGTTGTTTTTTGTGTTACAGATTCTATCAAATAGCTGTTGGAAGTGGGTTTTCGTAAGAGCATATTGCTTTTCCCTTTTCTTGCACCACAACTTAAAAAGCAAAAAAGGTAACACGACAGCCACAATCAAGACGGTAACAATAATGATAGAAGCAGTCTTTGAAGCATGTTTAGAAGAATCATCATCATCTTCACAAAATCTTGTTTCACAAACAAAATCAGCTATTATGTTGAAACTATGACAGACAATAATTCATTACACATCCATAAAAAAACCATTCCATTCATCTTTCTCTATTAATGATATGAAATAGCATAAATAGAAAGGGCAGTTATTAGATTGCAGAGGGAAGAACTAACCTAGGATGAAAAGTGAAGAGTATGCAAGAAGAAAACTGAGCGGTCTCATCATTTTCATTATCATCTGCAATATTATTTTGAATTTGAAAACATCAATTGATTTAATTTAATTTCAATTCTTCATTTAGGGTTAAAATATAAACAATTGTTTTTTTAATTTAATTTTGATTTTGATTTAAATTATTGTGTAATGATAATGTGAATAGTTAAAGAGTGCATTTTTATTAATACTAAACTTCTAAAAGGAATAAAGAAAGTTAGAAGATAAACTTGTGTATGTCAATTTTGTCTTTTATGAAAGAACTTCAAAATTTGAATCACGTTCAGAGTTTGATATCAGAATTTTGTTACAACAACGAAAATTAAGTGATTGGAAGTAAAAGAAGACAACAGACAAAGATTATACCGATTCTCCTTCTCAATTGAGAGTAGCTCAGTCTCCTTGTCTCAACAAGAGCTTTTCATTATAACCAAACAAATTATAATTTGTTCAAGCACTTGTAAGAGGCTCAATGCTCAATCAACCTAAAAAGAGACTTCTGCTCAGGCAATCCTGCAAGAGATTTCTTCTCAATCAACCTAAAAGAGACTTCATTGTCTAAGTACACAAACAAGAGACTTCAATGCTCAACCACGCAGGGAAGAGACTTCCTCTACTTTAAACAAATAGTTTAGTATACAAGTTAACTATTATACTTAGATACACATCAAAAGTATATCAGTTGTGCAACAACCACAAAGGTTCTTAACCTCTTAAGATTTCTAAGATATGCAAAGATAAAAAATCTTAAGATCTTATGCAATAACAGTTACAAATAAAGCTCAGAGTTATGCTCAAGATATTTCAATGCGTTGTGTTGTTGTACCCATCCTTCAAATCTTCAAATTCCTTTTATAGAGGTAGATAAAGAGTCGTCAGAGAATTTGAACATAAGAGCTAACTTGGTGAAGAAGTATCCCAAGAGAGACGTTGAAAAATGTATCTAGTTAGAAGCAATATCCATTGAATAATTACATTGTTCACAACATCTTTTGAAGTACTAGGTATCTACCAAAAGGTAGAACAAACTGAAGAGGTCACATCACAATTCCTCGAGCCTTGCAAAAATGAAATCCTAGTTGACTCTTTCCCGAAATCTGACGCTTGACAAGACTGATTTGTTTTTGGTTCAGGGTACAAATCAAAGATTTCTTTTGCCTTTAGAGTCTGAGTTGTCACCAGAGGCTGGAACATTATACCAGAGTCCGAACCTTCAGAGACTTATGAACACATTCAGAGTCACTAGATTCTGATCATCCAGAATCTGAGTAACATTGCTTCTCCACTTATGCTTTCAACATGTTTAATTGGTAGTGAATTCTAAGCTTGTGATCATGCATATTTAAACATATGTTAGTATACACATTTGTTCTCTAAATACTTTATTATCATAAAAATCCAAGGGGTATGAGCAATCTTGTTCCGACAATCTCCTTCTTTTTTATGATGATAAACAAATGTATTTAAGAATAATGGTTGATCAGTTTTAACTAACTTGTCAACATCAGAGTATAAGATTTGTAAGCTCACTCTGAGTCTAATAGTTCAAAGGTTAAGTTTTGTAAGCGCCCCCTAAGTTCTATCTAAGTTAATTTAAACTTATTTTGATAGAAAAGTATTCAGACAAAAGCAATATTAAAAAAACTGAATAAATATGGTTAAGGTGAATTAAAAGCATTAAAAATACTTTTAATCTTCTTAAATAGTTCCATAAATTTATTCTCTTTTTATCATCAAGAAAAAGTGAGTTCGGACATGTCAGCATAGAAGAAGACAATTTTTTTAATAATACAAACAAATATATGGGAAAAGGTTACTTCTGATAATACTAGCAAGAACAACGTTTGTGCTTCCTAATAGAAAGAAATGACTATAATGGTTGAAATATTTTTGAATTTTTCAAGATGGTCACACGTCATTCAAGAATATAAACCATCAGAAGTAATCATCGCAGGCATTGAATGATCAGATGTTCTATCTTCCAATTACAACGTACAAGTCACTCAACTTACTCTATAAAAGCGTAACTTCAGAGACATACTTATCATCTTTTCAACCAACTATTCTTTTCTACCTGACAACATGAGTTCTCCATCAAAGAAAGCGAAGGTCACTCTCTCAACAGAGGTCATGGAGCAACACCTTCAGCAAGCCGCTGAAGAAGCCCAACCATCTGGGTTAACCACAATTAGGGACACTCTAAGAGTGAGCAAGCCAAAGAAGAAGAAGAAGAAGAAGAAGATGAATAAAGTGCCAATGAGAGTTTTTTACTATCACTGGGATGAAGGAAATGAGGAGCGAGTTGTTGAATGGGAAGATTCCATTAGGGCTTGAGGTTATTGTTCTGATCTTGAAAAACTTATGTAATCCATGAACTCATGTACTCTTTCATGCAATCAATGAAAAATTTCCCCCCTTTGCAATGATATATGATTATGAATAGCTTGATTCTTATTTGAATGTGATTAATCATCCAATAAATTTCCAGAAAATAGTTCATCCAAAAGATAACCAAGCAAAGATTATATCAAACATTTATCAAAAGAATAACAATTAATCCCAGATAAATATGGCTTAGTGTAAAACATAAGCAAGCATAAACATAACAACAAGACAGATAAACCAATCAAAATGGATGAATAAGAACAAATAATGACATATATTAGTTAACACAAGCTAAGTTCAGAAAACATAAAATGGGTTCTAGAGCCTAAGCCTAAGATTTCTTCAGAAGTTCCAAAGTAGCTCCGAGATCTGCACCCATGATATCTTGTTGACATCCATAGACTTCATCCCTCTGTCCATTTATTTATGTTTTTCAGCCATGACTTGTTGAGTAACAACAACAGAAGCTAGGTTATTCTCCAAAACAACTTACCTAGAACATGAGGATGCAACTGACTCTAAAGTGGCATCTTTCAGATTATGAATAACTGATGCAACTAGGTCTGAAGAGAATCCCATTTAGCAGAATATGCTACTGGGTCAGAAGAAAAGGGTCTCTCAAGGACCAGGTTCTGAACTTTATCCAAAAAGACCTTTTTGATTACATCCAAGTTGGTTTGGATAGTTTGTGAGATGGATGAATTGTTTGTATGTAAAGGTTCAGGTTCAGAGGATTGGTTTGAATGGCCATATAGGTTTAGGAAGATTTCAGGGTGAAGGTGGTCAAGGGGAATCTGTTCAGACTCAACATTAGGGTTATAAGTAAATTGAATCAAAGATATATCCTGAGCAATTTTTTCAGTTTCACTTTGAAGTTCAGATACAACTTGATCATGAGGTTGACTCTAAACAAGGCTAAGTTATCTATAAGGGGATGCTAGGGGTGAAGGCTGAGGTGATGGTTGAGGTGTTCTTGGTGGGGAGGTAATTTCTAGTTGGACAATAGTTACATGTTCAGCTTCACAAGCAGAACATGTTTGGTTAAAAGGTTGATCTTGAGGAGAGAAAGTCCTAATGGGGATGACATGAATATGGTTGATGAAGACAAGTTTAGGGTCAAAGGATTTGAGGCCAAGGCTAGCTTCAAAACTTGCTTCATCATGTTCTGATTTAGGACTTCAAGAATAATTTTTTCCACTAGAGATATCTATAGGTGGTTCATACATTGTGTTAATAGGTGATGGTTGATTATACCTAGTATTAAGAGCTAACTGATTCTGATCATCCATGGGTTCAACAATGGGTGAGAAGGATGTATAAGTGAAGGAATATGTGAGGGGGGTTGGTGATTTACAGTTAAAGGTGGAGTAATCAAAATCATCTTCAGAGAATAAGTTTAGATTGATACTTGTTACACAAGTATTCAGAGCTAATGAAGTAGCAACAACTTATGAGGCAAATTCTTTAGGAACATCATAAGCTTCAGACACAACAAACTTTAATCCGGACATAACTTTAGTAGCTTGAACCCCAACAGATTCCAGCTCACCAGCAAAAGTAGCCTCTTGATTCTCAACATCATATATTTCTGAATGCTTCTTCGACTGATCTAAAATAGCAGATGTTAAAAGTTGAGCACACTTAAAGCTAGGCTCAATTACACTGTTCTGATCAGTGTCATCTGCAATCTTCTTCTTCCTGATCAAGAATATACCAATATCCTACTCTTTTTCTTCCTCTTCAATGTCATCCAGTTTCCTCAATCTCTTCTTCCTTGAAGGTGCTTCTTAAACGACAGAGACAAAAGTAACTTTCTCGGGAGACCTCCCGCTTTTAGTTTTGGAGGTCATCAACTCAGTAAATGCAATAACTTCCTTAATTTCCTTTTCAATCTTCTTTTGATGTACATATCTCTTCTTAGAGGGTTTCTGAACATTTGAAGCCACCTGCTTCCTCTTATTATAAGGCTTAAACACTTCAATAGGTTTGTTAGCAATATCTTTGTATCTGATAACTTATCCTTCCTCGTATGCTTATTCTATGAAAAACTTGATTACTTCTAGATTATCCAGGTTGGTGATGAGAGGATAATCCTCAAGATAATCAGGATTGGTACATCTAATAAAGAGAGTTACCTTTGAAGCAACAACATCTCCTTTCTTCATAAGCATCATGTTAGCAAGAACATAAGTAGATAATATATTTCCATACTTCTGATCCCCGTTGTCATACAAGTTTTTAAGTGCATCAGTTAGATGACTCTGATGAAAAAATTCTGACAATAGTTTAGCATAAGGCACATTCTTCTTGCAAAGCTTTGTGATATCTTTGATTTGTGAGTGCAACTTTCTGTTAGATGTATTTTGTATGATTTCAAAACTAGGACACTTTAGCATTTATGTATATTGGATGATATCCTCTGAGTCTTAATGTACATATTATCATTAGGAAGCATAAAAACATTTTGAAATGGGTTAGAAAATATTCCATGCTTGAAAAACAATTTATTATGGGAAAAACAATCTATGTGTCGACACATATATGGTATAAATTGACACATAGAAAAAAATTCCTATGTGTCGACACATACGAGTTATAGGTCGGCTCATGTATGTCATTTTTAAAGCCTATATAGGTCGACATATGACCTATACAAATCGACACATGACCTATACAGGTCGACACATGCATCAAACATGCCGATACATGACTTACATAGGTCGACACATGCAACATATTTTTCTAAAATTTCATGACTTTTTCAAATATTATGCATTCCTTTTGCCTCCAACATGCATGCATATAAATACTTCGTACATGTATCATTTCTAGTAAGGTTCTAGAGTAAACCTACACAAAACTATGATTTTAAAGAGTTCTCATCATCTTCAACCTACATTCAATGCATACACACAAACAAACTACACATAATCATTCTTTGTTTGGGTGTCATCTAGAATTATAGTTGATAACATCCAACTTAGGTTGTTGAATTGTAAATTGTGTTAAGATATTTGAAGGTTTCAAATAAGAAAACCATGGGATTTTCTTTCAAGATCAATTAGGGATTTGAAGGTTTTGGACAAGATTATGAAATTTGGATCTGATCGAGTGAAGGCTTTGAAGAATGTGAGGTTATTGCAAAGGAGTAACGTGGGATGGTGGATCATATTGGTAAATCTTGGGTTACAACAATTTTCAAGTTGCATTAGATCGAGTGAAGGCTTTGAAGAATGAAAGGTTCTTGTAAAAGAGTAGCGTGGGACGATGGATCAAATTAGAATTGTTAGGTTACTTGATCAATCTCAGATAAAAGGAAGAGTAAATGTTAGAATCAAAATCAAGCTTATGTTTTGTAGGCTTGGATTGCAACATTTCTCTTGTATATTACTTTTGTAAAGTAAGGTTAATTTCATTATCTCAATTCGAGTTTGAACTGAGGGCAAACGCACTCATAGCGAGACCGATTGGGGAATTGCCTAAACAAATCCTTGTGTACTCTCTCTCTCTCTCTCTCTCCCCCTATATATATATATATATATATATATATATATATATATATATATATATATATATATATATATATATATATATATATATATATATATATATATATATATATATATATATATATATATATATATATATATATATATATATATATATATATATATATATATATATATATATATATATATATATATATATATATATATATATATATATATATATATATATATATATATATATATATATATATATATATATATATATATATATATATATATATATATATATATATATATATATATATATATATCTTTTATTTTTTGTTTGCAAATTGTTGAATTCATTGATTGTGTAATCAATACGTTTAGTTAATACTTTTAAAAATAAATTGAAAAAGGTTTTGTTGAGTTGATCACAATCTATTAGATTGTGGTTGGATTTGAAGATCAACAAAACCATATAAATTTCCAAACAAAATCCATTGCACACAAGGTGTTCGATAATTTGTCTCAATAGTATTTTTGTGTGTTTTATCATTGAGAATAGTCTTTACTTTTAGTATTTAATTCAATTGGTTGTGTTTGAAAGTTTGTTGATCAAATTTGTGTTCATCATCGTACGTTGATTGCATTTACGCATATTTGAGCATTTTGATAGTGGTTCGGTTAGACGATTCGATCCGGGTCACTTCCGCTCGCCATAAAAATTTTCAAAACAATTTTTGTTAAAGTTTTTACTTGTGATCTATTCACCCCTTATAGATCTAAGTATATCATACAAAATGATTGCTTCACACAAGTGATTGAAAATGTAAGTAAATAGATTTATCTTATCTTCATTCTTCAAGTAGAAGAGGAAGTATTTGTGATCCCATGAAATCTGATCAGTGCTTCCTTCTCTGGGAATCAGACATCCAACTAAAATTTTAAACACAAGTTTGGATTCTCTCTTCATGTTCTTGACTTTTCTAAAGTCATAAGAACATAAATTGTCAGCATTATCAAACAAATAGCTCTTGATAGCTCCAGCTTCAGGATTGTTGTCTTTAATACCCACAATAAACCTTCCAGAGTTTGGTGCTCTTAAAATTTTAGCAATGGTTTTTTGAGTGATGATCACGTCAACACCCATTAGAGTAGATCTGATTTCAACTTCTTCAAACTTCTTCAACCCAACTTCTTCAAACTTCTTCAACCCAACTTCTTCTCTACTCTTTCCCTTCAAGGAACTGTCCTTCTCCACCAGAAGTCTAAGTTCCACAGATGCAGCAAATTCATCAAAAAGTTTTGCCCTAACCCATAAATCTTTTACAAGATAAGGATAGGTTGGTCCATTCATCATTTCAAATATTGGAGACCACTCTTGAACTCTGAAGAAGCTCTAAAGATCAAACCCGCTCTAATTGAACGAATCAAAATCAACAATTTGTTTCACCAATAGCTTTAGATCATCTTGATTCAAATCCATGGATTTGGGCTTGATGGTCATACTTTTTCCAGAGTAGACTATCGTGTGTGCATGTTGAGCATTGAAAGAGGAGTCTATTGTTGAGAGAAACTTTTATGGTTTCTAGGGTTCTTTTGTGAAGATGGGTTTTTCAGAGAAGGTTAGAGAAAGTAAAATGTAGGTAGTGAGAAGGTGAAGTGTGTGTTTCTGATATAAAATGAGTGTTTTTGAGTGAAGGAATTTCAAACAACACACAACATAAATGCAAAATGAAATAGGAGAAGAAGTAAATGAAAATGACCAAGAACATATGAGTTTTTCTCAATAGTTGCAATCCACGTGTCAAAAAATGTTTCAAATATATGGAACATAAGAGCATGTATGCCAAAGGCGGATGTCCAATTGTGTGCATTATATCATAGGTAGTTAATATTATTCATAGTATCAAAAGCTGAGATGCTCCAGAGGCTATATATTCACCAGAAGCTAATTCAGAGCTTTTTGATCAAGGTAGCTTTTAGATATCTCAAACTCTGATATAGAGTAAGATTCTTTGTCAAACTTATAGAAATAGAATTATCAGTGTAAAGTCTTCTTACAAACATTCATAAACATTAGAATTAAAAACTCTTATAAAAACACATAGATAATCATACCTCCCTTTTTGCAATATCAACGTTTGAGATTGTACAAGAGGAACAATATTGTTCTAACAATGCTCTTCTGTTCACCACCAGAAGCCTTCTCAAACTTCTTAAAAGAATTTGATTAACTTCAGATATATAACCATGAGTCTGAAGCACCAGTTCAACAAAGGAGGACTTCAGTTTTCCTAGTACCAGTGATCTTATCATACTGGTTTCTTTCAGATTCCACACCTCCTTCCTCTTTTAGAGTTAGGATTTGGAATGTGGGCCTTCTTCTTATTGAAGGTTGTAAGCAACCATTATCTTGGAGGAGGAGTTGCTCTGCTCTTTCCTTTAAGCATTTATGTTGCAAAAATAATATATTTCATTAGTACCCATACTCTTATGGGTCCTCTAAGGTTAGTTTTACAGAGCTTCCTCTTGCTTTGTGTCTTAGACTTATAGTAAGGTCTAGACTCATTCCATACTTTTTGTGTATAAAGATTTTGTCTATGATAAGTTTTAACCTTGACTTCTGAATCTCTTGAAACCTTAGATACAACAGTATTAAGTTATGAGTTCTTCAAAACCTTTGACTTGGGAGTCTTACGTTCTAATTTACTTATAACCTTTGACCCTTGAGTATGAGATCTTGATTCCTTCAGAACATGAGAGTTATTTGTCACATGTTCTGATTGATTTAGAATTTTACCATTTTCAGCAGCAGACATAAAGTAAGCATTCAACCCCTTTTGAGCAGTGCCTGAAGAAGAAGGGTCTGATAGTTTTATCAAAATATCAGTCCTTGGATTATAAGGCTTTTGATGATATCCAATACCTTCTTCTTTGCTCTTACTTACTCCATAGATCATGCACTGATGGCTCAGTTGAGGCAGGAGTCGTAACCTTTGTATCATCAGTAGCAGTAGCCTTGACGTCACTTGTCTCGACCTCAGCAGCAATAGAGGCCGCACTTGTCTCGGCCTCAGCAGTAATAGGAGTCGCATTTGTCTCGGCCATCTCATCAGCAACAGGGTTCACATCTGTCTCGACCACCTCATATAGGTCAATAACAGTCTGACCCTGCACTTCCTCTGCATGAGCAGCCTCAACTCTAACAGCTCGGTGTCGGGTGATACGAGGTGCACGGAATGACTACTCAGTTTGACATTTTCGGTGAAAATCAGTTGAAACTACTCTCCCTGCCCATAGCTGCAAAGACTATGCCTCAACTGCCCTAGCACGGGCCATCGCGACCTCTCTCTTCATGATGCTCGAAGCAATATTGTTGTTCTTTCCCCTAGTCCTTATTAAAAAAATTCAAAAAATTCAAAAAATCAATTAATTAATTAAAATTTCAAAATTATTAGATTATAGCTTTTTTCGACAATTTCAAATTTTCCAATACTATTTTTAAAAATTTGGACATTTTCAATTTTTCATGGATGTGCTTTTACCTGAAGTTTCAAAATTAAAAACTCATATTTGTATACCTGCATTTTTAAAATTCACATATAAATACAACTTTTTTATTAAAAATTATAAAATTTCAGATAAGAACTCATGAAAGTCGTTATTTTTTATCAAATATTGTAACATTTATGGTAAGAACTCAGGAACTTCTATCAGAAAATTAAAAAAATTCTGGTAAGAACTCACAAAAGTTGAA
Source organism: Lathyrus oleraceus (assembly GCF_024323335.1). Classification (NCBI taxonomy): domain Eukaryota; kingdom Viridiplantae; phylum Streptophyta; class Magnoliopsida; order Fabales; family Fabaceae; genus Lathyrus; species Lathyrus oleraceus. The sequence continues at coordinate 462,786,759 of NC_066579.1, forward strand.
AAAACTCCTTAGATGAAATTTCCAAATTTTCGATATCACCAATCTACTTCTAATAAATGCAAAAGTTGAGTAAATTTGAAAATGTAATGCTCAAACAAAAGAGATAGTTGGCTAGTAGCATCGGCTCGCACATTCTGTTTACCCATTCAACTTTAGTGCTAAAAAAAGTGTAGAAAATGGAGAGAAAAAAAGTCATTTCATCGTTTTTTTTATAATAAACCCCTCGGACACAAGAACAAAACAGATGACATCAATACAGTTAGGGGTGTTCAAAATCAAACCAACCTAATAGAAAACCGCAAATCAAACAAAACCAAACTAAAACCGTAAAAAACCGCATTTGGTTCGCATCCGTTTGGGTCATTCTCTAAGAAAATTGCATGATTTTGTTTGGTTTGCGGTTGGTATTTTTCAAACCAAACTAAACCAAACCAAACCACATTATATTACAACTCAAACTTCAATTATCCCACATCCAATTCAAAACTCAAACTTAGTATGCCTTAACCTTACAACTAAAAACGATTTTCTCTTACTCACACTTAGGATACCAATTTCAACCAACTTAAATCTCTCTCAGTAGTCTCGCACATTCTTCTCATCTTCTTTACCATGTACGTTTCGCTTTTTCTACTCTAATATTTTAGCTCTTAAGTTCTTTCGTTTTTTCTACTCTAATATTTTAGCTCTTAAATTCTTTCGTTTTTTCTACTCTAATATTTTATCTCTTAAGTTCCTTCTTTTTTATCTTTTATGTTACTATTTTTTCTTCCGCATATTTCTTCTCAATCCCGCATCTCATATGTTCTTTTTTCATCTTCTCTAATCTCTCATTTCATATGTTTTTTACATTTTATTAGAATGTCTTTGATATTATTTTATTCTACTATTATTTTATTCTACTATTATATATATGTCTAAATATGATAAATTTTTATATTATTTAGTAATATATGAATGACTAAATACAAAGTTACGTTATTCATTGTAGGTGTATGTATGACTCAATAAAAATATTGTAAAAAACCAAACCAATCAAACCAATCCAAACCGCATGGTTTGGTTTGATTTTATTTCTAAAAACCAACCGAACCAAACCAAACCGCATGCTTTTTTCTCTTGCAGTTCGGATGATTTTTCTTATCAAAACCGCCCAAACCGGACCGCGAACACCCCAAAATACTGCGAATCTCATACATAGCTTACATCAAAGAGAAATGGATACTGTAATACTGGTCTTGTTACCATCAAAATTAAGCTACCACAATCAAGCATTTAAGTTTCAATGTTATAAAATTATAAAACATCTTAAACTTCATTCACTATAGCAGAAAATAGGAAAGAAACAAAACTCTACCACTCCCAACAAAACCATACCCTTTCAATGGGAACTGAGAACTAGTTTTCACTTAAAGCACTTGGCATCCAAAAGAGCCTCTCCCTCAAATGGTTCAAAATCTTCAATCATCTGACTAACTCGCTCTTTCTGAGCTTCGTCAGAGATGTCAACCTTGGTCCACTCATAGAGCTCCATGTCATAGCATTCATCAATGACAAACTTTGGAATCTCCTGTCCACGGAAAAGCCACAACCCTTTCACCTTAAATGGAGCCGCTGATCCAATCACAAGCATCTTTCCAAATGCATACTTGCGAGCCAGATCCATCCTCTGAAGAAACCCACCAACCTTGTTCAGTGTCACGAAAGAAACGGTATTCTCATCTTGGTATTTGTAATCACAGAACCAGAGAGAATATCCCTCTGGATCATACATGTCCCAGAATCCTGCAAGTCAAACAAAGGTATAAAAATGTCATTCTGTGCTACAGTGTACACAGGATAAAAAGAATCAGAGTTCCCCAAAACAATAGTAGTATATTTCCAAGGGATGTAAGCTACAATCATAATTCTAGAAGCTACAACAATTTGGGGAAAATACAACAAGATCAAGCTACAAAATTTTGAAAAATACAAACCACGGGAGCAAGGGGGCAAAAATCACAATACCTTTGATTGCAACCTCACGGAAGTTTGACTTAGTGTTAGAGTAAAGTCTTTTCCACTCATCCAATATCATCTTGCTTGGGGGAAGAAGATCAAGAGGATTCTTTGCCTTAGGCTTGGGTGCCTCCTCTTCAGCTTCTTCTACTTTGGGCTTTGCGGGCTCTGATTTAACCACTTTCTTGGGTTCATCTTTAGTTTTGGGCTTAGATTCCTTAGGCTTCTGAGCAGATGGAATAGGTGGCAAAGCTTCAGTCTGCTTAACCTGGCCTATTATCTTTCGGAAGTTTGGCTGATTGACCAAGGTCCAGAAGTATCTCTCAACATGAGGAAACTCTGAGGTGAAGCTCTTGACCAAGAGTTTGGAGAAACCAAGCAACATGTTGGATGTTGTTATAATATCAGCAAGGGTAACAGAATCCCCAACCAGGTAGGTATTGTGGGCAAGGTGAGTGTTAAGAGCCTCAAATGCTCTCTTCAATGAAGAAAATGCAGACTCCTCCACCTTCATTTAGATACAAATTTCAAAAGGAAAAAAATATTCAATAAAAGGGGAAGATAACAGGTATTACAAAGACGGGATAAAGAACAGTGAACTAAGTACCTGTTTACTTTGTGAAATCAATTTCTACTTTAAGTTCTTAATTGTTAGTTTTGCTCGTTAACAATGAAAAGAGACTTTTCATGTGAGTCATTGTGATAAAAAAGATAAAATATCATCATCCATTTCAGGAAAATAATGAAAATAGCTCTTTTGAAATAGAAATGGAAGACTATTGTTCACTTCAAGAATCTTTATTCTCCTTGTTAACAAGGAAAACCAAGACAAATTTCCAGTTGAAGCTATTTTCACAAAGTAAATAGGTACTTAGGATTAAATTTTGGAGTTACAACCAACCAAACCAATTGATTTCAGAATATTCCTATCATAACTTGCTAATAGTTGCCACAACTCAATAATATTATATAATTGCTATCCATACTCAAGATTAGAAACTTAACCAAATAAAACAGCAACTAATGTATAAAAAAACTAATATTGCACAAAACTTACAAGAGGAATGAAGGGGGCATGTCCAAGTCTTGGAATATACAACTTCAAAAGATTGGCATCAATCTCCAATGAAGAAAAATCAATCCACTGATCAACATGAGCCTGAATGACCAGAATACAAATAGAACATGACATGATGTCACTTTCAAGAAGTCGCATTAAAACATGCATGGAAGATAAACCAAGTATATTAATTAATAACCATAACTCAACACATGGAAATATCATAACAAAATGTGAACCTGATCAATGGGAGAAGATCCAAACAAATTGTTTTCACCCAATCGAGCAACTGCAGCAAACCCAAACCCAAGCAAAAGTAAATAACAACAACATTACAACGATGAACAGATGCATAAATAGATATGTTTAAGCACTAGTCATACCATGACGCGCAATTGCATTGCTCTCAAAGACGGCACCTTCCGGGGTTTCCAAGACCGGAATCTGGAAATAGATAACAGAACATTAAGTAAAAGGAAAATCGAGATTTTATATTTATAAGGGAGAAATCGAGGATGCATGGATAATCCACCTTTCCAATAGGGTTCAACTTGAGAAAGTGAGGGGTTTTATTAGAGACACCCATCTGAAAATCTGGTGCCAATTCAACTTTGACACCAACATACTCTGCAGCAATCAGAGTCTTGTAAACATTTTTGTTTGTCTGGGTGGCGTGGAGGATCTACAGAATAAACAATTACAGGAAATTGCAATCAGAACAGTTGAATGATGAAATAATCAAGTAATCAAAATGTAAATGAACTAACCAGAGCCATGGGTTTGTTGAGATCTGATCAGAAAAAGAAAACAGTATAAATCTGAGTTAAGTAGCATTTCAATTGTACAGTAAAAGAAATGCAAAAATGAGAAACGAGATTGCACTTACAGTGATGGAAGGGAGGAACGAGAGTTTCGGGAAGCAGGACTCTCAATTCCTGTGAGCGTTAAGGAATGAGGATCAATGAATCAATGGTGAGTCGAAAGGAGAAGACAGTACAAAACTAGGTTTTCTGATATACTGGTGCGATGCCTCTAAACCCTAAAATGGGTCGGGTTGGAAACGGCCCACAACTCATAAGCCCTTCCCGTTTTCTATTTTTCGTACACAACTGATAAGCCCTTCCCGTTTTCTATTTTTCGTACCCGTAATTGCAAATATCTTGTTTTGTTTTATCTTTTTAAATTTTGACCAAAGATTATTTTTAAAAAAAGGAAAAATATATATTGTGGTTAGGGTTTTCAAATATAAATGGATTCAAATAAAAATTATAATTCAAATAAAAAAAATTAAAAACCGTAAAAAAAATGAATAATATTCTATGTGTTTGGATATTATTTTGTAAAAATTGTTCGATTTGGATCGGATTTCAAATTGATTTTTCAAAATCAAATCGAACTACGTCTATATATTTTTAGAGATTAAAGGTAGTGCATTACACTAATCTCCAATCAAAATATTTTAAATTGTCAAATCATAACAGTATTTTAAAAATAAAAGTGTGATGTGGTGGGATACATGAGTCTCATTGGTTGACAGTGTAAATATATTTTACACTGTCGGTGCATATTTCTTTTTCTCATGTTTTTATTCTGATATGTTGTTATAATTTATTATTTTTAGTTTAATTTAATCTATTTATTTTTATTATTTCATTTGTTTCAAGCATAATCTATCATTTTTATTTTGTAATGTTAATTTTTAATATATTATATATTATGTATTATGTATTATATTAATTTTTTTATAGTTGTTTTAGAATCTTAAAAAAATATACATGATTTATATTTTTGGATATCCAAAAACCGATCTAAATTAAACTGCATGAATTGGATTGAATGAAATTAGATTCAAATCGAACGACAAACATCTCTAATTATGATAGTCTAAAATCATTGTCGATCATTCCATTACTAATTAACTTATATGATGACGGTCAATATTGTTTTTGAAATTATGAAAACAAATAACTAAATTTTTTAAAATATTAAATATTTACTTTATAAATATAACAAAAACGTCTAAAAATAAATTTATTAAAAAAATATATGTAGGCATTGGTATTATAATATATTATTTTAATTTAATAATAATAAATATAATATTTCTGAGAGCCTAAAGAAAGATATGAGGTCAAAATCTAAAAAACTTACTTATCAAGAATGATGAAAATATTTTTTTCCTTCATTCACTCTAATAAAAATATTAATGTTGAATTTATGTAAGACTAAGGAGATAAGCGAGATAGTGTTGGTAAAAAAACACTTAATTTTGGTTTATAAGAAGTAAAAAATTCAAAAGAAAGTATTGATATTTCTAGGTTTAATATATTTTTTTGTCTCTTATGTTTTGTGTAAGATTCGTTTTGGTCCCTTAATTTTAAAAAGAACCATTTTGATCCTCAGTTATTCAAAGTGGTTCACGTTTATCCTTATTTTCCAAAATATTAGTCAAAGTAAATTGAGATGCAAAGGTGACACACACGTGTATTAGTTATAATGAACTAACAATGTCATACATAAAACCTCACATTTCTTTGAAGTTCTCTCAAATATAGATTTCTCATCTTTCTCACATTTCTCTGAAGTTCTCTCAAACCCCACTCTGTAGAATGACGAATCGTTGAAGAACGAATAGAGTGAATTGTTGAAGAACGAAGAAAGCACAAAGAAAAGGGATTTCTGAAGAGAATACTGGGAATGCTCTTTTTCTTCTTTTTAATCTTCTCCCAATTCTATTTTAAGGTTCATCTCGATTTGCATTTTAGGGGTTGTCATGTATTTAGGGTTTTGTGTTCCTGATTCAAAATATTGTAATTTTTAGGTATATTATGCATGAATATGTGCATGTAGTTATACATCATGAGGTTTTTTTTGAAGCTAATGGTGAGTCATGTTGTGGGGGTTCAGTTACCGGGGTGAAGTGTGATGTTGATAAGTGGAGTTATTTTGAGGTGTTAGAGATTGTTAAAGAATTGGGATATGAGGAATCTAGAACAGTAATATACAAGGACTTAACAATTGGTTTGTTTACTTTGAGTGATGATAAAGGTGTCCAAGAGATAATTGATTTATGTAAGGTGCATAAGAGTGTTTATTTGTATGTGCAACATTCAGTTTCTCAACTTGATTATTACGATGGACCTATAGAAGATGAAACTTAAAACATAGTTAATGTTGGAGAATTGCCATCCAAGGCGCAGCGGAATTTAAAATTTCTCCATTTAGTGATCCTTACGAATGGGCATGATCAGTGATAGAATCGTTACCTCTTGTGGCGATTCAAACCTTTGCTGCAGATCTCTGATAATGATCAAAACCTTTGATACAGATCCACGGGGCGATCACGAACGTTGAACGATGACAACGTCTCTACTCAGTCCACACGAACGGATTCCTTCAATCGCAGTGCTAGCTGTTATGAATGAAGGCTTTGAGTGAGAGAGAGATACGAAATTCCAACTCTTCAGTTGTGTTTTCTGTCTCAGTGAGTTACAATGCTTCTACCCAAGGGGTTCTATCTATAGAACCACTTGTGTGGGCTTCAAGCCAAAAAACCCACTTAAGTGCATTTTGGTCCATATCTCATAAAATGCCAAAATCACTTAAGTACTTGGTACCTTACCATATTTCGTATTCTACTTAAGTACACCGTACCTTATGATGTTCCTTAATTATTCTATCTCTCATCAATCCATCCTTTGTGTGTGACCCTATAGGTTTTCGCGACGTTGGCAATTATATTAAATCACGCATTTAACATAATAAACAGTGAGCGGTATCTAGCAACACATCACTGCTACCCAAGTCACGAAAATGTCATGTGATCTGACAAAACCTCCTGTGATAATAATTATGTGTATAATTACCCCTTTGCCCTTATGTCTATATTGAACACAAGGTATAGACCGTGTCACCCTTGTCCAGTTCAATATTGGGCCCATAGACATTTATCCTGTTACGCAGGATGGGCAAATTCCATCTAGGACACTCATGTCCCTCAGCATGCTTCGTGGAGTACCCATCAATTGTCTTTATGGTTATCCAGTTACGGACAACGTTGGATCAGCAATAAAGCACTCGACTCTACATCTAGGATCCATAGTGGTTTCAGGTCGAAGAGTGGTATACACTATTATCACCATGAGAATAACTTATGACACTTTGCATAACTTTCTATATAGTATTCTCATAGTGGGTCAATCCGGTATAAATATTACTCCTAATATTCATACCTATGTTTAAGACTTGATAACTCTTTATCCATGATCCATGAGATGTGATCATCAGTCTACAAACATAATAGTCTTAATGCTTTAATGTTATCCCACTTCATACTAAAGCTCGACTACGGATACTTTAAGAATAGTGTCCTCATGTTCAATGTGTTCTCATGATTAAGTCACACTTAATACATTAAACGGACTATCTATTCCAGGGACTTTATTAATCAACCATAATAAAGAAAAAGCCTTTAAATAATTCGATACAAGTACCAAAAGTATTGGCCTCTAGGGCTTATACCAACAGTTAATGTTGTAGTTAATGTTGATGAAATTGAAGATGTCACTGGAAAACTAGTTGAAGAAGTTCTCAATGGTAAAGCAGATGGTGTAAGTGACTTGAATAAGACTGAGGTTGGAGGCACAATTATTTATGTTAATGAGGCTGATGATATGAGTGAGGGCGAGGTAAAAGATATTAGTGTTGATGTTAATGAGGTTAAGGATATGAGTGTGGGTGTGGTACGAGATAATAATGTTTGTGTTAATGAGACTGAAGATATGAGTGAGGGTGGGGTAGGAGATAATCATGTTGATGTTAATGGGGTTGATGATATAAGCGATAGTGATGATGTGAGTTTCCAGTATGACAGTACTTTAGATGTTGCCTTTCAAGATTCAGATGAAGACGGCGATGGTTTAGTGGAAGAGGATATTACACATCTATTGGGTTATGACAAAGAGGCGGAAGGTAAAGGCAAAAAATATAGTAAGGAATGTGAAGGTGCTAGTGAGAAATGTGAAGGTGCTAGTGAGGAATTTGAGAGTGTGTGTGAAACTGATGATGAAAGTAACTGTTATAGGAAGAAGTATCTTGTTTTCAAAATGCCCAAAAACATGTCAGACTACAAATGGGGATTAGGAACCTATTTTGCAATAAAGAATTATTTTAAGGAGGCAATTACTTCATATGTAGTCCAATCAGGAAGGTATTTGAGGTTCTCTAAAAATGATAAACAAAGGATAAACGTGATATGTAAAGATTCTTGGTAATTTACCATGTGAAGATTTTTGGCAATTGAGAAAATTGATGGATAAGCATAACTGTAGTAGATCATATAATGTGAAGCTCATGACTACAAAGTGGTTAAGTAAAAGAATTCAAAACTCTTTGAAAGATAATCTAAATTTGAAAATCAGGGACATCAAGGAAAAATCCCAAAGGAAATAAAATGTTGGTGTAAACAAGACTAAGGATGTTAGGGCTAGGTGTGCAGCAAGAGGATTGATTGATGGCTTTTTTCTAGAACAGTATACCAGAATCTATGACTATATAAAGTACAAATATTGACAGCCATAGGAAATGACATTTGGACATGGTTTTTAGAACTATTGATTGATGATCTTGGAGGTAGAAACCAATGTTATACATACACCTTCATCTCAGACCAACAGAAGGTATTGAATTTGTGATAATTAATCTCTTGTATTTATTTTGTGCATGACTATAATGTTTTGAATTTGTGATAATGAATCTCTTGTATTTATTTGTTAGGGTCTCTTGCCATATATGGACGAGCTTTTACCGGCTGTGGAACATAGGTTTTGCGCACGCCATTTGTACAACAATTTTAGAAAGAGATTTCCTAGAAAGAAGTTGAAAGAGATTATATGGAAAACTGCTAAGTCAATATATTTACAATCCTGAGAAAGGGGAATGAGAGAAACGAAAGATGTTAATGAGGAAGCATTCAAGCACATGATGAAAACACCTCCTAGATTTTGGAGTAAATCTCAATTCAAAATAATCTCTAAGTGTGATAGCATGTTGAACAACATGCCAAAGGCCTTCAATAGTGTTATTATTGAAGCAAGAGTTAAGCCTATAGTGACCATGCTAGAAGAGATCAGAACATACATAATGGAAAGGTGAGCAAAAAATAGAATGAGATTTGCAAACTTTACTGATGATGACACCTCTTCAACACATCAAATATCAATAATAAATAAATAAAAGTTATATATATATATATATATATATATATATATATATATATATATATATATATATATATATATATATATATATATATATATATATCGCTCTGTCATAAAAGGTATGTCACTTGGTCGGGATAATCGGTAAGCATTGATCAGTCAATGGGCCCTCCAAGGAACTCTCTGTTAGTGTGCACTGATGGCTTCGTCGAGGCAGAGTCGTAACCTTTGTATCATTAGTAGCAGTAGCCTCGACGTCACCTGTCTCAACTTCAACGGAAATAACGATAACATTTGTCTCGGTCTCAGCAGCAATAGGGGCCACACCTGTCTCGGCCTCAACAGCAATAGGGGTCGCATCTGTCTCGGCGTTGGATGATATGAGGTGCACGTAATGACTGCTCAGTCATCCGTTTCTGGTGAAAATCGGTTTGAACTACTCTCCATACCCGTAACTGCGAAGATTGTGCCTCAGCTGCCCTAGCACAGACTATCGATGCCTCTCTTTGTGACCCTCGAAGCAATATTGTTGTCCTTTCCCCTAGTCCTCACTAAAAAATAAAAAAAAATTCAAAAAAACAATTAACTAACTGAAATTTCAAAATTTTCCAATAAATTATAGCTATTTTCGACAATTTCAAATTTTTCGATACTATTTTTAAAATTTTGAATTACTGACATTTTCAAAATTTCTGATATAAATATGAGTTTTTATCCAAAATTTCAAAATTACTTGTAAAAACTCATATTTGTATGCCAGCATTTTTAAAATTCACATATAAATACACGAGTTTTTTTATAAAAACTCATGAAAGTTGTGATTTTTTACCGGATATTGTAACATGATAAGAACTCAAAAAATTTTAACAGAAAATTATAAAATTTCTAGTAAGAACTCGCGAAAGTTGAAAAAACTCTTAGCTTAAATGAAATTTCTAGTATGAATTTGCAAATTTTCGATATCGCCGATCAACTTTTAATAAATGCAAAAATTGAGTAAATTTGAAAATATGATTTCAACATCATTCAATGTGTAGAAATGTCAGGATATAAATTAGGAGGAAAAGAGATAGTTGGCTAGTAGCATCGGCTTACACATTCTGTTTACCCATTCAACTTTACTTCTCAAAAAAGTGCAGAAAATGGAGGGAAAAAAATGTCATTTCATCGTTTTTCCTATAATAAACCCCTCGAGCACAAGAACAAAGCAGATGGCATCAATACAGCGAATCTCATACATGCTTATCTTACATCAAAGAAAAATGGATCTTGTAATACTGGTCTTGTTACCATCAAAATTAAGCTACCACAATCAAGCATTTAAGTTTCAATGTTATAAAATCATAAAACATCTTAAACTTCATTCACTATAGCAGAAAATAGGAAAGAAACAAAACTCTACCACTCCCAACAAAACCATACCCTTTCAATGGGAACTGAGAACTAGTTTTCACTTAAAGCACTTGGCATCCAAAAGAGCCTCTCCCTCAAATGGTTCAAAATCTTCAATCATCTGACTAACTCGCTCTTTCTGAGCTTCATCGGAGATGTCAACCTTGGTCCACTCATAGAGCTCCATGTCATAGCATTCATCAATGACAAACTTTGGAATCTCCTGTCCACGGAAAAGCCACAACCCTTTCACCTTAAATGGAGCCGCTGATCCAATCACAAGCATCTTTCCAAATGCATACTTGCGAGCCAGATCCATCCTCTGAAGAAATCCACCAACCTTGTTCAGTGTCACGAAAGAAACAGTATTCTCATCTTGGTATTTGTAATCACAGAACCAGAGAGAATATCCCTCTGGATCATACATGTCCCAGAATCCTGCAAGTCAAACAAAGGTATAAAAGTGTCAGTCTGTGATACAGTGTACACGGGATAAAAAGAATCAGAGTTCCCCAAAACAAGAGTAGTATATTTCCAAGGGATGTAAGCTACAATCATAATTCTAGAAGCTACAAAAATTTGGGGAAAATACAACAAGATCAAGCTACAAAATTTTGAGAAATAGAAACCACGGAAGCAAAATCACAATACCTTTGATTGCAACCTCACGGAAGTTTGTCTTAGTGTTAGAGTAAAGTCTTTTCCACTCATCCAATCATCTTGCTTGGGGGAAGAAGATCAAGAGGATTCTTTGCCTTAGGCTTGGGTGCCTCCTCTTCAGCTTCTTCTACTTTGGGCTTTACGGGCTCTGATTTAGCCACTTTCTTGGATTCATCTTTAGTTTTGGGCTTAGATTCCTTAGGCTTCTGAGCAGATGGAATAGGTGGCAAAGCTTCAGTCTGCTTAACCTGGCCTATTATCTTTCGGAAGTTTGGCTGGTTGACCAAGGTCCAGAAGTATCTCTCAACATGAGGAAACTCTGAGGTGAAGCTCTTGACCAAGATTTTGGAGAAACCAAGCCACAAGTTGCATGTTGTTATGATATCAGCAAGGGTAACAGAATCCCCAACCAGGTAGGTATTGTGCGCAAGGTGAGTGTTAAGAGCCTCAAATGCTCTCTTCAATGAAGAAAATGCAGACTCCTCCACCTTCATTTAGACACAGAAAAAATATTCAATAAAAGAGGAAATTTTAAGTCAGTGATTACGCAGAGAGCAGGAAATTTTAATGTAAAAAAATTGATAGTATAATAATATTTATAAATTAAGCATTATTATTAATAAATAAATTTTTATGTAATAGTTTTGTATTTAAGAGTATACAAACTTTTTAACGTGGGTCTTCATACACACGTGGTTGTTTGTGTGTAGACGGTTGGATCAATCAGATATCTGAAACAATGTCACGTGGTTGCCTTTGTGTACAAAATAGTATGAAACGATTCCAAAATAGTATAAAAATGGTTATGGACAATAATCTCAGTCTCGATTTTTATTTGGAATGGGAACTGTACAGCAGTGAGCGCAGGCGGTGACACAGCAAGGTCGAAGCGATGCAACATCACGGCGGTGACAACCACCACCTTCTCTGTCCACGTCATCATCTCCAAGGTATTATTCCGCGTTTTCAAATTTACATAAACCTTGTTTGTTTTTGTACAAGATTGATTTTCATAGATGATTGAATTTTATAGTAACATTTGTTTTGTTTCCTAAATCCGAAAATGTGACATTTATGGATGCAACAACACATTTCTTTGTATTCTACTTAATCAGAAAATGTGAATGCATGCATGAGTTTCCTACATTTATGTTTCATATTTAAAACTAACAAATATAAATGTGAATGCGTTTAGTTTCTTTGTATGAGGAATGAGCCTACTCTAACAACGCTTAAACGATTCTCATTGCCATTACTAACACTAGGTATCAGAATCCATTACTTTTGTTTCTATTGTAGTTAATGTAAATCTGAATTATTCACCAACACCTTTCATTGCAATTGTAAACCCCACACCTTGTACAAATGTTAATTATCAACATTTTACATTAAACTTTCTTGCATGCATTTATCGTATTTCTGTTTTCTCTATAACAATGTCCCTCAAACTCCATACATATCTTGTCTTATTTTATTCTTTCTATACGATTTTTGCACTCAACTCAGACGGAATGACACTCCTGTCATTCACGTCGCATTGGACATCGGTTCCTGCTCACGTCAATTCCACATGGACTCTATCCCATTCAACACCATGTTCATGAATTGGTGTCAAATACAGTTCTTCCTACCATGTCATCTCTCTCAACCTATCCCATTATCAGATTTATGGTCAACTAGGACCCGAACTAGCTGATTGCCCCGAACTCAGCCACATAGACCTTGATCATGACAAGTTTAATGGCCAAATTCCCCACAGTTTCACAAACCGACTTTATTATCTTAGCCTTTCATCTAATCTCCTCACATATCAATTTCCTCATTTCTTGTCTCAAATCCCTCACCTCCACCTTCTTGATCTGTCTTATAACCAACTTAATGGTTCCATCCCCGCTAGTATTGCCAACATGACTCAACTTCGCAACTTGTATCTCCAAAACAATCTGCCATAATTCCTTCCTCCATTGGGAACTGCACTCAATTACAAGACTTGCTTTTGGATAATAATCTGTTGCAGGGTGTCATTCCTCACACGATAAACCGTCTCAATCATCTTATTCGTTTTGGTGTTGCCTCCAATAACCTAACCGGTATTATTCCACTGGGTTCTTCCTGTTGTCAAAATTTAGTATCTTTGGATCTCTCATTCAATTCCTTCCATGAAGGCATTCCCTCACGAATAAGATGATTGAGACGGTTTATCGTATGAGGAATGACACCCTGCAAGAGATTATTATCCAAAAGCAAGTCTTATAATTGAGTGAAGTTCCCAATGGATGAAGGAATTATGGTAGAGAACTGATTGTTTTGGAGATACAAGTTACGAAATTGAGTTATGTTGGCAATACTAGCGGGGATGGAACCATTAAGTTGGTTATAAGAGACATCAAGAAGGTGGAGGTGAGGGATTTGAGACAAGAAATGAGGAAATGGATCTGTGAGGAGATTAGATGAAAGGCTAAGATAATAAAGTCCGTAGAGGTTAGTGAAACTGTGGGGAATTTGACCATTAAACTTGTTATGACCATAAATATGATAATGGGATAGGTTGAGAGAGATGACATGGTAGGAAGAACTGTATTTGACACCAACCAATGAACATGATGTTGAATGGGATGGAGTCCATGTGGAATTGACGTGAGCAGGAATCGATGTCTAATGCGACGTGAATGACATGAGTGCCATTCCGTCTGAGTTGAGTGCAAAAATCGTATAGAAAGAATAAAATAAGACAAGATATTTATGGAGTTTGAGGGACATTGTTACAGGGATAGAGGAAACAGAAGCACAATTATCCATGCAGAGAGCAAGAAAGTTTAATATAAAATGTTGTTAATTAACATTTGTACAAGGTGTGGGGTTTACAATTGCAATGAAAGGTGTTGGTGATTAATACGTGAATAATTGAGATTGACATCGTTTACATTAACTACAATAGAAACAAAAGTAATGGATTCTGGTATCTAGTGTTAGTAAAGGCAATGAGAATCGTTTAAGAGTGGTTAGAGTAGGCTCATTCCTCATACAAAGAAACTAATCACGTTCACATTTATATTTGCTAGTTTTAAATATGAAACATAAATGTAGGAAACTCATATGCATGCATTCACATTTTCTAATTAAGTAGAATACAAAGAAATGTGTTGTTGCATCCATAAATGTCACATTTTCGGATTTAGGAAACAAAACAAATGTTATTAATTCAATCATCTATGAAAATCAATCTTGTACAAAAACAAACAAGGTTTATGTAAATCTGAAAACGCGGAATAATACCTTGGAGATGATGACGTGGACAGAGAAGGTGATGGTTGTCACCGCTGTGATGTTGCATCCTTCGCCGCATTGCTTCGACGCTGCTGTGTCACCGCCCGCGCACAGTTCCCATTCCAAATAAAAATGGAAACTGAGATTATTGCCCATAACGATTTTCATACTATTTTGGAATCGTTTTAGATTAGTTATATGATTGAAATAATTGGCCATGGAAATTACTATGAGCTTGAAGAAGCTCAGAGCACGTGCAAGTCCAGGAGATACACAAAGGCAATCACGTGGCATTGTTTCAAACATCTGATTGATCAAATCGTCTACACACAAACAACCACGTGTTTATGAAGATCCACGTTAAAAAGTTTGTATACTCTTAAATATAAAAATAATCATACATAAAAAATCATTTATTAATAATAATGCTTAATTTATAAATATTATTATACTATCAATTTTTTACATTAAACTTTCCTGCTCTCTGCATAATCATTCACTTGAAATAAAAGAGACATTTCAAGTGAATGATTGTGATAAATAAAAGATAAAATATTACTTAGGGATGGTACATTTCAGGAAATAATGAAAATAACTCTTTTGACAATTTTTATTGTTTCCAGAAAAGCAAGACTGTTGTTCACTTGAAGAATATTTACTCTCCTTGTTGACAAGGAAAGCCAACACAAGTTTCCAGTAGAAGCTGTTTTGACAAAGTAAATGGGTACTAAGGATTAAATTGTAGAGTTACAACCAACCCAACCAATTGATTTCAGAATACTCCTCTTAATAGTTGCCATTGCTATCAATACTCAAGATTAGAAACTTAAAACCAAATAAAACAGGCGCTAATGTATAATAAAATTAATATAGCAGACAACATACAACAGGAAAGTAGGGGGCCTTTCCAAGCCTTGGAATGAACAACTTCAAAACATTGGCATCAATCTCGAAAGAAGCAAAATCAATCCACTAGTCAACATGAGCCTGAAAAACCAGAATACAAATCGGACAGAAGTCACACTAAAACAGACATGCAAGATAAACCATAAACAAAACGCATACATGACCAATGGAAGAAGATCCAAACAAATTGTTTTCACCCAATCGGGCAACTGCAGCAAAACGAAACAAAAGTAAATGACAAAAACATTACAACTATGAACAAATGCATAAACAGCACTAAGCATACCATGACGAGCAATTGCATTGCTCTCAAAGACGGCACCTTCCGGGGTTTCCAAGACCGGAACCTGGAATCAGAAAAGAGAACCATGTCTAATGATTTAGTAAAAGGGACTTTATATTTATAAAAGGGCAGAGTGAGGATGCATGGATAGTCCACCTTTCCAATAGGGTTCAACTTGAGAAAGTGAGGGGTTTTATTAGAGACACCCATCTGAAAATCTGGTGCCAATTCAACTTTAACACCAACATACTCTGCAGCAATCAGAATCTTGTAAAAATTTCTGTTTGCCTGGGTAGAGTGCAGGATCTACAGATTAAACAATTACACGAAATTGCAATCAGAATAGTTATCAACAGTTGAATGATGAATTAATCAAGTAATTGAAAAAAATGGAGAAATTAACTAACCAGAGCCATGGATTTGAAAGGAAAAGCGCGCAGGTCTGGTTTGATATCTGAAACAATAGGAACGAGATAGTTTAGTAGCATTTCAATTGGAGAAATGAGAAACGAGATTGTACTTACAGTAATGGAAGGGAGGAACATGACTCTCTATTCCAGTAATGGAAGACACTGGAAAACTAGGTTTTCTGATATACTCATGCGATGCCTAAAGAAGATAGTTTTTTTTTCTTGATTCACTCTAATGAAAATATTAATTTTGAATTTATGTAAGACTAAGAAGAAAGATTGGAAAACTTGTTTTAATTACAACAAGTCAAGATACTTCAATAATGAATGTCTATAACTTTACAAGGAGAAACATATAGCTGGAAACAGACGAATGATTTTATGGAAATACGAGATGTTTATGAATAATAAAAAAAAAGGATGATGAAGAAGCAAATGTGACCGTTATTCACTACAATATTTGAGAGATCAAATAGAATACGATGTATTTTCTAATTTATCTAGAGTTGAACTCATTTACTTAACAATATTTTCTTAATAACTCTTAAAGAAAATCAATAAGTTTACAATTTTGCAAAAACATTATACCATTTTACTTGAAAAATAAATTACTTTGAAAAAAGAGATTGAGAGTGTAAATATTGAAATTCTATTTTTTTTTTAATTCTAAATAATTTTTACCCAACAATTATAACATTTCTAAGAGTTATTGGCTTATATAATAGGGAGAAACAAGATGTCTTATGTGAACTATAAAGTTAGTAGAAATAAAAGAAGAAGTATTGTCAATACAAAAGATGAATTTGGAATTAAAGTTCATATTACATAAACACCAATCTCAATGGTTTATTCATGTTACATGGAAAGAGAGAATGATAACACATCTTACTCAATGTTAAAAACTAGTTTTAAGCATTGATGAATAATAGACTATATGATTAACCCTAAAGAACTCAATAATATTTTGGTACATAAACACAAAATTACATGTGTTTCATATTTTCTTTACAATTTGATATTGAAGCAGGGGAAGTGTGAGCTTCGAAGAAAATCAGGAGAAAAAAAAATTGGTTCTCGTACAATAGTTAAAAATAAAAAGGAAATTATGTCATTGTTGAACCATATGGTTTTAAAAAGAAATATAACGAATAAGGAGAATTCTAAAGGAAATAATATATATATATATATATATATATATATATATATATATATATATATATATATATATATATAATCAAAATTATATACAAATAGCAGGCAACAAGGTGTGTCGCTATCCCTTTTTGGATGATAAAATCAATCCTTTTAAACACTACATTCATTGTCCTGGGTGACACAACATTGTTATGCATGAGCCTTTGGACTCTCTATAAAAGATCCACTACTTTTGGTGTTAGAAAGACAAATGGTATGAAGGCATGTTGATTGTTGAAACACGCTTTCTCATGTTTTATCACTTTACTTGAAGCGACTTTGAGAGCTACTTGTCCCACAATAAAACCTGCAGCCCTCGATCGCACCAATGAGAAAACTCCATTCAAATCGACATATGCATATTTTCCTCCTACCCATCCATACACCAGAGCATCGGCTGCCTTAAGAGTCGACCTCCCCCATGAAATTCGCATGCGCTTATTTTTTCACATATACCACTGCACGCCTAAATATATCAAAAATGATATCCCTAAAAATGTCATGTCGGTATTTGAATCATAGAATCTCCTTGCAATGAACAGTGTATTTCCCAAATGTATCCAAGCACACCTTGCGACAAACATCAACTCTAAAGTCATTTTTTTTATATAAAAATCTTATTTTTACTCTAAAGTAAAACACATTGAGATTAAATATCAACTCATTAGAGATTATGTTTATAATGAGATTTTATATACATATTTTGTTGATACAGACCATTAATGAATTTATATCTTTACAAAAATCATAGTTGAAGATAAATTCAATCTTATAAATGATAATTTAAATATTCTCTTTGTAAAATAATAGTGTTTGAAGTCAAAAGTGCAATCCTCTTCATAGAAAATCCACTTCTTTTAGTTGAGAAAAATGAATCTTTAGTATAAATAATCCTTAGGGACGTTCTAAACCTTTAATGCTTTCAACCTCATTGACGATCAATAATCTTGGATAACTTTGTCTATTTAAGAAGTGAAATATCACATGTAGTAATGTAACTTTTGATTTTTCTGTATGTATGGTCATAAAAACGGAAAAACAATCAAACTCTTTTTATCTATTTAAGAAGTGAAATATCTACGCCATAAATTTTAATAAACTACTCTCATGTGATGTTTGTCTTTTAAGTAAAGAGGATGAGTCATGGTTATGGAATATGAGAATAACCCATATGCATATGTATCATTTGAACAAATTGGTCCATAAGGAATTATAATTGATTTTCCAAACTTGTGCTTTGAATATAATCGGCTATGTGATGTGTACTGAAAGCGTAAAGAAGGAAATGTCTCCTTTAAAATGTAAATATTATTTCTATAAACATGCTTTTACAATTTTTGTGCATGGATCTTTTTGGCCATTCAAAACCATGAGCTTTTGTGGAAATTACTATGCCATGTGGATGAGTCTCACTGTACCTAGACATTTTTCTTATCTCATAAAAGATAAATATTAGGTTCCTTTTGAAAGTTAGCAAAAGTTATCCAAAATGAAAAAGGATTAAGCATTGCATTCACATGAAGTGATTGCAAAGGTGGAATTCAAAATGTTGAATTAGAGAACTTTTGTATTGAGAATGACATGTAGCATATTTTATCTACTATATGAACTCCTCGGGGTAGTGGAATGGAAAAATATATGTCTTGAAGAGTTAGCGAGGATGATGATCAATAAAACTAACATTCATAAGTATTTACGGACTGATGTGGTAAGCAACGTTTGTTATATGATAAATCGTAGCTTGATAAGACCAATTCTAAAACTTCCGCCCTACAAAATATACAAGGGGAAAAACCTTAATATTTCTCACCTCCATGTTTTCACATCCTAGTGCTTTGTCCTTAATAACAACAAGGATAATCTTGGCAAATCCGAAGTTAAAGTTGATGAAGGTTTATTCTTAGGATATTCCACTTCTAGTAAAACTTTTAGAATATTGATAAAAAAACCTAAATATTAAAGAATTAGTTCATGTAACCTTTGATGAAATTAACTCCAAGTCGATAGAGATAAAAGTGTCCGATTATGCAGGTATTTTGGAGAAAACTTTTTTAGAATACCAATATCAAGACAGAGACCAAAGTAAAGACAATGATCAATTTGAAGATAATGAATAATGATCAAGTTGAAAAAATAAACAAATACAATCAAGACCTACTTAAGCAATGGAGAAGTATAATATATCATCAAATCCACAACGTAATAAGGGATATTTTTAAGGGGGTAACCATTTGACACTCTATTAACCAGATATATAATTGTATGGCTTTTGTTTCCTAAACTAAGCCTATTGACATCAATTAAGCTATCGTTGATTAACATTAGCCTCTTTCTAAGCAAGAAGAGTTAAATTAATTTGAGAGAAACAATATCTACGAACTTGTTCCAAGACCTAAGACTAATATAGTGATTGGGACCAAATGGGTCTTTAACAACAAACTTGATGAAAAAGTATTGTTTTAAGAAATAAAGCAAAGCTTATTCCAAAAGGATGCAATCAACCAGAAGGAATATATTTTGATGAGACAAATGCTCATGTATTTGGATTCGAATCCATAAGAATGCTTTTATATTTTCCTGCATTCTAAATTTCAAACTCTTCCAAACAACGCATTCTTGAACAGTTATATCCAAGATGCAATGTATATTGATCAACCTCTTGGGTTTCAAAGTTTATATTCTCTTAATCATGTATTCAAGCTGAAAAAGGTTTTTCATTGTTTTAAATACGCCCCACGGGCTTAGTATAACCGTTTAAGCAAGTTTCTACTTAAAAATTGGACAGAAAAGTACCAGTAGTACATGTTATTTTTATTAGACATGTGACTTCACACACAAGAAGGGGTGAATTTTGTGTTTCAGAAAAGCTTGGTTTTAAAAAACTTTTGGAATTAAAATCAGAGTTAGAGAAATTTTTGAAATTATTTTAAGATTAAGCAACGAAAAATAAAAATGCAGAATGTAAGGTGCATAAATTAAAGATTTTAAGGAAAGAGAGAAGACACCAGAAGTTATAGAGGTTTGATCAAACAAGGAAAATACCTACTCCCCTCCCTAATAATTGATCTTAAGAGTATCCAATAAGCTTAAGATATTTTAGTAGGTTAAACTCTCGAACCCCATGATACAGAAAAAATGAAGTTTATAGCTAACTTCCAACTAAACAGAAAACTATGGAGTGAATTTGTGAGTCTTCCTTCCAAACGATGGATCGAAGAGGTTACTCTCTTTTTCAAAAGAATCTTGGAGTGGTTAGTCTTCAAGCTTCTAAACAAACATTGAGAACTTTTAATACCGAGATGAGCTCTCGAACCTAAATCTTGGTTTTATATCGGGCTAACTAAGAACCCGATAGAATTTACCACAAAGATGATCTCGAACATAAACAAGCTTTTAACATTGGATTAAGCTTGAACCTAATATTGGTTTTATTACGAGCTAACCAAGAACTTATGAGGTTTTACCACATACTAATGTTGAACATAAACAAGAGACTTGATCATACAAATCCCAAACTTAAGCTTTTTACGAGTTTAGCTTCGAAACACTCGTAACCTTGAATATTCGTGTGATGGTCGTAATTAGCCTACTGTTCGAGTATTCGTCAATCACCTAAAAATAACTCAACACATCAAACTTATTTTCCCGCCCATGTGCAGCAGGTTTTTTTTCAAAAAGAACATTGTTTAGTCTGTTTTGCCGCTAATACAAACAAGCGCTTTAAGCCTCCAATCACGAGCACAAGCAAAGTTTAACCACTAGAGAGCGATTTATACATTTGTTGAATAAAATCAACCAACCAATACATAATTTTATACTAAGAACTATGTAGCTTTGAATTCCTCATGGTATCTAAGGATACGTAGGAACGGGACTCGCAATCTTGTCAAACACCCTAATAAAAACATTTTGTAACCCATTTTTCTTTCCCTTTTGCACTTTTGATCACTTGAAGAAAACAAATAACATAAGTTAACCTTTTAAACGCAAATCTAACTAAATGGTTCCCGTTGAGTACAACATATGTGAGGGGTGTTAATACCTTCCTATTGCATAATCGACTCCTGAATCTGAATTTGGTTACGACGACCATTTTATAAAGGAGACTTAAAGATTGGAAGAAGTTGTTATTACTTTGATAACGCTTATGCTACTGAACATATACACGCTTTTGTTGAAGTAAATATTTTATGTGTATACTCTGTGTAAACACACAAGAGTTTTTGCTCGTTACTGTGTGAGAAACATTCAATGTATTAACTTGTGTTAATCTTCTTTCTTAGAAACATTCTTTGTAAACACAACTTGTAAATCTCAAATCTGTTTGAGTGCTTTCCTTGAGTGACTAGCTTTTAGTCAGATAGACTCAAGAAGATAAAAATGGTTAGTGTATGTGTTGTCTGTAATCAGGTTTTTGTTATAGTGGTTTAAGTTCTTCTTGAGAAGCTGAAATCACCTTGGTAGGGTGGACTGGAGGTAGCTTCATTAAAAACTAACAATATAAAAATAACTTTGTTATTTTTCTTGTTCGTGTTTTTGCTTGATTGAGTTAGTTTTGATAAAAACTTTTCTTTTTAGAAACTTAATTCAAATCCCCATTTTCTTGTGTTTCTTGCCACCTTCAGTGGGACTTGTGGAGTTTGAGATGCTTGAGGTTTAGGTTGCTTTTGATTGTTGCTCCATGAAAATTTTGGATGGTTGTGCCAACCAGGGTTGTAGGCGTTGTTGTAGGGGTTGTTATACTTGTTGTTACCAATATAGTTAACTGAAACTAGATTAGCAGAACAATCCTCAAATAGGTGGGCACATCCACAATAAACACATGCAACTTCTGATGTGTCAATCACAACCTTGACAAGTTCAGCAACTGGCATGACATGACTAGTCATCATATTCTTCATAATTTGATTAAGTTGAGATATTTGAGCAGCAAGAGCATAGTTTCAGTAACTTCATGCAATCCAACTAGCTTCTTCTGACTAGGAGTATAGACAACTCTTAAAATCGACTATTGATAAGTGTTGGTAGTAATGCTTTCAATCAACTTAGAAACTTCTTCATAAGACTTTGATAACAATGCGCCACCACTTGAAGCATCAAGCATATTCCTTGATGAAAGAACCGATTCATTATAAAAAGTTTCAAGTTTAATACAGATTGGGATTTCATTATGGGGACACTGTCTCAATAGATCTTTAAACCTTTCCCAAGTATCAAATAAAGATTAATATTCCCCTTTCCTAAAAGAAGTGATTTCATTTCTCATTTTGGCATTCTTGACAGGGGGAAAGTATTGAGGTAGAATTGTTTTAGCCAAAGCATTCCAAATGACTATGGAATCAGGCTAAAGAGAGTTCAGCCAACTCTTTGCTTGAACTCTCAATGAGTAAGGGAACAACCTCAACCTAAAGGCATCGTCTGATATGCCAGGAATCTTAAAGTTACTAGTTACTTTCAAGAATTATCTCAAGTGCAGACGGGGATCATCATTTTCTGAACCTCAATACTGCCTAATGGCTTGTAACACTTGGAACATCATGGACTTGAATTCAAACCGAGTCATAATTATTTCAGGTTTGATGATTCCTTTGTTCATGGAATTTGGATCAAACACAACATAGTCTCTAATATTATGTGCTATGTCATTGGCAATCTCAATGATGTCGTTATCTGCCATGACAACCTCTTCTTGCTCCAAATCTTCTTGCATAAACCCCTATTATTCTTCTATGTCTAAAACAAGGAAGGGATGAGGACTCCCTGGTAAATGTTGAGTATGCTGAAATCTTCTTAGCAACCTGAGAGTTCTTTCAAGTTCAGGATTTCCTTTGTAAACTGGGTTTGAAGCCCTGCGTATACAACAATTGAGAAACTATCGAGACACCAGATTACATAAACGTTAGAAGTTCAAATGCTTAATTACTAAAAAAATAGTATTGAATACAAAATCAAAGTGTTTTAAATTGACACTCTGAAGGAGAACGGCGATCCAAAACGCATCGGAAATTAAAATTTTCTCCTTTAGTGATCCTTACGAATGGGCATGATCAGTGATAGAATATTTACCTCTTGTGACGATTGAAACCTTTGATGCAGATCTATGGAGCGATCACGAACGTTGAACGACGACAACGCCTCTACTCAGTCCACACGAACGGATTCCTTCAATCTCAGTGCTAGCTGCTATGAATGAAGGCTTTGAGTGAGAGAGAGAGAGAGAGAGAGAGAGAGAGAGAAAACGAAAATGCAACCGCAATGAATGCTTCTGCACAAGGGTTCTATTTATAGAACCACTTGTGTGGGCTTCAAGCTAAAAAGCCCACTTAAGTGTAAGTGGCCCATATTTTATAATATGCCAAAATCACTTAAGCGTGTGGTACCTTACCATATTTCGTATTCTACTTAAGTACACCGTACCTTACGATGTTCTACAATTCACTTAAGTACACTGTACCTTACGGTGTTCCTTAGTTACTATATCTCTCATCAATTCGTCCTTTGTGTGTGACCCTGTAGGTTTTCGCGGCATTAACAATTATATTAAATCACGTATTTAACATAATAAACAGTGATCGGTATCTAGCAACACATCACTGCTACCCAAGACACGAAAATGTCATGTGATCTGACAAAACCTTTTGTGATAATACTTAGGCATATAATTCCCTTTTTGCCCTTATGTCTATATTGAACACAAGGCATAGACCGTGTCATCCTTGTCCAGTTTAATATTGGACCCATTGACATTTATCCTATTACGCAGGATGGGAAAATTCCATCTAGGTCACTCATGTCCCTCAGCATGCTTCGTGGAGTACCCATCAACTGTCTTTATGGTTATCCAGTTACTGACAACGTTTGATCAGCAATAAAGCACTCGACTCTACATCTAGGGTCCATAGTGGTTTCAAGTCAAAGGGTGGTATACACCATTATCACCATGAGAATAACTTATGACACTTTGCATAACATTCTATATAGTATTCTCATAGCGGGTCAATCCAGTATAAATATTACTCTTAACATTCATACCTATGTTTAAGACTTGATAACTCCTTTATCCATGATCCATGAGATGTGATCATCAATCTATATACATAATATTCTTAATGCTTTAATGTTATCCCACTTCACAATAAAGCTCGATTACGGATAGTTTAAGAATAGTGTCCTTATGTTTAATGTGATCTCATGATCAAGTCACACTTGATACATTAAACGGACTGGCTATTCTAGGGACTTTATTAAACAAACGTAATAAAGAAAAATCCTTTTATTATTAATAAATAATTCGATACAAGTACCAAAAGTATTGGACTCTAGGGCTTACACCAATAATCTCCCACTAGCACTAGAGTCAATCAGGCATACCTCTAATGCCTACAGATCTAGTATGGCCATCATGCTTCTGCTGCGCAAGAGGCTTTGTCAGTGGGTCAGCAATATTGTCAAGTGTAGATACTATGCATATTTTCACATCTCCTCTATCTATTATCTCTCGAATGAGGTGATAACGCCTAAGTATGTGTTTGGATCGTTGGTGAGATCTAGGTTCCTTAGCTTGCGCGATAGCACCATTGTTATCACAATAGAGACCAATGGGATCCACAATGCTAGGAACCATACCAAGTTCACTAATGAACTTTTTGATCCAAACAACTTCCTTTGCTGCACTTGAGGCAACAATATACTCGGCCTCGATTGTAGAATCAGCAACTGTATCTTGCTTTGAACTTTTCCAGCTCACAGCGCCATCGTTTAAGCAAAACACATAACCAGATTTCGATCTAAAGTCATCCTTACCTGTCTGGAAGCTAGCATCAGTGTATCCAATTACAGTCAACTCTTCCTGACCTCCATATATCAATAATGAGTCTTTAGTCCTTCTCAAATACTTAAGGATATTCTTGACAGCTATCGAATGAGCATCACCAGGATCAAATTGGTACCTACTCGTTGCACTCAAAGCATACGAGAGATCTGGTCGAGTACATAACATGGCATACATGATAGATCCTATTGCAGATGCATATGGAATCTTATTCATGCGATCCCTTTCTTCCTTAGGTGAAGGGGATTGTGTTTTTGATAGACACATGCCATGTTGCATAGGTATGAATCCTTTCTTGGAACCATGCATATTAAAGCGTCTTAACAATTTATCTATGTATGTACTCTGACTTAGGCCAAGCAGTTTTTATGATTTATCTTTATAGATTCTGATTCCTAATATATAGGCTGCTTCACCTAGGTCCTTCATAGAAAAGCATTTCCCCAACCAAGACTTTACTTGTTACAGGGTAGGGACATCGTTTCCAATGAGTAATATGTCATCTACATATAATACCAGGAAAATGATCATGCTCCCACTAACCTTCTTGTAGACACAAGGCTCATCTTCGTTCTTGATCCATGAGTAATACATCACCTTGATCAGTTATGAGATATCCATATCTCTCAGGTAGGTGACGTATCCTGCCTGACCTACGTTGGTCTTATTCTACTTGAGCAGGTTGCTCTTCCATAACTACTTGTGTTTCCTGCTCTAATTCCTCCATAGGTGTATCAATGCTTTGTGATTCTTGAATTTCTTCAAGCTCTACTTTCCTCCCACTGATTCCTTTGAAATTAAAATCCTTTTATAGGAAAACTCCAGTTCGAGCGACAAACACTTTGCCCTCAGAAGGATTGTAGAAGTAATACCCTCTTGTTTCTTTAGGATACCCCACAAATAAGCATTTTTCAGATTTGGGCTAAAGCTTAGTTGAAATTTATCGTTTCATATAAACTTCACAACCCCAAATCTTCATGTAAGACATATGTGGTTTCTTACCACTCCATATTTCATACGGTGTCTTCTCAACCTTTTGGATGGAACACGGTTAAGTGTGTAAGCTGTTGTCAATAATGCATGTCCCCAAAAGGAGTTTGGAAGATCGGCGTGACTCATCATGGATCGGACCATGTCTAACAGGGTTCGATTTCTTCTCTCAGATACACCATTCCATTGGGGTGTTCTCGGAGGAGTAAGTTGGGATAGGATCCCACACTCTTTTAGATGGTCATAAAACTCTAGGCTTAAATACTCACCACCTCGATCTGATCGAAGAGTTTTAATATTCTTACCTAGTTGGTTTTGTACTTCATTCTTGAATTCCTTGAACTTTTCAAAGGACTCCGATTTGTGTTTCATTAAATACACATAACCATATCTACTGAAATCATCAGTAAATGTGATGAAGTACTGAAAACCTCCTTTGGCTGGTATGTTCAGTGGTCCACATACATCAGTATGTATGAGGGCCAAAAGATCATTAGCTCTTTCACCTTTTCATGTGAATGGAGACTTTGTCATCTTTCCAATTAAACAAGATCTGCATGTCTCATATGATTCATAATCAAAAGAGTCCAAGAGTCCATCTTTATGGAGTTTGGAAATGTGTTTCTCATTTATGTGGCCTAATCGACAATGCCAAAGGTAAGTTGGATTTAACTCATTAGGTTTCATCCTTTTCTTTCTTCCAGGTACTTTAGGCAGTTTCTCTTCCAGTGTCCGGTCTTACCGCAATGGAAGCAGGTGCCTGCCTTTGCTATGCCTCCACTAGGCTTCAAAGCAGCAACAGTGGGTCTGGGTTTGGCAACTTCCTTGCCTTTCCCTTTATCACCCTGCTTAGTGGGCCTTTTGTTCTGTCTCTTTCCATTTCCGATCATCAGAATGGACTTCCCTTTTGTCTTCAGATTCTGCCCAGCTGTTCTTAACATGGCTAGCAGTTCAGGAAGAGATTTGTCCATATCATTTATATTGAAATTTAGGACAAATTGACTGAATCTATCTGGCAACGATTGCAAGATCAAATCAGTCGCAAGTTCCTTTCCGAGGGGCAAACCCGACCTTTCAAGGTTTTCCACGTACCCAATCATCTTGAGCACATGGGGACCTATAGGGCCCCCCTCAGCTAACTTGCCTTGAAAAAGGGCTTTTGAAACTTCAAACTTTTCATGCCTTGCTTGCTCTTGATAGAGCATCTTCAGGTGTTCGATCATATTGAACGCTGCCATGTTCTCATGTTGCTTTTGCAATTATGAGTTCATGGTAGCTAGCATGAGACAAGCAGTTTCATTGGCATCATCAACATGC
The DNA here is from genome assembly GCF_024323335.1 of Lathyrus oleraceus. NCBI lineage: Eukaryota > Viridiplantae > Streptophyta > Magnoliopsida > Fabales > Fabaceae > Lathyrus > Lathyrus oleraceus. Next base: position 462,814,285 of record NC_066579.1, read on the forward strand.
TTCTTATAAGCATCTCTTTCTGCCTTAGGTGCAGAACTAGGAGGTTCCTCTTCAGGAATAGGTTTCTCCAAGACATACAACTTTCTATCGTGTTTGAGGACAATCCTCAAGTTTCGGTGCCAATCCAGAAAATTTGTCCCAAACAATTTTTCCTTGTCAAGGATTGATCGCAAAATATTTGTTAGAGGTGTTTGTTGAGATTAATGAAAATATAAGTATCAATAACATATTTAATTAGACCTTTAATTAAATATGCTCACACTATCTTACTCAAAATAAATGACCCTCATCATTTGATTCGGAAAATCCCGTTGGAAGATTTTCTAGTGGGTCGAGATCCATATTTCACTCTGTTCTAAGTCCGCGTAGGCGGATTACATAAAACTAGGTTATTTAGGTAGGAACTCCTTCCAATTGTATCTAATATAACTCTCAAAAAATTTAGTTGGGTGAATAACTCCTTATTCCGATCCATCATATGGATCATTTCCAACTATTGCTTCTAAACATATATAATCTTATTATAATTTGTTTAGTTAAGTTTGACCCATTGTTTTAGCAGTTGGATAATACAATTATCCCATCGCACCTTACTAATATAGAACATGCACCTCGCGTAGGCGAAACCTACATTATCCGATACTAGTCTTGATGAGTGCTAAAACTTAGAAAGCATAAACTTAATATTTAATTTGAGGGAATTGCAATTGTTTTGATCTCACCGGCTTATTTATCATATAAATCATCTCTCACATGCATCAACATACATTCACATGCATCAACATACATAATGAAACAGTTATGGCCCCTAGCGCAATTGTTCTCCCAAGCCAATGAGAGAACCTAAGGTAACCTAATAACGATCTAAGCTTCTCCAAGCAAGATCTTCAAGGTTGTCCTCCTTTGATATTGAATTCTTCTCTTTCTTCATAACATTACATTACAAAAGAAACTCGTTTTTTACATACGAGGGATTGAGATGAGAAAAGAAGTTACATTAAGAGATTAAAAAGGAGAGGCACGACACGCAGGTCGTATTTAAAAACCCAAAATAAAATAAAGGAAAACTAATGCCATAACTGATCACCACAAGGCAATAATAATAAACACATTATTATTATTAATTTTAATTCCTTTAATTAATTAAAACCAAATTAAATTCCGGCGACTGATCACACTACGCAGAGTTAGCCGGGGGTCAAGGGGGCAGCGCCCCTATCCGAAAATTTTAATGAACAATTCATTTGAAATCGACGTCGTTTTGCATCAACACAACTTTTGCGCGGTCACAAAACGGAAACTTCGAGAATTCTAACTCTATGAATGTGACGATCGTCACAAAGCCCATGAAGAACGTCATGCCCAACTTGTTACGACCGTCACAGGCCCATGATGAACGTCACGCGGCCAAAATAACAGAAACGCTTAGAATTCTAGATCTGTGAATGTGACGACTGTCACAAAGCATGTGATGAGCGTCACGTCCAACTTGTTACGATCGTCACAGGTCCATGACGATCGTCACGCGGCCAAAAAAACCAGCGCTTTGAAATAGTTAATAGACGTGTTCCAACAAGTCCTCAATTCACAACTCCTTGACGGCACAACCCTTGTGCCGTCACTAACCCTAATGCACTAATTTCAGATCGTCAAACACACCTCGATTGTTGATTCAGTATGATTGATCAACATGTCATTGCTTCACCATACTAATGTCGGATTCCGAAGCAAATGACCATTGATCGCTCAAAGGAAAACAACCATTTAGTGTTTGAATGAACGAAACAGAAACAATATATCATATATATCTTCCTTTGCATTAGGATCACTTATATCATATATAATTTGATCGGTCTCAATTGCGTAACCTATGGACAATCGATGCATCGCTGCTTCACCATACTAATGTCGGTTCCGAAGCATAGTCAACATCAATCATCCAAATCGTACACACATGATGCCAAATTTAATTACTCCTTTATTCTTTGATTCATTCTGTCTTTTAATCATATTAATACAGAAAATAAACAGTTATCCGATGCATGGTTTCGTAAGTGGCTCTGATACCACTGAAGGAGAACGGCGATCCAAAACGCAACGGAAATTAAAATTTTCTCCTTTAGTGATCCTTACGAATGTGCATGATCAGTGATAGAATATTTACCTCTTGTGATGATTGAAACCTTTGATGCAGATCTACGGAGCGATCACGAATGTTGAACGACGACAACGCCTCTACTCAGTCCACACGAACGGATTCCTTCAATCTCAGTGCTAGCTGCTATGAATGAAGGCTTTGAGTGAGTGTGTGTGTGTGTGTGTGTGTGAGAGAGAGAGAGAGGGAGAGAGAGAGAGAGAGAGAGAGAGAGAGAGAGAGAGAGAGAGAGAAAACGAAAATGCAACCGTAATGAATGTTTCTGCACAAAGGTTCTATTTATAGAACCACTTGTGTGGGCTTCAAGCTAAAAAACCCACTTAAGTGTAAGTGGCCCATATTTTATAATATGCCAAAATCACTTAAGCGTGTGGTACCTTACCATATTTTGTATTCTACTTAAGTACACCGTACCTTACGATGTTCTACAATTCACTTAAGTACACCATACCTTACGGTGTTCCTTAGTTACTCTATCTCTCATTAATTCGTCCTTTGTGTGTGACCCTGTAGGTTTTCACGGCATTAACAATTATATTAAATCACGTATTTAACATAATAAACAGTGAGCGGTATCTAGCAACACATCACTGCTACCCAAGACACAAAAATGTCATGTGATCTGTGTAACACCCTTCTAAAATACCCCAAATATTTAATTAAAAATAATAAACATATAACAATTCAGAGTAATTATGCCATTCAAGGGTGTCACACAATTATTCACACCATTCAACAATATAACGGTCATGCTCTTTTATTAATTCAAAACATAAACATTTGCATAAAACGCAGCGGATAGAGATCTCCTCAATCATGTAAAACATGTAACATTCACATGTAAATTATTCAACAACATAAAACATCCCATCCCGATGTTACATCTATCAGAGCACGACCCACTAAGGAGACTACACTAGACTCCAAGCATTCGCTTCTACTCAACTCATTTCTCGTTACCTGAAAAATAGTTGTAAGGGTGAGTTCCTCAATCAATATAATAAGCATTATAGAATATAATGTCATGTTAAGCAATTTAACACATTAATCACCCTAATCGCAACATACAATCAGTAACAGCACATCAGCTCAACATCATACTCAACACCAACATAAAACACAAGTATAATCTTAAATCATACTCCATAACAACACAAACACACGTATAATATTGGAATACATCCATTCATATTATACGCCATACATACATTATGCAATGAGACTCCACACATGCGGTACCGACTATTCTTGAACATATAGTTCAAGCTCACCGATCCCTCCAGATACGGCTACTAAGCTCACTAGTCCCACTCATTTGAGACCTAGTGACTCACTCACTAATTCCTCACCATGGGAATTAGCTACAGCCCCGAAGGCTAGACTATGCACACTAGTCATCTAGCATGCAAACATCAACAACAAATCCACAATGATTCACTCACTAATTCCTCACCATGGGAATTAGCTACAGCCCCAAAGGCTATGCTATGCACGCTAATCATCTAGCAATGCAGCATCAACAACAATTCACAACGGACATATGCTCACACTCTAAGCCATACAACAGTCCATTCACACATACATGCATAATACATACATTCACATCATTATGCATACCATCATACATCATCAACACATGTATCAACACATCATTATCATGTAAATCAATTAAACACAGTATTAGCACACTCTACTAATACCTATACTGCTCAAAACAGCGGGAAATAATCCCTATTACATCATACGCCAACATAGGCCAACTCTCAATTATGTACACAACATTAAAAAGCCAATTTTTCCACTCTGCAACAGTGTTAACCGGTTAACGCCCTGGGTTAACCGGTTAACGCAGGCAAAAACACATTTTCTGGCAAAACGCAACAGTGTTAACCGGTTAACGCCCTGGGTTAACCGGTTAACGCAGGCAAAACAGCACCTTTTCACAATTCAAAACAGTGTTAACCGGTTAACACTCTGGGTTAACCGGTTAACGCAGACAAAACAGCAGTTCCTGCGCTAACACAAGGCAGAATGCAGAATTCTCCGCATTTTCCGCCGTTGGAGGACTTCCGGACCTCCGATTCCGATTCCGTAAAAAGCTATACGTTCGGAATTTCACAACTAACCCAAACACAGATTCAATTACAGTCTAAATACAATTTATCCAACATAATTCTTCAGCATCAATAATCCCAATTAGGGTCAAATTAACGGCTTATCACTACCCATCACATATTATCCCATAATACCCATTAATCGACGATAAACCCCCCTTACCTGAGTTAATCCGGCAAAATCTCTAAGCTCCAAGCTCTTCTCCAACCTTTGCTCTCTGGTTCTTCCTCTTTGCCTCTTTTCCTCTTTCACGATCGCTTCTCTGCTTTTCACGTAAAAACCTTATTTTCCAAAAAAATGAACTCTTTTTCCTTAATTCCCACTTATATATTTTCCAAATTATATTATTATTCCAATAATAATAATAATTCAATAATTCCAACATAATAATAATAATAATAATCCAATTATCTAATTAAATTAATAAATATATTATTAACTTAATTTAAATAATTATCATATTATTATCGGGGTGTTACAACTCTCCCCCACTAAAAGAGTTTTCGTCCTCGAAAACATACCTCAAGCGAATAACTCCGGATAAGACTCCTTCATCTGACTCTCAAGTTCCCAAGTCACATTGCCACCTGCTGGTCCTCCCCAAGCTACCTTCACCAAGACAATCTCTTTACCCCGCAACTGCTTCAACTCCCGATCCTCGATCCTCATAGGTGATGTTTCAACAGTCAGGTTATCTCTCACCTGTACATCATCTACTTGGACTACATGCGACGGATCATGAATGTACCTCCTCAACTGAGACACATGAAAAACCTCATGCAAATTCGCAAGCGACGGCGGTAAAGCGACACGATAGGCTACTTCCCCTATCCTCTCCAAAATCTGATAAGGACCAATAAATCGAGGTGTCAACTTTTTCGACTTCAAAGCTCGACCAACACCAGTTATCGGAGTAACGCGAAGAAACACATGATCTCCCTCTTGGAACTCAAGTGACTTCCTCCTCTTATCATGATAACTCTTCTGACGACTCTGAGCAATTCTCATCTTCTCCTGAATCATCTTAATCTTTTCTGTAGTCTGTTGAACAATCTCCGGTCCAACCACAGCACTCTCACCGGACTCATACCAACATAAAGGCGTCCGACATCTCCTACCATACAAAGCTTCAAACGGTGCCATACCAATGCTCGAATGAAAACTATTGTTGTAGGTAAACTCAATCAAAGGTAAATAACAGTCCCAAGCACCTCCTTTTTCCAAAACACAAGCCCTCAAAAGATCCTCTAGTGACTGAATCGTCCTCTCAGTCTGACCATCAGTCTGCGGATGATATGCAGAACTCAATCTCAGCTTAGTTCCCAAAGCCCTCTGCAAACCTTCCCAGAACTTCGATGTAAATCTAGGATCTCTGTCCGAAACAATACTCGACGGAATACCATGCAAACTTACAATCTTCTCAATATACAACTCAGCTAATCTCTCTAACGGATAATCCATTCTGATCGGAATGAAATGAGCCGATTTTGTCAACCTGTCCACAATCACCCAAATGGCTTCAAAATTCTTATTTGTCCTCGGCAAACCAGAAACAAAATCCATACTGATACTATCCCACTTCCACTCTGGAATAGCCAACGGTTGCATTAGCCCAGACGGCTTCTGATGCTCAATCTTTGACTTCTGACAAGTCAAACAGGAATAAACAAAACTTGCAATTTCTCTTTTCATTCCCGGCCACCAAAATAACTTTTTCAAATCATGATACATCTTCGTAGCTCCAGGATGAATACTCAAACCACTACGATGTCCTTCTTCAAGAATACTCTTCTTAAGTTCGGTAACATCCGGAATACACACCCGATTACCAAATTTCAAAACACCATTCTCATCAACTCTGAATTCACCACCTTGGCCTTGATTCACTAAAGTCAACTTATCAACCAAAAACACATCGGATTTCTGACCCTCTCTGATCTCATCCAGAATACCACTTGTTAATTTCAACATTCCCAATTTAACACTATTGTGAGTACTCTCACACACCAAACTCAAGTCTCTAAACTGCTCAATCAAATCCAATTCCTTAACCATTAACATAGACATATGTAATGATTTCCGACTCAATGCATCAGCCACTACATTTGCTTTACCCGGATGGTAATTCAAACCAAAGTCATAATCCTTCAGAAATTCTAACCATCTCCTCTGTCTCATATTCAGCTCTTTCTGATCAAACAAATACTTTAAACTTTTATGGTCACTGAAAACCTCAAATCTTGATCCATACAAGTAATGCCTCCATAACTTCAGAACAAACACTACAACTGCCAACTCTAAATCGTGTGTCGGATAGTTCCTCTCATGAACCCTCAGTTGTCTCGAAGCATAAGCTATAACCTGCTTATTATGCATCAACACACCACCCAAACCCAACAATGAAGCATCACAGTAAACCTCAAATGGTTCCGACGGACTCGGTAATATCAGAATAGGAGCAGTAGTCAACCTTCTCTTTAACTCTTGGAAACCTTCTTCACATTTCGAGTCCCACACAAACGCTCGCCCCTTTCTAGTCAACATCGTCAATGGTAACGCCAACTTAGAAAATCCCTCAATGAATTTTCTATAATACCCTGCAAGTCCAAGAAAACTCCTTATCTCAGAAACTGACTTCGGAGCTTCCCACTTAGATACCGCTTCTATCTTAGAAGGATCAACAGCAACACCACCTCTTGAAATCACATGACCAAGAAAACTAACCTCTTCTAACCAAAATTCACATTTAGAGAGTTTAGCAAATAACTTCTCTTCTCGTAGAACTTCTAAAACCACTCTCAAATGCTCAGCATGCTCTTCTTCAGATTTCGAATACACCAAAATGTCATCAATAAACACCACAACAAACTGGTCTAGGTACGGATGGAAAATTCTATTCATATACTCCATGAATACTCCAGGCGCATTAGTCACACCAAAAGGCATTACAGAATACTCATAATGTCCATACCTTGTTCTGAAAGCAGTCTTCTGAATATCCTCAGTTTTCACACGTATCTGATGATATCCCGATCTCAAATCTATTTTGCTGAACACACTCGCACCAACCAACTGGTCCATCAAATCATCGATCCTCGGCAAAGGATACCGATTCTTGATCGTCGCTTTATTCAGTTGCCTGTAGTCCACACACAACCTCATAGTACCTTCTTTCTTCTTAACCAATAACACTGGTGCACCCCACGGTGACACACTCGGACGAATAAATTTCTTATCTAACAGATCTTCCAGCTGACTCTTCAATTCAGCTAACTCAACAGCAGACATACGATACGGAGCCATCGATATCGGTCTAGTACCAGGTACCAAATCAATCGAGAACTCAACTTCACGCTCTGGCGGTAATTCATTCACTTCTTCGGGAAACACATCAGGAAAATCACACACCACTGCTAGATCACAAATCGCCAGTTTATCTTTAGCCTCCAAAGTCGCTAACAGCATAAACAACTCTGCCCCATCTGCTACTTCCTCATTCACCTGCCTTGCTGATAGAAACAAACTCTTTCCTTCCTCACTCTCAGGAAATATCACAGTCTTATCAAAACAGTTGATAGAAACTCGGTTAAACACCAACCAGTTCATACCCAAGATAACATCAATCTGCACTAGGGGAAGACACACAAGGTCTATCCCAAAGTCTCTACTAAAAATACTCAAAGGACAATTCAAACAAACTGAAGTAGTAGTCACTGAACCCTTCGCAGGAGTATCAATCACCATACTTCCAAGCATCTCAGATATCTCTAACTTAAGTTTCACAGCACAATCCAAAGATATAAAGGAATGAGTAGCACCTGTGTCAATAATAGCTACAAGAGGAAAGCCATTAATATAACACGTACCTCGGATCAAACGATCATCTGCAGAAGTCTCAGAACCCGATAAAGCAAAGACCTTGCCTCCTGACTGATTCTCTTTCTTCGGCTTAGGACACTGTGGACTGATATGACCCAACTCTCCACAGTTGAAACAAGTTACAGTCTTCAACCGACACTCTGCAGCCAAATGACCACCTTTGCCACACTTGAAACACTTCATCTCAGCACTGGTACACTCATGGACCCGATGTCCAGCCCGACCACATCTATAACACTTAGCAGGGGCACTAGAGTCTCCCCCACTAGGCCTCTTCATCCCACTCTGTCTCTGGAAACCTTTGCCAGCTGCATACGGTTTCCCACGATCATTCTGATTCTTGCCTTTCCTATCAACTCTCTGTTGATAGCTCTCTGCTCTGGCTTTGGAATCCTGTTCAAAAATCCTGCAACAGTCAACCAAGTCAGAAAACACTCTGATCCGCTGATATCCAATAGCCTGTTTGATCTCAGGACGCAACCCGTTCTCAAACTTCACACATTTCGAAAATTCTCCAGCAGCCTCATTATAGGGAGTATAATACTTTGACAGCTCTGTGAACTTAGCAGCATACTCAGTAACAGACTTGTTACCCTGCTTCAATTCCAAGAACTCTATCTCTTTCTTTCCTCTGACATCCTCTGGAAAATACTTCCTCAGAAATCTCTCTCTGAACACAGCCCAAGTGATTTCAGCATTCCCAGCAGTTTCCAACTCAGTGCGGGTGGCAACCCACCAATCATCTACTTCCTCTGACAGCATATGCGTACCGAACCTGACCTTCTGGTTATCGGCACACTCAGTCACTCGGAAGATCCTCTCGATTTCCTTCAACCACTTCTGAGCACCATCTGGATCGTATGCTCCCTTGAACATTGGAGGATTGTTCTTCTGGAACTCACTCAGTTGACGAGCAGCTCCCATTCCCACAACATTCGGATTTCCTCCAAGTACTCCAGCTAGCATACCCAGAGCCTCAGCAATCGCAGCATCATCTCTACCTCTTCCAGCCATCTCTATTCTGAAAACCCAAACAAGCTAAAACAATAAGTACTGATAGGGTTACACAACACCTATCCCGTACAGGGAAACAGAATAATTACGACTCGACTCGACCGACTATGCTCTGATACCACTAATGTAACACCCTTCTAAAATACCCCAAATATTTAATTAAAAATAATAAACATATAACAATTCAGAGTAATTATGCCATTCAAGGGTGTCACACAATTATTCACACCATTCAACAATATAACGGTCATGCTCTTTTATTAATTCAAAACATAAACATTTGCATAAAACGCAGCGGATAGAGATCTCCTCAATCATGTAAAACATGTAACATTCACATGTAAATTATTCAACAACATAAAACATCCCATCCCGATGTTACATCTATCAGAGCACGACCCACTAAGGAGACTACACTAGACTCCAAGCATTCGCTTCTACTCAACTCATTTCTCGTTACCTGAAAAATAGTTGTAAGGGTGAGTTCCTCAATCAATATAATAAGCATTATAGAATATAATGTCATGTTAAGCAATTTAACACATTAATCACCCTAATCGCAACATACAATCAGTAACAGCACATCAGCTCAACATCATACTCAACACCAACATAAAACACAAGTATAATCTTAAATCATACTCCATAACAACACAAACACACGTATAATATTGGAATACATCCATTCATATTATACGCCATACATACATTATGCAATGAGACTCCACACATGCGGTACCGACTATTCTTGAACATATAGTTCAAGCTCACCGATCCCTCCAGATACGGCTACTAAGCTCACTAGTCCCACTCATTTGAGACCTAGTGACTCACTCACTAATTCCTCACCATGGGAATTAGCTACAGCCCCGAAGGCTAGACTATGCACACTAGTCATCTAGCATGCAAACATCAACAACAAATCCACAATGATTCACTCACTAATTCCTCACCATGGGAATTAGCTACAGCCCCAAAGGCTATGCTATGCACGCTAATCATCTAGCAATGCAGCATCAACAACAATTCACAACGGACATATGCTCACACTCTAAGCCATACAACAGTCCATTCACACATACATGCATAATACATACATTCACATCATTATGCATACCATCATACATCATCAACACATGTATCAACACATCATTATCATGTAAATCAATTAAACACAGTATTAGCACACTCTACTAATACCTATACTGCTCAAAACAGCGGGAAATAATCCCTATTACATCATACGCCAACATAGGCCAACTCTCAATTATGTACACAACATTAAAAAGCCAATTTTTCCACTCTGCAACAGTGTTAACCGGTTAACGCCCTGGGTTAACCGGTTAACGCAGGCAAAAACACATTTTCTGGCAAAACGCAACAGTGTTAACCGGTTAACGCCCTGGGTTAACCGGTTAACGCAGGCAAAACAACACCTTTTCACAATTCAAAACAGTGTTAACCGGTTAACACTCTGGGTTAACCGGTTAACGCATACAAAACAGCAGTTCCTGCGCTAACACAAGGCAGAATGCAGAATTCTCCGCATTTTCCGCCGTTGGAGGACTTCCGGACCTCCGATTCCGATTCCGTAAAAAGCTATACGTTCGGAATTTCACAACTAACCCAAACACAGATTCAATTACAGTCTAAATACAATTTATCCAACATAATTCTTCAGCATCAATAATCCCAATTAGGGTCAAATTAACGGCTTATCACTACCCATCACATATTATCCCATAATACCCATTAATCGACGATAAACCCCCCTTACCTGAGTTAATCCGGCAAAATCTCTAAGCTCCAAGCTCTTCTCCAACCTTTGCTCTCTGGTTCTTCCTCTTTGCCTCTTTTCCTCTTTCACGATCGCTTCTCTGCTTTTCACGTAAAAACCTTATTTTCCAAAAAAATGAACTCTTTTTCCTTAATTCCCACTTATATATTTTCCAAATTATATTATTATTCCAATAATAATAATAATTCAATAATTCCAACATAATAATAATAATAATAATCCAATTATCTAATTAAATTAATAAATATATTATTAACTTAATTTAAATAATTATCATATTATTATCGGGGTGTTACAATCTGACAAAACCTTCTGTGATAATACTTATGTGTATAATTACCTTTTTGCCCTTATGCCTATATTGAACACAAGGCATAGACTGTGTCATCCTTGTCCAGTTCAATATTGGGCCCATAGACATTTATCCTGTTACGCAGGATGGGAAAATTCCATCTAGGTCACTCATGTCCCTCAGCATGCTTCGTGGAGTACCCATCAACTGTCTTTATGGTTATCCAATTACGGACAACGTTTGATCAGCAATAAAGCACTCGACTTTACATCTAGGGTCCATAGTGGTTTCAGGTCGAAGGGTGGTATACACCATTATCACCATGAGAATAACTTATGACACTTTGCATAACATTCTATATAATATTCTCATAGCGGGTCAATCCAGTATAAGTATTACTCTTAACATTCATACTTATGTTTAAGACTTGATAACTCCTTTATCCATGATCTATGAGATGTGATCATCAGTCTATATACATAATAGTCTTAATACTTTAATATTATCCTACTTCACAATAAAGCTCGACTACGGATACTTTAAGAATAGTGTCCTTATGTTTAATGTGATCTCATGATCAAGTCACACTTGATACATTAAACTGACTGACTATTCTAGGGACTTTATTAAACAAACGTAATAAAGAAAAAGCCTTTTATTATTAATAAATAATTCAATACAAGTACCAAAAGTATTGGCCTCTAGGGCTTACACCAACACACTCTCCGACAACGACGCAAAAAATTTGTTGCTTGAAAACGTGTTACATGCGAGTATACATGTTGGTTATAAGTAGCAAGTGATAAAAAGTAAGGATATCGTACCCATAAGGAGTGGAAGTAACTTAGGTTGATTTTATAAGTAACTTTAAAAATTAAGCATGAGCAAGAGTAAAAAGAATAATAGATTGCCACAAGTTCAATGTTTCTTCAATCATTAACTTAATATTACAGAGAGAATGTTGTGAATATATCAAGACAATGTATGTTGAGATGTGATCTATTAATATGCATGAAGTAATTATGTGTATATGACATGAAGTGGCATGCCAGAAAAAGTGGCTGAATGATCTAAGAGTGTATTTCTACAACATCAAAAACATGCATACCAGGGCAAAGATACGCATGTTTGTCTCCTGAAATTCCTTTAGAGTTGTAGTTTCTTATCTCTAAGCAAACTAAATGAGTAAATATCTCTATCCTACTCGTGCAACTGTTTTTATTATGAAATCCACTTTTCGTTGGATCTCTCACAACAACAAGCTTTTATCTTCTTCTAAGTTGATCATTCAAAGAATTAAATTAAAACAAGTTTCCTCATGATAAAACAAGACACTTAACAACACACCATTTTAACATAAAAGCAACTTCATATTAACTTCTCGTTGCTCAACAAACATAAGGTTTAACTCATAATGAGCTAAGTATAACTTACAAAGCTGATTATGAAAGGAAACATTCTTAAACAAAAGATGAAAATGAAATAGCAATCTAAGAGTAACACAAAGCTTCCTTGTGGTGGATAACTAACAAGTGATGACTTCCGTCGCATCAGGCTTCAATAGTTAGCACTAGAAAAGGTGAAAAGAAGAAGCTCTGTTTTCACTCCACACTTCCCTACAATAATAAACTTTGTGATTTTGTCTAAGGTATTGAACTCTCACAACAAACTTGAATATTGTTTATTTATAAGCATTCAACTAGGGTTTCCTTTTCTTTTTCTTTTGTCTTGGATCATGGGTCTTTGTAGGATCACGTAAAGCCCAAATATCAAATCAACATATTTCCTTCCTTCCTTTAGTTCTTCTACAAGAAATCAAGTACATGGACAATAGTGGAAAACAAGGTGTTGTGTGGCAGTCTGTTGTGGTAGGAGGCTCATGCGGCACTGTTCTTTCTGCATGACGCGATCCATTGAGGATGTACTATTGTATCTTTTTTTGTTTTTTGTGCCATGTGTCTTATCCACTTAGCTCAAGGGAGCTCTACCAACACACAAACAAATATTCCTTCCCAAAATATTTCTTCCCAATGCAGCTCATTATCCATGTATGTCCTTGAGAGAGCACCTAATATGCTCTAAGCTAAAAACTGCATAAACATCTATAATGCATTAAAACATAAATAAAATGATAAATCTATTAATTTTAAACAAGAGATTAGATTGTATAATAACTCACAAAATATGGATTATCAATAGGACTAAGGACGAAAGATTTTACTGCAAAACAAACAATTCTCAAAATCGTTTCAAATAAAATGGTCCAGTAAGATAAAACATGTTTCAACAATCACCATACTTTTATATATATATATATATATATATATATATATATATATATATATATATATATATATATATATATTAGAAAATAGTTGACTTATTTTGACTAAATTGCGTGGATTGAGTTGGCGAGTAGAAGATTGGATTAAACAACACGGAGGTTGTTAATGGAGTAGTTTGTGTGTGTAGTGTGTAGGTATGAATAAATGATCTGAGTTAATTAACTAGACAAAGTTAAAGGAAAAAGAAAAGAAAAGGAAAAAGCGAAGATGAGTCGGAGAGGAGATGAAGAATACGATTATCTGTTCAAAGTGGTACTGATCGGCGATTCCGGTGTCGGTAAATCAAATCTTCTTTCCCGATTCACTCGCAATGAATTTTGTCTCGAATCCAAATCCACCATCGGCGTCGAATTCGCCACACGCACACTTCAGGTCTCTCTTTCTTACTATCACTAGATCTCAGATCTTCAACTCCTCCTCCTCCTTCTTTTACTCCATTCCTATCAATGCTCATTTTCTTTTTCTAATTTTAGCAAACATTACTTGATTTCAATATTCATATCTTTTATAACTTCTTTCTATAAGTTAAATTATTATAAGTTTAAATATGAATTTATTCTGCAAGGACACCGAGAAATAATGTGTTGGTTTGCAGGTTGAGGGAAGAACTGTGAAATCTCAGATATGGGATACTGCCGGACAGGAACGTTACAGGGCGATTACGAGTGCCTACTATCGCGGTGCACTCGGAGCTCTTCTCGTCTATGATGTCACCAAACCTACTACTTTTGACAATGTCACCAGATGGCTCAAGGAACTCAGGGATCACGCTGATGCCAACATTGTCATCATGTTGATTGGCAATAAAACCGATCTCAAGCATCTCCGTGCTGTTAACACAGAAGATGCTCAGAGTTATGCTGAGAGGGAAGGTCTTTCTTTCATCGAGACGTCTGCGCTTGAAGCCACCAATGTCGAGAAGGCTTTCCAGACGATTCTCGGGGAGATATACCGTATAATCAGCAAGAAGTCACTGTCGTCTTCCAATGATTCTGCTGCAGCTTCCAATATTAAAGAAGGTAAGACCATTACCATTGAAGGATCCGAAACCACCACTACAAACAAGCCCTGCTGTACATCGTAAACTTTAACTTCTTCAACCGGGACTCACTCGCGAGGGAGATATTATATTTTTATAGATACACTACAACTTTGTCTTTTCATTTTCTTATTATTTTGTTTCTATGTTTTGCTCACTATCAGGAATCAGGCTCAACATTGCTCATTGTTTTGTGCCTTATCATTCTTTTTCAACTTTGTTTTCATTTCGTATGTGTGATCAGTTGCGTAATCATTATTATATCATCTTCATTTTCAATTCCTCCTAAGTTTCTAAAATACTGCTATGTTTGTTCCGCTTTACCGGATTTGCCTGCAGATTTGTGATCGATTACTAATATTTGAAGTCAAACAAGTGTCTATGTTTGCAAAATGACTAAATATAGTCTCACCATCAATTTATTTGACCAATGATGATTTCTTAGTTTTGCATCTGAAACTGATATAGTGCATTTGTTGTTCTCATGTTTGTGATTTTTGCATCTGCAACTAATATAATGTTTCATTTCTGGAAAATTTCTCCATCTCATGCACAAGTTGTTCTGTGCTGTGTGCTAGTGTAAAAGGAAATTCCAGAGGCTTGAAAGTCTTTTGGTTTTTTATTAGGCTCATATTTTGCAAACTATGATATGCTTATTATTACTTGAATAAAATTAAGAGCTATCAAGCCTTTATGTTTTTTGAGATGAAATTTATGTTCATTTTTTGGAAGACTGAGGTTATTGCTGCAACTTAAGAGTAATTTGTGGCTATTGTTTAGATCATATTTGAACATTTGTACATGTGTTGGGGTTAACACTTATATTTGACAAGCCTTCTGTATGGTTTAGATTAAACATGCTGATTGTCATGTACTAATTTGTTTACCAATGTGGATAATAAGCATAAATCTAGATGTATTTTGAGATCATGGTGTTCACAATACTCTCAAATGAGTTGTAACTATTTTTAGCATATAGATTTAGAGTCATGTACACTACATTTCATTTCCTAATTTGTGATTTTGATTTTTTATTCTAAACTTTAAATTCTTGTAAAAAAATAATCCAAGCTTTAAACTACTATTAAGGTAAAATCTGTGCTAGATAACGTAAATAAAGACAAGTTAAATTTGCCAAAATATTACTCTCCCAGTCTCCGTCTTGTAATCAAGACAATTGTATTAATAGAAGGAGAGAATAATACTTACTAATAAATGAGGGGAGAAAATAAAACTTTAACAAAATTTAATGATTCAAAGAGTTACATGGCCCTTAGTGGTCTAATATACAAATAGAGGTAATAAAAATACTCTCATAGAACACCTAACTAATTAATAGTCCAGAATAAATAAATAAAAATATATAAACTAGTTTACAACCCTTCTCAAACACATCAACAATTTAGTGCAGAAAAAGGACTAAGATGCAATACTTTGGTAAAAAACTTCAACAATTTGGTTTCTGAGTCAATTGGTTACAGATGGATAATTTGATGAGGAACTTTCTCACAAACCAAATGGAAACCCATCTTTATATGTTTGCTTCATTCATGCAATACTGAATTATTAGCTATGTGTGTGTTGGGGGAGTTTTTTACTATGGAGCATTGAATATTGTGAGACTTCTTCTTTTAGAGCAACATCTTTGTGAGAGACACACCACATATTCACTCAAAACCTTAAGGTGATAGGTGAGTGAGTTCTCTCACTTATAAATGCTCAAGTTTCCACATTACCAACAAATGTGAGACTATTATCCACACTACTCACACTTGATACATTCCCATTCCCCCTCAAGTGTGAGTCTACAATGCTCCTCTCAAGTGAAAGCTCTTCTTACTTCCACAAATCTCTTGTACCGCACGAAACATTTCTTATTCACCACACTGACGCCATTGACACTCTTCAACGGAACGTTTCTTATTCACCAACTGACGCCGTTGACTTTCGATACAAGTAAGCCGATCCCTTTCTGAAACCAGACTCTGATACCATTTGTTGGGGGAGTTTTTCACTAGGGAGCATTGAATATTGTGAGACTTCTTCTTTTAGAGCAACATCTTTGTGAGAGACACACCACATATTCATCCAAAACCTTAAGGTGATAGGTGAGTGGGTTCTCTCACTTATAAATGCTCAAGTCTCCACATTACCAACCAATGTAGGACTATTATCCACACTACTCACACTTGATACATTCACAACAGTGTATTACTTTGATTGTCACGGTAGATGGAAAATGGATTAAGATGGATGTGGAAATCTTTTAGTAGGTATATGAGTCGTTGAGCTTCATAAGAGGTGTTGGTCAGAGCTTTGTAGTATCAGATGAGGATCTAGAGATTACCAGTTGCTTCTTGCTTTTTTTAGATGATAATGAAGGTGTCAAGGTAAAAGCAGAACCCTGTTTTTGATCTCCGAGTTAACGAACATGATTCCCAATCAGAGTCTGTGAAACTTGTGAGTTAAAGGCTGAAACTCACTTTGAACAGAAGGCTAGATGTTGGAGAATTTTTTAGATATCTTACAATCTTAAGGGTTGTTTGGAAATGTGTTGTGCTAGGTTTGGATAAGAATCGACTCAACCTGCACAAAGATTAATTGATATCAGGTCGAGAATGTGTGAGATAAATCAACTTACTTATTATAAGTTTTAATTGTGTTGGATCCGAAAGAAATTTTCAGGATCAGAGTATAGATTGTAGTTGGGATCCATTGGAATAAAAGTTGATTTAGGTCCCAATAAATAAACTCGTATCTTGCAAAAGATCCAAACAATATTTTATTTGGTATAAAGACAAGCCTTTAGAGTGCCTTGCTATTTCGAAACTAAAGAAATATTTTAGGTCTCCCAAATCTTTAATGCTATTTTTTTTGTCTAAAACAGATTTAATGTGATTATCAGATAAATTGATACTTGCAAGAATTAAGTCATCTATATAGACTAAAATAGCAGTGAAAGATATATCTTGTTTCTTGATGAATAAAGAATAGTCAGATTTATATTGAATGAAACCAAAGTCGAGAATGGTGGGAATAAGCTTATGATTCCATGGTCTACTTGTATGCTTTAGGCCATAGATGAATTTCTTAAGTTTACAAACTAGGTTTTTAGGGAAAATACTGAGTGGGGATATATGTGCTTGCAGGTACGGTATATGAAATATTTAGAAGATCACAACAGTTTTGATGATGACAACACTATTATGTGAAGTCTTCATAAGTCAAGATCAAGATGTTATATCAAGATGATCAAGAGGTTTAGTTTGTGAGATTAATATGCCAAATTCAATCTCTTTAAGGACAACACATAATGTCAAGCAGAATTTTGGTGGAATACTTGATTATCTCTAGTTAAGCAATCTCTAATGATGGTGTATATCTAGAATCTCTAATGATGGTGTATATCTATAATCTCTAATAGTGAGTGTGGATATATGTACTTGCAGATACAATATATGCAGTAGTCAGATGATCACGATGATTTTGATTATGACAACACTATGATGTGAAGTCTTCATTAGTCAATATCAAGATGTTATATCAAGATAATCAATTGGTTCTGTTTGTGAGATCATGATGCCAAATTCAATCTCTAGTCAAGCAATATCTAATGATGGTGTCTATCTAGAATCTCTATCAAACCTTATAAGTTAGAAGAAGTCAAGTCCTAGATGAAGTGTTGAATAAATGATGAATCTAAAAGGTGATCTTGAAGCTTCAAAGATTATGAAATAGATGAAGTGTGAAAGCTCATTGGATCTATATCTGAGTAATTAGAGTATTGTAAAATTATTAGAGTAATTATAAAATGACTAAGGCAATCCACACACTCACCTAAAATTGTTTTAAACCTTTCTAAATTTGCTAAAATACCTTAAAACCTATAAAGGAACCATCAATGTGCTTGTCGGATTGACCAAGGATGATCCTAATCACTTAGGAAGCTTGTATACACTACCTAATAGATCAGGAAACCTAACCAATCAATTAGATCAAGGCATAACACTTCTTCACTGATTAAAAACTTTCCTAATCGATTAAGACACATAGCCGTCGTAGGGTTTCCATTTTAGGAATTAGGGCTGTCGTGTTTTGAAGCTCATCATTGATTAATTGTATGGCATAATCTATTAGAGTCATTAAAAGACTATTGATATTTTTGTTTTTTGAGCCAAAATTCTCTCCTATAAATAAAGAGTTTTTCCCCACTTTCAAAACACACAAGAAAACATATTTATAATACTTTCCCACTTTCTAATATTTTCATTTAATTTATTTCTTTTTCATTAAATTATATTAGTGCTTTGAGAGTGAAAAATATTAGATAGGATTTTTGCTCTGGTGTTAGGATATTCTTGTAATTTACACTAGAGGATTTTCCCTATTGTGATAAGTTGTTGTTTGGTTCATGAGATAAACTAGTAAAAGCTCCTGTTTGGTTTATGAGATTAACCAGTCAAAATGTTCGTTTGACTCGTGAGTTTAGCCTGGTGTAAAAGCTCTAGTTTGATTCATGAGATTGTCTGTCAAAATCTACGTTAGGCTCCTGAGCTCAGTCTGGTGTAAAAGCTCAGTCTGGTTCCAAGATTGTCATTGTGTAAAATCGCATGTTTGGTTGTAAGAAGGTATGTGTGCATAACCTCTGAAAAGCTCACATATAATATAGTGTAAACTCTCAACATGAAATTCTTAGGGACAAGAGTAGGCCAAGTGGTTAGGCGGACCTGTATAAATCCTGATGCAATTCTCTCGATCCTTATCTCTTTATATTTCTGTTATTTACTCTGATTTATATCTCCTTATTTATTCCATTTCCTATTCTTTATTTGTTTTACAAATTTGTTTTGAACAATTTCATTTATAAAAGAAATTTTAACTCAATATTGTTTTCCCAACCTCTACAATTCAACTTCATTCTTGTATTTTGAGTCACTTGTATAACAAGTGACATCATAACCTAACTTATGTTATAAGACTAATTGTCTCTGGATGAAGAATGATGACTACAAACACATCTTCTGTTTTTAATAAAGGCGTTTTCGTAAATGTGCATCCATCATTTAATGATGAAAGGTTTGAACTATGGAAAACAAGAATGAATTTTTTTGTTGTGAAAATGATTTTGAAATGTGGGATTTTATTATAAATGGCCTGTTTATTCCTTCTTATTACATTGATAATAAAGTAGTGAATAATCTAGATAATCTCTAAACCAGAGATGATAAGAGAAAAATTGAACTCTATTTCAAAGCTAAGTGCTTAATGATGAGTGATATAAGAAACAAAGATTACATTTATGTTTTTAATTGTATTTTGATCAAGGAAGTATGTGACACTCTTGAAATGATTCATGGAGACTTCCCTAAGATCAAACAAGAGAGAATGTACATATATATCCAAGAAGATGAAACATCAAATGAATATGAATGCCATTTTCATAGATGATGCTCAAACATTAGAATCCTGGAGTTGTGTTAAAATTTTCATATCTAACAAATATCTCATATTCAAGAATTGAAGTTAGAAATCTGATACAATCCTTGATTCAAAAGATTAAAGTGTTATTGTTGAATTTTAGGAAAAATTCAGAAAGAATGGGATCAATGAGAACGCGACAGATTAATCCATATGTTAATAGATAAAGGAATGAATTAAAGAAAATTAAAAGAGTTATCATCAAATTCATCTTCATCATCAGAATAAATAAATGAAGGATCAACACCATAAATTTCTTTTGAAATAACGATTGTGATTGATGAACGATCGTCTGCAAAGTCATCTTCCAATGGAAATGATGAAGAAATTTCATCTAGTCGAATATTTGAAGAAGCTTCATCCACTAGAATATTTGAAGAAGTTTCATCCAGAAGAATCTCAAAAAGAATAAATAATGAGGAAGCTTCACCTAGATCTTTTTTTAAAGATCAACATCATAAAGAACGTTTGGAGATACATCACATAAATAATATATAACCTCAAAAGACTCATACAAAAATGTATTCAACAACATCTCCATTAGTTCGTCTGAAGATTCACATAAAGCATCCTCCAGAAGAACAACAAAGGAAGAATATGGTTGCTTAAAGCCACCAACAAGGAAGATGACATTGAGGTAACATCTCTAACATATGATCAAATATTCAAGTTAAGTGTTAATAAAAAAAATTGAATAAGATGCCCAACTCCATAAAACATAAGTTCGATCTTTCAATTTTTGAATATTATTAATATTAATTACCATTCACGCTTTGTTTGTGTTGTGACTTGACACAAATTGATAAATTTCTTAATTAATCACCATTAGTGATGAATACTAATTGTAGCGTCAAATGAATGTTAAGGAAATATATAGATAATAACAAAATAGAAAATGTTATTAAATACTTAGAAGGGTATGTTAAATTTCTTGAAAATAGTAATAAAATCCTAAGAGAAGAAATAACTTATATTATAAATAAACATTTAAAATCAGATAAGTGTGAAACATTTGATTCCTTAAAAAAATTAAGTAACTAGTTTGCATGAAACCCTAGGGTAAAGATAAGGTCGATTAAATTTTTCTAATCAAAGAGCTCCATATAATAAAAATGGCTTAGGCTATAAACCTAATAGACCATTTAGTAATATCTTCCATGCTAGAAAGAAATCTATTCACTCTACTTTTAAATGCAATTTCTATAATAAGTTGGTCATTTAGAATCTTATTGTTATACAAAACTAAATGAGTTAAGATGGTCTAAAGGAAATAACTCTAGACTTCAAGGAAATCTCTAACACATCAAGACCCAAAAAGATTTGGGTACCAAAGGGAAAAATTAATGTGTTGCAGGAATGCTTTGCATCTTTAAAGGAGTTAATTGCAAATTTAAAGAAGTTGTGCAAATTATGCGTATACCTTGAGTATACCAAAGAAAGATGGACTTGCTGGTTTTTAATCAAGATTATGCTTGGTGGTCTTTATGACCTCCATCAAGATGATATTTTTAACGACTTTAATGATCCTGACAATCATGGAACTTCTTGGAACTTTGAGGTGAAAGATTTTTTATGGTCTTTTCTCTCTTGAGAAATTTGGTCAACTTTTGTGATTTGACAATGTGATGTCATTCCCTTTAATGGAGGATTTTCTTAAGATATCTTGATACCTTTTAAGGTAAAACACTTTATAGATATTAAATCGGATAATTTTGATTAAATCCTCTAGGAACTGGTCTTTTATGTGCTTAGTAAATTTATTTTACTATCATTAACATTTTTGGTTCGAGATAAATTTGAGTGTAAGCAAAGGTTGACAATACAAAATGAGGAAATAAGAAAATAGGTGAAATCTTGGTGAGAAAGGGGTTCAGAAAGAAGAATGAGCTAAGTCCAATGTTATTCAATGCCCAAAAGATCAAGTAAGCTGAAAAATGGTCATATAATAGATTAATAAAAAAGGTCTAATCGATTAGGCGCTTTTTGAAGTTCAAAATTTGCAGCCTATAATTGATTAACCCCAATGGATTAATCATTTAGGACCTTAATACATGTGCTCCTATATCAATCAATCATCTTGATGAATTATATTAATTGCTTTAATCAATTATAGGGCCATATAATCGATTATTTCAGGCATATATAAGAGGTATCTCTATCTCTCTTCTTCTCATCTCTTACATTCTCTTCTTCTCCTTCTTGCTATCTAATTGTTGTGTTTCTATAAGTTTGTTTTCTACTCTTGTTCTTCTTTCATCATCATGGCACAAAAAAAAAATTAGAACACTAGAAGTTCTTTCACTCCAACATATTTTTCCAAAGGCTTCTCATCTCTAGAGTAAGAAAATAGATTCAGCATGGAGTATGCTACCAAAGAAATCTCACCATGGTACTTCTCAAATGTAAGTGTGTACTTCTTAGATGTACGTGTTTTTGAAGGTTGTGAGTTCTTAAAGATGTTTGAAGAGGCAAATCTGAAAAACTCCATCAACGACACATCAGGGGATATTTTCCGCAAATCTCAAATATACATATCGAATTATTATCCTTGAAGTTTGAAAGCATCATATATCTCTGTCTTTGGAAGAATTTGTCGAGATCTACAATCTTCCCTATACCGGATCCCCATGCAATGAATCAAATAAAGGTGAAGATTTTATTGTTACTATTTCTCATTCTTTCTTGCTGGATCCAAATGCTAGTGTTCTTTCTCCTTTCCTCGTGGGCAATGTGTACCCAAACATTCGACTCATTTACACACATTCTTTCCATCTGTAACTTTCTTTCCTTTTAATGAATGTCATGGAAGAATGCCATGGATGATATGAAGAATTTAAATTAATATGCATGGAAGGAAATGACTAAATTTCCTTCATCTATGTGGTCCAAGTCAGGTTATAGTACTCATACACATTGTGACTTACAAGTCAATAATATGCTTGAAGCTTTTAACAAAGTCACTTTAAAATATAGGGACAAGCCTATAATATCCCTTGTAGAAGGTTTGGAAGTCTATATGACTAGTAGGATTATTAGACTTCGGGACTTTATGCTTATATATGAGGGAATTATATGTCCTATAATACATAAGAGGTTAGAGAAGTAAAAAAAGAAGTTGATAGTTGGAGTCAAATGTGGTTTGAAGATTTGAATCAATCTGTCTTTTCTGTGTCAAATGGAATTGATCAATATGTGGTAAATTTCAAAGACAAGACATGTGCATGTAGGAGATGAAATTTATCTAGGATACCTTGTGTACATGTTATTTGTTGCATGTGGTTTAATAGTACGAACCCATAAGAATTTGTTTTACACTAGCACAATTAGGAATTGTAATTGTGTTATTTAATATATTTAAATAGTATAATTGTTGTTAATTGTGTTTTTTAATTTGAAGGAAAACTATCTTTGTGGGCTGCTATAACAACACCATTTTGTCGAATAATGGACCTAAGTTGTGGCCAAGATCCAAAGGGTTGCCAGTTCAACCTCCATTTGTTATGAGAGTTCCAGGGAGACCAAAAAAGGCAAGAAAAATGGCCAATGATGAGTCAAACACTAAAAGAATGAAGATAACTATAATAGGAAAAATAATATGTACGACTTGTAGTAATTTTAGACACAATAAGAGAACCCGTATAAGGAAGATAACAGATAACATGATGATACCAAAAGAGGGAATAAGGTTGTTAATTTTTTATTTTTTTATTCTATTATATCTTCTATTTTGTTATGATAATTTTTATAGTTGTTATTATGTTATGGTAATTGTTATAGTTGTAGGTATGATAATTGTTTGTTTGCATATATAGTCACACAGATCTCTTAAGCATCTAAGAGGTAGTTCAACACAAAGGGGAACAAAGAAGAATGACAAAGATGTTGTGAACACTCAAACTTCAACAAGTAAATCTTAGTCATTATCTTTAATTATAGACTTTTTATTATTGATTTTTTGGCCATAACCCATGTTGAATTTCTATTATCATAACTTCTTAGACTTTTTTTATCGTTGTTTTGCCCAAAGAATATGCTATTTTAATTAACTAATTGTCTATCTTTTTTGTTTGGGTTAAATACACTTTACCCCCCTGTAATGTTAGCGAGTTTAGGGTTACCCCCTGGTAAAGTTATTTTTTCAATACCCCCTTTATGTTATGTAGATTCCTTCATAGAACCCCCTAATATCCAGGTGGCATGGAATCTTGGTTTTTTATTTCATACGTGGCTTTTTAATTTTTTAATTTTCACATGCGAATCTTCATTAGGTCTCCAGCATGGCATAAACTAGAAATTAGGGTTCCAAATCCATCCCTCTCTCTCTTCGTGAAATCCATCCCTATCCCAAATCCATCCCTCTCTCTCTTCGTGAAATCCATCCCTACCCCAAATCCATCCCTCTCTTCATCTTCGTCCGTGTCCCCTTCATCTGGGTTATGGGTGGCAGCAAGGCATCTTCCACGAGTGAAGTTAGAAACGGCTTACCAAGATGTGGATGCAATGAAACCATGAAGTTGTTGGTCTCCAAGTCAATTGAAAACCCCGGTCGCAAATTTTGGAAATGCAGGAATAATATGGTGAGCAATTTTGAAGCATTTTATTATTTTGAGTTTGATTTCGAAATTAATTGTTGGTGGTGTTTGTCTCAAATTGCAGAATGGGTGCGGTTTATTTTGGTGGGATGATTTGGTCAGTGAGTTTGCAGTGAAAGAAACCAATCCGTCCGGATGCCGCCAATGTGAAGTCAACAAGGCTTATTTGATTGAATTTGCTAAAGAGATTGTTGAGGAGATAGATTGCAGAGTCGGAAAGCTTAACAAGTTAGAAAAACTGAAGAAAAAGATTGCAATGGAAAAGAGGAAAAATTTATGGTTAATGTTTGTAATTGGTCTGTCATGGATGTTGATAGCAGCTATGGTTAAGTTAGTCTAATGAGTCTGTCATGTAATTGTTATGTCATTAGTGTTTTTCAGCAATGTAATGTTGAACTTGTAATGTGTTCATCAATGAAATGTAATCTGTTCATCAATCTTAAACTGTTAGTGCAGCATCATTATTTGATTAAACTTTCAGCATTCAATCTACCAATAATGACAGAAAAAAGTTATATCATAATGAAAGAGCAAAATTGCAAAATCATCAGAAAACTACAGAACAATTTTATAGTCAGTAATTCTAAAGAAAATATGACATAGTAAACATATAAATAAATTGAAATATATTAATGTAGTCTATCTCTTAAACTTTTTCAGTGCAGAATTCAAGGTGAATGTAATTAAATACTTTGGCTTTTTCTTTAGGTCCTGCAGAATTCATGGTTTTGTTGTAAGATTAGTGCACAGACTAGCCATGGCTCTCTGCAGAATTCATGGTTTATGAAAAACAAGAAAAAAAATGTGACAGACTAGCCATTGTGTTTTATAGACAATACACACCAATAATGTTAAACTGATACATTAGAATTGATCATCACAGTAAGTGCATATGTTTGTTACAAAAGGATTACAAAATACATGTCTTCAAAGATCAGTTGGCATTACAAAAGAGTTTTTCAAAAGGATTACAAAATACATAGCAGAAACATAATAATCAGTCCCTCATTTTGAAGTGGGTATGTCTTCATTTTCTGGTAGGGTAATTGGTTTGTCACTAGATATTCCTTCACCTGTTATGGGTCTTTTAAACCAACTCAACTTGATCCTCTCACTTTGCCTTCTTTTGATGATAGGTTTTTTTTCAACCCTTTTTCTGGATTGTTTTGTGATTGAGGCAGCCACACTAGATCCTGTTTGACTCATAATAGTTGGAACAGGCATATCAGTTGGAGGCTGTGGATCAGTTGGAACAGGCACATTTGTTGGAACAGTCATATCAGTTGCAGTTGGGGCAGGCATATCAGATGCAGTTGGCATATCATTTGCAGTTGGCATATCAGTTGCAGTTGGCACATGTCCTTTTTTAGGTTTTCTCTACAATGTAAGACACAATGTATGGTTGTCATCACAATGCATATCACAATGAAGAATGTAAGACAGAATGTAGAATGTAAGACAAAATGTATATCACAATGAATTACCTTTCTTTTAAGTGCATTGGGATCCTGAGTGGTAGCCTTACAAGTCATAGCATTGTGACCAAAATTATCACATTTGGTGCACTTATATGCAACACCAGATCTTCTCTTCCTTGCACCATCCTCTCCACTTTCTCTTATCCTAATCTTCTTAGGTCTACCAGGACCATTTTTATATGCAGGTGGTAGAGGTGGTTCCATCTCAACTTCTGGCCACATATCTTGACCATTGATTGGACTTACTGAAAATCCATAACATAGTGCAAACTTTTCTCTTGTGTAACAAGCATCAACAAATTCATCAGGGTTTTGCTTTCTATAACTCAGAGCAGCTACAACATGCCTACATGGAATTCCTACTAATTCCCAAAAATTACAACTACATGACCTTTTAGCAATGTCAACAATAAATTCATGTGTGTTGTAACTATGTGTAACCTGAAAAGTCTCAGCAATTGACCATGTTGGCAACCAATGACCACTCCTGAACACCTCATTATCTAACCTTCTCCTAGGTATTGGCATCACCTTATGTGGCCAATTTTCTAGTTTACTTGCAGAGGTGGATAACCTATTCATCAGATATTTTCTTATCCACTCACACATTGTGAGTATAGGTTTGTCCCTAGCAGCTAGAATGGTAGCATTAAAAGACTCTGAGATATTATTCATCAATGTATCACATTTAGGGTAAAAAGAAAAGGCATGCTTACACCAGCTTTTGGTAGGAACAGCCATCAACCAAGTCCAAGCATTGGGATCTGCATTCTTCAATTCATTCATCTTTTGGACCCATGCCTGATAGTATGTGGCTTTAGCAGCTCCCATCATTAAATCTCTAACAAGGGCTCCTCCACCAAACCTTTTCTTGAAATTAGCATACAAGTGCCTAAGACATAATCTATGCTCAATAGTATCAGACAATTCTTCAAATACAGCCACAAGTCCCTGATACAAAATAGAAATTTTTCCAACATTTAGAGAATAGAATAATTTGCAACAGAAAGATAGAGTTAAATACATACCTTCTGTTGATCAGAGATAAATACATATCTTCTATCCTGACCAATGTCCTCCATTAGTAGTTGTATAAACCATCTCCAACTCTCCTTTGTTTCATTTTCAACCACACCAAATGCCAAAGGGAAGTATTGATCATTAGCATCCCTGCCTACAGCAATAAGTAACTGTCCACCATACTTGGTCTTTAAGTGACATCCATCAACCCCCACAAATGGTCTGCATCCATGAATAAAGCCTTTCTTACAGCCATCAAAACAGAAATAAAATGACCCAAACCTTGGTTGTATGGATGGACTAGGTCTTTCTACATTTATCTTCACAGTGTTGCCATGGTTTACCCTTCTTAGTTCTTCTGCATACCTCCATATGGAAGCATACTGATTGTCAGCATCACCTTCAATTATCTTCTTGGCAATTAGCTTAGCCCTCCATGCTTTTGCAACAGTAATACCCACAGAATATGTTTGCCTCATATCTTGGATGATGTCTCTTATCCTGACTGTATCAGAAGTTTGCATCCTCTTTACCACATGCTTGGCCACCCACTTTGAGCTAGCAGACTTGTTGTTCAAAACCCTAGCACATGTGTGCTTATGTACAAGTGTTTTTATAGCAAAAGTCTCCTTGTGGCCCACCTTAGAGCATAAGACTAAAAACCCACATTTATGCTTACACACCACCCTTACCCTATCTCCCTCATTTTTCACAAAAGAAATTTCCCTCCCATTAAGCACTGACCACTCACGGATAGCTGCCCTAAAGTCATCAAGTGTGTTGAATTCCATACCCCACTTGAATATAAAGTCTTTGTTTAGATGCTCTTTCCTAAACCTAGCATACTTGGGCCTTTCTTCATCACAAGAATCATCTGGGTCAGAACTATTCAACTCATCACTATAGTATACATCATCTGAATCCATACTCTTATTGGGCTCCTCCATACTGTTATTGGGCTCCCACCTAATAGGCTTAGTAACATCTATTCCTTCAAAACCATCAAAGTAAGCAGTAGCTCTTTCATCTTCACTGTCATCTAACCCCTCTACCTTCTCCTCATCTAACCCATCAATTCCATTATCAGGGGGGTGGTCATCATCATTCACACATTTAGGTTCCCTATCAGCAGGGTCCATGTTCCCAGTACTATGTTCAACATACAAATCTCCTTTCACATTCATTGCACTAAAGTATAGAGCAAAATCATCAACAACATCATCATCTTTCCTAATCAGAAAAAAACCATCTTGAATTTCTAAAACTTTTGTCCATACCCTAACACAATCAGCCTTATACCCTAACCTACTCAACAACTTCTCAATGTTATCCATGTTCCAATTTGAAACATGTATCCCATTAACTGTCGTATCCGTACCCCCTCTGTATATAATTTCTTCTTCAAAAACCCTGTAAAATTCACCCCCATGGTGGAGTGTAACACTAAAGTGTTGTGAATCCTGTCAATATATTATACCCACATGTCAAAGATTGTTGATTTCAAAATTTTACCCTACGACATTGATGAACTTCAAATTTTTACTAACCTCGGACTTTGGACACTTCACTGAGCTCGTCTTCACTGAGCTGGATCGCTTCTTCGTATTCGCTGAGGTTGTCTTCATCTTCGTCTTCACTGCGGTCGTCTTTCTCGTTTGCTTCGTTCCCTGCATTCTTCTTCTTCGTCTTCGTCTTCCCCTGGAAATTTCGTCTTCGTCTTCCCTGCTATGTTCAGAACCCTAATTTTCTAAGGGGGTATTTGAAATTAAAAAGTGTAAAATGACACATAATCACTTTAACAAAATTAAAAATATGCCAGGTGTAGGACCTCTTATTAGATTCCATGCCACCTGGATATTAGGGGGTTCTATGAAGGAATCTACATAACATAGGGGGGGTTTACAAAAAATATTTTTACAGGGGGGTAATCCTAAACTCGCTAACATTACAGGGGGGAAAAGTGTATTTAACCCTTTTTGTTTTATGGTAACGTTTCAATTCAAGTCCACAAGATTTTTTTTTTTGTAATCAAATATCCTAACACTAGTTTATTTTATTTTTAAATTTTTTCAAATGATCAAATATTACGAAAGCACTTCATGTTGCATTGACAAAGTTTATTTTGTTTTCACATCTGTCATTTTTTATGTCACATCAGTGTGGACTTGATTTTTTAATATCACATAAGCGAAATTTAATCTATCTAGAGGACTATCAAATGCAAAAGGAGCAAATTTGAGGGGTTAAAACCAAGTAATTGAAACTTGAGGAACTATCAAATCAAAGAATTGAGAAATTTGGGAAGCTAAAACTACGTTTAAACCTAAAGACAAATTATTGAATGAAAAAGAAAAAACAAAAGAAATGTAGGGATATAAAACCTAATTTATAAAATATAAAATAATAAAAATAAATAGATTAAACTAAACTAATAAATAATATTTAAAAAATAAATATCAACAAGTAATAAATTAACATGGTCTTGCAATTAAGATTAGTTTGAACCGATTTTGAAAAATCAATTCAAGATTGGATCCAAATCCAACGATTTTTTCAAAATAACATTCAAACACATTCAATATTGTTTGTTCTTTAATCATTTGTGATTTTTATTTAGATCTCTTTGAACTTAACAGCCTAGTTAAAACTCTTTTTTATCTATTCTCTCAAGAACTTCTTACAATGTGTTATTATAAAATGAAGCATGAAAATGGTTTTTATAGCAATGAAAAATAGTGAAGAATGATCTATAACTTATGAAGAATTTTTCTCACTTTCTTTTCATCTATTAATATTTTGAGATTTCTTTTAGATTATGTTTGAATTGATGGAATGAAATAGAATAATTTATGTTTCATTGTTTGAATTAGTTAAAAAAGGATGGGATTGAGTGGAACATCAAGGAATGTGTGTCATCTCTTTTCATCACTTTTTTAATTTTTTGTGTCCTCCTATTTAAATGGAACGACAAAATAATTTTATTCAATCATGAAATATTCAAACAATAAAATGACATTTATATTTATCTATCCTTCATTAATGACTTTGATAGATAACCTTAATTTTATTTACTATTCTTTATTATTTATTTATATAGCTATATTTAATCTTTAACAGCAACATTTATTTATATTTATGTATTAAAGTAAATAAATTGATATTATAAATTAACAACTTTTAACTAAAAAATAACTTATTTAAAAAAATATTAATTTAATTTTGAGAAAAGATGATACCCAGACAATGTAAATTATTTTTACACTATCAACCAATGACAATCATATATCCCGCTAAATCAATATGTATATGATTTGACACTTTAAAATATTTTAATTGAATGTATATATAATATTTTTTTACACTGACAGTACACTACAATTAAACACTTTAATTTATAATTAAAAAAAGTAAATTTGTTTTCCTGATTATATTTTATTATTGAATATATGAATAATTATATATAAGTAATATTTTTTTTCAAATGTATTGTTTCTAACAAATTTTGAATACCCATAAAATTTATAATAAGAAGATAGATAGATGGACTTATATTAAAACTTACTTGAACTAAAACATTTTCTTCATCTTCATTTGTTTCCTAATTAACTTTTTGAAGAGTGCTAATCGGAGCATTGTCTGCTTTCATTCATTTACTGTTGTAATGTCTGTTTATTTTTTCTAATGATCCCCAATCATTCATCAATCTATTTGTCCATTCTCATGCATAACATTCACTACGAGCTTATGAAATATGTGTACAAAATAGTACGTCGAGGCCTTAAGCTATAAATGCCGCCTATGCGAAATTGCTTCCAATTCACTCTAAAATTGAGTAGTAACCATAAGAGTCACAGCTACATTAACCAAAAGAGTTAATAGATTGTATTTTTGGCAGTGTCTGAAACATCCATGTCATATAACATATTAAAAGAAACAGGATCTCTCTATTTTACTGTAAGAGTTAAAAAAGAGATGATAATTTACAAGTTCAACCTAACCACAACAGTTGTTATTCTGTGGGATTGGTTGCCCCTTCATCTGAACAGATTCTGCTGATTTACTACCACTTGGTTGGCTTCCCATCCTGCATATTCAAAACAACTCAAACTTAACATTTGTCTTACAATGGAATTCATGTTGTGCACGAAGAAAGTAATGGAAAAATATTAGATACTTCTTCTTAATCTCTGCTGCCATAGTTAAGAAAGCCTGCTCCACATTGATGGAGTCTTTAGCACTTGTCTCAAGGAAAGGGATACCAAGCTCATCTGCAAAAGCCTGTGGTTCATAATCATCAAGGATATGTCAGACAAGCAGACTAGGATTCTCTCTCCCTTCTTTGTTTAGCATACAGAGTAACTGGTATTTCATATAATATATTCAGGCATGTGCTTCTTTTAAGTGAACAATTCTACTTTTAATTCAATAATATCACTATTTTGGACAATTAAAATTAAATTGTGGATCAGACAAACCAATATTAAGAAGCTGATATGATTAATCAAAAGTATTTTTCTACACGACATGTTCGACCAAGACATTAATCATACACACATTCATAATATATTTAATAACTACTCTTTTAAAAAAACTGAATACCAAGTTATAGGCAATTTAATCAAGACAGTACCGAGGCTGGTCATAATATCCAGTTGATAAGCCTAATCCTTAACCATATTCTGACTCATTTTGAAACAATAGGTTTTTGGCAATACAGATTTTAAACGGCCCACACATTCTTTTATCTCAAACACAATTTGGTTTTGTCCATAGTTTATAAGAGGCTATCTCAATCTTACTCTCAGTCCCCTGCATCACTCTTTCCTTCAAGGCTCAAAAGGTAAAAAGAAAAACCTAACTCCCTAATCGGTTAGCCCTAATCCCTAGATTCACGATTTGATTTCTGTTTGTTTGTGGTAGTTTGGTTGTGATTCCCCATCTGAGATTTTCTTTGTTTTATTTCTGACCAATTTCACTTTTTACTGATTTTGTTTGTTCAATTTCACTTTAGGGATTTTGTTCACTTGGAATTCCGTTCTACTTGGATCCTTGCTTATTTTTCCTGTATTGCAAAATAAACAGTTACCCGCTCTCTTCCTAGGTTGATGGCTTCAGTTGATTTGGTTGAGGTTTGGAGAAAAAGTTACTTCGAGAGAGATTGGCAGAGCTTTTGAAGGAGACAGACGAGGTGAGCAACCTCTGGTAGTGAAGCATGCACAATCATCTATGGACAGGTAAAATAAGGCCCACAATCTGGCCATCTCTTGCTGTGGCTGAGCAGCTAGCACACAGGTATCAGATATCTAATTGCTAAACTGGCTTATGTTATGGAGAAGGGAAGAAAATCTTGCCAAGCTCAACAAAGCTAACCAGGAGACACAAATGTCAGTTTTCATGTATCAGTATTGTAATGACAGTAAGACTACAGCTGATTCTGAGCAGAGTGAGTTGAAGCGTTTCATTCATTTTATGCTGGAAAAGTATAACCACATACAGGTAGCAACATGGGGATACAATACAACCACATACAAATCCTAGTAGTAGTACTGATATGGTAATTCTTAAAGGAAAATTTGGAGGTCTCGGTTAGTGGAAATGACTCAGGGCTCTGAGGTGTTTCCTCCATGCAGGTTTGAAGGTCTCAATGGTGAAAGTGATCGCTCAAGGCTATTGTTGCATCAAGGAAATCTTGCTAGCAGCAGTGAAGGATGTGAGTACGATGAAGTGCCTATGTAACTTTTAGGAAATTTTCATGGAAGTGATTGCTGAATGCTACTGTTAAGAGTCTCACATTGGATAATATATGGTTTGAACATGTGTTTATAAGTGGAGACAGTCCTCACTCTCCCAACCGGTTTTGTAGGGTTGAGTTAGGTCCAACCACATTCCTTAACAGCTACCATGACATGGTTAAATTATTTTTCATGAGTTTCTATTTTTAAGAGTTATTTCTTCCATATATGACATGGTTAAATTGTTTTCATCACGAGTTATTTCTTCTTTATACGTTAGAAATTTGCATAATGTTTCATCTTTTTTTTTCAAAGAAGTGATTGATGAATGTTACCGGGACATGTTTAAGTTGTTTTCATGAGTAACTGTTTGTGAGTTATTTGTTCATTATATGTTAGTGATTAGCTTTATGTTTCATCCTTTTATTTTTCCAGAAGTGATATGTAAACGTTACCAGGAGACATGGGCATTTTTTTTGGAAGTGACTGGGACATGTTTAAATCGTTTTTATGGGAAACTGTTGAAGAGTTTCATGTGTTAAAATTTGCATTACGTTTCATTCTTTTTTATTCTTCCTGTAAGTGATTGGTAAATGTTACCAGGACATGGTTGTTTTCTTTGTATGTTAGAGATTTCGAGTATGTTTCATCCATTTTTTCCACAGTAACTATTAGTTTCAATAATATATTTACAAAGAAGGAGCTACCGGTATTATTTGAAAATACTTAGACATAAAACTGTATAAATATCATTGTTGTCTATTTTCAGACACTAATGATATTAGTTGTGATTTAATTAAATTCTTAAATTGCAGATTTGGGCATATATATTTGGTAAAATGCTAAAGGAAAGCATTCCATTTGCCAACTTTGTCTGGTGCCTCAAGAGAAAGAGAAAAAACGCTTGCACTTAATCCATAAATACATTTATATACAACATTATTTCCTTATTTTGTTAAGCTGGACTTTATTTTCCTTGCCTCGTTGCTTTGGGTTGAGTGTGGGTTTACAAGTTTTATTGCCATTGTCCTGGCCTAGTAAATGCATTATCCAAATCATCTAGCAACTAAAAATATTGTTGCTAGATGATCCTGGATAGAACATTATGGCGGAAGATGATCCATGTAGCCAATTCCACTTAATGGGGTAAGGCTTGGTTGTTGTTGTTTAGCTAACTAAAATTTTGAAATATTAAAAGAAGGAGAAAATTTAGATACAAATTCTTAGGTGTGGTTTTTACTATTTTCCAATGAAAATATGACAAGTGTACTTAAATATCATTTAGGGAGTGAAAATAGGAGAAAATTGCATATGTGTAGTAGGAAATTATACACTTGTCCTATTTTCATTGGAAAATAGTAAAGAATTTTATCTAAGTCTTGTCCTTAAAATAATATGCATATTTCCTGATTAGTTCCACTTTTTGGCCTAAGCTTACAACATGAATGTGTGATGATCACGGTGGGAAATATCAATGTCCAAGTAATTTTCAAACTCTGTTCCCCTTTCATTTGAACCTTGGTATGATTGAATAATCTAGTAATTCTATGCATGATACTAACCTAAGGAATAGGGAACATGGTCAACTAAAAAAGGGAAACTAGGAAATAGAATCGGGATAATATCTTAATTGAGCTAAAACTAGAAAGCCAGAAAGATAAAAGCAATATTTTACCTTGGCAGTCTGTGTCTGAACAACCTTGTTTTCGGTTAGATCGCATTTGTTTCCGACAAGAAGCTTGCACACACTGTCATTGGCATATCTATCAATTTCATGCAACCACTGCTTGACATTGTTGAAACTTTCCATATCAGTTACATCATAAACAATCTGCAGCAATCAGAAAAAGTGAGGAGAGTTATTCAACAAGTTAGGTGAAAAAGATAAAAACAAGTGTGGAATGATGATAAATTGGAATTACAATGATTCCATGTGCTCCTCTATAATAACTGCTAGTTATAGTCCTGAATCGCTCTTGTCCAGCGGTATCCCACTAAACAAAGTAAAAGATAAGTAAAAAAGAAGAAGAATGCATGAAGTTAAGTTAAGTAGTGAGATGGAGAAGAGAAGTCACAATTTGCAGTTTGACGGTTTTGCCTTCAAGTTCAACTGTTCTGATTTTCTGGCATAAAAAGTGTGAATGAGTATATAATTGATGGATAGAATAGAATAGAAAAGAATAGAAAATATAGTTACAAAATCGACGCCAATGGTGCTAATGTAGCTGTCAACATAAGAGTCATCCTGAAAAAAAGTTAGGGTTAGGGATGGAAAAGGTCAAGTAGTAAAAAGGATGTGAGTGAAAAGGAACGGACGGCGAATCTGAGAAGCAGGCAAGATTTTCCAACGGAGGAGTCACCGATAATAAGAAGCTTAAACAGGTAATCGCTGAAAACCAAATCAAAAAATGAATGAATGAATGGTATTATTGAATTGATCAATATTAACAAGTTCAAGAACTTACTATTCGTTGCTCATGATGTCTTCTTTTCTGCTTTCAATCCCAAAACCTCTTCTTCTCTTCTCGCCTCTTCAATCAAATTATTAAACTATTCTCTTTTCTTTTTATCAAATCAAATAACTTAATACTACTCTTAGTGTCATCGTAAAGAAAAGAACCTACTGTATTGCCTTTTTCTTTTTTTCTTTTGTCTTATTATAGAATCAAATTACTTTTCTTTATACATTTAATAATCACTATTTTCTTTTTATGAATATTGCTTTAGAAAAGGAATGTCGTTTTCATAAATATTGGGGACAAAATGTTACATTATACTTAAAAGCTTCGTATATTATTAGTTTTTTAATATTTGTTTGCTTTTAGGATGCTTCATTTTTTAGCTTTTTATTTTTCACATTAAATTAGCCTCGGCATTTGATTTTAAGTGAACAAAACGCTGTTCTAAACAGAGGCTAAGTTAATATAGAAATGAGATTCAATTATATTTTAAGATTCAACATGAATTTTTAGATGACATCCTATTTATATTTAAAATTTGATGTAGTTTAGGATCGTTTTTCTGATGCTGTGTAGCACAATAGAGTTAGATTTGAATAACCAATTATCCAATACATTAAATGAATGAAATAAATTAAATGAATGTAATTTGACAAATGTACAAAGTAATAATACCATGGAAATGACCTCACAAGTGACTAGTGTGCTAACTTAATAAACCATAAAACTTTATACAATCAATGCCCATGAATTTCATTTTCTCTATGCGAGTTTGTTGGTTAGATCTTTATACTGTACAGTCCCTTGTATGTGTAGAAATACATTGAATCCTTACTACTTATAGTCATCATCATATCTGACTCTCGGCATCAAAATTTTAACAAGTCTCCAAAAGAAATGTCTATCTCGGCATTATTATACCCACAATCATGTCTTGAAGTGTCCTCATTCCAAATTAAATGTTTCAAAACTCTTTGATATGTGACTTGCCATATCTCATTTGGTGAACTAGTGTCTCAGATTGCCCAATCTCACTCGCGGCCTTTTTATTCTTGTCCTTGACCAGACGAGCTTTGCGCACAGCTTGTTGGATTTGTCTTTCATGCTCCTTAAGGATCTCTTCAAAATTAGCCTCTGGAAGCAGCAGGGGGCCAGAATAGTTTATGTGCCCATTTTTGGGAGCATTACCCTGCAATCACAAATAAAAGCAATTCATTACTAGAGCATAAAAACTATTAACCAAAAAGGAACCAGAACAGATTCCAGTATTATGCTCGTAGTGAGTATATACAAAGGGAAACAATAGACATAGCTAGGAAATCTTTGGATGAACACAGTCAATCAGACGATGGTATCAACATCTATCAAACTCATCATCTTCCATTATATCAGAGAGGGGCATGCAATGTCACTCCAAAATAATAGAACAATTGCACAAATTAAATGTGTTTACAAGTAATTTCTTTACCATGGCGCGATCCTTTCCCAATAGATGGAAGTCTTTCTTGCGTAAATATTTGGTTTCATCCAGCATTTGATTGGACTCACCATCAGTCAAATGACTATATCTCAAATCAAAGTGATCTTCTTGCCACTGTGAATTCAAACTACAGTCTTTACTCATATCAAGCTGTGAATCACCTCGAACTGCAACTGAATTAGAAAATCTTGACAACTGTGCAGTGCTACCTTGCCAGGACGAATTTTGTTTTCTCAGTTTAGAGTTTTTTGATGTAAAGACACGATCAGGGGCGGCAAGAACAATTTCCTCTTTCAAATTCATATTGCATGACGATCCATATGCACCTGGATGCATTAACTGGCCTGAATGAGATAAGGTATTATGGGCTACTGCCTTAGCAGGTTCAAGAGGGAAGCCATAACTTCCTTCCTCTTCAGGATTGTACTTCTCACTGATGCGTTTTGAATTACACTGCCCTCGTCTCTTCTGCAGGAAAAAACACAGAAATAATGAATCAGGCAAATTCAAACAGTTCTAGCAAAAAGTTCCATTAACACTTTGTTTATGATGTAATTTTACCTCTATGGAAGCCTGAAGCTCACCATTAGCGTCAGGTGCTGGTACAACCTTAGACTCTTTAAAACTCCTTCCAGATAATTCCTGTCCATGTCCTTTATTTGCTACTCGTCGTCTGTTTTAAAATAAATATTAAAAAATCAGCGTAACAAACAAGTAAAAAGTATTGCTAAAGAAAAGATTATTGAAGCAAGTTAGAATAAAGGTGTAATCTCAAAATAAAAAGGCCAAAAAAATAGAGGAAGCAAAAACAAACACTTGAGTTATAAGTATAGAAAATCAATATCTTCAAGAGAATGACACAAGAGCCTTTCTATCATATTCTAGTCATTGCACATCCAATTTTGAAAATAATGATGTCGTCCCTCTTGTGATTTTAGTTTCCCATATCAATATACAAGAAAAATTATCATCAAAGCATGCACTAACACTAGCAACATAATTTTTTGCTATTTCAGCAGATAGTGCAAACATCAGATATGACAATCACATGAGTTTATGAAGATAACAAGATTCAAAGAAGGAATACCTTCTAGCTTCCTCTTCACGAAGTTTGGCATCAAACTCCTTACTCGGTGAGTACTTTGGCAAAGTCGATGGATCACAAGGAAGTGGCTTTGATGTGAAGAACTAGACAAAAAAAAAAATGTCCTTGACTAAGAAAAACAGTTGGTAAAAAAATGTTAAAAGAGTAAATTCATTGATAAGATAACTTAAAGCTACCTCATTCTGAAGTGCTGAAGTTGCAGTTCCTCGATCTTTTGGTTCAATAGCAAGTAGGACCTCCAAGAGACTCAGTGCTGATGAAGGAAAATCCTTGAATGTCTCAGAAACAATACGTTTGTAAGGTTGTTGAGGTTTAAAAATTGTCGCATGTGGTAGCTTTGTCTTCTTCCAGTATTCTTCAGAAGGAGATCCACAAAGTTTGAAGATTTTATGCAGTTGCTCCACCTGTAATGATAGATTACCAGATTTTAGTGCCCGCCGCCCAATCAAACCATAGAAGTGCATATATGTCAATCAAATAGTTGAATGAAAACAAAAATTAAGCAATTCAGTATTTCAAGCAAGACGAAAAAGCATCAGTGTTTCTGTATTTTGCCGACGATTTATAAGACCCTTCTTTACTTGTAAAGTTATAAGCTCTTTTTTCTCATCAACAACATAGTTGCAGATAATTTTAAGTGGTTATAAAACTTAGAAATGCAATGATCCTTTATGTTTCTTTAAATTTTACACCAAACGAATCTGTAAATTTTTCTTCCATTGCAAATACAGGAAGTAGAAAAGAAGGACATATTAGTTTGACACTTATTTCATCATAACCGGAACGCTCATGATAACGTATGCAAAGGCTTTCAGTATGTCCAATATGATGTAGAATCTACATATCTACACTGTTCGGCCCGAAGAGGATATGGGTCCAATTGACACTCTTAGCAGCAGAACCAAAATATGGAGTGGATATTCTAGAAAGGGGGAAGAAGGGATTTCCTAAGAGAGGGGGGCAGAGATCATTACGGGCCAAAGGGAATAAAGGGGGTGAGCTGATGGGTAGAAGGATTCTTTTACTCTCTCGCAGAGGATAGGGAATTCTTTTCCTCTGAAGGAGCTTGCTCTGAGAATTATAAGGAGGGACTCTTGTAATCAATGATATTCAGCAAATAATGCATTCCATTTTACAACAATCTGTCCTACTATGTTTCTAACACATCCAAAACAAAAGATGAATTTTACTACCTCAGTTCGTCCAGGCATTATAGGTTTTCCGGCTAACAGTTCTGCAAGAATACAACCAGCACTCCACAAATCCACAGCAACGTCATAGTTTGTAGCTCCAAGCAAAAGTTCAGGTGGCCGGTACCACAAGGTTACTACACGACTTGTTAAAGGCTGCTCTCGAGATGGCTGAAACAAAGTTGCAAGTCCAAAATCTCCAATCTTCAGATTGCCATTATTGTCAAGCAGAAGATTTGAGCCCTTGATGTCACGGTGCATAACACCGCGACTGTGACAATGCTCAAGACCGCGAAGAAGCTGTTGCATATAACATTTGATCTGTACCAGGAGGGAAAAAAAAATTAGCCTAATAGGAAAAAAAAGAACCTGATGTCAATTAATGAATAAAACAATTAGACAATATAAAAGTTAAGAGCTGTAAACACAGAAGGATTGAAACAGCTAGTAGCCTCTTTATAAGGAAATATACTATTGTTTTGTCTTTTTGCTTCAAATAAATTTCACAATCCTTTCTTCCATAAGAAGGTACCTGTGATTCGGTAAACTTGTTGCTAGGCAATGTTGCAAGGCCAGTAAGATCATGTTCCATATATTCGAAAATAAGGTACAAACTACCAGAAAGCCTTGAAGTAATAATTCCTTCAAGTTTCATGACATTGGGATGATCAAGCTTTCGCAGAAGAATAATTTCTCTGGCCATAAAACGAACACTTTCAGGATCCATATTAGCAAATTTCACTTTCTTCAAAGCAACAATTTTGTTAGTCTCGAGATCACGAGCTCGGTAAACACTGCTATAAGTTCCTTGCCCAATCTGCAGAAGAATTAGCAAATACATGAATGAATTAGCAATGTATTATATTATAATGAAATGAAATAATGAAATGAGAATTAGCATTGCCTTATCCAATTTGTGAAAAGAGTCTGCTCTACGAGGAACCCAACCAACGATGGCTTCGCCGGCAACAGCAGTGAGCCAAGAAGGCCA
Organism: Lathyrus oleraceus; assembly: GCF_024323335.1. Taxonomy (NCBI): domain Eukaryota; kingdom Viridiplantae; phylum Streptophyta; class Magnoliopsida; order Fabales; family Fabaceae; genus Lathyrus; species Lathyrus oleraceus. Next base: position 462,854,447 of record NC_066579.1, read on the forward strand.
GCCTTCAACAACAATCGGCCCTCTTTCGCCATTGCTCTTGACACTGAAACTTCTAATTATCTTCTTAATTTCTTGTTCTGATCCTATTCCTCCCTTGGCAATATGAATTTCCTTTTCTTTCTCTCCTTCATCGGATGAATCGCGACACGTGTTTGAGATGAGGTGTGCAGTTGCATCGTTTTCCCTATTAGTGACAACGACACGCTTTGATGATTTCTTAGTCTTGAATTCTCTGGGATTTTGGACGACGAAATCATGAGTGGATTTTCCTTTGGAGCATATGCAACCCATAAGATGAAAGGATGATGCAATGCAGGTAATGTGTTTGGGGGAAATGATAGATCCGTGATGAGATGAAATGAAATAGAAATATTGAAAATTGAAAGGGAAAAAGGGGTTGGGTGTTTGTGTTATGGCTGGAAGGAAACGAATTGGATCCAGAAAGAAAGAGATGTAGTGGTGTGGTGAGTCTAGTAGTAGTAATAGTTGGAATGCAATGTAATGCAAAAGAGCGCATTGAAGATCGCAATCTTTGTTATCAAGTAACTGTAAGCGTGTGCTGTTCTCTGCTGTGCCTTCCCGTACACGAACACAACTACGCTCAAATACACAAATTACTTTTTCAAATATCTTCAACCGATTACTTATTATAGTTATTCACAACAACAAAAAAACAGCTCATTTTAAATTTTTAACTTATTTGAAAAAAAAAAGTATAATATTTTTAGTTTGAAAATATAAATCTCAATAATTTTGTATTTATCTTGTTTACATTTTGTTTTGTATCATTCATATAAAAATAGTTAAAATAAAATAAAAAGAATAAAATATTTAATATTTTGGTAAGAGATAATTTTTTTTAATAATTTCAAAAATATTCAGATTTATTAATTATTATATAATTATTCAAAAATATTTAATAAATGTTTTTTAGTCATTTAAATTTTTGTTGTTGCTCGGTCCAGTTTTTTTTTGTTATTATAAATTAAAGAGAAAAATGACCTAAGACCATAATATTTCTAGTATTATTTATAAGTGTGTTTATACAATGATATAGATCATAAAATACAAAAAGTTAGACAATATAATCGATACAAATTAGTATACTCTCATTATTCATAACATTTTTTATTGGATGTTGGTTTAGAATATGTCTTTTTTGTAAAATCTTATTAGAAATAATTCGGTGTGAAAAAAAACTAATAAAAGAAAAAGAATACAATATCTTTTTAAGTTAAATGTATTTCTCCCTTAGCTAAACAATTGTTTCTTCGATAATGAAAAACATTATTTTGTAGGAGTTGGTTAAAATTTATAATTGGGAGTGATTTTATGAAGAGGTCTGCAAAATTATCACATGAACGAATTTGTTGGATGCTTATATTATCTTTATAAGAAGATTATGGGTGAAAAAGAACTTTGGAGAAATGTGTTTTATTCGGTCTCGTTTAGTGTAACCAACTTTTGATTGAGCGATGCATGCAGTATTATCTTCATATATGATTGTTGTATTTATTTTTTCGGAAGACAAACCACAAGTCTATTGTATGTGTTGAATTAGGGATCTCAACCAAATGCATTCTCGACTAGCTTTATGTAGTGCTAAAATTCCGCATGATTTGATGAAGTTGCTATTATGGTTTGTTTTATGGAATCACTGTGAAATAGTTGTATCACCACAAGTAAACAAATAACATGTATGTGATCTACCATTATGAGGATCTGACAAGTAACATGTATCTACATAACCTGTTAATTCTAATTTGAACTTTAAAATACAACAAATATTATGTTCATTGTACCCCTATGATAACATAGTATATGTTTGACTATGTTTCAATGTCTTGTGTATGTGAAAAACTATATCTTGTTAATGGATTGAGAGTAAATGATATATTACGACATGTATAATTATCAAGATACATCAGTGATCCAAATGCATTAAGATATAATACTTTAGAACCAAATAATTCTTCATCTTTTTCTCGAGGTCTAAAATGATCTTTATCCCCATCTAATGACTTAACAATCATTTGAGTAGACAACAGACGATACTTATCCATATAGAAACACTTTAACACTTTTGTTATATAACTTTTTTATGTACAAATATTTCACTATCCAAATGCTCAATTTTTAAATGTATACATAACTTGCATTTCATATATTCTTCATCTCATACTCTTTATGTTCCACTCTGGAATCAGAATTAGATACAGTTGTTGAAGTGGTACTCTCGAATTGGTAGCTCCAATCTCTGATACGGTGGCGTGGGGTGAACCTGTAAGGTTAGCATTCCGACATCCAAATCAGTTAAGGATTCAGGATGAGTATAGTGAAAAGTGGAGATCAGAGAATGTACCTTGCATTTTGTGTGAACTGATTTTATATCATGGGTCAAGTGGAGTGGATTTGAGAGCCTTGACTATTTAGGTCTTTGGTCATTCCAAAACAGTTACCCCCAAGGATTTTTCGGACATTTAGGGATTCGGGAAAACCTTTAATAATTTGTTTGGCCTTTCAAGGATATTGTTCGGACGAATTGGCAATGAAACGCTTGGAGTGGGTTAAAAAGGTTGTGGGGGACATAAGCATTAGATGTTTTCTTGTCACCGAAACATTTCACTACCTGCTCCTAGTGTGTCATCTTAGATGAACATACTAGGGAATAACTCCCCTACTTATGACACTTGAGTACTTTTCTTACTTCATTTTGCTTGGTGGAACGGTGTGTTGACATTCCTTGGATTGGTATATTGTCTTTGATCTGAATCGTCAATTTTAAATTAACGTTTTCTATAAAAGAGGTTTCTCCCCTAGGGTTTGTGTAACACCCGCATATTTAAATATGTTTTATATTAGAATATTTTGTTATTATTAAATTATCTCTTAATGTGTATAAAATTATCTCTTTTAAACAATTCTTTACTGTCTAGTTATTTTATTTAATTAGTTGGTGAAATTTATATATTGTTAGAAATTAAAAGTTGAGAGTACTTTTATTTATTTTTATGAGCTGGTGGAATAGATATTTTTTGTATTTTATAATTATAGAAATTACATATCATTGTTTTGTTCCCTTTATTTATAATTATAACCAAGATGAATTCATTAACTATTGTCAAGTTATAATTTTAAAAATTATACTTTAATGAAAATGTATTATAGGAAATTATATTGAATCTTTTGTTAGAGTATCAAATTTTAGATAAAATTTTAAATTTTAATTTTTTTTTTGCTATTTTTTGTTGGAATTAAATAATAGATGAAAAATATAAATATATATTATGCATTAAAAGTGAAGAGATGTTTTACTTATTAATTTAATTTGTTGATTAATAGAAGAAAAACTTATATGTTTAATTGATAATAAACTATATCTTATTATTTTATCTTTAGATGATTTTATTTAATTTTAGATTTTATTAGAAAGGGAACTTAATAAGTAATTAGAGTATTTTAGTTTTATTATTATTATTAAACTATTTTGTTTTATTTAAACATGTTTATGTGATCTTTTAAATTGAGTTTGAGAATAAATTAAGTGTTAAAACTTTTTATTTGGACTTATTTGAGTAATGATGGGCCACTTATTCATTCAGCACACACACTATCTAAAGGAGAGGTGTTCATGGGTGCGGGTCGACCCACGAATCCGCTGACCCAAACCAACTCAATCCATAAATTACCCAAACTCATTCATTTACGGGTATATTCACCCCAATCCATAACAACTCGTATAGTTTTGCTTCAGGTATTGGGTTTGAGTTTTGTAACTCGCGCGTTAACTCAGGCCATTGATGTAGCTTTGGTAATTTATTATTATTATTTTAAATAAAAATATAAAATTAATATCTCATTAATAATCATAATTTTTCCCCAAAAAATTATTCTTCACCAATAATACAACTAGACCAATGAGTTTACGTAACTCTAAGATTAAATGTTGATTCTTAATTTCTTTTGTATCATTTCCAACTTATGTATTTTATGGAAATAACGTGTCTTATTAAATTTATATTATTATAAAATGTTATATCGTGTAGATGAATTTTATTAGATATTATCATTGAGATTGTGTTGAGTTGTGTTACATTTTTTAAAACCGACAAAAAAATCATAAAAAATATATTTTTTATTTGAAACACAACCCGCGAACTCAACCCAACTCATTAATGAATGGATCGGTTTGGGTCGGTTTTGACAATGAAATTGTGGGTTGGAAGATGGATCCAACCCATTGAAGTTTGAACGGGTTGGATAACGGATTAGGTCAAATCCGGACGAACCCAACCCAGGTACACCCATAATCTAAAGAGTGAGGACAAATAATCTATTTCCTCTCATTCATTTTCATTCAACGTGAAGAAAAAAAACTCTCTTTCTCCTCTCCAACCCTACCCTCCGCCATACTCTCTTCCTTTTTCCGACCACCATAAGCTCAAAATGAAAAACTAGCATCACTTCCTTGCTCATCATCGCCCGAACATCCTAATGAGCCGATTGGAATTTTGTTTGGAGAAAACTCATTGTTGGCCACCATTTCCCCCTTTTCGGTCGCTGCGCCTCTGAACGATGAAAATGGCCTTTTTCGTGCTCATAATCATATGACCTTCAAATTAAACCAAACAGCCATTTCAAGAAACATCGTCGTGAACACATTCTTTCACAGAGAACCGTCATGAGCCACCCTATCGGTTTTCCTTTGGTCGATGTGTGTTCACCTTTTCTTGCAACACCGGTTACTCCCCCATTTTCATCTTTGTGGCCGTGGGACATAAAGAATGGGTGAATGAGAGAGTGTTGACATAGTTATGGGATCATAAGGTGTGTGAAGTCGTCAATGTATTTGGGTCAAGTGCGACATCGAAAGCTAATGTTTACACAAGGAACACATGGATTCTAATACGAGGAACATAAACCACGACTGGGATGAAAATTAGATGGGCACATCGTATAATCTTTATGGACCATTGGAGTAAAAATTGTTGCGTAGGAATTCTACTCGCGAGTAAAAATTGTTGCGTAGGAATTCTACTCGCAAGGTAATGACACTTCGTTCTGATTATAACGAAACTAATAGTTAGGTATTATAAAATAAATTATATAATACATAATCGTTCTGAAGAGAAAAGAGAATTGAATTATAGTTTTAGTTGATAAATTAAAATCTCAGTTAAAAAGTATAAATACTACTTTTATATATTGTGATTTTGGATATGATTATGTGATGTGGATGAAGCTTTATTTTGTTTGTGATTATTATTATTATTTTGTTGTTGTGATGTAAATCGATTACGATTTGAGGTGGATGATTATGTTAAATAATTTTTAAAATAATGTGCTTGATGATGTGATACTGTATGGTTATATGATTGTTTAAGTGGCGGGATTTTCCTAAGTTACGGGATTTGCATTTGCATCATCATGACATGACATATGCATTTCTTTGTGGTGCCTTAGTGGCAGATTATCTTCCCCATTGTTACGGGACAAATATTGTGTGGTGCCTTAGTGGAAGGCTGATTATATCTAGATCTTTTAGATTTTAAGAGCATGTATATAGTTATAAAAGAATGATTTTTTGCGGATTGTATTTCTTATAGGCTTTTATGTTTTATATTACTTGTTTTATAATATCGTATTGTATGTTTTGTTTGATTTGATATGAATGATGGACGATTGACCCCTTACAAATATCATATTAGATACATAGAAAATGAAGATGTGAATTGATCGTGATATGACGTGATAGGATGTTGCATGTGCTCTTGGGAATGAAATTAGGTTTTTAATTGAATTTGTAATTTTTAGAGATAATTTTTTTTAATGTCTTGAATAGTTTATTTTAATAATTTTTATTAAATTATGATTTATAGAATTTATTATAAATGATTACTTTGTTTACATAGAAAAAAAATGGTCACATGATAATCTTAAATAATATTTTAATAAAAAATTGGGATGTTACCGTTCGTGTTTACTCCCTTGTTGCTTTTTTACTACCATTATTTATAAGGTTCGGTCTCCAACTTTTCTTGTTGGCTCTAGATTTTGAGCATTTAATTTGTTACCCCCTCACTTGTATCTGACACCCCATTGGTTATAGTACTTTTACCATTATATCATTTTGTAAAAAATAGATTTTTATGAAATTTACCTATTTTTATCGAAAATTTTCAATATGTATGAGAAATTTTGAATTCTCTATTTTTTTACTAGAAATTCTGAAATTTCCGATAAAAAATGAAGAATACCAGAACTAAAAAAAAACTCAAAATTTTCAAAAAAAAAATTACACTTCGGAAATTTCAAAATTTCCGATAGTGTTAAAAAAATTAAATCGAATTTGAACTACCGGAAATTTCATTTTAGTTGAAACTTCCGGTATAAAATGAAACATTTAGAATTTCGAATAATATTTTTAAGTTCACGTAAATTTCAGAAATTCTGGTATATTAGAAATTACAAATACACTACCAAAAATTTAATGTGTACCAGAAATTCTGTTAAGCATATCGGAAAATTTGTTTCAATTTTTTCAGGGGCATTTTTGGATCTATAAAATTATGGGAGGTGTCAGGTTTACTTGGGGGTGGCAGGAAGAAATGTCATTGATTTGTGTCATGTTTTTTTTTCATCTAGGTATGATATTGTCCTATCTTCTTCAGGAACCGAGTTGCTCCCGTCAATTTCCAGGGACTAATCCCTTTTATGAAAGACCCTTTGTTGTTAACTCTTTTACTTTGTTCATAATGCAAGTGTAGAATATGACGATTCTGATGACGACAACAACTATAGGAGATAACTCATGGGTAGATGATGACAAAAATACTACCAAGTGTACTAGGATTGTAATTGAAGTAATAAAATAAACTCGTTTTCACATGAATTGCGAATTTTAAAAAAGGAACGTGCGATGTAAGTAAAAACATTAAGCGAGGGGGTTTTCAAGTTGTTTTTGTCGAAAACACAAGAATAAATTTGGATAACAATTATGAGAAAAGTGGTCAGGTGTTATTGTCAGAATCCCAAATTTCTACTTGATTGATGAAATGTGCATTAACAGACATGCAATTAAATATAGTGTTACACGTTAGATTAACTTTACCACTACACTCAATCCTTTGGCATGTAGCTCACTAACCTAAGTGTCAACTCCCATATCCCTCGGGCCAATTGCACGTCAGACTAGACAACATAACCTGTTAATTCCTAAGTCACAATTCCTAATTATATTATCCCTAGTCAATTAGTGAATTCAACACTTAAAGTATGTTAGATAAACAATCTTGAGGTCAATAGTCACTATTTATCAAGATCAATTTGAATACCGTAACAATCCAAAAATACGATGCACAATCAATAATTGAATAATAACAAAGATTTAAAACAATTCATTAACATCATCCGATCATATATCTCAATCAAATAAAAACAAATTCATCATCAAATAAAATCTAAAGAATCCCATATGAGTTAGAAATCCATATTGATATTGTTGAGGAGGAGACATTGGGATTGACTTCCGAATAGTTTAATATTCTCTTATTTATATTTTGTTTGATTGATATATTAAACAAAAGAAAATGAATAGAAAATTTATATTTTGATAAGAAAAAAAATATTTAATAATTTTAATTAAATATTATATAATATTCAAAGAAGTTTAATAATATTATTTGTTGATTTTTTTCTTTTAATTTAAGATGATCGATTTTAATTAGATGGCACATTTTAATCATTTAACAGTGGAAAAACAAAAAAGTATAAGATTCACAATAAAAATTAATAGCCATGCTTAACAAGTTGCTTGCATTGTGGAGTTGATATGAAATTCAAGGGGAAAACATGTTAATGTAGCACATCATAGCATTTTCTTGAGCTCAATAATGATATTCTTACATAATTAATTTAATTGATTATTAGTCTTGACAAAAAAGTATTAATTATAAATGTTTTCTTAGTAAAATAAATAAATAATAATAGCTTAAAAGTAGAGCCAATTTAAAAGTATAGCTTGTATATTTTTTTTATAAATCATGTATCATTTGCGAGCAAATACGAAAAATAAATTTGAGTCAAAATTTCTTTTTATTATTATTAATATTATTTATAATAATAATAATTATTATTATTATTATTTTAATAAAGAACAGCAGTAAAGAATAATCTTTAGAGTTGATGATGATTTTAATAGAAGGTAAATTTCTTTTTTATTTTTATTATTTTGATCAAAAATAAAGTTTTATTTTTATAAATAAATAAAAAAGTTACACCTTAAAAATAGATGTGAAAATATATTATCTAGATGCTACGTCATATCCAACTCAATTTATTTGTTAGTGAAGTAAGTTTTTCAACATATTTAAGTATATAGACTTTTAAAAGGGTAGATGAAATCTTAAAAATATCTCTAAGAGATAAGATGTCATACTCGAATTTAATACTTTTGAAATAGACCAAACTTAGGTCTTATATAGCCTATGATATTAGCCCAACTCAAAAGACTAATTCATCAAACTAACTCGTTAGGTCTTACAAACAAAAAGTCATAATCTTTTTAAAATAAGGTGTGTTTATACAAATAAAAAGTCATAATCTTTTAAAGATAATGTGTGTTTATATATGTGATAATCATTATGTTACTAACTTAGATTTTAATCACCTGCTAACTCTTAATAGATATTTATAGTAGGAGAGGGAAGAAGGAGACTTAAAATACTTAGTTGAAGAAGTTAGAGATTGGTTGGACCAATGGTTCACGGAGATTAGGAAATGGCGGGCGGAGGATGTAGATAATGAAAGGGTTATTGGATCGGGTGATATGGAATTCCATGTCATGTTTGTTCCTCAAAGTTCTTTGAGTTCATTACAACCCCTTTTTAGATGTGTATATGTGTCAATATGATGAAACTATGAGCTATTCAAAATTTTATGTTGCAAGGATTCTTGTTCGAACAAAGTGCAATTCAGTTCTTAATGAAACTTTCAACATTGGCATCAGCAATGAAGTCTTTCGGGTGAAGATCATTGAAGATTGTCAAGGCCCTATGAGGATCGTGTTACCGAAGGGGCTGGTGGAAGATGCAAATAATCGATCGGTTGAAGATTCCACTAATTCTGAGTCTTAGGACGAGGATAGGGTTTGGCTTGAGGGTAGTATAAATAGGTAGATGGTGTACAGGACAAAAGGTAGGAGGGTGGGATGGAGCACGTGGACTTTGGGGCAGAAAGTTAGATGAGGGAGAATAGCCTAGACGAAAAATTCAGATGAGGTAGAGTAGCCTAGACGAAAAAGTTTGGGGGCACGTGGCTCAAGAGGGTGAGACTTAGATTTTGGAAAAAAGTGGTTCTCCTCTTTCAAAGTCAACGAGATTGTCTCTCTCTAGAGATGTGATTAGACTAAACCTACCATGACTTTAGTGAATCTTCCAAACCAAACTCGTGGTGATTGCTTTAATCCATATAGATTTTTTAAATTGCACATAATGTTGGTGGCTATATGTTCACAGAACTCAAGAGGTACATCCATGTAGATTTCCTCTTAAAGTTCACCATTAAGGAATTCATTTTTTACATCAACTTGGTGTAAGTTCCAATTGTAATTAGCAACTAAAGATAATATCACCCGCATAGTGTTCATATTTGCAACTGGAGCAAATGTCTTTGAATAATCTACTTCATAGGTTTAAGTGAATCCTTTGGACACTAGTTTTTCCTTGTACATCTCAATAGATCCATACGCCTTGTATTTAACAGTGTATACCCGTTTTCACCCTACAAGATTATTCCCATTTGGTAGAGAAGCCAATTCCCAAGTATTTTTCTTATCCAGTGCCTGCATCTCCAATTTCATGACTTGTTTTGATTTCATGTCAGACAATACCTCAAATAGAGAGGTAGGTAGTTTCATAGTATTTAGATTTGTGAGGAAGGCTTTTTGAGCAGGTGAAACATGTTCAAAGCTTAGGTCGTTGGATAGAGGGTAAAGTGAGTTTTTTGTACAAGTTCTAGTATCTTTCCTAAGGGAAATTGGAAGGTGTAAATCTTTATAGTGAAATGGTATTGGTGATGTATTGAGTTGGATTCTTGTTCATGCCCATGAGAAAATTTAGAAATTGAATCACTAGAGTTTGAAGGACCAACATGATTTTCCTTTTAATGTCGGATCAAACTCTTGGATATGAGTGGATTCGGGAAGGGTTTTCCTTCTTGTATATACTAAATTCTTCCCATATCTTACATCGGTTTCAACATTTCCATCTTTTTCAGAAACATGTTTAGTGCCAACATTGTCACTATTAGTTTCAACCTCAACTTTTTGTCCGAGAGTAAGGTCAGGAAAAAGAAGTGACTCATCTTCCTTACTTGTATTCTTCCCATGCAGTTGAGCTTGAACAAAGGAACTTTCTTGTTCATGGAGAGTGACCTCTCGAGAGACAAAGAATTTATGAGATGGTGTATTGTTGAATGTAATCTTAAGTGTCGGGTTTTTGTTATCGTATCCACAGGGATTGTAAGATATCATCGTCTTTCGATGGTTGTATTAATTCTTAGCTTAAGGTATCAATAGGGTTTTGGTGTTTGTCACAGTATCTTGCATAAAAAGGTAATAAAATGCGGTAAAAGTTTTGGTTTGAATATTTGAGAAATATTGCCAAAGTTAGGGTTCAACGATCACTTTGCATGTATTTGTTCGGTCAACAATCTTATAAACTCCTTTAGATGATAAATTATTTCACAAAGTCCTCCCAATGTGTTTCTCTCAAACACACATTGTGAGTTTTCCCATTTTGATCCATTGTTTATCTCTAACACAATCTATCAAAATGACAACTTTTTGGTTCAACCTTATGGTGAACAAAATCATTCATTACTATCTCTAGCTAACAAACAAGATTGGATGAAAACCTAGGTTAAGAGTTGGTAAACATCTCTCGATCATAAACCAACACAAAGAGTTTTCAATAAGAACAAAGTTTTCACCATATATTCACCATTAAAGAGTTTACAAATTAAGATCTTTACATTTACACACAAAGCTAATGATCATCTACATCTAACCTTGACAAAATGGAGGACTTAGCTACTCATTTTCATGGTAGCTTGGTCAACAAGTTTCGAAAGAGGGTTGATCAACATCCGAGTCGAATAATCGAGATTGGATGGGAATCCACCTTCTTTTTGTGAAAGATGGTTAAGAGATGAAGAGAAATGGTTTTTTAGGTCACAAAAGATCCTTGGAACAATGCTGTAAAAATATCTAGAAAAAGTACAAAAGTATGGAAAAATAAGGTATGGCTCCAAAAAGTGGCACTTGCTACTTATAGAGCAGCTACTGGGCTGTCATGCTCGCTAGGCGAGCAGAATGGCTCGCCTAGCGAGCCCCTAATTGAGGCACCTGAGGCACCTGCGCCCAGAGAAACAGCCTATCTCAGACTGTCATGTTCGCCTAGCGAACAAAACCTTCGCCTAGCGAAGGGCACGCTTCAACCTTCGCTCCAGCAAGGTTGAGAGGTTTTGCTACTGGAATCCTCGCTGGGAGCTCGCTAATGGCTCGCCTAGCGAGTGAGTGCTGGTTGCGCTTTTCACCAAGTCTGGACGTGTTCGCCACACTCCTCGCTGGAAGCTCGCCTAGCGAGTGTGGTGATGTTTGCCTCTGTTAATTACTGGAGCATTTCGCTGGACGCTCGCCTAGCGAGTCCTTCGCCACAGCCCTCGCCTAGCGAGGAAGCTGATGAATGCTTGTTTCATTTGATCCCTTTGCCACATTTCTTGTGTCTTCATTTTCTATTATTTCATGCCTACTTCCTGCACAATAACACACAAATCAAAGGTACCAAGATAGATTATCATTGTATTGCATTTCATCTGAAACAAAGGTGGTTTCGACATTTTAGCAAGGAAATGAAGTGAAAGATACCCATATTTGATAGCTCAAATAAGAACTTTTGGGTATCTAACAACTCTCCCCAACTAGATTCTTGCTTGTCCTCAAGCAAAGTATGCCTCTTGAAGGACAAGAGGATTTGCTTTAAGAAAATGGTTTCTCCGAAGTTGGATAAAACGGCTCAAACACAAGCGAATCAGCATATACAAGTTTCCAACGGTTCGAATAAAATAATACACAAGAACTAAAACTTAATAGCAATGCGAAATATTTATCTATCTACAATAATATTATTCTGAATGAATCACCCTATCTCTCCTCTTCGAATAAGGAATGAAAAATTTACGCGTTTGCAACCGCGGGAATAATCTCACTCTCCAACAAATAATGGAGAAATTAATTCGATTCATACAATGTCTAACAATTATAAATGGTAATGTGGAAGCACGAAGATCACTAAGGGCTTTTCGGTTGAAGCTTGGTCAGGTTAACAAACAAGGGTCATTTCTAAGGCCATTGAAAACGAAATTGCCGATGCAAAAGAGACATTCACTGTACATTATTCACACATCTCGACTTCGTTCCATTTATTTCTCATTTGAAACCTTCACAACTCTTATTTCACAACTCAATTTTTATTTTTCACTATTTTTCTTCCAAGCAAGCATTCATTTTCATTCTTCCTATTTTTGTTCTTTTCTTTCACATCATATTTACAAAACAGATGTTTCTTTTCTATATTTTTATTTTCAATGCTTGCTCGGTTTTTCTTTTTTTCAAGAGTTGTGGTACTTACCGATTCTCCCCAACTTATTTCTTACTCACCCTAAGTGAATGCTCTTAACTTTTTACGGCAAAAGAACAATAATCAAGATTTTCCGGGTTGTAAAAAAAAAGATTTTTGAAATCTCGCTTTATTTCAAGCTGAGATTCAACTGTTTAAGCTCAAAGGGGTTAACAAATACTCTCTCTGCTCACAGGTAAGTTATTTTTGGATGTAGTTGTGCTCGATAGAAAACAAGTGCCTCGATCATTTCTAATTGCTTCCTGTTCTGGACTGGGCCATGACACTAGGCACGGCACGGCCCAATGCTCGCCAAGTCCATGTCCAAACGACCACGAGGACACGTCAGGTGAACGACCGTCCGCCCGAAGAACGTCTCCCCGGCCCCTTAAATACGTGTCGGGCAACGACCGGGCCCTCCTCATATGATCTCCATCCACTTATCGTCAACCCACGTCGCGGACACCTAAGTTGTGTCGGGCAGAGCCATAACGGCATCTCACTTACCACGTCACCCAACTCCCCTATATTGTCTCCTTAGGGATAGGGGCAGTTGGACCAGGGGGCAGACCTTGGTCTAGGTCTTAACGCTTCTGACGCGTCCCCTGGCAGCTCCTCCTTGGGCCTAGCTAATCCAGCCCATTAGGAGCCTTGGCCCAGCGCTGGGGGCTCAGTATAAATACCCCTTTCATGGCAAAGGGGCAGGTATTCTAACTCACACTCTGATAACCTCATTCTGTACCTTTTCTGACTTAAGCATTGGAGCACCTTGCAGGTACACCCCCCTCTCATTTCATTCTCTGGCCCATTCACCAAGACCTTGGAAGGCCCTCCTGATCAGGTAAGATCAGTGGCGCCGTCTGTGGGAACCAGCTATCCCCATCTTCATCAAACGAGGATCAAAAGCTCATTTATTTCTGTCCTTCCAACATGGCCGGAGAACAACATAGCGATCACAGCCGTCCCCTCGTCAACTACAATATGGACGACGGCCCGCCATCCCATGAAACGGACGCTCGGGACGGTCATCCATCCACCCCGTCTCCAGAGCCCCAAAACAACGGGGATGCCTCTCACGCCCACAATTTAGGGGCAGAGACATTTCATCCCATTCCCGTTCCCGTTGAAGGAGACGCCGTAATGATTGCCATGGTGAATGCCCTCAATCAGGCCGGTTCTATGCTCCACCAGCAGCACGAACGAATCATGGCCCTCGAAGCCGAACGACAAGAGGCCCGACCCCAGCCGGTGAGTAGGATACGACAACGTTCGGAGCCAACGAAGAAGCGAGGACGTCGCTCTCCAGAACCCCACGTCAGCAGGGCACGCGCCCGTCGTGACGGTGGTCGAGCGGGAACATCACCAAGGCGCGGACACAGCCCCGACAACAACGAACTGTCTCCCTTAAGGAGCGACGAGGAAGATTTGCATTGCCCCCTATCTCGGGCAATAATGGAAGCCCCGCTCCCCAAAGGCATGGAGAAACCACCAAATCTAGCTGTGTACGACGGGACTACAGATCCCGACGATCACGTCGACAACGTCAACGCGATGCTCGACTACCGCAATGATATAACCGGGCACCTCAAATGCCGACTGTTCTCGACGACCCTCAGGAAAGGGGCCATGACTTGGTACAAAAGCTTGGCCCCTGAGTCCATTACGTCATGGAGAGTCATGGGGTCCATGTTCACCAGGCACTTTACAGCTTCCCGTCGTCACCCCAAGACTGAGGCGACCCTTGAAGCCATAGTGCAGAAGAAGAACAAAACACTGCGCTCATACATCGAGCGATTCAACCAGGAAGCTGTCGAGGTAGATACCACCGAGCACATGAAGAAGTATCTCCTCGAGAGAGGTCTCTTGCCCGGCAGTGAACTTAGCAGAGCCGTAGGGATCGAGCCTCCCCGCACCTTAAACGAGCTCCTGCATAAAGCCCAGGCCTACATCAGATACGAGGAAAAGCAGGTGGCACACAATGCCCGCAGCGGACGTAACGCTGGGGAGACCGAGCACTCAAAACGCGAGGACACGAGCATTTCCCGTCGCAACGGAGACAAACGAAGGGAAGAAAGACCTCGCGAGCTCCGGGAAGGAAGAGGCCCCGCGGGCAGATATAGCGAGTACACCTTACTGACAGCTCCTCGAGAGCGTATCCTCGCAGAATGTATCAACTCTGAATTTAAGCAGGGCAGGGTCAGGTTCCCAAAACCGTCTGCACCAAAGCCCCACACCGACAAATCAAAGTACTGCCGGTTCCACAGAAGTCACGGGCACGTGACCGAAGACTGCGTCCACCTGAAGGATGCGATAGAAATTTTAATCCAAGAGGGGCACCTGAAGCAGTATACGAGGAAGAACGAAGCTCCCAGACACGACGAGCCAGAGAAGAAGAGACCCCGGGAAGACACACCCCCTGACAACTCTCCCTATCAAGTGGCCCTCTGCGTGTCACGACCGGAAGATTTCTTCCTCCCCGAACCATTGCCCGAGGGCAAGATCACTGCACTCAGCCCCTGGGAAAACTTCCCTACCACACTGGTGATATCAGGAGGAGGAACTAACGGGGAATCCGCGGCCCTCTCCGTCAAACGTAAGTTCGACGAACTCCTACTGACTGCCCCCGAGCAGAAAGCGACATTGACAAAATACCGGGGAAAATCCAACCCAATATCCTTCTTCCTGGAGGAACTCCCGGGCGGATCCCCGAACTCGGGCATCCCACTATTGATAAGGGCAAAGATGGCCCAATTCGACGTACGACGCATCCTGGTCGACCAAGGCAGCTCAGTGGATATCATGTACGTCCACCTCTTCAAGACTCTGAAGCTAGACAAGGCCAACTTAGCCCCCTACGTCGGATCAGATCTCCAAGGATTCAACGGAGCAACAACCAGACCGTGGGGATATGTTGAGCTCCTCGTCACCTTCGGCGAACAAGAAACGGCCAGGGAAGTCAAAATCCAATTCCTGGTCGTAGACTGTCCGTCTCTCTACAATTGCATCTTTGGACGCCCGACACTGGCCGAACTCACCGCGGTCCCATCCACCGTCCACCTAAAGATGAAATACTACACCAAATTGGGACGTGTGGTCACCATCCATGGTGACATCGAAGCAGCCCGGCGATGCTACGACGCCGCAGTAAAAGGACAGGCCGTAGTCAGCACGAAGAGCAACTGCTACAACAAAAAACTCAGGACCGGGGATCCTGCCCGAGGAGTCAACGCCATCGACCTCGACTGTCGCATCGGGCTGGACGAGACCGAAGAGGGGAGGTTCCCCAAGGAACGCTCTCTCGGACACCCGGTCCGACCAATCCCCGACGGAGAGTTCGAACTCATTCCTCTTGGGGACGATCCGGAAAGGACGGTGAAGATAGGTAAGGGACTACCCGAGGAAACAAGAGAAGAGCTAGTAGCATGCCTCAAAGAGAACTCCGACCTCTTCGCGTGGAATGCCGCAGAAATGCCCGGGCTGGACCCCGAGATCGCGTGTCATAAGCTAGCTCTAGACCGGGCAGCCAAGCCCATAGCACAGCGTAGACGCAAGCAATCGCCCGAAAAGGCAGAGGCTGCCGAGCGAGCTGTAAAAGACCTCTTAGAGGCAAATTTTATTTCTGAAGCCCAATACATAACCTGGCTCTCTAATGTAGTCCTCGTTAAGAAAAATAATGGAAAATGGCGTATGTGTGTTGATTATACTGATCTTAATAGGGCTTGCCCGAAAGATGCTTTCCCCCTCCCTAATATAGACATGCTCGTTGACAACTCTGCAGGTTTTAAACTCTTGTCCTTCATGGACGCATATAGTGGATACAACCAGATCCCTATGTCGCCCACAGACAAGAAACACACAGCGTTCATGACCCCAACGGGCAATTACTATTACAACGTGATGCCGTTCGGGCTCAAGAACGCTGGCGCTACATACCAACGCATGATGAACAAAGTCTTCAAGGACGAAATAGGGGACATGCTCGAAGTATACATGGACGACATGATCGTCAAATCACACGAGGAGATAACCCATGCTCGACACCTTGCGAAGGTATTCGAGCAGGCGAGACAGTGTAAAATGAGGTTCAACCCCGAAAAATGCACGTTCGGAGTCCGGGCAGGCAAGTTCCTCGGTTTCTATCTCACCGAAAGAGGGATAGAGGCCAACCCCGACAAATGCCGGGCATTCTCGGAGTTTCCGACCCCGAAAACCAAAAAATCGATCCAGTCACTCAATGGAGTGCTCGCCTCACTCTCCCGTTTCATCGCCAAGTCCGCCCAGCACGCATTGCCATTCTTCAGACTCCTTCGCAAAGAGGCTACCTTCGACTGGACCGATGAATGCGAGCAAGCGTTACTCCATCTAAAGAAGGTTCTGTCCCAACCCCCGGTCTTATCACGGCCATCAGAACAGGAAACCCTATACTTATACCTATCCGTGGCAACCGAGGCCGTCAGCGCCGTTCTAATAAGAGAAACCGACGAAGGACAAAAGCCCATCTATTTTACGAGTAAAGCACTCCAAGGCCCCGAGCTCCGATATCAGCAAATCGAAAAGGTCGCCCTGGCCCTCATCAACACAGCGAGGAGACTACGATATTACTTCCTCGCACACACGATAAAGGTGAGGACCGACCAGCCAATCAAACAGCTGCTCGGGCGCCCGGATATGGCCGGGAGGATGCTCAAATGGTCACTAGAACTCTCCGAATTCGACATACAATACGAAAGTAGGAAAGCCTTGAAAGCTCAGGCACTGGCCGACTTCGTCGCGGAGATGACCCACTGCCCGACTCCAGCAGAAAGCGCCCACAAATGGACGATCTTCGTCGATGGCGCCTCTAGCACATCAGGCAGCGGGGCCGGGATCATCCTCGAAAATGAAGAAGGGATCCTGATAGAGGTATCATTAGCGCTAGCGTTCCCAACATCAAACAACCAAGCCGAATACGAAGCCTTCCTCGCAGGCCTGAGGTTAGCCGAGGACCTGGGAGCAAAAGAGGTAAAAATATCCACCGACTCCCAGCTCGTGGCCTCACAAGTGCGAGGAGAATACCAAACCAAGAACGACAACCTCCTCGAGTACTTGTCCCTCGTCAAAGAAAAACTTGATAGATTTGAAAAATGGGAAGTTCAACACATACCCCGCGAGCACAACACACGGGCAGACGTTCTCTCGAAACTAGCCAGCACGAGGAAAAAGGGTGGGAATAAATCAGTAATCCAAGAAATTCTCCCTCGACCCAGCATCGACAAACTACCGCCTCCACTCGAGGTCAACGCTATTGGAGATGCCCGCTGTTGGATGACACCCATCTACAATTACCTCACACGAGACGAACTCCCGGCTGACCCGAAAGAGGCGACCACTGTCAAACGACGCGCATGCTCGTACGTACTCCTCGAAGGCAAACTCTACCGGAGAGGATTCTCCATCCCACTACTCAAATGCGTCGAGGAAGAGAAAGTCCCCGACATACTTGGAGAGATACACCGGGGAATTAACGCTCAACACCTCGGCGGACGATCGCTCGCACGAAAAGCCCTTCGAGCAGGCTACTACTGGCCGACCATGCAAAACGATTCGAAAGAGCACGTCAAAAGATGTGACAAATGCCAACGACATGCCGACATGCACCTCGCACCCCCGAACGACCTCAAATCACTGTCTTCCCCATGGCCCTTCGCGTGGTGGGGCATGGACATCCTCGGACCCTTCGTCACCGGATCATATCAGAATAAATACCTCATCGTCGGGGTGGATTACTTCACCAAATGGATCGAGGCGGAGGCACTGGCTAAAATAACCGCGCAGAACATTCTCCGGTTCTTCAAACGCAACATCCTCGCTCGGTTCGGTATACCCCAGGCACTTGTCACAGACAACGGGACACAATTCACGGACGGAGGATTCCAGGACTTCATCGCCAGCCTGGGCACCACACAGCATTTCACGTCTGTCGAGCATCCGCAGACGAACGGGCAAGCAGAGGCGGCCAACAGGGTAATCTTACGTGGCCTCAAACGCAGACTCGGTGAGGCAAAGAGGGCATGGGTCGAGGAGCTACATAGCGTGCTATGGGCCTACCGCACGACACCACATTCTACCACCGGGGAAACCCCGTTCCGACTAACTTACGGCACCGAGGCAGTCATCCCGGTGGAGATACGGGCGCCAACGAGGAGGACAGAGGAGCCCCTAGACGAGGAAATGAACGATGAAACCCTTAGAGCCGAGCTCGACCTAGTCGAGGAGATACGTTCCGAAGCAGCTCTCAGGGAAACAACCCTCAAACAAAAAATAGCACTACGCCATGACGCGAAAGTCATAAAAAGAGAGTTCCAGGTCGGCACCCTGGTCCTCAGAAGAAACCAGAAAAACCCGAGAGAGGGCAAACTGGCGGCCAACTGGGAAGGCCCTTACCGCGTCCGCGACAAAACGAGCAACGGGGCCTATTACCTAGAAAACCTACAAGGAGAACAACTCGCTCGACCATGGAACGCAGAAAAACTTAGACAATATTACAGCTAAATACACCACAGCTAAATACACCACGGGGAGACGTGGCAGGTACGACCACGCTCTTCGTCCCCAAAACCCCAGGGAGGAACCACGAGACCCGGGAACGATCCGGGGTCACATAACAAACACAACCCTCCCCGACGGTTGGGATCTTGACCAAGACTCAACGTCGAAGTACCAGGACTGGCAGGGCACCCAGCTCGCGATGGGAGGGCCCAAGCCTCGGGACCAGGGTTCGAACAACGGACCCGGGCTTCGATACCCACGGGCACAAAGCCCGACACTCCGTCGGTTCCCTAAACCGAGGAGATTAACAAAGTCGAGCAGAGTACGAATTCATACAAACAAGTATCAAACACAAACGAGCACAATGAATGATAACGAAAATATTCATACATTAAAAACGATAAGAGTGGCCGAAGCCAAGTACGCCCGAAGGCCATATTACAACGCCCGAAGGCCAAAATACATAAGGCACGCAGGCCATGATAACTAAAATCAAAGAAAAACAAATAAACTAAGACTCCGCTCGGAGCACCTCTTCATCCTCTTCTTCTTCTTCTCCCCCCAGCTCCTCCTCCGCTTCAAACGGGCAGATAATCTCACCATCCCGGACGCAGCAGTTATAGGCCGACCCTGCTGTCACCAACTCAGGGTTCAGAAGCCCGAGCTGCTCGACAGCATTGTCGAAACCCTCTTTGAAGCAGGCCACGAGATCTTGGTTGAGAGTCCGAAGATGCCCTAGCAGCTCACCGCGCGAACCAAGGGCGCGTTCCTCCTCGGTCTCATCTGCCAGAGGACGGACCTTTCCCTCGAGAGACTCAACCTGAGCCCGTAGGCCAGCGTTGTCCTCGGTCAGCTTCTGATGGTCGACCACCTGCTCTTCCAAGCTCGCCTTAGCAGCCTTCAACTGGTCCCTCTCCTTCTCCACCTCCTCCAGCTTCTGGCTCAGCCCTTCCTGCAGCCGATGCTCTTCTTTGTAGTCCGACAGATCTTTAGATAGTCTTTCCTTCTCCGTCCGAACCTGCAAAAGGGCATCCTCCAGCGAGGCAGTGGAGACCGAAGTGTCGGTCAAAACCATGGCCGTCTCCATCACCCGGATGACAGCAGCAATATCCCTGGCCAGATCTTTTCTCCGGGCAGCAGCATCCTGGTCCAGAATAGCCTTGGCCTCAGGCGCAGGCACAACAATCGACTCCTCGGCCTTGAAGAACGACCGTTCCACATAGCAGGGAGGTAGAAGATAGCTGCCCGGTCCATTCGGACTTCCTAGAGACGACCTGGTGAGAGGCCCAGCCGGACGCTTCCGTTTATGGAGGGGAGAAGCCGCTGGCGACGGACTGCTATCAGGAATGTCGATCGGGTTAGATCGAGGAGGAGAGGAAGGAATCACGCTCGCCGCCTGCGAGGGACCGGCCCCGGCATCGCCAGCAGTCTCCAAGACACGGGCCACAGTTTTCTTCTTCTTCTTGGGCACCCGGTCAGGAGCGCCGACCTGATTCGCTAGCTTCAGCACCCGATCACGAGCATTGGGCATGGCACCTGCAAACAAATTACACACAAACATTAGCGAGCGAAGTCATAAACAGAAATAAAAAGCTAAACAAAGTCTGCCTACTCAATAACACCAGAGCTTCCTCCTCGGTATCACACTCGAGCAGAGCCTTCGTATTGATATAACGCGTCTCGGTGATTGGTTCCCCGGCCTCATCCAGGTAGGGCACGCCCTGTCGATTCGCCCAGAACCCCAAGCTGAAGCTCTGCACGTAATCGACCAGCTTCTTGTACGCGAGCCTATCCTCCTCGCCGAGCATCGCATACTTGACTCGGTAATGCGCCGTGGAGAGATCGAAATGATCACGCTGCCACCTCAGCGGTATCTTCGACATCAGCGTCTCCTCCCCGTTGGGTTTCCATTGATAGTAGTATAGAGAGTGAAGGGCAGCCCGGGTAATCGGCATCACCACGTACCACCGGTTTTTGAAATGGCGAACAGAATCCTCGTACGTCTTGAACAGACGCACGGGCTGCTTGAAAGAAACCCAACTGTGGCGACCACGGGAACCGGACCTCTGGAGATGGAAAATGTGGAAGAAGAGAGCCCGGGTGCAACCAATGCCGAGGAACTGGCAAACTAACTCGAATGCCCGCATAAATGCGAGAGCATTAGGATGTAGTTGGGACGGCGCCAGCCGGAGCCACTTGAAGACCGACATCTGGAAGGAGTTGAAGGGCAGTCTAATCCCCGCCTCACGGAAAGCAAATTCATACATGGTGAACTGCTTCCCCGGGAAATGATGACAAATGCGGTCTTCTTCCTTGGGGGCGCAGCAATACCAGTTTGGTGGATCCTCCCGGCTTATGGTCTCGACCATAGCGTAAGCAATGGTGGCCTCGTCACAGAAGTCTGATTCCTCCTCCAAGGGCTCGTCCGCAACCCATGAGAAGTCGACCTGCCCGGAAGAGGAGGCGTGTTCGGTACCATCTCGGACACTCCCATCCCCGACAGGGAGACGAGCGATTGTCGCGTCTTCGGTGGAGGACCCAGAATCTTCCCTCCTCGGTCGAAAGCGCCCGGTAGCACCTGAAACGCAGACAGAAAGAGTGAATTCGACGTCATATCAAATCCACCCTTCCACCGCAGGTCAAGTGAAAGGGCGTAGCGGCGACGGACACTAACCGTGCTCAACTCGGTGACGCGCGCATTCTATGGAGACCGGGCATAAACTTCATACAGCCTATGCAAGTATTGCCCGGCATATGAAATTTATGCCCGGTACAGTATGATCCCAACCCTATTTTCTACCATCTAATATACACCTACAGTCCACTACACTATTCCTAAGTTAAACCCAACCACATTTCTACAAAAATAGCATGCGTTTGACAGAAAACAACGAGGAAAAACAGTGGATCACAGTGGAAAATCATACCTGACATAGTTAAGTTGAAAGGGGTACGGTGGTGCCCGAGCAGAAGACGGTGGTTCAGATAGGAGGACGGGCGGAGACGGCGGTCCAGACGGTTGAGCGAGCAAACGAGAGAGAATGTGGAGAACCCCGGTGAACGTGTGAGCGAAAAAAGTGGAAATGAAGTTACTCAACCCCTTTTTATAGGGCTTGGCACGTGGACCAACACGCTAGGTCATCATTGCCTAGCCTGCCTACGCCGTCTTTGCACACGAAACGAAGCGACGCCACTAATTCTGAGACACGTCTATCAAAGATAAGAAACTGAAACGACCCGAGCACCTATCCGTCTCCTCGACTCACCAAGACGCCACCTCCCCGCGTCATACCCACGTCTACTACAAGGAAGGTGCAGACCAACCGATCACCTCCATCCCCGACATTCCCGGAGAAAAGGTCAGTCATGAATAGGTCTGTTACAACCTCACCTGTCTAACGATCAAGCTTCCCCATCATCTCGGGGAACCCTTAGTTGAAACATAAGTCATCTCTCTGGCTCAGAGACTCGACTTGGGGGGCTCCTGTTCTGGACTGGGCCATGACACTAGGCACGGCACGGCCCAATGCTCGCCAAGTCCATGTCCAAACGACCACGAGGACACGTCAGGTGAACGACCGTCCGCCCGAAGAACGTCTCCCCGGCCCCTTAAATACGTGTCGGGCAACGACCGGGCCCTCCTCATATGATCTCCATCCACTTATCGTCAACCCACGTCGCGGACACCTAAGTTGTGTCGGGCAGAGCCATAACGGCATCTCACTTACCACGTCACCCAACTCCCCTATATTGTCTCCTTAGGGATAGGGGCAGTTGGACCAGGGGGCAGACCTTGGTCTAGGTCTTAACGCTTCTGACGCGTCCCCTGGCAGCTCCTCCTTGGGCCTAGCTAATCCAGCCCATTAGGAGCCTTGGCCCAGCGCTGGGGGCTCAGTATAAATACCCCTTTCATGGCAAAGGGGCAGGTATTCTAACTCACACTCTGATAACCTCATTCTGTACCTTTTCTGACTTAAGCATTGGAGCACCTTGCAGGTACACCCCCCTCTCATTTCATTCTCTGGCCCATTCACCAAGACCTTGGAAGGCCCTCCTGATCAGGTAAGATCACTTCCACATATTCATAATAATAAAAGACAAAGCATGAATCAAATGAATCAACAAAACTTATTAGAATCCAGCATTTAAGTGTACAATGGAGGTTTCCTCACAATTTGTGGTTTTAAGTCCTAGATGAAACATTCATTCAATTATGTTGCAAAAAGACAATACTCAATTACAAAAAAGAGTAAAGTTCTAAGTGCATTCTAAAATTCTAGCCGGAGGTAACCATGTACCTTAGCCTTATTCACTTGTTTATTCTTATCATTGCCATCCAAGCTCGGATGCACCTTCATTGGATACTTCTTTGAGGAGAAACCAATCTAGAAGGTTTGCCACTCAATCAACCAAAAATTTATTAAAACAAACAAAATTAAAAACAAAAATAATAATATAAACTTCAAAATTTAAATTTGTTCGTGGGGGACAAAACACCCCAAAAGTACAAAGCCAAAATCAAAATACAGAATTCTGGAAATACAATCAAAATAAAACATAACAATAAAAAATAAAAACTTAGCCCTCCAAAGGCTCAGAACCCTCCTCACTACCGGCCTCAGAATCGGTAGCCTCATCATCATCATCATCATCTGCAGCACCAGAAGACGCTCATGCACCCGCCCCCTCACCAAACACAGGCCTGTCCACAGGCCAGTTAGCGTTAAGCACAAACTGCTCACGCGTAATCAATGAGTGATTGGATATGAAATGCAGTGAGGTTCACAATCCTCCAATTAGGGTTTGTGTGTTTGTGAGAGAGACGAAAATGAGAGAGTGAGGTGAGTGTTCGTGCCAATGCCTCAGCAGAGTTGTCAAACAGAAAATTGTGTTTGGGCCCCAAATGAGTGGCCTGCTGAGAATTTAAATAAGTGCTGTCACGCAGCGCTCGCTGCTGCCTCGCCTAGCGAGAAGCTAGCGAATCAGTTCGCTACTGCTTCGCCTAGCGAGCATCAAGCGAGCATAACAGCGTTTGCCTTTTCAAAGGCAACATTCCAGGTACATTCAGCATGGTTTTAACAATTGGAAACCCACTACAACAGAACAGGAAAACAGTAAATACTTACAATGTTGGGGTGCCTCCCAACAAGCGCTTGTTTAACGTCGGCTAAGCTCGACGGTGTGATGCTCACAAAGGAGCATCCAACGGAATAGCACAGCTCTCGCGATCCACATGACCGTCGAGATAAACTTTCAAACGTTGGCCATTCACGGTCCAACTATCCTTCTTGTTCATGTCCTCAATGACAATAGCCCCGTACTCCTTCACCTCTTTGACCCGAAATGGCCCGGACCATTTTGATTTCAACTTTCCGGGGAACAACTTCAACCTGGAATTGAACAATAGGACCAACTGTCCGGGCACAAATTCTTTGCTTCGGAGCTTCTTGTCATGGTATTTTTTTACCTTTTCTTTGTACAACCAACTTGAGTGATATGCGGCATTGCGCATCTCTTCCAACTCAAGTAGCTGCACCTTCCTTTTTTCACCGGCCAAATCATTTTCAAAATTTAAAAATTTCAGGGCCCACAAGGCTTTGTGCTCCAATTCAACCGGCAAATGGCAAGTTTTACCAAACACCAATTGAAAGGGAGTTAGGCCAATTGGAGCTTTAAAGGCGGTACGGTATGCCCATAACGCTTCATCCAATTTTTGGGACCACTCTTTTTTCGAATTTGACACAGTTTTTTCGAGAATTCTCTTAATCTCTCGATTAGAGACCTCGGCTTGCCCATTAGCCTGCGGGTGATACGGAGTTGTCACCCTATGTGATACACCGTAATGTTTTAAAATGCTTTCCAACGGCGCATTACAAAAGTGTGACCCTCTGTCACTTATCAACACTCGGGGGGTTCCGAAACGGGAAAATATGTTTTTCTTCAAAAAATTTATCACCGTTTTCGCATCCGCCCGAGGTGAGGCAATCGCCTCAACCCACTTAGAAACGTAATCAACTGCGACAAGCATATACTCGTTCCCATAAGAGGGCGGGAATGGTCCTACAAAATCGATGCCCCAACAATCAAATACTTCGACTTCTTGGATATTTTGGAGAGGCATCTCATCTCTCTTACCAATCCCTCCGCTTCTCTGGCAACTATCACAACTTTGCGCATGGGTATGTGCGTCTTTGAAAATAGTGGGCCAATAAAATCCCGATTGGAGGATTTTAGTGGCCGTTCTCACCCCATTATAGTGTCCGCCGTAAGGTGAGTTGTGACAATGCCAAAGGATGCTCTGCGCCTCATCGCCAGTAACGCATCTCCTTAATAGGTTATCACTACACAACTTAAACAAGTACGAGTCATCCCAAACATAATACTTGGCATCCGAAAGAAACTTCCTTTTTTGGTTCGAAGTTAGGTCGGGAGGCACATAACCACTAGCCTTGTGGTTCGCAAAGTCTGCAAACCACGGCCTAACTTGAACTTTAAACAGTTTTTCATCAGGAAATTCTTCCCGGATTTCCTTCTCTGACGCTGTAACCTCCACATTTACTAAGCGGGATAAATGATCCGCCACCAAATTTTCCGACCCCTTCTTGTCTTTGATTTCCACATCAAATTCTTGTAACAAGAGGATCCAACGGATGAGCCTTTGCTTCGAATCCGGTTTGGTTAGGAGATATTTAATCGCCGCGTGGTCGGTATACACTACGACTTTAGACCCTATAAGATAAGACCTAAACTTTTCTAGCGCGTACACTATTGCAAGTAGTTCTTTCTCCGTGGTGGCATAGTTTATTTGAGCCTCGTTAAGAACCTTACTTGCATAATGTATCGCATGAAATTTTTTATCTTTTCTTTGGCCAAGTACCGCTCCAACTGCGTAGTCGCTCGCATCACACATTAGTTCAAAATTTTCATTCCAATTGGGAGCGACTATTATTGGAGCGGTAACCAATTTTTCTTTTAAAGTTTCGAAAGCTTGCAAACAATCATCGGTTAAGAGAAATACCTGGTCCTTAGCTAGCAAATTGCTCAAAGGCTTAGCCACCTTTGAGAAGTCCTTGATAAAGCGCCGATAGAACCCGACGTGCCCCAAAAAGCTTCGGATGCCCTTCACATTCACCGGAGGAGGTAACTTTTCTATCACTTCAACCTTAGCTCTATCCACTTCAAGCCCCCTTGAAGAGACTTTGTGGCCAAGCACGATCCCCTCGGTCACCATGAAGTGACACTTCTCCCAATTAAGCACCAAATTGGTCTTCACACATCTTTCCAACACCGTTTTCAAGTTTGCCAAGTATAGACTAAAAGACCCACCAAATACCGAGAAGTCATCCATGAAGACTTCCATTGTTTTCTCTATCAGATCGGCAAAAATGGCTTGCACACATCGTTGGAAAGTCGCCGATGCATTGCACAGCCCAAAGGGCATTTTTCGGTATGCGAACACTCCAAACGGACACGTGAAAGCCGTCTTCTCATGATCGGCCGGGTCAACCGCAATTTGGTTATACCCGGAGTAGCCGTCCAAGAAACAATAGTACTGTTGGCCCGAGAGTCTTTCGAGCATTTGATCCATGAATGGGAGTGGAAAATAGTCCTTTCGAGTTGTAGTATTCAACCGCCTATAATCAATACACATTCTCCACCCCGTTGCAACTTTAGTAGGGATCAATTCATCCTTGTCATTTCGGATTACGGTAATTCCACCCTTCTTCGGAACAACGTGCACAGGACTAACCCACGGATTATCCGAGATCGGGTAAATCATCCCCGCATCCAACAGCTTTACAACTTCCTTTCGAACAACCTCCTTCATGGTAGGATTTATACGGCGTTGTGGTTGAGCTACCGGCTTAAAATCCTCTTCCATCAAAATCTTGTGCATGCAATAGGAGGGACTAATTCCTTTTAGATCGGAAAGAGTCCAACCCATGGCTTCGTGATTTGTTTTTAGCACAGTGATCAGATGGGCTTCTTCTTCATTTGTCAAAAGGTTGCTTATGATGACCGGCTTTGCCTCGGTCTCATCTAGGAATACATACTTCAAAGTAGAGGGTAGTATTTTCAATTCAATAGGCGCTTTTTCGTCAATAACCTCCTTCTTCAAGTCTTCTTCCTCTACTTCCCACGGTTGTAGGTCGTCTAAACTATCAAGTTCCTTTAAGCATTCCTCAAGAGCTAGCTCTTCATCAACGGTGAAAACCTCCAATGAGTCGTCAAGAGCTAACTCCATAGGAGATATCTCATGAATATGCTTTGAAACTTCCAAAATAGCGTCTTCGGTCACATCGATGCGAAAGCTATCATTTCTATCTTTTGAGTGCTTCATTGCTTCGAATAGATCGAATGTTACTTCCTCATTTTGGACTCTCACCTTCATTAAACCGTCATCAACATCTATCATCATTCGCGCGGTCTTCATGAATGGTCGGCCCAAGATGAGCGGAGCATCATCATCTTCCTCCATATCAATAACAATAAAATCGACCGGGAAAAAGAACTTGTCGACTTTAAGCAAAACATCTTGGGCTACGCCATGAGGATGGGTTGTCGATTTATCTGCCAATTGCAACGTCATTCGGGTGGACTTAATTTCAATGTTGCCAAGCCTCTTTATAATTGACAAAGGTATAAGATTAATGCTTGACCCCAAGTCAATTAGTCCTTTCCCGACATAGATATCTCCAATTTTAACTGGCAAAGTAACTCTTCCCGGATCAACCTCTTTTTTAGGAAGCGTCCTTTGAATAATGGCACTACAGCTCGCATCTAGGACGATGGTCTCCGGTTCCGTATACCTCCGCTTTTTTGTAAGTATGTCCTTCATGAATTTGGCATACTTGGGCATTTGCTCCAAGGCTTCGGCGAACGGAATGTTGATTTGTAGTTGTTTAAAAATATCCATGAACCGGGCGTAATGCCGTTCATTCTCTCTTTTGGACGGGGCATGAGGATAAGGTAGGTTTTGGATTGGAGTAGTGCTCACTACCTCCTTTCCCTTTGCAACTCTAGCACTCCTCCATCTATGCTTTTTCACTTCCTCCCCCCTTACTTCATCAATCGTATTTTTCTCAATCTCCACACTTTTTTTCTTTTCAACTTCACCATTCTTTTTGTTCTTTTCAACTTCTTCCTCCTCACTCCACTCCCCCACTTCACATCAACATTTTCCTCCAATATTTCCTCCTCATTTTCTTTCTTTTTCTCTCTTTGTTCACTCTCAACTCTTTTGTTATTCTCACTCATCAACTCCTTCCCACTTCTCGTTGTGATCGCCTTACAATGCTCCTTAGGATTTGTTTGCGTGTTTGCCGAAAAGGAAGGACCGGTTTGTTGTTCCGCGAGTTGCTTAGCAAGTTGCCCAACTTGAGTCTCGAGATTTTTTATAGCCGCGTCGTTGCTTTTTTGATTTGCCATTGACATTTGCATGAATTGCGTCAATGTGTCTTCCAACTTAGAAGTTACGACCGACGGTTGTTGAGGTATATAAGGATTTTGGGGAGGGTTTTGACGGCTAGAAGAACCACCTCCATAACCTTGGTTATGGTAATAGTTACTCCTAGGTTGGAACCCTTGGTTCCCTTGGTAATGTTGTTGTTGATTTTGAGGGTGCGGTTGATAAGGTTGTTGTTGTTGTTGTTGTCTCGGTTGGTAGTCCCTTTGGTTTGCCATGTAGTTTACATCTTCGAATCCCGGAGGTGAACAGAATTCGGTGTCATGCTCACCTTTGCAAAGCTCACAACAAGTTATTTGTTTAGCTTTAGACGGTTCTCTCAACTCTTTAATTTGTTGCGTTAAGAGTTCCAATTGTTGTGAGATGAGCTTGTTTTGGGCAAGGATGGCATCGTTCGTCCCTAGCTCAAGCACTCCCGGCTTCTTCAAAGAGTTGCCTCGACTTTGACTCTGAAGATCATTTAGAGCCATTCGATTTATGATATTTTTAGCTTCTTCGGCACTTTTTGACAATAAAGAGCCACCCGAGGTAGCATCCAACAACGTCTTGCAATTTGGTTGAAGTCCATTTTTGAAGATATGGATTTGAGTCAGTTCATCAAATCCATGCCCTTTACATTTCCGAAGCATGGACTTGAATCTTTCCCACGCTTCATTTAAGGATTCATTGATTCCTTGTGCAAACACCGAGATGGCCGTATTGGATTCCATGAACCGGTTATGGGAGAAGAATCTTTCGATAAACTTCTCTTCTAACACGTTCCAGTCTGTCATGACGGCTGGTGTTTGGTCTAAGTACCAATCTTTTGCTTTGCCGAGCAAAGCGTGGGGAAATAATCTTCTGAACAACGGGAGCTCCTGAGCCTGATCCACTCCGGCCGCCAATGCTATCTCATAAAATTTTGTGAGAAAAGCAAAGGGATCTTCATGGTCCATTCCGATGAATGGACTTCCATATAATAAATTGAGAGTTCCCGTTTTCATCTCAGCTTGCCTTCCCGTGTGGTTGGCAAACTGAGCGGTGTTTCTTGGACTGTTTATGCATGGAGTAGAAATAGGTGGTGGTGGTGGCTCCATGTTAGGTATGAATGGTGGTGGATTTGTGGTAGAAGAACTTTCTCCTTGCTCTTGACGTTGTCTAGCCTGTTGCCTCCTACGTCTCATTTTGCTATTGTTCCTCCTTGCGGTTCTTTCGATCTCGGGATCAAAAAGAAGTTCGTCCACAGGGATTTGCCCTCGCATAAAACGTAAGCTGCACACTAAACCAAACAAATTACAAGCACAAGTCAAAAATTCAAAAGCTAAAAATTAAGCAACCATTGCGATGCTCGCAATATCAATTTACAATCCCCGGCAACGACGCCATTTTGTTGAATGTAATCTTAAGTGTCGGGTTTTTGTTATCGTATCCACAGGGATTGTAAGATATCACCGCCTTTCGATGGTTGTATTAATTCTTAGCTTAAGGTATCAATAGGGTTTTGGTGTTTGTCACAGTATCTTGCATAAAAAGGTAATAAAATGCGGTAAAAGTTTTGGTTTGAATATTTGAGAAATATTGCCAAAGTTAGGGTTCAACGATCACTTTGCATGTATTTGTTCGGTCAACAATCTTATAAACTCCTTTAGATGATAAATTATTTCACAAAGTCCTCCCAATGTGTTTCTCTCAAACACACATTGTGAGTTTTCCCATTTTGATCCATTGTTTATCTCTAACACAATCTATCAAAATGACAACTTTTTGGTTCAACCTTATGGTGAACAAAATCATTCATTACTATCTCTAGCTAACAAACAAGATTGGATGAAAACCTAGGTTAAGAGTTGGTAAACATCTCTCGATCATAAACCAACACAAGAGTTTTCAATAAGAACAAAGTTTTCACCATATATTCACCATTAAAGAGTTTACAAATTAAGATCTTTACATTTACACACAAAGCTAATGATCATCTACATCTAACCTTGACAAAATGGAGGACTTAGCTACTCATTTTCATGGTAGCTTGGTCAACAAGTTTCGAAAGAGGGTTGATCAACATCCGAGTCGAATAATCGAGATTGGATGGGAATCCACCTTCTTTTTGTGAAAGATGGTTAAGAGATGAAGAGAAATGGTTTTTTAGGTCACAAAAGATCCTTGGAACAATGCTGTAAAAATATCTAGAAAAAGTACAAAAGTATGGAAAAATAAGGTATGGCTCCAAAAAGTGGCACTTGCTACTTATAGAGCAGCTACTGGGCTGTCATGCTCGCTAGGCGAGCAGAATGGCTCGCCTAGCGAGCCCCTAATTGAGGCACCTGAGGCACCTGCGCCCAGAGAAACAGCCTATCTCAGACTGTCATGTTCGCCTAGCGAACAAAACCTTCGCCTAGCGAAGGACACGCTTCAACCTTCGCTCCAGCGAGGTTGAGAGGTTTTGCTACTGGAATCCTCGCTGGGAGCTCGCTAATGGCTCGCCTAGCGAGTGAGCGCTGGCTGCGCTTTTCACCAAGTCTGGACGTGTTCGCCACACTCCTCGCTGGAAGCTCGCCTAGCGAGTGTGGTGATGTTTGCCTCTGTTAAATACTGGAGCATTTCGCTGGACGCTCGCTGGACGCTCGCCTAGCGAGTCCTTCGCCACAGCCCTCGCCTAGCGAGGAAGCTGATGAATGCTTGTTTCATTTGATCCCTTTGCCACATTTCTTGTGTCTTCATTTTCTATTATTTCATGCCTACTTCCTGCATAATAACACACAAATCAAAGGTACCAAGATAGATTATCATTGTATTGCATTTCATCTGAAACAAAGGTGGTTTCGACATTTTAGCAAGGAAATGGAGTGAAAGATACCCATATTTGATAGCTCAAATAAGCACTTTTGGGTATCTAACATGTATGGTAACATTTGCAACCCTTTTGCGTAAAAGAATATCCTATAAAGACACACTTTAAGGCTCTAGGATCAAGTTTTCGTCTACGATCGCTATAGATATACAAACGATATACAACTAAATACTATGAGTGATTACTAAAGGTAAACACGCTAGGACATAACAGGGATAAGACTTCCGTAAGATGTGATACAATTAAAACTTCCTTGCCCCAATATTTATTAGGAACTTTATTTTGAAATATCATAACATGTGTTTGATCTAACAAATGCATTTTTTTTCTCACAACAATGCCATTTTATTATGGTGTTTTAATACACAAAGACTCATGAATGATACCTTCACTTTGACACAGTGATTTAAGAGTATGATTAAAGTAATCTTTGGCCTTATCAGAATGATTTTTAACCACATAGAAAAGTTGAGGAAACGCATTACTAACTTTAAATTTTTGTTTAAGTAAGTAGATCCAAGTAACCCGAGTACAATCATCAATAAAGGTTACGAACCAACAGGCACTTGATATATTTGGAATACTAGATGGACTCCACACATCTATATGTATGAGATAAAATAAAAAGATCCTTATTTTATTACTAACATAAAAAGGTACATATTTGTGTTTAGCAATCTCACACACCCCGCAATGAAGACTCTTGACATCTATTGTTTTAAATAAAGTAGGAAATAAATTCCTAATGAATCTTAAAGAAGGTGATCCATACAATAATGGTATAAGAAAACCTTCTCCTTGTTTGTCTTTATTGATTCTTAAAAACAATATTGCCGAGAAAATTTATGCTTGCATCTTTGTTATCCAAGTAGCAAGGACCATTCCATTCTCTAGCACTACCAATCGTCTTCAGGATATGAGGTTTATAAGCTCCCCCTGAGTCTGATAGTCTAGAGATTGAGGTTTGTAAGCTCCCTCTAAGTCTTATCTAGGTTAATTAAATTCCTTTTAACAACATAATAATATTAAGCACTGATAGAATAATTATCATATTCAGGTGCTTAAATACTCTTTTGTCTCTCCGTTTTTTGTCATCAACAAAAAGATAAAAAAAAAGAGAAAAAAAAGATATTAAAGAAAAAATTCCATGCATAGCACACGATTCAAAAAGGATAAAACAGGGGTTGACTAAATCCTAGAGCCTAAGGTTTCTTTTGCAGAAGCTCCAAAACATCTTTTAGATTAACAACCATGTCATTTTGTCTAATAGACCTAGCCTTCATCTTATCATCCATTTCCCTTTGCTTATTACCCACGGCTTCCTGATTAGCAGCAACAAAGGCCATCTTTGCTTCTATAAGATCTTGCTTCTTACTGGAATAAACAACAGACTTTAAAGATATGTACTTTAGACTATGAAGAACTGATACCACATAGATTATGAGAGAATCCCATTTTACAGCATAAGCTACTGGGTCATATGTTGTTGTTCTCTCGTCAACTAGAATATGTAATATATTAAAGAGAATAGTTTTGTATTCTTCCAATTGGGTTCGAATATATGGTGAAGGAGGTGGAATTTCTGTTCGTGGGATGCTAGGTTGAGAGGGAATATATAAGATTGTTGTACAAGATGATGACATAACATTTGTTCTTTTGGGTGAGGGGTGATGGTCAAATGGTTGGTTTTCTTTGACTATTTGGTTAAGGTTGGTTTCGGGTGAAGGTTGGTCAAAGAAACTTGTTCAGTTTCAATCGAGGTTCATATGTAATTTGAACTTCAAATTGATTATTAACAGGACTAGGTTCTGGTTGAGGTGTAGGTTCAGGTGATGGTTAGGGTGTAGTTTTAGGTGAGGGTTGGTGTGTAGGTTGGTGTTCTGATTGAGTTTTATGTTGGGGTTTAGGTGAATGTTTAAGTTCTAGTTGATTTAGGGTTACATGTTCAACTTCAAACTAAATAGATAAATTATTTCGTTCAAAAGTTGTTTTAGTAGAACATGCTGGTCATTTCGTAGTTGTTGTGGCGTGAAGGTTTGAAGAGGGATAGCTTGGATAGGTATGATAAGTACATGTGAGAGAGTCATATGTTTGAGACCAAGACAAGCAATTAAATCAACTTCTTCGGTTTCTGACTAAGAGGTAGAAGAAGCTTTCCCACTAGAAACCTCTATGAGGGGTCCATACATGGTGTTTAACGGTGCAAGTTGTTCAAACTCAAAAATGATGTCAGTTGTCTCTAATCCTCAGGATGTTTAGAGTCAACTAAATTCATAACATTCTCTAAAATCTGAATGTTAGGTGTTTGGTTAGGGGAATCCATCACAATTCTGATTGTTGAATAGGTGATGAAGTGTGTTTTAGATATGGTTTGCATGAAGGTTTAGGTGAGGGTGTTGGTGATATGTGGTTTAAAATGGAATAATTAAAACAATCCTCAAAGATAGAGTTCAAATTGTTACCTGTCATATATGTCTCCATAGCATTTGGAGTAGCTTGGTCCTCTTCACAACAAATTCATAATCAAGGTTGGTAGCAACTTCTGATACAATTTCTTCTAGTAAACTAGAAGCTTTAGCTTCAGAGGCACCCTTAGCAGACTTTAACCCATCTATGACTTCAGTTGCCTGAACTTCATCAATCTTCCTTGAAATTTCATAAGGAAGAATCATCTTCCTTAACTTCCTTTTCTTCACAGGTTCTTCAGTAGTGACAGAAGATGAAGATATTTTCTTATGAGTTCTTCCATTTCTTGTCTTAGAGGGTATCAAGACAGTAGAGGCAAACACCTCTTCAATTTCCTTCTTAATCTCTTTCTGTTGCACAACCTTCTTCTTATGAGGCTTTCGAACAATTTTTTGAGCATCAAAAGCCATTTTTTTCTTTTCCTAGAAGGTTTGTGCAAGTCAGTTGGTTCATCTGCTAAGTTTTCATATCTCAGAACCACATCAACTTATTTTCTTTCCATCTCAGTGTACATCCTAATTACCTCAGGATTGCCATGCTTGGTAATTACATGATAGTCCTTGAGATAGTCAATTTTTGCATTTCCGACTCTGAGAGGTTCTTTTGATAACACCACTTCACTCTTCTTCAGAAGCTTCATGTTGGCTAGAATAGAAGTAGAGAGAATGTTCCCTTGAATTTCCTCTAGATCCTCATAAGTATAGGCAGTTTTCAGGGAGTCAATCAGACGACCCTGATGAAATAGTTCAGACAAAGTCTAGCATAAGGTACATTTTTCTTCTTATGCTTTTTGTTTTCCTTAATAGCCTCAAAAAGATGATGGAAGACGTAACCAGGGAGATTGATGTTCTTTTCATTGAGAAAGTACCATATGAAGTTTCTATGGTCCCAAGAGATTTGATCAGTGCTACCCTCTTTAGAGATTAGACATCCAATAAGGATCTTAAACATAAGCTTGTAAGGAGTCTTCATGTTCTTCATATTTCCCTAGTCTGAAGAAAAACAACTCAAACAACCTTTCCTTAATCACATCAGCTTTTGGACTGCTTTCTTTAGTGTTCAGAATGAATCTTCCTGTATTTGACACACCATGAAGGTTAGAAATTATATTCTGAGTGGAGATGACATAAACACCCATTACATTTGACTTAATCTCCACTTCTTTGAACTCTTTCATACGCATTTCCTTTCTGGTCTTCCCTTTATATGATTTGGCTTTCATCACCATATGATTTTCTTCAATAGAATCAAAAAGCTCATCATAAACTTCAGCTCTTATTCATAAGTCCCTGACCATATGAGGATAAGTTGGACAATTTAATATGTTAAAGAATGAATACCATTCTTGCACTCTGAAAAAATTCCAGAGGGAGTAACCGTTCAGATTGAAGGAGTCAAAACCTATAATATGCTCCATGATGAGCTTCAGATCCTCCTAAACATTCAAACCCTCTTAAACTCTCAAACTCTCAAATATCTCAAATCACTTCCAAGTTTCTACTCCCAACATTCAATCAATCAAAATCCTTAACATCAAACTCATATTTAGTAAGTTTTTTATTTCTCTATACATTTTATTTCTATATACATGCATTTGTAGAAGTTGAGTATTAGGTTGTGTAATAAGTAATTTATATATGTTATTTAATTGACCAATGTGTTTGATAGATAATTTAGATGAGCAATGTGTTTTGAGAAAGTTAAATTTCCATGCATTTCTGTCATTTTTCTTTTTTCCTGAGTTGTAGGTTAATACTTAAACGCACTTCCGTATGTGTTCAAAATTTGATTTTCCAGAAATTCGGAAATATATTTCGTATTTGGTTTGTCTGCATTGTTTGGATTTATTTCCATTGTGTTTCATTTGGGTTTGATTTTCCCTACTATGTATTGCTTGTGTGGTTTAATTATAGGAACTATGGCTAATAACCAAGATAGATTGAGGCTCAGAAGAGTGTTGTAACATGCATCGGTTTGTAGGGAAAGAGCCTGACCCTCACAACCATTGACCGGTTCTAGTTCGATTGATGCATGTATTTTAACTTCGAGGGTTCAAGCATCTTTAGTTTCGGATTCATCTTCCCGAAGGATGCATGTGTCACCTTATGATGCCTCGGAAGCCACACCCGTCTAGCTTTAGGTACCTGTTGTCAATACAGTCGTTCCTGAGGAGTTTGGAGGAGACTGATACACTTATCGTTACTTCCTTTATATACAGACCATGTTATCAGGCATGTGTGGAACAGAGAGGTAAAACTAATTTGTATTTATTCTTTGAAACATATGTGTTATAATATTCAAAGTTTTTTATGATAATTTATTTTTCTATAGTACTGTGATGCTTTAAAGTGCATCAAACATGGTCGGAAGATTGCGAGACTATATGAACCTCAAGAGCAGTGGTTTCACGATGTGATGCAACTATTTGGGTTGCGAGACTTATGCAAGACCGGTTATTCTACTATAAACCATGGTATGTTGTTCGTTGAGAGATGACTTTTTGAGACGTCATTTTTTCATCGTCGACATGGTGAGGCGTTCATCACACTGGACGATGTGTCATGTTTGCCGCATCTTCCAATCAGGGGAATATTATTATACCACTCCAGGATTATCAAAGATGAGGCGATGAGGATATGCCACTTGCTTGTGCATTCATCCCACTAATAGGGAATCGGGCGACCAAGCCCTTCAGAGAGTACCTTGACTGTATAGTAGTAGACGATATACATTTTCAGTCGTACAACAATCACCTTCAGATGTGTCATTTGGATGACATAGCCTTATACTCTTAGTGGTTGGCTTGTTGGTCATGTCCGATGTATCCACATCTTCCTGAGCGAGTCATGCGTTAGTGCGACTATATGTAGTTTGTTCCAATAGACCCCTCTCGACAGAGATGTACATGTATGGTGATTTCTTCACTCATCTAGTACTAGTTGGAGCATGAGGTATCGTAGCTCCTAACGACTGGAATTGTGCATACGGTTAGGTCGAATGATATTATAGAGTATCACATCCTTATATCACACCGAATGCTCCGGGAGATCCACCTAGGCTAGCTCATCAGGAGATATTAGAGAAGGAGCGGGTTAGGGAGGACCATGTTGTTGATTTGTTGTATGCATATTGCCGTATTATGAATCTTACGCAAGCGGGTATAAACAAGAGGAGTCTTTTCGAAAGACTCTTTTGGCAAAGACATTGTATATATCATTCTAACTGAGGCACAAACGTCATTGTAGTACAAGTGGCAACGAAGGAACAGGGGTTCCGACATACACAATAATATAGTATTTGTATTAGTGATAATATTATCATTCATAGTTTATTTTGACTTTATTCTGAATTCAGGATTGACTCATTTATATATGGCATTTTCATCTTATTTGATAAGTGTATGGTTTAATTTATAAAAAATTATTATGATAGTATAGTTATAATACATGATCTACTACATCGGTGTATTTCTATAAAAAAAATCAAAATTTACTATCTAGGGTAAATACATAAGTGTATATACGTAGTCTTATATGAAGATGCACTTTCAGATTAATTTATGTTAAAATGAGGGTGTCTCAGTTAAGAACGCGTGAAATAACATATAGAATGAATACTTAAGTGCATCTCCATGCTATTTTCAAATAAAAAGTGAAGTGTGGCTCATTTGTGTGAAATAAGTGTATTAGAAAATACAATTTCAGATTCGTACGTGCATTTTTCAAATTTCCGTATGATGTTTCTCCACCACGTAGGGTGGAAAAATAAATGTCCAAATAACAATAGTAAAATAATTTTTTTACAATACTTATGTTATTTATTATAAAAACAATTTAACTTATTTTTATAATTTCTCTAAAATAATTTATGAAAACAAGTTATTGTATATATAAAAACAATACA
This sequence comes from Lathyrus oleraceus, assembly GCF_024323335.1. Classification (NCBI taxonomy): domain Eukaryota; kingdom Viridiplantae; phylum Streptophyta; class Magnoliopsida; order Fabales; family Fabaceae; genus Lathyrus; species Lathyrus oleraceus. The sequence continues at coordinate 462,892,317 of NC_066579.1, forward strand.
ATTCAACAAAAAAAAAAATATAAATTCGTTCTACCTATTGTTATAAGAATACCTTATGCTGGCTTAATTAAGTGTTTATTTTAATAAACACTTGTCATATATAAATTGTTTATTTTAATAAGAATACCTCATGTGTCGCTGAATATTTTTAGTCATTTAATGCATAACTTAACGAACCTTTCAATTTTACTTAACAAGCACAGAAACTCAATAAGCTTTCAATTTTATAAAAGAATTTCTTAACGCATCCTATATATTTCTATTGCACCATGCAAATTTTTAAAAATATCTTTTGTTTTCGGAGATACATATTCAGATGTACCTCTTACATATTCAACAAATATCATTATGAGAGGCGTCCTACAAATTGAATTATTTTTATTACGGAGATGTATCTCTGGAACATTTTAAGAAATATCTTATTTATTTACCTGTTCAGTAGAAATTTTAGAGATTTATATCCGAAATTATTGACGAAATTTTAAAATTTCTATCAACTTTGCATGTTTAATATTTCTAGAGATAAGAAGCAGTTGCATGATCACACATCCATTGTTGTCATAGTTGGTTTTCAACCAAACTCTTCATCAAAAAACTCTTTATTCCCAATTCATTTTTTCACTTCAAATCTCCAATCTTTTGGTTCATCATATCATAGGGAGAAAAAAAGATAGAATTTCAGGTAAAAATCCTTCATTTTCTTCTGCATTGCTCACATTAATTATGTTTTTTTCTGAAAAAATGAGCGTCGTGTTCGGAGATGTAACTCCGGAACGAGTATGAACTTGTCCGGAGATGCATCTTTGAAAGTTGTATGTGTTTGATTTTCAGTTCTGTCTTCAATAGTAGCGCTTATATGTTGTTATGTTGCAATTATTTTTATTAGATATGGTGCACCTCGATGTTTTCCCATAACAAATTGTTTTTATGGATGTCCAAGGTGTTGTCGTGAATGCAGTAGATATTGACACCAATTTAAAAACAAGCAAGAGTTTGAACCTCGTGATCAAATGCTTCAATGGATTCGTATGGAGGCATCTAAATTTGGGTTTGATGTGGTTATCGGAAGGTCTGATAATGGTTCGGATAGAAGATGCGTTTTTGTGACAATGACGTGCGAAAGAAGTGGGAAATATATAACTCTTCTCCGGAATTTTAAAAGAGACGACATTGATTGTAGAAAATGTGAGTGTCCGTTCAAGGTGTGTGGTTACATGTTGCCAAACAAAGATTGGAGATTTAATGTGATATATGATTTGCATAATCATGATTTGTGTGAAAAATTAGTCGGTCATCCTAGTGTGTGTTGGCTCATGTCGGAAGAGAAGGAATGTGTTGCTGACATGACCTTGAATTTGGTTCAACCAAAACAATATACTTGCAACATTGAAAAGTAAAAGAGCCGAAAATATATCAAATATTAAGCAGGTGTATAATATTCGATACCTAACTAACAAGACATTTAGAGGAGATAGAACTGAGATGCAATAACTCTTGAAACTGTTGGATGATAACACTTACGTGTCTAGGTACGAACATGCGAGGATGGAGTTACCGTTACAGATACATTTTAGATTCATCATGATTCCATAAAGTTGTTCAACACATTTTCTACGGGGTTCATACTTGATTCAACCTACAAAACCGGTATAGACTTCCATTATTGGAGATGGTTGGTGTTACCTCAACTGAGAAGACATATTATGTTGGATTTGCATTTCTTGAGTGTGAAAAAGAGGTTGGAAAATAGTAAGGGTGTTTATGTAGAGAATGGGACTTCGTGAACCACATGATTCAAAACTAGCATAATGAGATACAAACATCATCTGGTCGGAGCATCACAATTTTAGAACACAGATTTAAAGACAACACTCTACACGCGGACGCACGTTCAAGCTCAACGACTTCACCTCTCTTGAAGATATCAAAGACGAAATTCATCATCTCCTATCTTACGGAGACAATAGAAAGATTGTGAAGTTCGAGTACCGTTCACCATCAATTGACAACAGATGGAAGATTGGGTTCAGCAAATTTATGCTCAAGACGCAAGCGAATGTTAGGTCTATGTGGAATACGTTTATCCTTTTCAAAACAAAAGTTCTGCTGAGTTGGAAGCGACAATTTCAAGATCGATCGAAGATATTCTAAAGATGTTGAAACGTCCACCTGAATATTATAAAATTGCATTTTATGTTAAACTCATCTATGTAATCCTAATTTTATTTTATGAATCATAATTTCAATTTAAAAAATTACATGTTTTTGGATCTGGTATTGATACGTCTGTTTTATAAAAATGTAACTACGAGAAATTTTCTAAGGTAGCATCTCCAGAATAAAATAAATCAAATAATAGAGCATCACTCTAAATGGTCTTACTTGAGTATGTGTTAAGATACTTTCAAAGATGCATCTCCAAAAATATGAGACGCAAAAATTCGCATTGTACAATAGAAATTTATAGGATGCGTTAAGAAATAATCTTTTATAATCCTTGAAAAAGTACTTAAATCTTTTTAGAAACAATTAGGAAACATCGAATCCAATTTCAATTCACACACAAAATTCTTCAATCTGCAACTATTTTCCAATGTAATTGACACCAAACTTTTTAATCTACAACTATTTTCAATGTAAAATTGTCCTTTCTCAGTTGTCAATAAAAAAAAATTGTCCATCCTCCTTCACTACATAATCAAATCGTATCACTATTGACATTAACATAAAACTATTACTATCAATCAATTATAACATCAGTAATTACCGTTTTATAAAAGAGCAATAGTTTGAATTCTATCTCTTAAAGTTACAATGACACCCTTACTACTAGACAACCCATCATCCATTGTTCTTGTAACTTACATTCTTAATGTCTCCCATTGGTTGAATCCAATTCCTTACGGTGTTTTAATATCTTCTTTTTGGTATGACGTGCTAGTCAATCACTCTCTTTGAGACCAGTCTCCGTCAACCTTGTCATTTCATTCTCATAGTTTTCACACTAGTCCTGAAGACTGGATCTTTTGTGTCTCAAGCTTCTCCTAGAGTAATCATGATGTGTTTCCATGTCTCCTATATCTGTCAGATTCATCAATTACGCAGTTGTTGTCCATGCTTATGTGTCTAGATTCCTTCTTTTGGCTACTGCGGTGCCTTTTTCTATGTCTATCCTCATCTGATCCAGCCTCATAAACCTGATGCCGCCTACTACCCTTGTTTGGCTTTGGCGAGTTCATTCCTTTGCCCCCATACTTCTTTTCATTGTTCCTAGTCATAGTATCCCAATCCACATCAAAATACTCTTCATGGCCTCTATTTTTGTCAGGTTCATCAGTTACATTATTGTTGTCCCTGCTCCGATGTCTTGATCCTTTCCTTTGGCTACTATGATGCGTTCTTCTATCACTATCCTCATCAGATCCCGCCTCATAAATACAGTCCCTACTATCCCAATCCGACATTCGTGAGCTCCTTCCTTTTCTATCATGCCGCTTTTCATGGTCCCTGTTTACAGTAGCTCTATCCACCTCAGAATACTCTTCATGCCTTCTGCTACTGTCATCCTTGTTCAAGTTAAATGAGCTTTTCCTTCTGTGTTCATGGTACTTTTCCCTATCTACCTCTTCTAACCATTCCATGTCAGAATCAATATCAGGAGTTCTGTTCCTGCGATTCCTTTTATGGTTGCCTTTAAAGTCGGTATTCCACTCCTCGGCATGAGTTCTTTGTTTTCTTTCATCTTCATGTTTTCTTCTATCAGAACGACCACCATTAAACTGATTTATCTCTTTAGATTTAGATTTTCTTGAGTGATGCCTAAACATAGATTATGGTATTAATTAGACATGCAGTTACAGAAGACTAACTTCATTAAACAAAAACTCGGTAAAAAAACATCATTAAACAAACTATGACAACTTAAATCGAGACACATTTGAATAACTTAAATTACAATCTGAAATAAGCTATCCGAAGTTATGTTTTCTCTGCATACACAAATTTTATTTCCAGTAAAACTAGTTTTTGTCCCTTAGGGAATGTTTGGGAGTTGGATTTTAAAGGGTTTTGGAGGGATATGCATTGGAGGACTGTCTATATGTTCATATGTTTCAGGCTTTAAAAAATTGAATGAGTGACACGATAGATGATCATATAATATTTCAATAACTCTTTTCATGAATTTTCGAAACATTCTATAGTTTTTTAATTTGAGTTTTATTTCCTTCATGGAAGACTATAGATCAAGTAAGGACTTTAAGGATTTTGTCAAAATCGTGGCTGCATAACGCGGTCACACAACAAGATTTTGCCCGACAAGTTCTTTACCTTGATCCTTGAATGGTTAATAAACTTGATAGAAGTTAAATCATGTTTACTCTTGAGCTTTTTATCTTTCAAACAGTAATAGTAAACATCGATTTTTTTCCAATTTGCTAAAAATAACAACAATTTCTTTAAGCTTACGCTTATTCACATAGTTTCTCAATTCCAATAACCAATTGAAAGCATACCTATCAGAATTTTCTGAGACATTGCAGGAGTGCTTCAGTTCACTAGATTTGTCATGAATCCTCGAGATCTCATCATCATCAGAATGACCAAACAAAGCAACCATCTCTTTAACCCAAAATTTTGGGGGTGGTCTGTCAGAATCTGCCCATTCATAGTCTCCACCAGGATTACGGAAACAGTGGATAAAGTTGCAGGCTGTTCCACGAGAACAAGTCTGTTAAGATGTACAAGAAGAGAATATCATCAACCTATGGGTATGATTTGTGGACAAAAAACATTTTGCAACATTTTATTTGTTATAAAGCTCAGCTTGAAACCCACCAAGAGCAAAAGTCATATGATTTACAGATATGACTGGGAGCCCATGGCTTGATCCAAAAGATAAAATAAAAGATAGTCATTAAATTATTCTATACCTCGTAACGTGATTTCTTATACTCGCCACAAATAGCAACCTTCCATCTTGTTAAATTAACAAATTCACATCTGACCTGTCATACGCCAAAGCCAGGTAAAAATTGGAACAATGTCAGGATGTTTCAAGTATTCTGTACATTAAACCTAAAAATATTTCTATCTACCAACTTAGAAATCAAATATTTCTCATGGCTTTCCTCAGATATAAAATTAGTTACTAGACATAAATACAAAATCAGGAAATTAGTCGTGATTGAACACAATAGAGATGAAGCCTCAAGCAAATTTCTGAAGACACATAAATCACTTTCACACTTAGAGCTCTCATACATAGTGAAAAATGTCAGGAAGTTTCAACTATTCTGCACATTAAACCTAAAAATATTTCGATCTACCAACTTAAAAATCAAATATTTCTTATGGCCCTTTCCTTAGATATAAAGTTACAGGACATAAATACAAAATCAGGAAACAGGTCGTGATTGAACACAGGAGAGATGAAGTCTCAAGCAAATTTCTAAAGATACATGAATCACTTTCACACTTAGAGCTCTCATACATAGTGATCGACCCTAGATCACAACACAGAACAACAAATACCCAAAAAACAAACCGAGCAGTAGATTGTAAGAAAAGAACAGAGACAAGATAACGCTGCAAGCTCTGGTGAAATTGAAACAGGCAAGGGTTTGCGTTGCACTGGTGGAAATGAAACAGGCAAGGGTTTGCGCTAATTGGAATTCCCTTTTTTTTCTCAGACAGAAACAAAACATGGTAAATATGTGTTTTTATCCATGTGAAAGATTAGCAGTTTCGCTGTCCATTTTTTCTGCAACACTATTGACTGTAACTGCCACTATTGAAAAAACCATGTCACTGCCAATGGAAACTTGGAGTAACCAAAGGCACTCCATAGTGCCCCTCCACTATAGCAAGAAATAGGCAACTATGCTTTCATAAAATTCATCCAATCATACCTGCAACATTCAAGATATTCATCTCGCACAAACAAGACAGGAATGCAATACCTGTTTCCCAGCGAAATAGCGACCATTAATTGAGTTATAAGCAAGCAGAGCAGAATCCAACGACTTGTACTGTACGTAGACATTTCCTCGCAAGTGAAATGAACCATTTCTACACACCTGAGAAGGATATATAGATAATAGGTTTAGCACCATGAGATGCAAGTAATTGTAAGTGGGAGATGCAGCAAAATCAGGGAAAGGGACATCAATCTTCTATTTGCTCCACAAAAAGGAAAAAGTGACATCCCCACTTTGGATCGCTACTCACTTCTAAAATTCCTTGGAATTTATTTTATTTTGCCAAAGTGTTGTCATATGTGTACAATAAGAAAGGAGTACAAGAACAAGATGAGACATTTATGTAGAAATGCCCGTGTAAGTTCTCCATTTTATTTGTTCTTATCACACACTATATAGCAAGATATAAATATAAATCATCATCATTTATTAATGCTTGCAATGTTTCATGTAGAACATAAAAAATTCCATACACAGATTTTGAAAACTAAGTTAGCCTAAACTAAAGCCCAACCTATTTGAGAAACATGTAAATGTATATACATAAATGTATAGTGGTAAAAAGGAACCTTGAAGTTCACAATTTCTCCAAACTTCAGGAACTCTGTATGAACATCCTCATAAAACTCTTCAAAACAACGTTGAATCTCCTCATCTGTATACTGAAAAGGGGGGTTAACAGGTCAAACAAGATCTTAGGTATTTAAATATAATATAACATGATAGTGCAACCATATGCATAAATGTGGGTGTGGGTTTATGAAAAGGGGATCCACCTTGCCAAGGGTAAATCTTTGACACTTGCACCATTTAAAAACCTTTTGTATGTAAACATGTAACAAATCTAACCATTGAATCGTTTGATATAATATATATGATCATGCATACCAAACTGTTCTAAATAAATCCAAAGGTTGAAATTACTTGTGAATCATACACCACACGCCTCTTTAGTGAAATATAACCAGTCTTCAAATTGTATGAAAATGCTATAGGCTTAATCTACTTAAGAAAAACTATCAGACAAATTATATAGAGAGCCCAATGCACCAAGCCAGAGTTAAGGCTTTGCCAACCTGCCCTGCAATTACTTAAGGAATGATAGCATAGATGGTGCATTTTAACATTGACTTGTGTGTTATGCTTTTAAAATAATAAATTCAACACAAAAAAAGTTATTTAGTGTTGAAATTTGTATTTTTTTCCCTTATTATATTTAATTAGTATTGAAAACACTACTACCATTTGATGAAAACTAATATTATATATTAACCCTCAAAAAGTCTCATCTGGTATGAAATGCAACAGGATATTTACTTATGCTAAATATAGGAAGCATCCATACAATAATTCAAGAATCAACAAAAAATGAACATAATGCACTGCATTTGTAAAAACAGACTTGAGATTTTTTTTCAATTAACATAATACACACAAATGTTGGCAAAGTCATGCATAAAATAAAACACTCTCTTCCCACAGAAAACTAAAAAAATTCACAATGGCAACATATTTTGAGAAACACTAACTCTATCCACGTTTTTTAGGTTTTGCTGCCGCAATCTCAAACCCTTTGAATGTCATGACCATTAATCTGCATCATAGCTCCTTAAGCCATAAATGGGATATTGCCTGATAACTACTTACGGTTAAGGAACAAGGACATGTAATTTTTGTAAAGAAATAATTTTGATCTTTTAAAATGACATTGAGTGTACAATATAATTAATAACTAATGAATCTGCTTTAAAATGTTGTGTTGACACAATATTATTATGAATCCCACATGAAAACAATGGATAAAATGTTAGAAATGCACGATGACAATGGTAGAGCTAAAAAAGAAGTCAGACATTGAAATAAAAACAAAAGAAAAGGGGAAAATAATATTTGACATATCAATCCCAAGCTCGGCAAATTAGGATACAACAGCTAATATGTTTAAGTTGAAGTAAGCAAAGCCAAAATCAGGAGCCTCCCAATCTTCGATAATTATATATTCATAAGAGCAGAAGAAATATCTATAAGTTGAAGGAGTGAATATAATAGAGCTCCTCTCTATTTTACAAGGAAAAATATGAGAGGAAGCAACTGCAGGAAAATATCAGCAATTAAGGAAAAAGAAACCATAAGGTACCAAGTTTGCAATAATTAAAATGAGAATGAATCAATTATCATAAAAGTGGGTAATGACAGATAGGAGGAATAGGATTAGGATACTCGTGAATGAACAGACCTCAAGGCCTTCATCTTGTTCCCAAGCAAGGCCAGGACCATTATACATATTTTTGATGACAAATGTACAGGACTTATCGGGGTAGAAATGGACCCTGCTACAACGATCACCAAATCGACACACACCGGTTTTAAGGTGAAAAGGACAATGAGCTTTATCCTGCCACAACCAAAAAAGGAGAGTGAGTAAGTGAGCTATGCAGCAGCGACACCCTCGGTAAACAGTGGTTCATAGTGAGTGAGTGAGGTAGGTATAATTCCTTCCTATTGTTTTCTACTAAAAGTACTTGTCAATAATAATAAACCAAAAGGTGGAAGGAGAATGATGGAAATAACTTACCAGTTCAGTACCGAAATTAGGTATTTGTTGAGCAACATAGTCGGGAAGCGCTGAATTGGGGCGAGGTTGAGAGGGAGATTCCGGTGGAAAGGGATTTGATGTAGGTCTATTATTATCATGATGATGCTCCTATGAATAATAACAAGAATTGATTGAATTGAGCGATGAATTAAACAAGGAATTTTATAAATACAAATAGAGAATTACATGACATACGGGGTGGTTGAGGAGGAGGAGATTGGGCTTTTTCTTCTTGATGATTATTTCATTTCCTAGCCAAATAATCTCAGGAGGACCATCTTCCTCATCTTCTTCTTCTTCTCCAAGGACGTCGTCATTATCAGTGTTATCATCGTGTTGTTGCTGAAGAAGTTGAAGTTGAATTTGAGCTTGTTGTTGTTGTTTAATGATCCAGGCCTTTTCCCTCTCTTCGAAAGCGATTCTATCCCTTTCGATTCTCTCGGCCTCTTGCTGCTCCAACAGCATCCTCTTCTTCTGCTCCTCGGGATCGTTGAGACGCGCTTCCTCCTCCAACCGTTCCATCTCCGCAATCTCCTTCCTTCTCTCCTTTCTCTTCATTTTCTTCAATGCCTTTCGCTTCTCCTTCCTTCGACTCACCATCTCCGAATCCAATTTTTCTTTCGCTTCTTCCATTATTCTTTCGCTCAATCGTTCATTCATGTGCTACTGCTATATGAATGTTTTGATGTTGTAATTCTTGCATCCCTATACCCTACCACAGACTAACTTTTTCTATTTTATTTCATTTTTATTATTCACTATTTAATTAAAACCCGATTTTTAATTTTTGTTTCTTTTCTTCAAATAAACTTGATTACATCAAGGTGTTATATTTCTTCCAACTAATGTGCATTACTAACAAACCATCTCACCATCCTCCACAATGGGTAAGCTCCCCTAGTTATACAAAATCACAAATTTTATTCAATAGGTTAGGCTAATTAATGAGGGTTTACAATTTTGCTAAACAAATCACGAATTTTATTTTATTTAAGGGATTAAATTCTAAAATTTTATAAACTTTTTATAAAAAAGGTGTTTAAAAATATATATATAAATGATTGATAGCTTAATGTTAAGATAGAAGAATGAGATGAAAATTTCAAAAAAAATTAAAAATGTAGGATTGTTTGAAATAGTAAAATAAATGAAGAAAGATAGTAAAAATTATGAACTTAAATATACGACTCGGATTCACACATTTCTCATAAATTATTTTATTTCTATAATAAATTATTTTATTTCTATAATATGGATGTTTGAATTCTACATAAAAGAATAATGAAAACTACGAACTCTTATTATTGAGATCAAATATATTTTATATACTATGTACATCAATAACCATCAACAACGGTTAACAATTAACAATTATGTTAGAAACAATGACCGATCCAATGTATTTTGAAGCCTAAGGAAAGATTTATGTAGTGACATATTGAAACACCCATAAGCAAAACAATACAAAAGATAACAATATTTCTGAATACATAAGGAAGAAAAGATGGGTGGGAGGTGTCAAATAGAGCACAAGATTATCTATGAGAATTAACGATGTCGCGATGTCGTGGGCTAAGTCAGGTTTCACTAGTATCGCTAGAAAGGCGGAAGGGATAAATACATTACATCAAAAAAATAATGAATGAAGGCATTGTATCTATAAAAGTCATTCATTGGGAGGTGAAAAAGCATTTCTAAAAGCAGATGAAAATGAGGATTTTAAGACTCTCTTGAAAGATTCACAAAAATTCTTTCAACAAGAGTTTAACATCGTTAGAGAATGAGAGACGAGAGATGTAGGGGTTCCCGATTTGCATGCGTCAAAATTTACGGGGTTCTTGTTCATGCTTGGAGAAGGAAAACATTTATGTTATTGTCTTTTTCCTTTAGTAGATTAATTAAATTGAATCAGGTAACTGAAGACATTAAAAATTTGATACGGCGCAATTATACACCAGAACACCATTGCTTTAAGTCATCAACAAGGTTACCAAAATGCAGATAAATAAAGAAACTTATTCCATTCGCATCACATAAGAACTATCAATTTGCTCCTTATCTCCTTTGTATTTAGAGAATTTCGCTTGTGGCTCCTTACCTGCTTTAGCACAACCCCCCATATAAATTTGCTTAAAGAGGAGGACCCTTAGAAGATGAATCTCCTTGAGGTTAGATTGCTTCGGGGAGGGATGGTTGAAGATAACTCTGTAATCCACTGGGGAGTCTTTGGGAAAGGGAAGGTGAACCTAAGGGAGGATTCACCCTTCCGGATTTGAACCTAAGGGGTTGGAGGCCCAGTTGAGGCCTCATCCCCAGGTTGGCATCCAACCTCGGGTTCAGCTTGGATATCCACGATATAGGCCATCGGGTTCAACTTGATGGCATCCGAGGCATCATCACTCCTCATAGATTTTTTAAGTGGATGAGGTCCTTTTTAGAGGCGATAGGGTTCACACTTGAGCTACCTTACTCTTAAGGGAGAATTCACCCTTCCGGCTTTGAACCTAAGGGTTTGGAGGCCCAGTTGAGGCCTCATCCCTAGGTTGGCATTCAACCTCGGGTTCAGCTTGGATATCCACGATATAGGCCATCAGGTTCAACTTGATGGCATCTGAGGCATCATCACTCCGCATAGATTTTTTAAGTGGATGAGGTCCTTTTTAGAGGCGATAGGGTTCACACTTGAGCTACCTTACTCTTAAGGGAGGATTCACCGTTCCGGCTTTGAACCTAAGGGGTTGGCCCAATTAAGGCCTCATCCCAAGGTTGGCATTCAGCCTCGGGTTCAATTTGGATATCCACGGTATGGGCCCTCGGGTTTCAACTTGATGGCATCAGAGGCGTCATCACTCCACATAGATTTTTCAGTGGATGAGGTCCTTTTTAGAGGCGATAGGGTTCACACTTGAGCTACCTTACTCTTAAGGGAGGATTCACCGTTCCGACTTTGAACCTAAGGGGTTGGCCCAATAAAGGCCTCATCCCAAGGTTGGCATTCAACCTCGGGTTCAACTTGGATATCCACGGTATGGGCCCTCGGGTTTCAACTTGATGGCATCAGAGGCGTCATCACTCCACATAGATTTTTCAGTGGATGAGGTCCTCTTCAGAGGCGATAAGGGCTCTCCTGCAGCGGTCACTTAAGTTATCTTACTCTTAAGGGAGAATTCACCCTTCCGCCTTTGAACTTAAAGGGTTGGAGGCCCAATTGAGGCCTCATTCTCAGGGTTGCGTTTCACCCCCCCCCCCCCCTCTGAATCACACCCTCAAGGCGACTCAAACAGTTGTATGGGCCCACACATTAAACCTTCTACTTTGCAAGGCACTCTCTCATCTCCTCATGAGAAATCTTGGACATCTTCTCTACAACAAAGACGAAGAAGAGTGATTAACATAAGTTATATCAACTATAATAGAGTGTGACATCATTAAAAATCACTTATATATATATATATATATATATATATATATATATATATATATATATATATATATATATATGTCCAGGGACTCCTAATCCTCCTTATCCAGGATAATCACGGTACGAGACTCCATGACCTTAAAGCAATCTAAAATTTGCACCACTTCAGCCTCATAATCGGTGAGGCAAGTGTAGTCGATCTATTGATTGTCGTGGGGCTCTCAGTCCAGGAGAGGGGAAACCTGGCGACACCATTTGCCCATGTAGTAGCTAAGGAGGAGCTATCTTTCCCCATAATTCCCACAAATTTCTCCCTTCAACCTCTGAAGTGGTTGGAGAAAGGTTTAAATAAAGTTCTCACAGGAAGGCCAGCCAGGGTTGCCCAACTTTAAGGTACAAACGCCTTAGTACAATAGAAAGAGAATAACATTTTGATGGTTGGGTTGACCCCTAGCTGCTAGAATATGATCTCCAATGCATTGATCAAGCTCTAGCTATTTGGCGTGATCTGACCATGAGCCACGTTGAGCATTGTAGGAACCTCCCCAGTAAAGGAAGAAAAGGGGAGACGAATCTCAAACTCGCGGATGAAAGGCAGATAAAAGTAAAAGGGGGAAGTAAAAGAGGCATTAGAAGCGACCACATTGGCCTCTCTTCTAGAGATGACGCCTCCAAAACATCTTCTTGTTCATCACCAGAAGAAGAAAATATAAGTTGCTGTCGACGGTAAACTATATGGTCATCGTTGGTGTAGACATACCCAACTTTTCTCATATCTTTGGGCTCATGGTGAGAAATAGCCATGATCGTCCTGTTTTTTTGGGGAAACAGAAGAAAAATAGGAGTCATTATCACTTCCACCACCTATCGCTTTAAGAATTAAGAGAACTCTCGCAACTTTTCAACATGCCTAGTTCCACTAACCTACAATCAGCGGTCAATTGGGACACTTATCATTCCTATAACAATAGTTCCACGTGGCTATACGCTCATCACGAGTATATGGTTCTACTAGGTTGTCATCCTCATCTAAATCCTTAATAATCTTCATAAAGAAAAAGGTAAAAAAGAGTACATGTGTAGAACTTGATTTCGAGTTTGTGGAGAGGCAAAAGTCACTAAGGTAGGAGAAACGATTTGCAAACTCTATACATAAAATCGTGAAAAAAGGAAAAAGTTGATTCTCGTCCCTTAAATAGAAGAAGAAAGTAAGGGTTATCAAAGTCTCTAGGTTTCAAATCATATGTGAAAGGTTTCATACATTTCAACATGTGAGAAAGGGAAAAAAATTGACCTAACGTCCCAATGATAGATCATCATTGTTGGCATTAAATGCCTCAGACGCTTTCCTCCAATAGACGCTTCAATGATTTCCTACTAACATGTGTCACACAGATAAACATCTATAAAGCCGCCTGAGGGACTCAACTAAGTTCCGTCTGAGGGAATCAACTAACTCTACTCGATGGGTTCAATTAAGTCTCTCTTGAGGGACTCAACTAAGTATCTCTTGAGGGACTCAACTAAGTCTCGCCCAAAAAGATCATTAAAGATCTAAGGCATGAATAAGGCCTCGGTGAGGCTCTTTACGAATGTCCAGATGAGTCAGGGTTAAAACGCTTCGGCCTTTACGAACCCTTATACTTGAGAGATTGTGTAACAACATAGTTTATAAAGACCTTAGTGGAGGGGCGAGTGGCACATGCTTGACCCTTCATCCTTCCTGAATTGCATTTCGAGTGCCCATTGTCTAGATGTGTCGCTCGTAATGCACTATCGTGCACGAAACATATAATGAGTCAATAAACGTTACGTAGAAAATCATGAAACTTGAACACACCTCCTGAACTTCAGGGAATCAACCACCCATATTAAGAATAATTGTTAAGTTGTAGAAAGACTCGGTCCAGATCCTAAGGGCTATAAATACATTAGTATCGTCAGATTAAAGTGAGACAAATAACACAAAGAAATACATCAATTTCTCATCTCTCATGAGCTAGTTTTCAATACCCTAACAACCAAAGTAAATCTGAAGAAAAAAAAATTATATGCCGTTTTGACAATCGCACCATTTGAAGTTTATGATATTATATCATTAAACAAAGCTAAACGATTGTGCGCAACAATTTTTTTTCGAGTTTAACAAAATTGTCAAACCAATAGTAATCTATTAAAAACAAAATCCAACAAACAATTCATCAACAAATAATACTTTTTAATCATTGATCATAATTTATATCGTCAATAATTTCTAAATAATTAATCTAAAAGTTTCTGAATGTATCTGCTAGAAGTAGAACTACATAGAGTGTGATTCAGTAAAGTTTTCAATTGGTCTCTACTATGTGGTATAGAAGGTTTCCATGAAGCCTTAATTTATTAATGTTGATATGATTTGATGAAAATTCAAAATATTGAGAACTTTGATTCCTGCAGCTACTTGTGACGATTCAAGTTGGGGAACAGCCCCAAGATATACTCTGGCATGAAATCATGTCTTGTTAGGATCCCAACAATTGGAGGCCTCTGCATAAACCATAACATATAATATACATTATTCAACTTTGTTTAACAACATACAATAAATCAAAGGTATTGCAAAAAGAGAAAGACTCACTCCTGGTATCTTTGGCACAACTAGCAAGTGTCTGAGTCCAAGTTCCCTAAAAAGAAGAGCAGCTTTTGCAAGAGACATTGTTTCAACAACAGTATACGGAGATTTGTTAGTTATTGGATGAAGATCAACAAACATTTCCATTTCCTCTTCTGAAAACTCTAAATCTTTCACACTTATCCCTCTCCCTAAACCCGGTTTCGCAAAATCACTTGCCTTCAACTTTTTAATAATGGTAGACCTTGTCATAATCCTCTTCCTAGTGAACAATGTCTTGTGCTTGAGAAGTACTAGCAGATGAGACCTCAACACCAAACCGCATAACTCGGGAGCATCCGTTAAAGGCGGTTCGTCGATTACGGGAAAGCCGTGATGTCCTGTCACTTTTAATGCATGGACAATGGTACCAACTTTCTCGATTCCGCTGAAAGTAAAGAGTGGACCGGATACAACATCGCCTGCGACTAAATTCTTCATGTATGGCTCTGCATGTGCCTCCATGAAAGGAAGTCCTTTCAACATCACAATCTGATCATAAACACCTTTGTTGAAACAATCCGCCACTGTTTTAGAAACGAGGAGAACCAGCATAACTAATGGGAGCATCAACAAGTTGTTAGTGAGTTCGAGAAGTATGACACAGAGAGAAACTGTCATTCTCATGGTGCCGCCAAGGAAAGATGCAGCTCCAAGGAGAGCAAAATAGCCCGCATCGAGATCCGTGAATGGATTTAACACGGTCCCTACTAGACGTCCGTATGAAGCTCCTGCAAGTATGACAGGAATGAAGAGACCAGAGGGAATGGCAACACCGTATGTGACAATTCCAAGCAAGTATATCGCCACGAAGAAAATTATGAGACTTGATAGTTGAAATGCAGCGTTGGCAGATTCAGAGCTATCAATGAATAGTTTGCGGATGGCATCGTCGTTGGTAGTGAAAAGGAGTGAGCTTAGATCATTGAAGTGGTTTGGTGGACACTGAAAACTGTCGTAGTGCATTGAAAAGCCGGTGGATGGTGAGTTCGGGCATTCTCCTGAACATGGCACACACTTTGATAGCAACGGTAGCCCAAATCGAATACAAGAGGTCATAAACGAGATAACCATCACCAGTAGAATTTTGAATATAGGACCTTTCCTGCAATTCAATTAAGTTACTATTAGTCACAATGCACGCGTCATATCATTATTGTCGACCACATGTTGCAAAAAACAACAGTTTGATAACATGTCGTGCTGAATCGCATATCACATTACAGGTAGCAATTTATTCAAATCCTGCTACGCTATAGTGCTATAATATAGCCGCTATTTAACAATACTACACAAAATTAGTAATTGTAAAGGGAAATATATATATACATTGGACTTACCCATTTATGGTGGTGTAAGTGCGAAGGACTTTGTCGACAAGATAATTGTAAAGGCTTCCCATAAGACCACCAATGACTCCAAGAAATATAACTGCGAGGAGGTCGGGTGTGGTGTAGGCAGGCTCTAGAGAATTGACATCAAACATGATGAGTCCTCCTTCCCCAAACAGACCACATTTGCCTTCTCCTTGATGGCAAAATTGCATAAGACCCCTAAGAACAACTGCTACAACGGCGGTGGTGAAAAACGTGCGCCACAGAAGAGCACTCCTCCACCACGAAGCTGCTTCTTCGAGTGCGAAAAGGACTCCGCCAACTGGAGCACGGAAAGCAGCTGCAACACCTGCAGCTGCACCGCATGTGATCAAATCCCTTCGATCTCTATCATTTTTGAAGTATCTGAGCCATCTCCAAGTGAGTCTATATTTACGAGAACCGCCCTGTCCGAGTAAATTAGCAATGCAAGCACCTGTATGTACCATAGGTCCTTCTTTCCCCACAACAAAACCACCAGCAACTCCTAAAATTGAACCAAATATCTGTCCACCACTTCAAACCATTAACTATCATCCATATATTTTCTAATCAAAACAAATTCTCCAAGTAACTAGTAATCAAGTACCTTGACAAAGAGTGTAGATGGAGCCAAGATAGAATGCGCATCGATGCCGTTGAGGTATGCCTTGACCTCGGGTATGCCGGAACCTGCTGCTGCAGGGGCAATGTAAGCACAGAGAGCTGCGGCGCCGACCCCTAAAATCATGTTACAGCCAAAGTAGGCTGCAAATGCCTGATGATACTTTTGGTTGATCATGAGATTGTTGGTAAGTAAAAGTTTGAAACCAGCAATGTTCTCAACTCCAAGGTTGTTAAAGAAGCCAACAAGTCCTGTAATTAAACCAATAAGAAGTGCAAGGGTCCACTTGAGAACAACATATTGGTATATCTCAACCTTTGTTCTTGACCTCCAGTCCTGCTTTAACAGATCATTCTCAATCATCCTGCATAGTCCATGCCACCATTGTTAATCAATTCTACATGAAAACAATCCATTTTAAGACCATGTTCCATTAACATGGTTTCTAAGATTGATTCAATCTTGGAATATTCGTTTATTTTAATTGTAATCAACTTTTCTACAATTTCGAATTAATACATTATGATCTCAAAAATAAATAAAAATCAAAATGTATTAGATACATTTTGTTTTTTACTCATATATTTAAGATCGGATAGTATTTTCTTCAATCGGTTCAATGTTTTCAAGACACTTTTGGACGGTTTTAGTTTTGTTTTATTGATTAAAAAATATTAAAATAAAATGATTTATACTGAAAAACATTAAAAAAGTAATTTATAATGAATTCATTATTAAAATGACTATACTTTTGTGAAGATATGTGTTTCTTTAGTTTTTAAGAGCTTACTATAAAAGATTTAGTGATAGTTAAATTAGTGACGTGGCGTATTAAATATTGTCCTAGTCTTTATCTGATATCTGATGAGTTGCATTGCACTAAATAGATAAGGTAATCAAAATCCAGAATTTAAACAAATTTATTTTGTCGGTGTAAAATTAAATTATAAACAATTTTATTTTGATCTTAAAAGTAATATTCATATATATATGTAATCCAAAATTTGTATTCAATTATAACATAAAAAAAATACATGAACGAAGTCAAATTAACAAAATAAAAAAGTAATAAAATATAAAAAAATGTTGAAATATTTTGAATAGGTTTAGTTGAATTCACTGAATACAGTGCGAGTCAAACCAAAAAGTCTGGATTTTTGTGAGAGTTTGGAAAAATTAAAGTTTATAGACGAAAGGAGTCGGAAATGGCAATTTGAATAAAAACAAACATATGAGAAAGATTTTGATTTTGTGAGAAATGAAAAAAAGAGGAAAATGAAAGACTGACTCGTAATCAAGACTTTGAATTGGAGATTTATTGGCTCCGACGATGGCGAGTTGAGAAGATGCATTGGTTCTCCGTCTAACCAGCAACGGTTGTTTGTGGTGATGATCACCATCATCACCGTCGCCAATCTCAATTCTTTCATCTGCCTCCGACTGATCCATTATTGTGAAAACAACAACAACAACACTTTGTATATAAATGAATATTATTGTGAAAATAACAACACTCTCATCTCAATCTCATATATCTTTCTTGTCTATTCACTTCTCTCTGCATGTAATCTAATCTAATACTCCCACCGTCTCCAACTCTCACTTTTATACCTATTTTTTTCTTTTTTTTTACGGATGGATATCACTTTTATGTTAATATCTTCATTTTCTACTTACACATTACAGATTAATTCATATGCTCTCTTACTATTTTTTTTACACAATTCATAACTATATAAATAATACTTTAAATATAATTAAAGTAAATATTTAATATTTATAAAAAATTTATTATTATGACTAATTAGTTATGTAAAATACTTTTACACTTCAGGTGTGTATTAATTAAACTCTTTGTACTTATCCATATTTTTATATATAAAAGGAACAATCCATTTTTGTATTATTTTTTCCTATTATATAATTCCTTTAAATTATTACTTATAATAATATTATTTGAAATTTTGATTAAAATTTTAGTAAAAAATTCAATTATATTTTATTTTATTATAATAGAACAATCACACTCCAATAGGAATAATATTAATGCAAATTATTTTTATTTTATTTCTTAAGAATATTTAATTGTTATATATATATATATATATATATATATATATATATATATATATATATATATATATATATATATATATATATAATTAAACATGTTAGATTTCAACTTTCTTCTAATGAAAATACTAAATATTTTAATAATTAATAAATTTGTTTATTCATTTACATGTTTGTAGTACAGTTTGAATCATTTTGAATAAAACTCGTACTCGTACATCTAAAGATAAATTTAATTGAGTTTCATTTTGATTTTAAATAATGGTTGATTAAGAACTATTATTATAAAATGAAATTGATTGATTATAGTTGAAATAAATAAAATAATAAAAATGAATAAATAGAATTAAAAGAAAGAGTATCATCAAATAACAAATTAAATAACATATCATTTTAATAAAAAAGTATAAATATAAAAATATAGATATTTAGTGAACCAAACCGTTTTTATAAATAATATTCAATTTTTTAAACAATTTTAAGTTTCTTTAAATCGATTTAAAAAATTTATTTGGATTGGTTTAATAAATACACAATGGTGAATATTGTGGTTTTTAGGTTAAAACACTCCACCCATACACGCCTTATGATTGATAGGTTGTATAATGTAAAATCTTGTTTTCATATGGATACTATTAATAAGAGACCGCGATAGCACTCCGAAAAGGATAACTCAAAGAAGAGTATTTCTATAAAGAAATTTGCACAAAGATAGAGAGAATTTTTCATATGATAACAAAGACAAATATCATCATTATACAAACTCGGACCTCAATATTGAGGTTGACTCGGCTACACGAGGCCCGACCTCGAAAGAGGGAAACATTTATTAAAAGACTACGGATAATTTGATCTCTCTTTAAATTCATCTCGCTCTTATAAGACTCGTGCTTGAGAGGTGCACAATCTAGTCTCTCACCTAAAACATTTCTCCTTTACATGCCACATGTTTGAGAGACTGTGTACAATCCAGTAAGTTGGATCAGATCTAAACCCAAACTCAACAAATCATGTCCTAGTTTCAAGTCATCCCAGGGGACAAGATCGAGTTAGATAAATGTAAATGAGGCCAGCCGAACAGACCAACCCAAATTCAATGTCTTTTTTTCACCAATAATTTTAAACACGCATGTAAAGCATTCAAAACGCATAAATAATCATATAATGGTCGACCTCAGACAAATAAGCAATGGACTTGATTTTCAATAAAAAAAAGTTGATAAGCATGAGACTTCTTGGAAGTAAAAATAAATACTAAGGATGTTCACCTTTATTTGTATTATTTTATAAGTGATTAAAATAAAATTCAAACATCTTCAAATATATAATATTTATTATTAATTAATTGTCACAATCATTTGTGTTATTTTATAAGTAATTAAAATAAAATTCAAACATCTTCAAATATGTAATATTTATTATTAATTAATTATTTAAAATGTAAGCGCGTCAATTAAATTTATTAAGCTATAGATAAAATAGTATACATAATGAATAAAATTGAAAAGGAAAAAAGTTACACTAAAAATGTATATATTTTTCATATGAAAATCTTATATAATTTTATATATAATAAGTAAAAAATATAAATAAATAAAAAATAAAGAAACAAGTTTGGTTTTAGAATATACTTGCCGTTTTACTTTAGTTTGGTCACAAGTCATCCGAAGTGACACATCAAACAATGCTTATTTTGCGGCGCATGTTCTACTCAGCTTCGAGTGAACCCTGTCCATACTCAACTTAATTGCTGATATTTTTTGTTGAGAAAATCTATTATTTATATTTAATTAATTATTATTACTATTGTCTATGCTACACCTTTATGTAATACTGTAAAATATAAAATTTTACTTTCTTTTTTTATTTTTAGAATTACACCATTCTTTTAGATTTTTTTAAAAATAATTATATTTTTTAAATTATATATCAAAATAACCAAGTTTTCAATCTATTTATCAAAATAATCATGTTTCTGACAAGAAGAGTAGTCACAGGGGTTGACGCATGCATTGAAATTTTACATTAAAGTGCCATTGATGATTGCGACAACATGTAGTTCATATCACTGGTGCATGCATGCATCCATTAGTAGCATCTGATCATTCATTTATTTTTATTTTTTTTAATTTTAATAATTATAATTAAAAAAATTGAAATTAAAAATAAAATTAAAACTAACTCATAATATTATGTTGTAAAACTCAAATACATTAATAGAAAATCAATGACCTGTCTGATCGAAACTTTCCCTTGTTCCACATTCCGATGCATTAGCATGTCTTCGATTTCTCTAAGGTTTTTGGGGTCTTTGAGTATTGGCCTGAGAAAAAGGTGGTTGGTGCGAGGGTCACGGGATATTTGACATATTTGCCATCATTTTCCTAAATAGCCAGGGGATTACCGTCAACTGCGTTGTCGTAATTGGGTTCGGTGCACATGTTGTCGTAGTTGTATTGTTGTGGTTGGGTTATGTGTGGACAATATGGTTGGTTGAGTTGGGACATTTAATCGTTTTGAAAACGAAGCAATGGTTCTTGTGGTGTAAGAAAGTCATACAGTGATTGGATGCTTTTGTAATGAGATGTTTGGGTGTTCATTGGTGGGAGGCTATGGTTGGATGAGGTGGAATTTTATGAATCATCGGGGTTATAGTAAGATGTGGTCGGAGCATGTGGTTGTTGGTGGTATGAGTCATGCTCTTAGTGTTGTGTTTGAGTGTGTGACATGAATTGGTTGTAGAGTTGAGTGTATAAGGTATGGTGATGTTGTGATGTTTGTTGTTAGGTTGGGTGGGTTGACATTATTCTTGTGTTTGGTAACGGTATGGGGTTAGTTGTTGGGCGGGGGGTTTGTTGTGCGGCGTATGGTGACGAAGCTCGTTAGCGCGGATCGATTAAATACCTTAGCTCATATACAAATTATGTCGTTATAACCGACCTAAACCAATTCATATAGTGTTGAGTTGGTCTAGCACCTTGTATGAGAGGTTCACTTAAGACGTGTCGATGTTCAAAATGGAGTTCAGTGTTACAATCGGGGCAACTGTTCACTGATGCTTCAATGAAATTCATTAAGGAGAAAACTGTCAAAGCTAACACACATGTGGTCACAGTGTTTGATTGTAATAAAGGTTGGTTCAATGTTGTTGAGTCAATGGATCATAATGAAGGAAGGCCGAGGGGATACTATCGAGTGGAACTAGATAGAGGTTGATGCGACTGCGAAAAGTTTCAAGCCATAAACCTATGTCTTGCTCCTATTTCATAGTGGCATGTTGAAAGGCTCGACATGA
Source organism: Lathyrus oleraceus (assembly GCF_024323335.1). NCBI lineage: Eukaryota > Viridiplantae > Streptophyta > Magnoliopsida > Fabales > Fabaceae > Lathyrus > Lathyrus oleraceus. The sequence goes on from NC_066579.1 coordinate 462,914,310, forward strand.
CTCTTCCAACTTACTATCCACTATTTACAAAGTCACAAACCTATGTAATATTTACAACAATAGCTTTTCGGTGGTAGCAAAAGAGGAATGTTGGCCTGCATATCAAGGGGAGATAATCTGCCACATTGAAAAAATGCGAAGAAAGAAAAAGGGTTGCCCTAACAGCAAGCGTATTCGAACCAAAATGGATACGACGAACAAAATAGTGAGATTATGTAGTTCATATCATCAGTCTGGATACAATCATACAAAATGTCTAATATTGGACCAAGCACAACAATATACTTTTAAATGTAATTGTTTTACTTTATATTAAAAACAACTTTCATTTAATAAATATCATAACATTCGGTTACAATAATTTAAACAACAAATAAACAATAATTTAAACAATAGTTAAACAACAAATTAAACAATAAACAACATGACTCTGCGATTACAACCATCAGAGCAGTTTCATCAGAACCGTGCATCATAATACGAACATCTCTGTCAGTTATAACATTGTCTCATAAACGACTTTCTCCATTGTCGTTGAATACGGTAACAAGCAGGGACGGAGGGACGTGTATAAATATGGGGGCATGTGCCCCCACTATGTTTTAAAAAATATTTTTTTTAAAAATTATCAAAACAATATATTTAATTAATTATATATTTTAAATTAATTGAAATAATATTATTATTATGAAGATATTATTAAAAATTAGGTGAAAATAATAAAGTATATGAATATTTATTTAGGATATTGCCCAAAAATTAATGTGAATTTTTTATTTTCAATAATTAAATTAAAACATGTCATATTAAATATATTCGAATTGTTTTTTTTTTTGTATAATTTCAAAATAATTTTTCCCTAAACCTTTAAAAAAATGATTTATAGGATTTTATATTAATATTATGATCTCATAAAAAATGCATAAAAGATATTTTTCTTTATAATAAAATTTTAAAAATTATAAAAATAAAAAATTTAGAAAATTATTAAATACTTTTTTAGAGATAAATTTCATTAAAAAATAAATAAAATATATATTTAGGATTTTAAAAAAATGGGAATAAATTTATATATTAATATATTGTCCCCACAGTTCAAAATCTCTGGCTTTGTCCCTAATAACAAGCCTTTGAATTCTTCTGATTTTTCCATCCTCTGCAATGTCTCCATCTAACCAATGTATCAAGTTTTTGTTAATATGCTCGAACGTCTATATATTCCAAAGTCAGGTCTTCATTAGAGGTTTTACTAATAAATTAAATCGGCATTGCTCTTGTGAATATAAAAACACATATGTGCATACTCTTTGAAGACTCCTTGTGGGCGTCCACTACGCAACCACCAACTTAATCTTATGGTTTTTCTCAGACTCGGGTGGAGAGCATGTCTCACAAAGTATCACCAACCAGAGAACCCCAATAATACATAGCCAATAAAACACCAGATAATAATTATGACACCATAATAATAACAGAATAAATAACAAACAAGTAAACAAAATTAACACACAATACATCAACTGAACTAAATTAGGCTTCACTCTCTTTTGCTTGGAGCTATTCCCCAGCAGAGTCGCCATCTGTCGTATCTCGAAAAATACGATTCCTCGCGATGGTCGCAGAAAAAATTATGTTTGAACAGAGTCGCCACCGAACTTTATTTATCCCAATAAAGGGATAGGAAAATATCGATAAAACCTTTAGAAAATTGAATAATGGTCGTCGCAACCATATTCGGGTTCGGGAGTTGGTTACGCAGGGGGAAGGTATTAGCACCCCTCACGTCCGTTGTACTCAACGGGAACCTTGTAGTTCTAATTTGCGTTTCGAGTGTTAATTTATGTTTGTTTGTTATCTTCGGGTTATAAATATATTGAAAATAGAAATGAATGAGAACCTTAGAAAGGGAAAATGGGAGGTTTTTTATTAGTGTGCTCGCCAAGATCTCGCAATCTCGTGCCTACGTATCCTTATGGTGTAATAAGGAAGTCAGAGCATTCGTAGTTCAGGGAACTACGGTTGGTTGATGTCTTTTAGTGAACAGTTGTTTTAGATCGCGTTCTAAAGGCTAAACGCTGGCTTGTCTACTCTCAGCGGAGGTTTAAGCACTAGTTTGTTGTGCGTATTAGAAAGGATTAACATTGTTCTTTCTGAAAGAGTTTTGGTCACGCAGAGGGTGACGAGTTGGTTTGATATGTTTGATGTTTTGTTTGATTGGTTTTGATCGCACGAGGGCGAGAAAAGGATAGATTTGATGTGTTTAGATGTTTTTGGTTGGATGACGATTACTCGGATAATCGAGTAAGACAACTCATATCCTAATAGTCGGGAAAGGGAATAGAAGACTCTAGACCGCTTTCTGTTTCATCTGAGTAATTATGAAAAGGATTGGATAATAATTAATGTGTTTTAAATGGATGACGAATACTCGGATAGCCGAGTAAGACAACTCGTATCCTAATAATCAGGAAAGGGAATAAAAGACTCTAGACCGCTTTCTGTTTCATCTTAGTACTTATGAAAATAAGGTTGTATATGGTTGACGTATTTTAGAATGAACGACAAGTACTTGAATGACTGAGTAAAACAAATCATATCCAAGCATTTTAGAAGAGGAGTTGAAAGCTCAAAACCATCTCCTTTTTCGTATAGTTTGTTAAGAAAATGATTTGGTTAAGTTGTATGTTTGTGGAAAAATGAAAATTGTTCGACTGACCGAACAAGAGAACTCGTATTCAAACAATTGGGGAGAGAAGTTGAAAACTCAAAGTCAACTCCCTTTTCATTTAGCTTAATATGTAAGTGATTTGGTTTAATCGGGGTTTGGAAGTTTGTAAAGGAAAGACAATTATTTGAGTGACCAAGTAAGAGAACTTGTATTCAAATAATCGAGGAGAAAAATTGAAGACTCAAAGTCATCTCCTTTTTCATTTCTTATTATATAAAACGATTCGATTTGTTTGTGCTTAAGTGGATTAGAAATGACGATTATTTGACTAACCGAGTAAAAGAATTCGTATTCAAATAATCGAGGAGAGAAATTGAAAACTCAAAACCATCTCCTTTTTATTTTTAAATGAAATAGTATTTAATTGTGATTAGGTATTTTAATTTAATTTTAATAAAGAATATTCGACGTTGGATCGAGGTCTAAAATTTATGTTTACGAATGGGTTAAATTTATTTAGTGAATAGCTCATCTAATCAATTAATTAAAATCGAATAGGCCTCATTGTGAGAAAGCCCAAGAGTAAGCCATGTGAGGTTGATGGCGATGCTTTAAAAGCGATCGACTTATAAAAGGTGTCTGAAAATGGGCTCGACTTTGAATCGAGAATTGTTTGATTTGCCTTTTTTTAAAAATTGGTTTGGATTGATGGAACGGGAATGGTTTGTCTTAAATGTACCACAACACGCATATAAAATCGAACACTTATACAAACGACTAAATAAATATTAACACAAATAAACCTCATAAATCCCAAAAAAAATAAAATGAATTAATTATATAATTGAAATAACTAATGATAATGATAATAATAATAGATAATCAAATAGTTTTAACTATTTTTTAGAAATGATGATGGAAATTTAATTAATTTATGAAAACTCTATTTAAATCAAGTAAGTGAAAAAAATGGACTAAATAAAATTTAAAATAAAAACAGTTTGGGCCTTGAGATAGAAACCAAGCCCAAACAAAATCTATCAAAAAATGGGCAAATGTGGGGTCCTAATAAGAAAACAGATGCAGGCCCAAGCTTGAGAAGGCCCAATCCGAAACACACAGGGCCCTAAAAAAACAGTCAACTGTGTTGACTCATGGGGGTGCCTTGGACCGTCAGATCAAGAAGTCTGACTTGGTCCTTAGATCATGTGATGGATAGGGGAAGGTACACCACCATACGGTGGGGGGATCCGCACGGGATCCCTTGGTTGACTCAACAGTCAACCATACGTGGCACGCTCCTGGACGACCACTTGGCCTCCATGCATCACCCTCATCAGAATTCAAAAACCAAATTTGAGAGAGAGAGAGAGAGAGAGAGAGAGAGCATCCATTTGACACTCTCATGTCTCTCTCCTCAACCAAAGCCTCTCTCACTCTCTGCAACCTCTGATCCACCCACGGCCAAAACCCACAGGAGAAGACGGTGGTTGCCGGCCAACGACGACGGCGCCACCTTCTTCTCCAGCGAACCACCGCTCCAACAACCAAACCTTAAACACCAACCCCCCTATTTTGGGCGGAGAACACGAATCCAGCCTCGGTTTAAACTAAAAGCTCCTTCTCCGACCGGATCGATACCCTTACCAAGACGGAGATTCAAATCTCCGTTCAACTCTCAATCATCAACCACGACTCTCAACTACTAACAAACTTAACACAGCAAGCGGTAAGAAAGAGTTCAAAAAAACCTATCCCTAATTTCAAAATTAACCCACCAATCATTGTGATTTAAAGAAATTAACAAAGGGTTTCTGCTCTATTTACAGCGGCGAATGAAATGGCGTACAAAATTTAAGCAAAAAGGGAGAGGAAAGCTACTTGGTCGGAGGAGGTCCGACGATGACGTCTCCTTCGGCGCAATCCAGATAAGCCCTTTTCTTCTTTAAAACTCTCTTCGCTTTCCTCTGTTCTTCTTTTTGAATGCTATGTGGTTGTGTTCAATGGAAAAAATTATTTTTGATTTCTCCTCTTTTATGATTCACTGTCGTCCGTTTCTTGATGTGTTTTCTGGGTATTTAAGTTATTTACCTTCATCATGAGCTAGTATCCTATGATAACTTATCAGTTTTACTTTTTCATCCCAGATTTCGTGGGATTATTATTTTGTGGATTGTTGCTTGAACTTGTAGCGAAATACGTTTTGGGTGTTCATGGTGGTCCTCTGTGCAAAGCATTAACCTATTCAATTCATCAATTATTTTCTAGCTTTTTAAGTGCTTATTGATAAGGCTTTTGACTTGAGTTGATTTCCTTGCAGGTCACACAAGTGAAGTGACCTTGATTGAAGAGAAGATTGGTTGTGCCAGCTTTAGGAAGTTGGATTTTGGGGCATTTCAATCCAAAGGGTGGTTCGACCTAAAGGATGGTGTTGGCAACTGCTTTTGAAAGTTCCGTTTTCAAACTGCTGGATATGCAACAATCTTTAATTTTTCAATTTTAATCATTAAGATGTAACTTTGGACTTTTAGGACAAATGTAATAGCTTTTGGACTGTTTGTAACATCTGAGATTTAGAATTCATTTATGTAGTTAATCTTTTTTAAACATTTAAACTTTATCTTAATATTTTATTTAGAAACTTGTTTGGACCACCATAAATATAAGAATGGACATTTAACTTGGTTACCCTTAGCACATTTAATATTGGCTAGATAAACATGTAATTAAAAGAACAAGATGAAATGCACATCATAACATGGAAAGATCAACTCCAACCACAAAATTAACAAAGGATCTTGACACAATGAGTCTAAATATGGTGACTTAATTTAAAACCAACACATACATGCTTAAAACACAAATTTAATTTAGGGACCTATGAAGGACTTTAAAATTTGGCACATATATTTGGGATGTGAAAATGGGCTAATAACAAGTGATCATAAAAAATAACATGGCTCTTAATACTTACTAATAAGAAAATGAACTTTGGATTAGTAATGTAAAAGATATTTGAACCACACTTTGGACTTGCAATATTAATTATGGACATGTTGATGGGAATGGGCCTTTTTTTAAAAACCAAAAGATCTTATGGATAAACTAAAATGGGCCTTGTTAACCAATAAGTCCCAAAATGCGCATATCATCTCATGCTTTAGTAACAACAATAAGAGACAAACGCAACAGATGTTTTCTTGAGTCATGTACAAGGATCTTAACAGATGAAATGCTACTGAAAGATTTGTTGAAGATTTGATGTCACTGAGGGTTTTATTTAGAATAATCATGTGAGTATTGAATGTGTCTTTAGAAATGATGGGGAGTTTGGAGTAACTTAGGGCTGAGAAACCCTAAGATAGAGTTTATGCCTTATAACATCTGGTGGTGAATGTTGGTGAAAGATTTTTCTTACCCGAACAAAATTGGGGTATGACAGGAGTCACACCAAGAGTCAGACCAGAGTTTGATGGAGTTGCCGTTACTAAGAATCCATGAGGAGTTATATTTAATGTTGGGATATTCTTGATTGATATTAAACCAAATAGAATAGAAAGTATGGTGATTAATAACTTTGGTTATTCTCAAAATTTGACTTTTGAGAAGAATGACACAACGTTCCCTAAAGTTAGCAAGATCCCAACAAAGTTTTAAGTTAGTGGATTCATTAAGACTAACTAAGGATCAAAGACCTAAACCTCTTTCTGAATAAGGCTTGCAAATATTCTTCCAAGCCATAGTAAACAATTTACTTTTAGAGATTTGACTGCTCTAGTTGAAATTGCGAGAAGCACACTCTAGAACCCTAAGAAGAGCAATCAGCCAAGTATAAATAGACATGGAATGAATAACCATTCAGTGAGGAACATATTTAACTAACTCAACCATTATGGAAAAAGAAAGCAAGAAACATTTTCAAGAAGCGTTTACATAAGAACTTATCATCAATAAGATGAAGATAGTTAGATTTTGGCCTATCCTTAAAAATAGGCACCCCAAATGATAAAAAGGCATAGAACCATTGATGAAACCTGTTAACATAGTCAAAATATTGAGTCTCGAAGTAGACATTTACCTAGAGTGAATGGAGGATTTTTCACGGCTAATGAACTGACGAGATGCTAAAGAGTAAGTTATGAAGATGGAGGTGAAAACTCAAACTGTTTGGAGTCGAACACTTACAGAAGATAAAAATGTCGTCTTCCTAGAGAGAGTGATAAGGAAATTGGATTTTTTAGGACCTATAATCAAATGAAGATTACCTGAAGAAACCAACTACGAAATACTTCTATTGAGAACATCTTCCGCCAAACAGAATAGTTAGGGGGAAAAAGGGTCTCCTAGACGAACACCTCTAGCACACTTGAAAAAACCATGGAGGGCACCATTGGTAGAGATGTGGAGACAAATTGAATGAAAAATGCTATTAATCCAATGCCAGAAGTTGGAGTTGAATCCAAACTTTTGAAGCACTTTTAGCATGAAAGACCAACTTAAAGTGTAAAATACTTTGGCGATGTCCACCTTTAAAGTCACACCAACTTTTTGCATCAAGAAGATTAATCACTTATGAAGCAAGACAAATACAATCTTTAATGTTCATACCTTGACTGAAAACTCTTTAATAAATAGAGATTAGATTAGGCATTATAGAGTCTAATATGTGAGCAATGATTTTGGTAATGATTTTAAATTTGAAGTTGGATAAAGTAATAGGACGATAATGAGCCAGCGAATCCACACTTTTACTTTTGGGAATAAGCACAATGGTGTTAGAGTTGAAGTTTGAGAGAATCCAACCAAAAGTGAAGATCTGAATCACAAATTTACACACATATTTCTTGATAACATCCTAATAGTTTAGGAAGAAAGTAACGCCAAAACCATCTGGGCTCGGGGCACTATATTTTCTCAAAGAGAACACAACTGTAAAAATCTCTTAAATAGAAGGAAGAATCGTAAGGAGATTTTTCATCCTGTCATCCAGCAGACTCGGGATAGTGTCATCCACTATAGAAAATTCATGCAAAATAAAAGAGTTAGAGGAAATATGTTTCTAAAAGTAATCAACAGTGTGAGCGACTATTTAATTTGGGTATGTCAAAGCATCCTATCCGTTCTTGATGATGGTAATAGGTTTGAAAGTGTTATTCATTTTAGAGATTTTGTGAAAGAAAGTTGTATTGAAATCCCCCTTTAAATGCCCTTTTATTATGGATTTCTCTCTCTAAAAGTTTTCTTCCATATCAAGAGCTTTCAAAAGATCAGATTGGGCTTTTAACTCTTGCGTCTTGAGAACATCATCACCATCAATATTATGAATAAGATCTTGAATTTGATTAAAATACGATTCTGCAATTTTTACGTTGATCTAAAAAAAAATTCCAATATTTTAACTTACCTTTGAGAATCTGAAATTTGTGTTAGGACGTACATGGGACAATCTGTGATATTATTATTCCAATTGGATTCAATCAAAGACATGCACCCTTCATGTAAAGACCGCCTTTTATGAAATGTTAAAAATGAGGGGCTTTTATGGTCCATACACTATTATAGACGTAATAGTGAATGGGAAAAGATTCCTGCCGATTTTATCAAAATTAGCACTTATAACTTTTACGCCCATGGTCAAATAACATGTGGCGTTTAGCGACCATCATGGTCATTGAGTAGGAAATGCCTTACTTTATGACTTATATGAGATTTTATCTAGTTCTTAAATGGCTAAAGAAACATAATTGTCTTATGTCATCCTAGAAATTGATTCAAATCATCCCGTCTATATGATCCAAAATCAATTTACTCCCATTATTCATCTTCAACTTTTTCTTTAATAAGTATTCTCTTATTATAATTGACACAATTCATCCCTACAAAACCAACTTATAAGGTGGGGGTGCCACTCTATATGAACTATTTCAAGACTTTATATCTATCGAATATGAGGTTTAAGATTTTTCTAATACACCTCTAACGCCCAACACTCTTTTGGGTTTGATGCGTGAATTAACGATGAACGGCTCATGGCCAATCAATAGGTTCCGATACCATATTAGAGTTTGACCCAACACAACCTTACATATCGACTGGTAAGGTAAGATATGTCAGTCTATATAAACTCTTTTAATGATATATCTCAAATCAATGTGGGACGTAATTTTTTCCAATACACATTCTCATTGGTTAGACATAAAGAATGAAGGGGTGTATTGGGAAGATCCAAAATCCCATATTAGTTAGACATACAACTTGGAAATAATTTATATAGAGTGACACATTCACCTTATAAATCAATTTTATAAGACTGAGTTGACTTAAACTCTAATATCTCTTATCTACCTCTCATATTGAACTATTCAAGATATTTATATTCTTTGCGAATCAAACTCTTACGCACATATCTTAACCCTCGAAAGTCATTACATCAGTGTATTACTTGTTATGACAGATTATACTCATGGTAATACCATTAATAATAAAAATATAATGAAATTTGTTTTTCTATTGCCAACCTTAGTGTTTTTTTTTTCATTTTCTTTTTCATGTAAACAAAATCAAAGATAATAAAGTCATTAAGTTGATTCAATTCTTTTAAATTTAGTAGTACTTTTTTGTTTCTATTATTAAAAGAATAATAATTTTCTCGATCGGTATAAACTTTATTAATTTTTTATACGGATTAAGTATCTATATGTTTCAGTTTAAAAAAATAATAATCTTTAATGTAATATATTTTTGTTTAAAAAATTATAAAAAGTTTAAAAAAATATTTAAAAAAACTTTAAATAAAAAATTAGTTTAAATCATTAATTTAGTATTTTATCCTTTTTCAATATTTTTTTTAAATATTAAAATTTAAAAAATCATTTAAATAAAATTATTTTGAATAGTTTTCCATTAAAATTATATTTGATATACATGTTTTTAAAAAAAATGTATTTTCAATTTATAGTTATGTTATAATATGATGTTAAACTTAATTTTTTTATTTATAAGAAACAAATTTATAAATAAAAAATTAACATTAAATATTTTTTTTTATGAAAATCATTTTAAAATATTAAAAAAATGGTAGAAACTTCGGTAATATACTTTATAGTCTGTGTTTAGAAAAAGTAGAGAAAACGTGGGCAGTGGCAGCAATGAAAGTCACGCAGTTCTCGTTGGTGTTTAAAGTGAAACTGAAATGTTGTTGCTCATTATTGCTCAAATCACGAGTACACCAAATCATAACCAACTCATTGTTAATCCGAAACTACTTTATATCCATAACTACTACCACTATCCTTTTTTTTATAAGAGATATTTTATTTAATATATATTAAACAAGTCAATCTTTATTGACATATATCTCATATAAAAACTACAAGAAAAAGTACTTGATAACTATTTAAAAAAGTGGCCATAATATAAATTTAGAGACAAATACGATTATACGTGGGCTACATCTTCATTAAATTCAATTGATAAATTCATTTTGTAAATCCTTTTAGTATATTTGTTTTTTATTATTTATTCTTATTGCATGATTTTTTAAAATCAAATTTAATAAGTAATTTTGATGTCAAACTTTAAAGATAGTCTCTAAAGTGTATTAAATTGATGTCACTTTAAAAAATGGTAGAAGTTATCTGAATGTTGAGCTCAAAGACGACTAATATTATGAAATTTAGTTTTATGATTCAGTTGAATAAAAATGTCTAGTTTGATTGGTTGAATATTTATACTAGAAATTAAAATTGATTGATGTGAATTCAATACGATAATGTAAGATGCTAGGGATGAAATTGACTTTACTTTTCTTTAGTATTTTAAACCAAACTTGATGCTGAAAGTTATTATCCGATATAAATATTGTACTTGTTAAAAAGTACAATATAGGACAACCCCTTGTAATGTAGGTTTGTCAAACGTTTTTATGGTTATTATGATGTTAGAGCAAACTCACACATGGACGATGAAAAGTTATATATGTGGTGTTTTACATAATCAATTGTATTTTCTTCAACCTCGAAGTTGTGGTATTTATAAGAAACCTTTGGGCCTTGATCTCAGATCCCAAGAAGATAGATTCTACAACCTCATTCTCATGAGCGTGGAAAGAGGGTAGTTATTTTTCTTGTTTATTTGGGGAATGTAGATACGTCCATTTGACTCTCTCTTCGCACCGTTATGAACTAGGACACGTCACTCCCATGTTTTCACAAGAAGGAGAGTGATATGAGAAATGTGTGTCTTAACCAAATGATGAATATCGTACCCAAATTTTATCACAGACATGTCATTCATTATCTGGACATTTCATTCATTGCATTTGACATAACACGTTTTAGTCTAATGCACATTTCATTTAATCGTCGCATTTGCATATTTTGAAAAAAAATATCAACTTTTACTAAAGCAAAAAAGGTTAACATTCCGTCCATTTGAATTAATTAATTAATTTCATGTGCATTATTTTAAATTAATTCATTTCATTCATTATATATTTATTGCATCATTTAAAACGTCAAAAGTCAACACATAAAATAAATTAAAAAAGTCCAAAATATTTCATGCATCATTCTTCATAAAAGACTCAAATATAATAGTTCAAATAACCTGATAAACATTTAATCATCATCATAACATTGCATAAACATCACCATGCATCATAAAAGAAAAAGTCAACAAAAATCAAGATTTTTGCACTAAAAGACAAAGATTGATCACACTTATTTTTGTCTAACTAATTATGCATAATCATACATTCACACATCATCTCACTTCCCGTCAAATTACACAATATATCAGAATTTGATATTGAAATTGAGATATTTTCATGCTAAATTCAAATTTGTATTCAAATGCATTCAAATTCATTCAAATTTATTCACACTTTTTTACATTTTTTCCTAATTCCTAAACCATCATTTAACCTAATTCTAGAGCCTATAAATCAACATCATTTCATTTATAATCTACAAAATCAATCACTACTAAATAACTCCAAAATTATGCATCAAATTCATCATCAAAATTCTAGTTTCTTCATTTTGAAGAAACTTGGAGTTTGAGCAAAAACCCTCCCAACTTGATCTAATTGTCATCCATTTCTTTTAAATCATTGCACACCATCATTACCACCATAATTCCTATAAAAACCATACAAAAATTCATATTCATTCAACTTTATTTTGAACTCGATTTCGAAAAAGTTGTCGAAATTGTGAAATATGCTAAACTGAGGAAGAGCAAGTTGCAAGGAGTCTAAATCTGTAAAGAAAAGTGGAAAACTCACCTCGTCGGAGTTTCGTCAGAGCTTCGCTGGAATCTGGGTTTCTCGCTGAAAAGTTCATAACGTTATTCGTGTTCTTCGTCTAAGTAGCCTTTAATGCTTGTTATTTATTGATTTTCCTCATATTATTATATTCCTGCATACCTCATGATCATTAAGCATCACTAAAATGCACAAAAGCACCATTAATTTGGATTTTAGAAAATCAAGGGTTTGAGTGTCCTTGAGCAACTCAAGAACACAAATTCAAAATGATCAAACCGACCTGTTTCAAATAGAATAATATACTAAATAGCTTTATAACATCACCCTGAATATGGATTCATAATTTGTTTGGCATGAAAGTAGCTAAAATGGTCAAATCAAAGCCTTATGCATCTCACTAGAAATGAGTAATTTTAGAAAATTTTAGTTTTTGTTTGTTGATTTTTGAACATGCCAATGTGTTTGTGACATTGAGTAGATAAATTTTCATTATTCATTTGTGTGATTTTGTAAAAATTTGAGACAGTTGCATGTTGATCAAAATGGTTAGGAGTGTGTTTTTTTCAAATTTCTTTCACAATACTCGTGATTTTTTTCCCATAGAGAAAAAGGGTGAGACCGGGTGGGGCCGACGTCTACCACCTTTAATTTTTATTTTTAATTTG